>NC_091773.1:60898118-61523118 GCF_029378745.1 Bos indicus
TATCTATTTACATGTTCATTGGTAAATAACTTTACAAATGGAAGTGATTATACTTCCTTCTTATTACTATAAAATTCTTACCTGATACTACACCAATTCCATCATCACAGTCATAATCAGAGACCTCACTATCACTTATTCTCTTTGATCCTATGAAGCAAACAATAGCAATAATTAAAATCACTGATCATTTAAGGAAAAGAAAAATCCTCACCAACCTAAAAAGTGAATGAAAGGATTTTGAGGGGAACACTTGAGAATAAAAAACAAGAAGAAAAGTCATCATAAACTCACAAACACTCATTTTCACGTATATTTCATTATGTGAGGATATTATTTTTAAAAGTGTAAGATAAAGTTCCTAAAAGGATTAAAGTTTGAAATACTATTAAACATTAAATAATATGTTAGTGATTTCATGCTAATTGATAAAAATCTATTGAACAAAAAGCCAAGTCAAAAATAGCTCAATCAGTTTTAGATGCTTTTAGACAAATGCACTTAAATCTAGACAAATTTCTAAGTACAAACAATGTTATAGTCAAAGATGTTCATGTGTCTTTTTCTAATATGCGCATGACTAATGAATTAAATACACCCAATTATTTATTTTTCACGTTTATGGAGAGGAAGAATAATTTAAGACATCTTAAACATCCTTCCTTTACTATTACTTTAGTTGTTTCTCTGTTGCTTTAAGAAAGATATGAGAAATAAATCATCCACAAACTAACTTATGCATTGTGAACTGTGTTATATTTTCTAGGAAACAACCTAAGATAGAATAATAATAATTATTATAAATCAATAGTCCTGTGTCTGTTTTCCTTACAAATCTGTAACAAAACTTTAAAAGTTAATCATGCTATGGCAAAAATCACATTAAACTGAATTAAGGAGAGTTTGATTGACTAAATGGCTAAAGCAGATTGCCCTCGCACTTAACTATGACATATATCACATATACAAATAAAAACATTATAATTTTGTAATCTTTTCTGAGAATCTTTTACTAAAGCACTTCTTTTTTTTTCTTGGTATCAGAAAATATTTAACGACAAATGAAGACAGTGTTTCTATTTCAAGAGGACTTGTTTTGTCTGTCTACTTACACAACACGTTACTCATTACATAGACGAAACTCTTGAACACATGTATACCTATGACAGATTCATTTTGATATTTGGCAAAACTAATACAATTATTTAAAGTTTAAAAATAAAATAAAATTAAAAAAAAATAAAATAAATGCTTTCCTGTAAGGTTTATAAAACACTGAAAGCTCATGTTGTGTAAAATAGCAATAATTAAACTGTTCAGTCACTGATGCAATTCCTTTCAAGGAATGTCTTCCAACATCTGCAACCGCTCCCTAGAAATACGCTCTCTCTATATTTTGCTTGTTTGTTGTCCTGCCCTCTTGGGAGAGGAAGAGTCTTTTTTTTTTTGATAGGAACAGCAGTTCTTGTTTTTCTCCTTTTAATGGTTAGGTAGAAAATACCTATCTTTTTTGGTCATGTGGTCCCACTGAATTAACTCACCACTATTTTCCTTACAAATCCATATGTCATAACGTTTTAGACCCAATTGAATCTGAGGCCCTTATTGTTGCTTTGTCACTAAGTCATGTCCGATTCTTTTGTGACCCCATGGACTGTAGCCCGCTAGGCTCCTCTTTCCATGGGACTTCCCAGGCAAGAACACTGGAGTGGGTTGCCATGTCCTTCTACAGAGGGTCTTATAGCACTGGTTAATATGGAAACCACAGTTATCTGACAACATCTCAACAGAATGGTCACAAAAGGAGTTATAGAATCAGGACAGACATTGTAAATAAACTTATGAGAGAGGAAGGATAACACAGATGAGGCTCTGGAGGAGAGAGTTAAGAACTGCTCTGCTGATAGGAAGATTTCACCTTGTAAATGATCAAGGAAAAAGCAATGATTATTTTAATGCTACTGGTTCAGCATAGAGCATAAAGATTACATAATTTTTGTCTTGGTCAAGGATCAGATCTGCCTCTAATGTAAGATAAGAATGACACCAACATAAGAATGAAGCTCATTTTATTAGCCTTTGTGTGTTGTCCTGTGTGTGTGAGACAGTAGGGGTTGGAGTCGGAGGTAGGGCATACACGTGGCTTGTAAATGCTACTTCCTTTCAACTCTTGATCACTTTCCTGAAGGAAGTCTTGATTTATTTTGATATTAGTCCTACAGAAGTTAAATATATTGCAGTTATGTTCTCTCTATGTGGATCTTGTCTTTTCATATTCTGATGAATTCAAGTACTTAAGTTTAATGGCACTGAATATATCAATCTTTTCTTCTAAAACTGTTTTCAGGGTCTCCTTTAAGAAATTTTCTGAGCTTATATACAAGTACAGAGATACTCTTATTTCCTTCTGAAAGTTTAAAAATGTTGCTTTGTGCATTTATATCCTTGTCCATCTTGAAATGAGTTTGTGAATGACAGGAGATATGGATGTAAATTCACTTTTTCAATATGGATAACACATATCTCAGCATTGTTTATTTAATCATCCTCTTTCCACAATGATCTGCAATGTTACTTCTTCCGTTATAAATAAATGTATTCTATCTGCTAGGACTTGTTTGGTTCTCTACTTGTTTTCCTTGTACAAGCTGATTATCTATAAACCAATAACTCACTGTCTTTGTTATTACAATGTTATATATTGAAATGCAAATAATTCACCTAATTATTCATATCTTTGATCTTTCCCCTTCACTCTTTGCTCTTCCATTTAAATTTGAGATTCAGGTTATCAAACTGCACAACAAACATTCTATTGGGATTTTGACTTGATAAATACATTAAATTGAAACATCAATCAGGGAGAAATGACACATTTTACAGCATTGTTTTACAAGCTATGAATATGGCATTCTCTTCATTCAAGTTGCCTTTAGGATCTCTCTGAAATTTTTTAACTTTGGTCATTCAAATTTTCCTTTTTTGTTGGATTTATCCTTTGTATCTTATCATTTCTATTGATTTTAGAAATACTGTTAAAATGATGTTTTATAACCTAATTGCTCATAAACAGAAATGCAGTTTTATTGTAAAACAATGATAATCAGCCAACTTGTTAAAGTCTCTTTTTCCCTTGTAGTGGTAGCGCACTAACCATGCGTGCATGCTCAGTGGCTAAGTCATGTCCGACTCTGTGACCACATGGACTGTAGCCCACCAGGCTCCTCTGTCCATGAGGTTTTTCCAGCAAGAATACTGGAGTAGGTTGCCATTTCCTCCTCCAGGGGATCTTTCCAACCCATGGGTCGAACATGCATCTCCTGCATGGGCAGGCAGATTCTTTATCACTGAGCCACCTCGGATATCCCTGCCCCCTTATTTTTAATGGTTTTGTTAGTATTTTCTTATGGAGACAATCTTTCTTTCCAGTCCTAAAGCCTTTTCCCTTTTTCTTGTCTTTCTATGCTAGTAAGTTCAATACTGGAAAGAAAAAGAACTTTTACATTTCTTTCTAATTCTGATTTTAAATAGAATTTTTCTAATATTTCTCCATTAAAAGTGATATCTGCTGAATTTACATCCTATCAGATTGAGGAAAATCTTGAAAGTTCAGTGATATTTCATAAATGATTTTCAATTTTTATTTACAATTGATTCTGGCCCATTTCCTTCCTTGTACTAACCTTTCGGCTTAAAATCAAAGTTACACTAGCCCAACTAAATATAGAAAACTAGTCCTATTTTAATCTCTGGGAGATTAATCTGTAGATTAAAAAATTCTGTTCTTTGAAATTTTGATAGAACTTATCTATAAAATTACCATTCCTTTGTGGGAATATTTTAAATTACTAATTCCATTTTGTAGTAGATGTAGAATGATGTATTAATTCAAGGTGTAGTAAATCATATATTTTAAAAGAATTTCTTCACTTTAAGTTTTCAAACTGTTTGCTACAACATTTCTAATTTTATTTTTTAATGTATTTTCTGATATATCAATCATATTATTATTTGAATACTAACTGTACCTTCTTTTTAATCTGCCATAAATTTCATCAGAGGTTTATTTTGTAATTCACTTAAAGGATTAAATTTTGGGCTTCATAATCCTAACTAGAAATTTGTTTCTTGTTTTATTGATTTTTGCTCTTACTTTAAGGCCTTCTTTCCTTGGATTTTTATGACAGAGGACAAGATGGTTGGATGGCATCACTGACTTGATGAACATGAGTTTGAGCAAGCTCCAGAAGTTGGTGATGGACAGGGAAGCCTGACGTGCTGCAGTCCATGCGGTTGCAAAGAGTCGGACAAGACTGAGCAACTGAACTGAACTGATTCTTTTTCCTAAAAAACTGGATGAGTACATTATAATTATCAAGCTTTGAACACTTTGTTAATGTAAGCATTCCCCTGAGTACTTCTTTGCATCACACAAATATTTGTATGTAAATATGCATTAAATTTTCTTCATGGGTCTAGAAGATATTTCCGTATTTGATTAAATTTAAGACACTATTGACTGATTTATCCATGGCAGATGCAGATATAACAGATTTTGAAAAAAATGTTCTTTATAGTATGTGTCTATTTTTAAAATTTATCAAGGGTATGGGTATAATATATCTCTTTCTTTAAAAATTGACATAGTTGATTAGCCTAAATCATATCAATTCTTTGAAATCTGTCAAAAAATGAATTATTGAATAGTATATTAATAATTCTTTAAAATGTTTCTTGTATATAAGAGAGGAATATGAATTCGTTAAATGTTAGGTTCAGAGTTCTTTAACCATGAGATAAATTTGTTAATTCCGTGGTTTATTTTGTATTGTCCCTAAATTTTTGTTTCCTTGACCAATAAATGGTTGAGAATTATACTGCACTTTCTTTTAATGCTTGTAAATTTGTTGATTTTTCTCTCTAGCTCTAATTAATGGTTACTGAAGCTGTTTCATTTATATACGCAAGTTTTAATTATTTTAATAGACATAAATAATCATTTAAAAAATTTTAACCTCCATTATGACAAAATGTCTCAGGAAACTAGTAAGAAGGAAACTTCTTAAAACTGGTAAGAGGTGTTTACAAAAAACCTGCAGCTAACATAACCCTTAATTATTAAATACAGAATGCATTCCCCCTACAAGAAAGAACAAGCCAGTGATGTCCACTACAATCCCCTTTGATTCAATATTGTACTAGTAAAATACAAGGGAAATAAATGAAAGGCATACAGACTAGAAAGCAAGATGTAACATGGTCATGTAAATTAAAAATCTTAAGGAAACTATAAAAAAGTTATTAAGACTGATTAATCAATGAATTTAGCAAAACTCTAGGATACAAAGTCAACATACAAAAATGATCGATGAAAAATTAAGAAACTTGTTTTCAAAACCACTATCATTCACAAAAATATCCAAACACATGAAATATTTAGGAATACATTTAACATGAAATGTATAAAGCATGTATGGCCCACACCACAGCACACCGCTGAATTAGTTTCATATTGCTGCTGTAACACAGTACCGAACACTGTGAAGTTCCAAACAACAGAAATTTACTGTCTCACAGGTCTGGAGAGTAGAAGTCCAAAATCAGGGTGTCAGCAGGGCCGTGCTCATTCTGATGTTGTGCTCAGTCTCTTCCTAGGGAGGAATACTTCCTGTTTCTTCTGGCTTCTCGTGTTCGCCCAAGCTTTGGCATTCTTTCGCTTGTAGCTCCATCACTCCAGTCACACGGTCATTTTCTCCCTGAATGTCTTCAGATTGTCTTCCTCTGTGCATGTCTGTCTCCATGTCCAAATTTCCCCTTTTTATAGGGTCACCAGCTGTATTTGATTAGGGTTTGCCCTCGTGGCCTCAGGAAAACTTGATTACCTCTGTAAAGACTCTATTTCCCCATAAAGTCACAGCTGAAGGTACTGGTTAGGACTTTTAAGAACATATTTGGGGAACACAATTCAGCTCATAACAACTGCTGAAAATTAAAGAAAATTTAAATAAATGAAGAGATTTTTCTGCAAAGTTGGAAACCAGAAGTTGTTAGAGTAACATTCTAAGGGGGCTAAGAGAAAACAAAAATCATTCTCGAATTTTATATAAAGCGAATCTTTCCACCAGGAATGAATAAACAAAAATACATGCAGAGAATCAAAGCCTGTTTCCAGTTCTTCATTGAAAGAACTTCTTAAAACATGTATACCTAAAAATAGAGACATTAATCCCAGAAGAAAGGGATGAAAAAAAGGAGAGCAGAGAGAGTTTTAAAAAAATAAATAGAAATAAACTCTGAATTAACAAAATGTCAGTAATTATAATAATTTCTAATGTAGAAGCAGAGGTAAAATCCTGGCACTAATGTTTTAAATGGTAGGAGTGTGGCTGTGAATCAGATTGATTTTTAAAAAGTTTTGATTTGGTTAGGAAAAAAGGTAGCAATGTTAGTATTACTTTGTTAAGGGCCCATGTTAGGATTTCAATAGTAATACTAAAAGAATAAAGATTAAAAATAAAAAAGCAAAGTGCACAGAATATGTTAGAAAAAATAATTACCTATATATGTATTTGTTTGTGTATGCACAGAACATCTCTGCAAAAATACAGATACTGGTAACAATGGTTCATTCAGGAAAAGAGAACTAGATGTTTGAAAAAATAAGGGCAATAGATTTTTTTTTTTTACTATACACACTTTTGAATTTATACCCTACGAATATATTAATTAAAATCAGTAGCAAAATTTTACATGTTTAATCTGTAGATGAAAAGCATTTATGTTCTCTATTTGTTGAGAATATGTTCTATTAATTCAAGTTGGTTAACTGTGTAGTTCAAATTTCTGGGAGGTTGTTACTATAACTTTGTTTTTTTAACTTCTCATTTCAATTTTTTCTGATTTTTATAATAGGTGTGACAACCAAGTCACCTCCTTAGGCTCCTACGGCTTCTTTGGCTCGTTTGGCTTCTGCCGCTTTCTGAAGGCCTGTGTCAAGCTCAGTTGCACACAAAAGACACCGGCTTCTTCAGTCAGTCACCCACAAGATCACTGTTAGAGACAGACACTGCTTCTAATTTGTCCTCATAGGTTCTAGTTTTCTTTGATTAACCTGGTTTTCATGCATGCTTTCTTTCCAACCTGACCTATGACCCACCGTAAACTTTGGGACCCCCTACTGGGTGAACTCTACTTTTCGCTAGCTCCACTTTGTGGTCTCCGGCAAATGATTCTACTAAGATTCTTCAATGATATGATTTGCAAATACATCATTATCTTAACAGTGTCCTTTAAAGAAAAAAGACAAAAACTTTTTTTTTTCTTTGAGGAAATCCAATTCATTAGTTTCTTACTTAATGGAACACGATTTTGGGGGTCCTAAGATATCTCTGACTCACCAAAGGTGACAAAGGTTTTTCCTAGGAGTTTTATACTTTTAAGGTTTGTGTGTGTGTGTATGCTCAGTCGTGTCTGACTCTTTCTGACCCCATAGACTGTAGCCCACCAGGCTCCTCTGCCCATGGAATTTTCCAGGCAAGAATACTGGAGTGGGTCACCATTTCCTTCTCCAGGGGATCTTTGTGACCCAGAGATCCTGCATTGGCAAGCAGATTCTTTACCACTGCACCCCCTGGGAGTTCCATAATTCTAAGGTTTACATTGATCTATTCTGAGTAAACCTTATAATGGTGTGAAATGTGGATAGAGGTTCATTTTTAAAATCACTTGACCTTTTGTACCTGGCACTTGATTCAGCACAATTGTTTTTTAAATTCAACCACGTTGTTGCATGTATTGTACTTTCCCCCCTGTTATTAATAGTAATCTGCTGTATGAATACTACTTTTTGTCCATTATGAATAATGCTATACACTCATGTACAAGTCTTTGAGTGGATATTCATGTCACCTGCCTGTCAGTGAGTTGCTAGGTTATATGGTAAATTTATGTTTTTTTAATAAACCATCAAACTCTTTTCCAAAGAACTGTACCATTTCATATTCCTAGCAGTAAATATATTAGAGTTTCAACTTCTCAATATCCTTGCCAAATTTGTATTATTCTTCTTTTGTATTTTATTGATTCTAGTTGGTATGAATTTATAATTTCATGTGGTTAAAAACTATATTTCACTAGCAAATAATGATTTGGGGCATCTTTTCATGTGCTTATTTGTCATCTGTACATCTTCTTCCATGAAAACACAATACATATTTTTTTGCCCACTTTTTGATTGCATTATTTGTCTTGTTATTGAATTTTAAGTTTTGTTCATATATTGTGGGTGCAAGTCCTTTGTCAGATATATGATTTGCAAGTGTTTTCTCCAAAATACTTCGGAGTGGCTCATCTTTTTTACCTTCTTAATGGTGTCTTGAAACAAAACATTTTAAAATTTTATGAAGTCAAATTTATTTCTCATTCTTTTATTGATTTTGTTTTTGGTATTGTATTAAAGACATCTCTGCCTAGCCTAAGGTAATATAGATCTCTCCTATGTTTTTTATTAAGAGTTTTATAGTCTTAGCTTATAGTCAGGTCTTTGATACATTTTTAAGTTGATTTTTGTGGATGGTGTGAGATAAGTTCTAAAATAATCTTTTAACATATGGATATTTGATTGTTCCTGCACTATTAGTTATAAAGACAATACTTTTCTCACTGGGCTTCCTTTGCACTCTGTTGAAAATCAGTTGACCATAAATATAAGGGCTTATTTTTAAATTCTAAATTAGATCACATTTATTTGTAGTTTATCATTGGGCCAGCACCATACTATTATTATTACTGAAGCTTTATATAAGATTTCCAAATTTATATTTGTTTTGGCTGTTCAGGATCTTTTGAGTGTCTATATAAATTTTAAGATCATTATACAGAGTGAAGTAAGCCAGAAAGAAAAACACCAATACAGTATACTAATGCATATATATGGAATTTAGAAAGATGGTAACAATAACCCCGTATACGAGACGGCAAAAGAGATGTATAGAACAGTCTTTTGGACTCTGTGGGAGAGGGAGAGGGTGGGATGATTTGGGAGAATGGCATTGAAATGTGTATAATATCATATATGAAACGAGTCGCCAGTCCAGGTTTGATGCAGGATACAGGATGCTTGGGGCTGGTGCACTGGGATGACCCAGAGGGATGGTATGGGGAGGGAGGAGGGAGGAGGGTTCAGGATGAGGAACACATGTATACCTGTGGCAGATTCATTTTGATATATGGCAAAACCAATATAATTTTGTAAAATTAAATAAAATAAAATTAAAAAAAAATTTATTCCTAAGGAAAAAAAAAATCAGCTTGATAATTTAAGCAAAAAATATCCTGCTTAGATTTTGATATGGGTTACATTGAATCTAAAACTCAAACTCAGGAAAACTGCCATCTTAATAATACTGAGTCTTACAATCCATGAATGTGAAATATCTCTCAATTTATGTAAATTATCCATTAATTTTTCAACAATTTCTGTGACTTCTTTAGTATGCAAGTTTGCACTTATTTTTGAAATATATTCACAAGTATTTTAATTTATTTATTTTAAAATGAATAAAAATATGCTAAATTTCCTTTACAAAATGTTAATGGCTAGTATAAAAGATCAATTGAATTAAGATATTGTCCAATTATCTAGGAACCTTGCTGACATTGTTTATTAGCTTCCGTAGCTTTCTATGGATTCTTTACAATTTTCTATATACAGCATCATGTTGTTTGTGAATAAAAACAATTTCACTTCTTCCATCGCATTTTGAATGTTTTTTATTTATTTTTCTTGCTTCACTACTATTAACTAGAGTCTCCAATCCATTGCTGAATAGAAATGCTAAGATGAGACATCCTTGCTTTGTTAGGGGAAAAGCATTCAGTCTTTTTCAATTAAAAATGGTGTCAGCTGTAAGTTTTTGTAGGTTCTCTATATCAAATTGAGGACGTTCTCCTCTATTCCAACTTCACTGATAGCTTTTTTCATGAGTTGGTGTTGGATTTTGTCATAGCTACTTCATCTTTTCATAAGATTATATGGTTTTTGTCCTTTTTTCTATTTATATGGTGAATTGATTTTTAGTTAGTAAACCAACTTCACATTACTAGGATAAATCCTTCTCAGTTATAGTGTATAACATTGCTGGATTTGATTTACTAATATTTTGTTGAGGATTTCTTGTTAAGTTCATGGATCTTGACTTCTAGATTTCCTGTGACATATTTGTCTGACTTTGGTATCAGGATAATATTAACCGAATGGAATTAATTGGAAAATAATTCCTTTTCTATTTTTCTCAAAGGGTTTGAGTTGTATTGGTATTTATTTTTACACGTACCATAGAATTCATCATGCTTATCACTGGTAAAGCCACGAAGCCTAGGCTTTTATTTGTGGGGATATCTTCATTACTGATTCAACTTCTTTATATGTTATACATTTATTCAGATTTTTTAATCTGTTTCTGTAATTCATGAATCTACAAATTTTCCCATTTCATCTAGGTTGTTTAATTTCATAGCATAAAAGTGTTCATTATATTCCTATGTGATTCTCCAGAGTATTCCCTTAAAATTCGGTTAAATTAGTAGTGATTCCCAAAGCATTTCAGTAATCTGTGTCATTTTTCTTGGTCAATTTTGTTGAGCTATTCAAAAACCATAGTTAATTCCTTTTTTGTTTTTTAAAAATTAATCTAGTCTAACAATCTCTATAAATTTTCTCTAAGTAACTTGAAGATTTATTATTACATGTTTAAATGTTGAGAATTAGTATTATCTCTTGATCAATTTACCCTTTTATTATTATAAAATAAACATTGTCCCTGGTAATATATTTGCTCTAAAATCAAATTTGTCTAATATAATATAGATAATTCATATTTCTTTTAATTTATATTAGCATGCTATCTTTCCTATCCTTTTCATTAAAACCCCTTGTGTTTTATATTTATAATGGGTTTCTTGTAGGCAGCATATGGCTGGGTCTTAAAATCCAATCTCTGCCTTTTTATTGGGGTATTTTTACTATTTACACTTAATGTGATCATTGACTTTCTTGGCTTATATTGTCAACTTACTATTCATTTTCTATTTGCCCCTTTGTTCCATTTTCCCTCTTTTTCTGTATTCTTTTGGATGAAATGGTTAATTTTCTGGCTTCATTTTCTCTTTTCTCCTGGCTTATTAGCACTAACACTTTATTTTGTGGTTTGAGGGCTTACAGTGAAAGTGAAAGTGAAGTCGCTCAGTCGTGTCCGACTCTTAACGACCCCATGGACTACGGCCCACCAGGGCCCTCTGTCCATGGGATTTTCTAGGCAGGAGTACTGGAGTGGGGTGCCATTGCGTTCTCCAAAATTATTGCAATCTACATTTAATACATACACTCAGTAATCCATAAATACACTACAGTCATACACTTCTATTTCTCCTCTCTTTACCTTTCTGCTGCTATTGTCATATATTTCATATGTACTGCAAACCCTATACTGTATTGCTATTTGTTTAAATAGTCAATTAAACATATTTAAACAAGAAAAAAACTTATATATTTATCCATGAAGTTACCATTTCTGATATTCCTCTTTGTTTTAAATACATTCATAGTCTGTATCTCTGGTATCATTCTTCTTCTTTTTGATTGTAGAAGGATTAAAGGGCTTTCTTTAACATTTGTTATGGTGCAAGTCTTCTGGTGATGAGCTCTTTCAGCAGTTGTGCGTTTGAAAAGATTTTATTTTGCTTTCATTTTTGTAGGAAATATGAATGGGCATGAATTCTAGATTGACATTTTTTGAGTATTCACACTGTTTCCTATGAAAAATCTGCAGTCATCTTTACCTTTATTTCTCAGTTATGTGTTGAGTTTATTTTCTCTCAATGCTATACGATTTTCTATTTGTGATTAGTTTTAAAGAACATAATTTTAAGGTGCCTTGATATATTATTTATGTTTCTTGTGTTTGGAGTTCAGTGACATTCCTGGATATGTTGGATTATGGGTTTCCATCAAATTGGGCAATTGATCAGCCATTATTTCTTCAAATATCTTTGTGCTTCCCCCTCTCCTCTCCTGTAGGGACTTAGGGACTTAAATTACCTGTGTATTAGATAGCTTCAAAGGTCCATATTGTCAAAGCTATGGTGTTTCCAGTAGTCATGTACAGATGTGAGAGTTGGACCATAAAGGCTGAGTGCCGAAGAATTGATGCTTTTGAACTGTGGTGCTGGGGAAGACTCTTGAGAGTCCCTTGGACTGCAAGGAGATCCAACCAGTCCATCCTAAAGGAGATCAGCCCTGGGTGTTCTTTGGAAGGACTGATGCTGAAGCTGAAACTCCAATACTTTGGCCATCTGATGCAAAGAACTGACTCATTTGAAAAGACCTTGATGCTGGTAAAGACCTTGATGCTCGTAAAGACTGAAGGCAGGAGGAAAAGGGGCTGACAGAGGATGAGATGGTCAGATGGCATCACTGATTCAATGGATATGAGTTTGAGTAAGCTCCAGGAGTTGGTGATGGACAGGGAAGCTTGGTGTGCTGCAGTTCATGGGGTTGCAAAGAGTCGGACACAACTGAGCGACTGAACTGAATTGTTATACCTCTTATTTAATTTTGGTTCATTTATGTCCTTTTAATGATTCTTTTTTTCCTTTTCTACATGCCTGGTAATTTTTAATTGGATGCCAGCCACTGTGAATTTTACATTGTGTGTTGGATGCTTTTATATTCCTTTAAATATTCTTAAGCTTTCTTCTACATGAAGTTTTCATAGAAACACTTCGTTCCTTTCAGTTCGTGCTTAAAAATTTTTTTTAACGTTATACCGTGTTCTATAGCTAACTATTCTTCACTACTGAGGTCAGACATTTCTGCATACTCAACACAATGTCCTGTGAAACTTGATGTTTCCAGACTTACTGGAAAGAAAAAAAAAAAGACCCTATTCTCAGGTATTGTTACCTCTAATCGTTTTGGGTGGTTCTTTCCCCAGCATTGGGTAGATTCCTCCATTCATTCATTCATCAAACTCGTCTGAACACTTGAGAGGGATCTTCTGTGGATCTTTGCGTTACCTCTCTGCATAGTTCTCTCCTTTCCAGTAGTCTGTCTCCCTGAATTCAGCTCCATCGCCCTAACTCAGGGAATCTGTTGGTTCCATCTGGGCCCCTCACCATATGGTGTGTGCAGGAAATTCTCTCAAAGAGAATCAGGCAAGAGCAATTATAGGGTTCAGCTCATCTGAGTTCTCTTAGCAGTAGCCTGATGCCCAGCGTCAAACAGTTGTTTCTTGTACTCGTTCATTTTTGTTGTTTTAAGGTGGGAAGGAAAGTCCAGCCCCTTTTACTCGATTCTGGTTGTAAACAGTAAGTCCTTCTTCATTTACCTCGTTTTCATTTAGGGACTGAAAATTCAGTCCACTATTCCTGTGGTTTTAAATAACTTTTTTTCTAATCTTACTTAAGAAGTTAATTTTTTAAATATAAAAGTTCATTAGACTAAATTTAAAATGTTAACCTTATTAAAATTGTTAAAAACCAAGAAAGAGCTCAGTAACCAGTTAAAAAACTTACCATTAGTTTAAATAGCTTGGCATACACTCTGTGCATGTATGAATTTAAAAGTCATAAAAACCTAAATCTATTAAGTTTTCCTTAAAAGATATGAAAAAGGAGCTAAAATGATGGAAACTACAGCAAACATTTCAGTTTTAATTATATTTTAACATACTTAGAACATTTAACACTATTCCTTCATAAGTCAAAAATATAGCAAATTGCATCCATATATATTCAAAAGTTCTGAAATAGTGCACATGATAACACAATAATACACTAAAACATACTTCATTGATGAAATAATACCATACTAAATGAGACAAGAGCAGACACACTAAAATCACAAATCACTATATTTCCACAAAAGGTTTTTAATACCAAATAATAAAGATGTCAACATGGGAGATACTGGAAAAGCTCTATAGGTAGAAAAAGAAAGCTAGTGACATTTTGTTTAGTAATTTTACATATGCACAATAGCCAGACAAAGCACAAAACAACAAACCAATTAAACTGTGCATATGAATTCATGCATTAAACACTGTGCATGCTAAAATTTACCTGAATTATATGAACATAAGGCTTTATCTGGAAAAAAAATTAAAATGTCAAAATAAATTTAAAACTCTTTATATGCAAAAGGGATATTAAAATCTAATTTCTGCTTCACACTACAGACTCTCATTTAACATTTTCATTTAAAAATTTAAAAGGCCATACTAATCAGAATAAAATAATGAAGGAAGACACATCATATCTAAATTAGTAAAAATTTGAATTATAAATTTTAGTAGGAACTTTGAACACATGAAACTATTAGAGGCTAAGAGAGAAGCACAAATTAGAGAAGGTACATAAAATAAAAAAATTAATAATAGGCCTGCTCTGCATACTAATGAT
This sequence comes from Bos indicus, assembly GCF_029378745.1. Classification (NCBI taxonomy): domain Eukaryota; kingdom Metazoa; phylum Chordata; class Mammalia; order Artiodactyla; family Bovidae; genus Bos; species Bos indicus. The sequence goes on from NC_091773.1 coordinate 60,912,576, forward strand.
TATCAATTCTATTTTATATTATATGGCCATATAACATACCATTAAATGTAAGACATAACTGTTACACACAGAAATTTGGCACACAAGAAGAACTAATAAACTTAAATTGAAGAGATAATAGAGAAACTATTAATTTTGGAATTTCTGATTTTGGAAAAAATATATCTTAAAACTGATTTCTTTTGTACAAATAAAACTGAAAATTTGTAAACAACAAGCTATTTTGACATTCTCATTCAATAAAAAATATAATTCGTAGAAATCATCACAGTTAAGCTGCTGCTGCTGCTGCTGCTGCTAAGTCGCTTCAGTTGTGTCTGACTCTGTGCGACCCCATAGACAGCAGCCCACCAGGCTCCCCCGTCCCTGAGATTCTCCAGGCAAGAACACTGAAGTGGGTTGCCATTTCCTTCTCCAATGCATGAAAGTGAAAAGTGAACGCGAAGTCGCTCAGTCGTGCCCGACTCTTAGCGACCCCATGGACTGCAGCCTACCAGGCTCCTCCGTCCATGGGATTTTCCAGGCAAAAGTACTGGAGTGGGTTGCCATTGCCTTCTCACAGTTAAGTTAGCAGAATACAAATTTAGTTAGATTCATCTATTTCTAAATATTTACCAAGTTTCAAAAGGTAGCATAATATCAACAAATTGTTTTTACATTTAAAAGAAGAGTAAATTATCATCTGAATATTAAAGGAGTCTATGAACTAACATGCCCCCAAAATACTAATTAGTGAAAAAATGCCATATTATCTGGAAAAAAGTAAATATTTATCCTAACACATCTACGTTGTTAGCTGAAAGTCAATGAATCACAGGAGGACAAAATAATAGGTTCTCTAGTTGTTATGGAATTAGTTTCTAATGTTTAATTAAAAATTTTAATGTGAATGACAATTCTAAACTTTACTTAACAGATAGAGAAGTAGTACACTATCCAGTACCATCCATGATTAATCTGTCTCATTGGTAATCTATACATTGCTGGAATTATATATAGTATTTTGAGAAAAAAAACTTTATTCTGGACACTATAAAGGAATTTCATAAAACATAAATATAAAATTGTGGAAATCAGAAAATAGTAGTTAAATAATTTAAGTGTATTAGTTAAATAGTTAAATAATTTAAGTGTATTAACATTTTGTCAAGGGCATATTTTCATAAATGAACAAAAAACTGAATCAAGTAGATTAGGATTTTTAAAAAAATCAACACAAACTCTAATTCATTTTAGAAACACCATTAATCTATCTGGTTTCAAACTTACCTTACAATATTTTCAAAAAAGAAAGACTATATTCGCCATAAATTTTTGTAAGTTTGAAACCAGATGAATTAATAGTGTTTCTCATATGAATTAAAATTTGTGTTGGGTTTTTTTAAAAATCCTAGTTTATGATAATCTTCTCTCAGTTTCTTTCTATTACTTTCATATATCAGCTTGGTTAAATATTTATGTTTCCCAGTCCCTTAACATTTCAAATTTTTTTAATTCTGAAATTAATTGTAGTATACCATATAAGGCCGTGGTGCGCTGGTAAAGGTTAGACAACTATCTCTCTGGTAGAAAAAAAGCCTCGTAACACATGCCTATTTCCATAATGTAAAAACTCCCATACAGCCAGTTTCAAGCTACCAAAGTCACTGCATGTGAAGGGAAGAGATGAATATACAATTGGCTCTATCTCCAGCATACTACTGGAAAAGAATTGTTGACCATACTGAAATTAAAATATAATTGGAAGAAATAATCCCAGAGGACATTACTATGGTAAACAAAGTAAAAAGGCTTATAAAAGATTCTTCAAGATGTTTAAAATTCTTATTATACCACAAAGGAAAAAGACAACTCTGAGAGTAACAGCAATTTTTATCCAAAAAAGAAAGACAAAGAAAATAAGAAGAGATAAAATTCCAACAATTTTCTAAACAAGAAAAAAGGCAGAAGAAAAAGCAGTATTTTAAAAACTGTACAAAAACATATCACAAGTAAATAGCTGATATTTCAAAATTGTCATATAAAGAGGTAATCACAAAGCATGCAGCAAAAAATTGCAGGAAAATCGTAAGAGTTAATAAATAAAAATAACATGTTACTTTATAAAAGATTTAATTGCTACAGTGTATGCCTAGCGTTCTGCAGTCCATGGGATTGCAGAGTTGGACACGATTTAGCGAATGAATAACAACAACGAATAAAATTTTAAATTGTAATATGAACTGTTATATAATATTTCCTTAAAACATTGAACATAATTGTAAATCTAACTAAATATCTATATCAAAAAACTATTTCACATGCTGATACAATTAACATTTTCACTGGTTTTAAAATTCTCTGTAGATATCAGTATCACATCAAATACTGTTTATCAGATATTTAGAATGATGATATTTATAACCATACTTATTTGCCATATGCAAAATCATATTAATATATCCAAACCCTAGTATTTATAATGGATATATATTTACTAAAAAATATTTTTGAAATGTTTAGTAAAAAATAAAAATATATTTTTGGAATGTTTTCCCTTCTTCATGTCATTCTGCTGTCTGTGTTCTTCAAAGGTAACTTTGAATCTGAAAATTTTGTTCTTGGGAACAATATCCAGATGTAACAATGAGTCCTTGATAAAACTGAGAGTACCTGCACTGATAATATATAATGCCTTTTTTCTCAAGAACATGATGATGAAAGTATAATTTCATATCCTTTCTCCATCTTGAATCATCTGGACATTATGTGTTAATGACAGATTGAACTGATCTAAGTTTACTAAAGTGAAAGTGAAAATTGCTCAGTCTTGTCAAACTCTTTGCAACCTGGTGGACTGTAGCCTACCAGGCTCCTCTGTCCATGGAATTCTACAGGCAAGAATACTGGGGTGGGTTGCCATTCCCTTCTCCAGGGGATCTTCCAGACCCAGGGATTGAACCTGGCTCACCTGCTTTGCAGGCAAATTCTTTACAGTCTGAGCCACCAGGTGTACTGTGCCCTTCTTTCTTTCAAAGGTATTTGAGAATTGTCTGTGAAGCACTCTGCTGTTAAGAGGACCCCTCATAGTTTGTTAAGTCATTTACATCATTATTTCAATTATATACCACTCAGAGATGGTCTTATGTGATTTTCTCTTTTTATTACAATTGGTCTAATAAATATGCCCTTGGGAAGAAAGGAACAATGAAATAATCAGTCCAACTACCAAGAAGTATAAGGCTTAATTCATTTTTAGTTTATAGAAATGCAAGTGATTTCTGTGTATTGATTTTGTATCCTGCAACTTTGCTAAATTTACTGATTAGCTCTAGTAATTTTCTGATACTATCTTTATGGTTTTCTGTGTATAGTATCACGTCATCTGCAAACAGTGAGAGCTTTACTTCTTCTTTCCTGATCTGGATTCCTTTTATTTCTTTTACTTCTCTGATTCCTGTAACTAGGACTTTCAGAACTACATTAAATAACAGTGGTTAAAGTAGACACCCTTGTCTTGTTCCTAATCTTTGGGGGAATGCTTTCAGTTTTTCACCATTGAGAATAAAGTTTGCTGTAGACTTATCACATAGGGCCTTTACTATGTTGAGGTAGGTTCTTTCTATGCCCATTTTTTGAAGAGTTTTAATCAAAAATGGGTGCTGAATTTTGTCAAAGGCTTTTTCTGCATCTATTGAGATCATCATATGGTTTTTATCTTTCAATTTGTTAATATGGTATATCACATTGATTTGTATATATTGAAGAATCCTTGCACCCTGGAATAAACCCAACTGGGTCATGGTGTATGAACTTTTTGATGTGCTGCTGAATTCTGTTTGCTAAAATTTTGTTGAGGATTTTTGCATCTACGTTCATCAGTGATATTGGCCTGTAGTTTTCTTGTTTTGTGTTGTCTTTGTCTGGTTTTGGTATCAGGGTGATAGTGGCCTCATAGAAAGAGTTTGGAAGTATTCAATGTAAGTTTTCACTGTTAGTATTTAGAATGAAGCATTTTACAAGTTTAAGACAAATAATCAAAGGATTATACTATTTCTTAAAACTGTATAAAGGGCATTACTATAGTCAATACAGAACAAAAGACACTAAAGTTTTCAAACTCCAGCTCTTTCTTCACAAATATTGTAAAATACCTAATATTTTAAATGATTTCAGAGAGTGAATATGAGTGTTTTCTGTCAAGGATATAGTTCCTCTTTTTAAAATTAAAATTTATGTTCATTATTTTAAGAATCACAACTTATAAAAAAGTTTTCAAATAAGGAAAACAGATTAGATGTAAAAATATTGCAAGATACTAATTAAAGCTTACATTTTTATTGCAGATATTTTCATAATAAATAGACAAATAGAGAAAAGCCATTTCCCCCTAATTTTTTCACTGTAATTTACTGCTTTCTCTAATATTTACTACATTTAACTTCCTCCAATTCCAAAATACACATCTACATTTATAAGCAAGATAGACATTTGTTTGTACAATACAATGAAGAGAATCCCCTCCCCTCAAAGCACATTTTCCCCTTGTTGTAGCACATCAGGAGAAGTAATAAATCATGTTAAGATGCTATTCCTTTCATTTTTCTACCCTCAGGTTCTATTTAAAAATTAAAATCTCCTAATCCTTAGCCTGGTACACAATGCTTTCTGCAGTAAGTCTCATCATAATAAATTCCCTTATGTCTCTACTTTCCCAAACTTACAGTTCACTTCCCTTACCTCCATTTATTAAAATTCGACTTAGTCTTTCATATATAGCTAAAATGCTCATCACAACTTGCACTATTCTCATATTCCTAAATTACTACACCACTCCACAAAAGCTTACAGTTTTAATTTTATAACCCTCCTTCTTATATATGATTTTAAAAATTATACAAAGTTAGAAATTAATTATTGCAAGACCACATACAGGGATAGAAATTATGTTTTATTATAGACTTTTGTGTTTCTTTGAATTAGGGACATATATCTTTCAGGATGGAAAGCTATGAGAGATGAAGATACTACAGGCTTACTAATGAGATTATGCTAAAAGACAGAAACAAAGAGGAGTGTAGATGGCTAAAAAGAAGGCAAATGCCGCTAAAGGACATGATTTGGCAGAATCTGTAAGGAGACAATGGTTAAAGAGCCTTGTAAATAATAGGAACCCAGGCTCTAAGACTTCTCCAGAGTCCAGTGATATTTTAGGATTCCAGGATAGTAGCTACATGAAGTACCTCAGAAGTTGGATGCTAAGCACCATAGCAACCAGCATTAGTAACAATTTCTATGTGCAGACCTGGTTTCAGAAACCAGTGCACACTGGGACATACCAGTGAACTCAAAGGAATAAAAAGTAGTAGGTTTTTCCTGAATGTTGTCCTTTTTTAGGGTTTTCTAGAACCTCGGTTGAGAGTTGAGAGTAGGTAAGAAGAAGGAATGACTGCTATTTGACTACAAAAATGGGAACCTAAGAGTCAGATTAAATAAATTTTTTTAAAAAGTGTATTTCACAGACAAGTTTGTAAATAACGGTTTTGCTTGCTACTTAGGTATTATGTATCTTTGGATCAATCACAATGTCAAGCACCATAAGCATAACAGGTGACTATTTGTTGATGTCATTAAAATAATGTGGATCTTGAAAGAAAGTAAGAAGGGAGAAAAAAGACAAATCAAAATTAAATGATGTATAAAATATTAAGCAAAATTTATAAGAAATTACATGTTAATTTATAAACTATCCCAATAAAAGATAAACTTTTCCAGATGGATTTTAGAAAATAAAGTTTACATTGTTTTCAATAGACAAATCTTAAATACAAGTATACAGAGAGCTGAAAATAAAAGGATTGAGAAAGTTATACCATACCAAAAAAAAAAAAAGCAGCTGCAGCAAGAGTAACATCAAAGCATATCTTAAGGAAAAAGTATTCCTAAGAGAGGCATTATGTAATGGTACAATTATCAATCTATTAGGAAAAAAATATAACAATTCTAGTTTTGTAGGCACCTAATAACATATCCTGAAAATATATATAACAAATAGTGACAAATCACGGGTGGGGATTTTAATATACCTCTCTTAATCACTGATGAAGTAATCAGATGAAAAATCAAGGGAAAAAACCCAGAATATTTGAAAAATGAAGTTAATAAACCCAATAAACAACATATGTTGAACACATACCAAACTATGACAAGATAAACATTCTTTTAAAGAACAATTACCAAAATTGATTACATACTACACCATAAAGCAAACAGTTAATGTTAAAGACTGAAATTATTCAAAGTGAATACTCCTACAAGACGGTTATTATGCTCAATTTCAATGTTTTACAAAATCCTAGAAAATCCCTAAAGTTTGAAAATTTAACAATATATTCCTAAAAAATCCACAGGTAAATGAAAGTACAATAATATATTATAACACCACATTAAAAATTATCTATGTATCCTTCTGAAGAGATGACGAGAAACAAATGAAACTTAAAGGAAAAGTTTCCTATTAAGGAGAACTTAAGTAGGAAAATGGAGAAGGCAGTGGCACCCCACTCCAGTACTCTTGCCTGGAAAATCCCATGGACAGAGGAGGCTGGTAGGCTGCGGTCCATGGGGCCGCTAAGAGTCGGATACTACTGAGCGACTTCACTTTCACTTTTCACTTTCATGCATTGGAGAAGGAAATGGCAACCCACTCCAGTGTTCTTGCCTGGAGAATCCCAGGGACGGGGGAGCCTGGTGGGCTGCCGTCTATGGGATCACACAGGGTCGGACACGACTGAAGTGACTTAGCAGCAGTAAGTAGGGAAAAAAAATAATGGAAAAGAAAAGAAATATACAGCCTAAAAAGTAAACAAACAAAAAGTTTACTGTTTGAAAGACTAGTAGATTGATAGCACATCAGCAAATCTGACCAAGAACAATAAAAGGAAAAGGAACAAATTACCAATATAAGGGAAAAGAGGACATGACTACACACTCAATAGACATTAAATAGACAATAAGATGCTATTATGAACAAATTTAGTGCAAATTTTTTTTCAAAATTGGAGAAATATTCAAATTCCAAGAAGAATCCAACCTAACAAACCTGACACAAGAAAACATAAAATTTTGAATAGTTTTAAATGTAGTACAGAAACTGAAAATGTAATTCAGCACCTACAAAGAAATTGCCAACCCTGGTAACATAAATGGTGAATACTTCTAAACATGTACAGGAAAAAAATACCAATAATATACACATTCTTTCAAGCAACAGAAAATGAGGAAGAATTTATGAAGCCAGAGAAGGGCTGAAATAAAAGCTCAACAAGGATATTACAAAAAAGGAAAATAAAAGACATCAAATAAAGAAAGAAGTAAAATTTCCTAATATTTTGTATGAACCCAGCAGCAGAATATGGATAACAAAAGCAAATAAGTTGTTACAAAAAGAAAGAAAACTCTTCTCCCTTCTCTCTCTCTCAGGAATACAGATGCAAAAATTCTACACATATTAACAAACTGAATCCAGAGACAGATAAAATGATAATGCATCATGAGATACTTGGGTTTATTAAAGGAATGCAAGATAACTTTAACATTTAAAATCAATACAATTTACCAATTAGAACAAGACTATATATCATATATTTTTATCCACATACACAGAAAAAAACTGATATAATTCAAATCCATTCATGATTAAAACTTTTCATTCAACCAGGAATTAAATAGAACTTTCGGAATCTCCAAAAGTAGCATAAAAATCTTATGAAAATATCAAGAAATATAAATGTAATATAAATATAAATAATCCAAAAGAAAAATGAGCAGGAAATCTGACTATATTCTCCATAAAAGAAGATATCTAAATAGTCAATTAACCTAAGAAAAGGCTATTAGAGAAATGTAAATTAAAGCCACAGTGAGGTAATACTACACACCCACCTGAATGAGTGAGTGAAAAGAACTAAAAATACCAAATATAAAGTAAGCATATAGGAAAACTCAAACCCTCATTCACTGCTGTAAGAAGTATACACTTGGATAGTTTGGGGAAACTGTAACACAATGTCTACAGCAATTGAATATATGTACAGCCTCTTACCTACCTACTCTATTATTAGGTATATCCAGAGCAAAAATGAACACATGTGATTACCAAAAGGCATGTTCAATAAGCACTCTCGGGAACAGTCAAAATCTGAAAGCAAACTGTCAATCAATTGTAGGCTTTTTTAATTAAATAAACAATTTAATTCCCCAAACTAGTGATTTTAACTAAATACCTTCACATTATAACCTTCTTAGAAGGCTGCTAATAAACAATAGAGTATCAAAATTTGTAAATAGTTTAAATCACACTTTAAAGCCAAGATAAGCAATTCCTTTGTATAGTTATTACCTCTGACCAAAGCATAAAACTCACTTAGACAAATAGCTTTCATAACCAACCTAAAAATAAGATATATTGGTGTATATTTATAGAAATAAATTGCATATGGCAATGAAAATGATAAACAACTTCAATTATATGCAACAATATTTATGAGTCATACAACATAGTGGTAAGGGAAAAAGTCACATATTATATATGTGATACAATATATAAATACATTGTGTAATCTCGTTTCTACAAAATTCATATATGTGTGAGTATTCCATTTATATGAAATTAAAAATAAGTGAAAGTATTCGGTCATATGTTATCTTGACAGTGGGAATAATTACTGGAAGAGAGCAGAAGAGAGGCTGGAAAGATGCAGATGATATTTTATTTCTTGATGTGGATGTTAGGTACATGCTGTGGTTTCTTACTCAAAATTGATCCATGAGTACATTTAAAATTTACACATGTTTCTATATGAATTCTATACATCAGTAAAAAGTCTATATAAAGATGTAGAGTTCTAGATTTATGGACACAGCGGAGGAAGGGGAAGGTAGGACGAATTGAGAGAGTAGCACTGAAATATATATATTACCATGTGTAAAACAGATAGCTAACAGGAAGTTGCTATACAATGCAGGGAGTTTAGCCAGGAGCTCTGTAACAACCTAGAGGGGTGGGATGGGGTAGGAGATGGGAGGGAGGTTCAGGAAGGAGGGGACATATGTATACCTGTCGCTGATTCATGTTTATGTATGGCAGAAACCGACACAACATTTTAAAGCAATTATCCTCGAATTAAAAATAATAATGTAGAGTTTTGCTTCTTAGAATAATTGGGTAGCTTATATCAAACTAACTCTCCTGTCAGTAATAATTCTAAATTCTGGAAAAATATTTTAATACAAAACTATTCAAAGACACCAGAGAACAAACTCAGGCAGAAATTCGCAATATGAGCCTTGAAATAAAAGAAAGAAAGTGAAAGTCACTCAGCCGTGTCCAACTCTTTGTGACCCCAAGGAGTATAGTTCATGGAATTCTCCAGGCCAGAATACTTGAGTGGGTAGCCTATCCCTTCTCCAGGGGATCTTCCCAACCCAGGGATCGAACTGGGGTCTTCTGCGTTGCAGGAGGATTCTTACCAGCTGAGCTACAGGGAAGCCCAAGAAAAGGATCTATTTAACCAGTTTTCTCTTAATGGCCTTCCCCATAAGGTTCACTGCAGAGAAATTACAGATCAGCAAAATACCTCAGTCTTACAAGGCTGAGAAGCCAGAGATCAGAATTCAGAATTGTGAGAGCAGCTGTGATTGCACAGAAATCCTGGAATGGAGGGAACCAGGGAAGGAGGAGACGAAAAACTTACACTTAATGGTCCCCAAAATTCTTGCCTAAAATTATAAACTGCAGAGAGAAAAACAAGAAGAAACCTAGCAGAAAGCCACAGTCGAAAGGCTAAACGGTCTGCAAGATTTCAGCAATGCCCTGATGTATAGGAAACGGAGTTTGGAGTTTAAATCTTATTAGTTATAGGTTTTGGCCAAATTTTGAACTCTGTCTAGAGTTCAGAACTTAGACATAAGAACCACAAATTAGACTAAGGATTATAACTTAGAACTATGCAAAGGATCAAAATAGAACAAAAATAAAAATGAAACACATCTTCCATTGATATTAAGTGATACTTTAGTAATTTCACTGTCTGCTAAAATAAAACACAATATTCTTCAAAATTCAGTCTCTAAAGTATATTAAACACAATGTCCAGTAATCTACTACTACAAAACATTAGTAGATATATAGAACATACAGAATGTGATCCCTAGGCAAAGAAAGAAAGAAAAATATTAATAAGCCCACATAAGACTAAGATGTTGGAATTAGTATACTTTAAAATAAATACTATATAGAGCTGGATGGCTGGATGGCATCACTGACTCAATGGACATGAGTTTGGGTAAACTCTGGGAGTTGGTGATGGACAGGGAGGCCTGGCGTGCTGTGATTCATGGGGTCGCAAAGAGTCAGACACGACTAAGCGACTGAACTGATAGATAGCTTAAAGAATTTATAGTATTATACATATAGATATAAATTATATATTATATGACATATGTATTTATATCCACATATGCGTATATATAATATAATCCTATAAATTCTTTAATATATCGACATACACCTACACATGGGCTTCACAGGTGGCTCAGTGGTAAAGAATCTGCCTGCCAATGCAGAAGATGCAGGTTCCATCCCTGGGTAGGGAAGATCCCCTGGAGAAGGAAAGGGCAACGTGCTCCAGTATCTTTGCCTGGGAAATCCCATGGACAGAGGAGCCTGGTGGGCTACAGTCCAAGGGGCTGCAAAGACTCTGACATGACTTAGAGACTAAGCAAGCACACATCTGCCCACACACATTTGTTTGTACATACATACACACATATAATAAAACAAAGGGAACAGGAAAGATACAGTAACTTCTAAGAAAACCAAATATAAAACTTAAAATGAAAAATGTAATGTATTTAATAAGATAATTCACAGAATTTTTTTTTCTGGAAAATTGAACACTGTAGAACGAAATATCAGTTAACTTGAAGATAGGTAAATAAAAATAATCAAAACTGAGGAAGAGAGGAAAAAATTATAAAACAACAACATAGACTCAGTAACCTATGAAAAACCGTCAGAAGATTTTATATATGTAATCCCCATCCAGAAAGGAGAGCAGGGAGGCAACTGGGTACAGAACTGAAAGAAATATTGACCCCACTGCCCCCAAATAGTTGGAATCCTGAAAGACTTTAATTATAAGGTCATGTCTCTTTTCTCTTATACCTTTCAACAGTATCGTTTTAGTTCTAGCTCTATGATTTGTTTGCATTCACTTTTCCATGAAGACTTGTGGTCATGAAGGTGAATAAAACTATAGTAGATATAATGCTTTCTTCTTTAAAGAGTAAAAGAGGTTTAACATTTGAGACATCAAAGAGAAGAATCTGGTTATTATGAGAGAAAAATAAGAATGAAGTACCAAATTAAAGAAAACTCTGATTGGATCTTTATGGTTCAAATTGTGATGAGAATAAGATGTTAATAATGTTAATAATGTTATTTGTTAAAAGATATTATTTCTCAAGAAATAAATAAGTAAAGGAAGATTTTTACCTTAAGATACTATAAAACTTTAAATAAATAAAAGTAAAGAATATAACAATAAAATGTAAATATCAAAATATATTTTCCAATCTCTTTATGTTTCAAGAAAGTTATGAATAGTTTCTCATCAATGAATCAAAAATAAAATGATGTGAATATGTGAGCTATTTTGCCAACCTCATTTCTCTATTGATGCATTTTAATTATTTGAGCTTGTAGCTTCAGTCTTGCTGACATATTTTTAAAGATGCTTAGTTAATCACTCTTTGAAATATCTACTGCTCTCTTCCCCATTCTTTGGTGTTATCAAAACAACAATGTCTGTGAAGGGAGTGGGCAACAGTAGCCTGAAGAAAAAGTGTTGTAAGAAATGTTAATTCCTCATCATTAAAGTTTTGACTCCTGACAGCCTAATTTCATTAGAATTTTGAACAACAAGCATGTAACCATTGCTATAAATTTTCTAAAACACAACATTCTTATTTTGCAACATGCAGGGATACCGGTATAAAAGGTCATCTATTTCAAATACTTTCACCAATCATTTGTGAAATCACTTAAAGCTTACAATCAAAGTTGTCTGGACAGCATCTCAAAAACATTTTTTCAGACTATTTAAACTAACTACAAATGCACGACACAATTATTTTTAGAAGAGCTTTCAGATTTTTAAAAATATATTATTAAATGATAAATTACTAATATCTTCTTAATGAGATACTGCTTTGAATAATCTGAATCTACAAATTTAAAATAGAAAATCATCAGAGGAAAGAACAGAATCCCAACATTACCATTTATTCACTTTAAAGAACAACAAATGTCCAGGTACATTTAATAAATTAATAGCTTCAGAATCCTATTCATAAGCTTCAGAGATTGAATTACCAAAACTTTTATTATGTGGATGTAGGGAATAAATAAGGTGTTATTATACATTTTTGATGGCTAGTTATTCATACATATGTGCATGCGTGCTCAGTCACTTTAGTTGTGTCAGATTCCATGTGACCCTATGGACTATAGCCTGCCAGGCTCCTCTGTCCATATGATTCTCCAGGCAAGAACACTGGAGCAAGTTGCCATGCCCTCCTCCAGAGCATCTTCCCAACCCAAGAATCGAACCCATCTCTCCTGTGTCTCCTGCATTACAGGCAGATTCTTTATCCACTGAGCCACCTGGGAAGCCCATTCATACATGTATGTTCCCTCAAATAAGTTAATCATATGATCCTTGACAATTTAAACATACTTGTAAATAATTTCCATATAAACCTTTCCATGGAGAAAAAAACCTAAAGGAGGTTCTATTCATCAATAAAATCTTAAAATAATTAATATACTTACTTACTAACACCCTAACTTGAACCTGTCATTGATGAGCAACATATACTTAGCCAATGGTAATATCTTTAACTTTCTGACTACCCCTGAGTATTATCTCCTAATCTTCCTTTAACACACCATTTTTACCAATCTTTATGCCTACACATTGCTAATAAATTATAATAAAATTTTAATGTAAAACACCAAATTCAGTCATATATTCAAATATTGAAAATTAATTTTATTAGAAGTTAATTGATAGTGGCGAGACTCATACAGTACAACATGGAGTTATTATTTCACCCAGGGGTTAATTTAATATTATTAATGATTACTTAACAGAAGAGCCATTGTAAGGATGGAAAATATTAATATCTGCAAAATTGATTAAATTAATTTCAAGAATATCCATGATTTATACAGATAACTAGAAAGTCCTCTATTATCATACCTCACATATACTATTCTTAGCTAGGGAGGGAAAAAATGAAAATTATTCATAGATTTAAGAGTTTCAGATACTAAGAGTCATCAAACCTACTCTTTATTACAATAACAACTAGAGAAGGGGCCAGTGCTGCAAGAAAGGGCAATAGAAGCTAGCATTAATAGCCTATAAACCTAATCTACAGGAATTAGTACAAAATGAATTATACTAGCAACCTTCATGTAGTAACTCATCAACATACATTGTGATTTAGAGACAATGTACTGAGTAGATTATAGGGTTAGAAAGAGCAGACACTCTAAATTTAGTCAACATAAATTTCATGATAATGTAGTTACAACAAACAATGTTGTGATGACAACTGCAAATAAAGATGTGTCGGTGTTCACTCTGGGGGGAATTGAAAAAAGTGAGTGCTGTAAAATTAGTGTTAAATTAATCCCCTCCAAGGGTAAGAGGTTGTATCTAATGGAAATAAAATTCCAGTAATTAGATTATTTTAAAAAGAAGTTAATACACATCTCTATGCTTTCCTATGACTAATTATTCCATAAAGTCAATGCTTTGCTCTAATTCTCTATTCAACAAACAACCTTCTGATATGTAATTTAGCCCTCTATTCATCAAAAAGGCTGTGATTCATTTATACAAGTTATTTGTTATATGGTCAAGTATCTTTACCATGATTGATGTCATGATGACATAGCATTTATGCTTATAAATTTGTACTTCTGAAATTTAGTTAATCTCAATCAGTTCTCCATTACTTGACAAAAAAGTTGCTAAACGTGAAACTCGATGGCTCCATGAATACTATCCAAAGCCAAAAGCATCCACTTCACCTATCACAAAGATTCATCAGAAAAAAGCAAATAAACCTGAGCTGCAAGATCAACAAACCAACAATGCCATTTTCCATCTTCAATGTGGAAAATATTTCTAAGTTTCCTTTAAGATTCTCTGAATAATCTATTTTATAGTTTGGACTATGCAAAATTCAGGATAAAATGCAAACGCTGATAACAACAACAATAATATCAGTTTATACTCCTGACATTAACTCTTAGAACTGTCCTGTGACGTATTATTTCCATTTTCTAAGTGAAGAAAGTGAAACAGAGAGAGATGACCTACCTCAAGTCATACAATAGTTAAACGAGAGAATTAAAACTTAAAGTTTATCTGAGTAATGTTCATAGACGTGGTTTCAACCACTATGCTATACTTTTATCCTACATATTCCTAAAAAATTTGGCTTAATGAAGGTAGAAATCATAATTTCAGATATCTACAGCTACATGACCAAATTCTACTACATTAACTATTTCATGTCAATATTTTAGATTCTAAGAGGCAAAGTTAAAACACTGTGAAGTTTTAACCCAGTGAAGCAGTGTGTCATACTGCGATACGTGAATACGACATACATTCAGTTAAGTGTATCAGTTTAAAAGCTTTAAGAACAGCCGTGAAAACACTAATAGATACCTGCTAATACCCATAATGGTATCCTTAAATTCTCTGTCATATATATCATTCAAGATGTTTCAATTAATTTATGAAAAATTTTACTGAAAACTTACTTTGCAACCTCCGTGTTGGGCTCTCTCCATGGAGTTGTCGTCGTGGCATATATGGTGAAGGATGGGGAAGTGGCAATGAAGAAACATCGTGAGTCTGAAGTTTGTACCAATGTGGCTCATCATCTAATAATGCTGTTTCTAATTCAATTAAAATCTACAAAGCCAAGAGACAAAGAATTGTCATATGACAATAATATAGAATTTCTCTTAAATAATTTCATTATAATAGTAATATTGTTAGGTCAAAAGCAAGGTTATGCAATAGAATTGCCCATATGCTTGACACTAGTTAAATATATAAATATTTATAACTTATTGATGTAATAGCTTTATATACCTAAGACATTTATTTTGTAGATTTTCGAACTACTGGAAGCTGTAGGCAGACCCACTACTGCTGCTGCTAAGTCACATCAGTCGTGTCCGACTCTGTGCGACCTTGTAGTCGGCAGCCCACCAGGCACCCCCGTCCCTGGGATTCTCCAGGCAAGAACACTGGAGTGGGTTGCCAGTGCCTTCTCCAAGACCCTCTACTAGAGGCTGTTAAATATGACATTGATGAGATGTTTGGATGGCATCACCGACTCAATGGACATGAGTTTGGGTAAACTCCAGGGGTTGGTGATGGACAGGGAGGCCTGACATGCTGCAGTCCATGGGGTTGCAAAGAGTAGGTTGACTAAGCGACTGAACTGAACTGAAAGAGAACTTATTACTAAATGTCGGTAATTATAACTAATATATGTATACTGTTTTACAGTTTAAAAAGCATTTCACTTACATTCATTAGCTTAACCTTTACAAATTCTGAAATGGGGATATAAAAACAAATTAGAAATGCTTACTGTGTGTTAAGAACCATGTCATACATTATCTTAATTCTTGGGTAAAAACTACCAGGTTGGTCTTATTAGTCAACTTTTTACAGATAAGCATACGAAGGTTGAAAAAGATTAAAAAACTTGTTTAAGTCTGCATTGCTGGTAAGTGAAAGAGATGCAATATAAATCAAAGACTGTCTTACTTAGAACTTTGTTTAATGTATCATGATACTAAGGATTCAAACAGGAAAGAAAAAAAGAATGGATTTTTAAGTGGCTCAGCAGTAAAGAATCTGCCTGCAATGCAGGAGATGCATGAGACATGGGTTCAATCCCTTGGTTGGGAAGATTCCCTTGGAATAGGAAATGGAACCTGCTCCAGAATTCTTGCCTGGAAAATTCCATGGACAGAGGAGCCTGGCAGGCTACCAGTCTATGGAGTTGCAAAGAGTCGGACACAACTAAGCACCCAACCACATCACATCATCACATATTATAACATGAATATGTAATACATTTGAAAAGGAAATCAGTCCATAGAAATAAATGATTCTTTTTATTATCTTTCAAAGTCATGCAAATACAACAAGGTCTGTGTCTAAGGATATGAGAACTGTTAAATAATAATAAATCGCTATATAGCTATGGGAGGTAAAAACGTAAAACAACTAAGGTATTCTTCATTCTTCCTAAACTGTCCCTAGTCATTTTCAAAATTATAGGCATGTGTTTTAAATGGTTACACACACACACACACACACACACACACACACACACACACACACACATTTAATCCTCACTCTAGCCCTTCTCACTCTACTGAAGAGGAAACTAAAGCGCAAATATATTAAATAACTCGCTCAAGTACCAAAGTCAGGAAGTAGCAGTGTCAGGAATGCACAACCAGGGAGCAGAAGCTAGTCTCTGATTCTAGCAATTATGTTCCCCTTCTTTCCAACTCTTTGATTCCTTAGCTAACAACACTCAGTTCAATATTTCTATGGATTGTTGTTTTACCCATGATATTACCATTTAATTCACTCAGGAAAATCAACCATGCTGAAAAAAGCTGAAAGCAGTTATCTTAGTATGTTAATGGTGGGAGAATTGCCTCTCATCTGTTCCCTTCAATTCATCCTTTACCTTTCAGACAGAAATATTTTCTCAAGTATAAAGGAAATCAAGTCATGCTCTTTCCAACCTGTCATTTGTTCCCATTATCTACAGGATAAAATCCAGCCTCTTAATATGATACATGAATGGATACAATCAGACGTCAGTTTAGCTTTCAAGTCTAATTTCTTACCACGTTCCTTTCAAATTTCAATGCAGTTGTCCAAGAACCCCATAACTCTAGTATCCTGTATTCCCTCTGACTTTGCTAAATTCTAGTTTCTTTGTGGAGCCTTCCCTGAACCACCTACTTCCCCTTCCCTGCACAGCAATTTTGTACTCCTACTGCACTTTCCCATAGAACATCTGTCATGCTACGTTATAATTGTTCATTCTCTTATATGTATTCTAGTGGATTATAAATTCTTTAAAGAGAGGAATATACCTTGTCTGCCTTTGAAACCTCAGTCCCTAAATTTATCCATGGATAAATGATTGAATTACTATTGGTACAACTGGTTTAGTAAACTAAAACAATATACAAATACTATAAAAGCATCAATAAGTTTTTTTCTTAAAACAGCAGCTAAATTCATTCTGTTAAATTATGTTTACTTTCTCAGGTATTCAAAATATAATATTTTACTGATAGTCATATAAGCAAAAGTATTCCAGATAACATGAATAGTCTAAGCTTTAAAATAGTTCCAGATACCTCTCCTAAAAATTCACTTTCTTCCTCTCGAACTCGAGCTTGATCCCAAAGGGTAATCTCCAGCATCCGTTCCCGAAACTCTCTTCGGTGGACTGGAGAATAAATGAATGTTTGGTTCCATTTGGGTTCCAAAGTTTTCTTCACTGTTTTAGTTCTTCTCTTGTTTTTGTCACTAAGAAGAAAACAAGAATATATGAACTTACATAAACCTTCATTTTAACTTTTTCCCTAAAATGTATTAATTTAAAATTTTGCAGGAAAGAAGTGAAGTTTTCCTATAAATTTGTCATATATTAAAAATATTGTAATCTTCAAAATTACTATTGAAATGTATAAGGCACATCATTATGTAACTTTGATTTAATAACAGACTATTACAATAAATATGAAAATTTTCCATGATAGATAATTAAAAACAGTCTTTCACAAATTCTAAATAAAACCAGACTAAAGAATCTTTAGCTCTCATTTTTTTTTTAACACAGTGCCCTACTAGAAACCTTTAAAATGGAAATCAACCTATTGGCTACATACACTATTACTTTTAATATTTATACATATGCAAATTCTATACACAGTATTTGCAACCAATATACTATTCACTTAAACTACAGAAATTCTTTGTACAATAAATCTAATAAATTGTTATGCTCATGTCTTTATATCCATGCAGTTAAGCAATGAGCAATTGTAATTACATATTCTCAAATTATTTTCTTATATATACACACTTGCTCATTTGACATTTATAGGTCTTTATAAACATAGTAAAATTATTTCTGTGTGAGGTAGCCGCTATAGTCTGGGCTGGAAATGCAAGTTGGCCATCCTGATGGACAGAACTTCCAGTTCAGAGGCTTTCGTACTTTTTTCTGCTGCATATTTCCATCAAATTAATGTTTTTGATTATGCATTCCATTATACACACATATATTTATAAATTATATGCATGTATTACTATACTGTTATACTAATATATTGCATTCATTGGTAAATATACAAAAATAGGAATAAAAAATAGATGAAAATAAAAATATAAACATTTCTTTCTGAACTCCAATAAATTGTTTGATACATTCCCTGGGTACATCCATTCTTTTTGGAGATCACTACTCTAGGTTATTAGGGAGGATCAATGGCTGAATAGGAACAAAGAAAATCATCAAAGAAAGTAATGTTAAGCTATCAGAAGAGGCTATTTGAAGTGAGATGTGGCAATGAACAGAAAGTAGAACTGTATTAACTTCTTCAAATTCTCTCAGCACAGCACACTTATAAGAGTTTTGGGAAACAGGAAGCAGTTTGAACTAAGAAGGGATGGACTGCCTCTAAATGAGGGAGTCTTTGTGACTCCTCCTAGCTGAAAGCAGAGCTTGCTGTTTAATACAAGGGCTTCCCATGGTGTGAGTGGTAAAGAATCCTCCTGCCAATGAAGGAGATGCAAGAGATTTGACTTAATGAATCAAAAGCATGTATTTAATGTGGCCATTTAAAAGCAATGTGTCTTTATTAATTTCTATGGTTTCCCTAGGAAAATAACTTTGGAAACCCATGTAGGAAATCTTATCTCCATTCAAATTTATGAAAAAGAAGTGGCACTGTAAATTAGAACAACTAAATAATAGAGAAATAATGACAAGGACTATGATTTATGACTGTTACTTCCTCCTTCCAAAACTTTAACAAATATTTGTAAAGCATCTACTTCATATTCTATCCATAAAAGAATGAATTATGACACCCTGTCAGAGATAAAAATTCCTTCCACCAACATCAGAAAGAAAATATTTAGATGGAACCTTGCCATCTAATCCAAGAATGGTTTATAGTGCTTCCTATGACCTGTGGCTTTTCTTCCAAAAAAACAAATAACTCGAACTAAAAGCACAGTCCTTTATTCATGTGTAAAAACTTACGTCAACAGAATAAAGAAGGTTGAGATGATAAAGTAGCTATGTGAGTTAACCAGAGAATTCTGTTTTCCACTATGGATAAAATCCTGACACAATTCTATTAATAAAGTGAGCAGCAAACTTGCCTAAATATTCTTCAAATTCCTGATATCTGACAAGAAAACTCAGCTGAGAGATAATCTGAGAAAAAATTTCAAAACTTTCTCAATTTTTTGCTGTTGAGAAAAGATAAAAATTCTATATTGGGGAATACAAAGGAGTCTTTAAAAGAACTTTCTCATCCATCTGAGCTCTGTCTGCTCAGAAAGTGGGGAGAGGCATGAAAAATAAACTAAAACTAAACAGTCAACAAAAAAACAAATAATCTGAGAGACTTTTATCATCTTCAAAAACAAGAATTTTTCTTCAGAGCTCTGAATAAACAGAAACTTGTTGAAGTGAAGTGAAAGTCGTGTCTGACTCTTGCAACCTCACGGACTATGTCCATGGAATTCTCCAGGCCAGAATACTGGAGTGGGTGGCCTTTCCTTTCTTCAGGGGATCTTCCCAACCCAGGGATTGAACCCAGGTTTCCCACATCGCAGGCAGATTCTTTACCAGCTGAGCCACAAGGGAAGGTGAAGAATATTGGATTGGGTAGCCTATCCCTTCTCCAGTGGATCTTCCCGACCCAGGAATAGAACCGGGTTCTCCTGCATTGCAGGCGGATTCTTTACCAACTGAGCTATGACTTGTTATGTGCTTGCTTAAAATTGTGCATATGTGGGAATGCACAATTTTCTGCAAGTTTTTCTGATGGCAATCTAAGGATGCTTAGACTAGTAAACTCACTGCACTCTTAGAAGCAAAGTAACGTGGCCTCCCTGTGAGATGGTAGATAATATGGCTGTGACATCTGTCATCCAACTGAAGTTTTAAGTTGGATTTACCATTTTAGCTATTGCATATCCTCATCTTCCCTTGCAGTTCAAAGTGTATCCCTCCCCAAAAGACAATCTAAGTTGTTACAGAACAATCTTCTCTAAGTAAACTTTATAAGATAAAATCATACAGCAGACAGTTTCTAATAGTTTAGGAGGCTGTGGCAACCTCACATATTTTCTGAATAATTTGTTTTACTAATTTTTTTTCCAAAATATGTATCAAAGTGTAAGGCCTTTGTTAACTGCCTACTTGTTATTTTCTTTGTTGAGGCTATTCTTTAGATGATACTGTGGCATCAATACTGATGACTTTAAGTTAAACCAAATAAGAGAGTGTGCAGAAGTATACAAATACGTTTAAAATCACATCTGTACCTGGCCACTTCCATCCTGAGAAAAATGATCAGACTAGCCCTAGAAACCAGGGATGCAGAACAGCTAGGGAAGGGAAATTAGTGTACTACTTTTTTCCTTTTTCATGATGTTTATTGAATAATTTCTTTCACTTGGCATGTGTTTGAAATTAAGAATGATTAGATGATTTTTGACAAGCTATTTCTCTATCCTGATTTCTCTATTTAAATCAGGGTAGATTAATAACATGCATACTGATCAGCATGGACACAAAGTAAATGACACTTTAGGGAGCTAAATCTTGGCCCAATGGTAGAGATTCCTTGATGATATAGGTAATTAAATATAAAGCATGTTCATTAATTTTACAGAATGTAGAGAAGTAATATATTAGTAAGAGAAAGTAGAAATTGTAGAGGAACATGATGAATATCCTTTAGTACCATTTCCAGCATTTTGTCTCTGTAGTTTATGTTTAAAATGTATTTGATTTAAAGGTGCACAATTTTTAATGAATTTTATAAGTAAAAACATACTTTATTTAAGAAGCAATCCACACAATATAAAATTGATATAGAATAAAATCATCTATATTATAAACATTTGAAATGGGTTTAAAAACAATAGCAAAGCATTTACTGTCACTGTTTTGATTCCTAGGAATCATTATGCCTATGTTAAACTTTATAAGTATCTAACTGGTATGATATTTAAAAATAAATGACACAAAATCAAAACACGCCCTGCTATTAACATTTCTCATCTGTTTTCAAGAATATTTACTTTTGTTTCATATCCTTACCTTCTGTCTGGAAGAAAGTAAATTTTAACATAAGGATTCCTTGGCCTCCCATCTTCCCTGGAAGGGAGGTCTTTTGCTCCCAAAATTGTAACTATTAATTGGTGACCAACCTTGTCAAACCACAGTTTTATCTGAAAAGCAAAAATATTTATTTATCAGCTTAACCATTTACTAATATAACAGAATGCTTACATTCCCAACCTTTGGCCCATTCTCTTATCCTGATATTAGCACAGAATATAAACTTCACTTAGTAAATTGCAGTTAACTTAAAAGGATATGCTATAATAACTTCAATGAATGGAGAGTTTAATTCAGATATTTTACTTTGACAAATCTCTTGAAATTTTTATGATCTAATTTGATAGTTTATTAATATGCACATAATAATTACATTGCTATAATAAGGACTTTATATAGGATTGTTCTCTGTCTACATTTATGCAGGAATAACTGTAGTTCATTTTGGTTCCCCTACAATACTGAGTTCAGAATAAGTGCTCAAAATGAACTGAACAGATAAGTTGCTCATACGGCATTCATGGGAATATTTTCAGCAAATGTTTTATGTTATATCACAGCAAAGATCTTTCGAAGATTATAAGTAACTAGGAATTACTAGAAGACTTGTAAACAGACTGCTTAAATTTGTATTTAAAACTATAATAAATTCATCTTTTAAAGTTTTTTATACATAGTCTCTTTTTCATTTGTGAAGCAAATGTATTCATCCTTAGAATAAAAGGGTATATTTTATAATTCAAGATGAGAAAATTAGAATAATTTGCCTATGTCATAATTAAGGATTAGATCTTCACATCCAGCTGTTGAATTCATTAGACTTAACAACTGTCACCTCCCACACACATCTCACACTCCCACACCTAGTTATGATGACTATGATTCTGATTCACATTTGGTTCAGAATTTAGCACATCCCTGGCCACTATCTTCAAATTGAAATTGAATTGGAAATTTGGAGCTTGGGGAAAAGTTTTGTTTACGTAATATGCATATTTTATTTTCAATGGTTTGATTTTTTTCTTTTAATTTGGATGCACAATGTTTGCAGCAGCTTGGAAGACTTAAATATATATCTCATGTCAGTCCTTTCCTCTCCGCTCCAAAGCAGACAGTCAGGGCTGGGCCAAGCTCTAGGATATATACATAAGACCATCCACATAAAAAAATATACAGATAAATATATATATGATATGTTAGCAGTTCAGTTCCAATTTTAACATGGTGTTCTTGAGTCCCTCACTTCATATCCTAAGAGGATGAGAGGCCAAGCAAGAATTTTGAGTCAGAAGACTAATGGCCCAGAAAAGTATATAAAATTATTTATACACTTTTTTTTTGGTTAAATGAAATTAGTCCTCTTATAAGAATAATTATTAGAAATGTTTAAATTTTACAAATGGTACTACTACTCTTTATATTAAGTCCTTATATTTAATGCAGGTATTATTATCTTGAGGCTCTACAACAAAAAGTTTTTTGAATTGACTTGCTAAGTACAGACCCTAGTCAGGTGGTTTTCAAACTGTGGTTCATAAAACTCCTGCCACAGTATCATCTGACTCATCTGTTTAAAAGTTACAAATTCCTGTGGCCCACCTTTCAGCTACAGAACCAGAATGGGGCCCAGAAAATTTGCATTTTAACAAATCCTCAGGTGATTCTCATTTCCATTAAAGCTTGAGAACCACTACTTTAGACTAGGGAAGCAACAACCTGGAAAAAAGCACCTGATATTTAAGTAAAAAAAAAAAAAGAGTTCAGCACCTGAAATTAACTGGAACATTCTAAACTATACTCCAATATAAAATGTTTAGAAATTACTATTAAAAAAAGAAAAAATTCAAGTATTTCTTGCCCGACAATACTAAAACAAAGATATAGATGAGAATAGATGGAAAAAAGAGACATTCAGGCAAAAGATATGAGCGGGAAGAAAAAAGTAGGAAATACAAGTGTTTCATACATGAGATGAAACAGATGTCAGAAAGATTCGAAGTTCCTCTAAGTCTGTGACCAAATCACACTACTTTCTGTATTCTTTATTTTCTATAGCAATAAGAGCTATGGCTTTATTTTCCATGAGGTTAAAAATCCTTCTCGGAGCATCATGACATCAATATTAGACACTTCAAAAAAGAAAAAAACTTCGGAAAGGCTAAAAAATTGTTTTCCAATAAACAGTGCATTTAAATAACAAAGAAAAATAATAAGTAGTGTTAGACTAAGTTCATAATTAATTATTGGAGCAAATTACTGATTTCTGTGAGTACTTTTTTAGGGATTAACACTAAACCTTTGTTGTCATCTCCACAGGCAGTATTTTTGCTCTTTTAAAATCATTACAGCTAAATCTCCTCAAGATATATATTTCAAATGCTTGCTAAATAGTATTATTTTTAGATTTTCTTATGCCATGGAAAACCAAAAATATCATTTATTAATAATATTCATTCTTCACACAAACAGATATTAGGTACTAGCTTTCATATTTTCACATAAATACTTTACAGTTTATTAAATTATACTTAACAAATATATACATATTAAAATAATATAGATATGAAACAGGCACACTTTGTACTGATTTTTTGATGAAAATTATATGTTTTAATAAGCTGTAAAACTGGGCATTTGATCAATAGCCCTAATTTTCATTTTATATTATGGGACTTGCATTGAAGTTTTTAATAGATATCCAGCTCACAGTATCAAAACAAAATTATTTTATTTGCTAGATTATTAGTCACATTCCTAAATGTGCTTTTTAAATGAATGGTTGGAATATATCTGTTGATTTCTCAAAATAAAACAAATATATTTCCACAGTTCTAAATATGATATATTTATTTTACGTCATTTTCATTAATAAAAATACTGATATCATTTTACTTGCTTTAATACAATTTTCATGTGCCACTTTTAAGTTTCCCAAGCAGACTCTGAGCAGTCTAAGTAAATATTTTACACTAGGTAGTGTTAACTAGAACAACTTCAATTTTTTTTAATTTAAATTAAATTAGCATTATTGAAAACCGATAACAATAACAACAACAACAAAAAAAAACCCATGCAGCAAAGCAAGGAAAGCATAATACTACTTTTTTAAAAAACACTATATTAACATTACCTTTCCATATAGGGATTTCCTAATGAAAAGTGGCAAAGAACTTGTACCCAAGTATTGCAGTAAAAGCAAATAGAATTATAATTACATAATGTAAACAAAATAAACCCAACACATTTTACTTGGATTGTGATTTTGTTCTATCAAAGTCCTATAGTTTTTGAAAGTTGAACTTTATATATAATATGCAGAAAATTCATATTTTAGATAAGGTACAAATTTATTTGCCAGTCTCCTCAAGGAGTAATTGCTTGGAAAATGCAAGAGAATGTAGATGTTAAGTGATATAATGAATGATTTAAAGAGACAGTAACCTTAGTGTAATAAAAATGTCAACAGTATAAAATCAGCTATTTGTGTCAATATTACAGATATAAGTGGAATCTACATTAAATGCCAACCTGAAACTTCTGAGTTTTAGTATTCAGTCCATATAAAATCACTAACAAAGATTGTCTCTTTAAATTTTTATTGTATTTTAATCCCCATGCAGAATTTTACAAGCTGGCTCATAAAATGATTTGGAAGTCAATAATATGGTTTGGAGCAACATACCAAATAAAGTTTTCCTACTATGCATTTTCCAAAAACATACAAATAAGGGTTAAAACACAATTTTAGATTCTATCAGGCAGACAAGGCCTTTACCTGAACCCTAGGAACAAAAGGCGTTGTTCTTCTACTAAGGCTTTGGCTCTGGTAAGCAAAATTAAAGAAAAAAGCAATAAAACAAAACCAAAAAGGACAACACGCTGGAACTAAAAGACCAAAAGTAAAAAACACATACAACTATCCCTTAAATCCATTTTTCCATGACAATATATATCTAAATTAAGTACTTCAACATAATGAATAATTTTCCCAAAATTATAAAACAGATTAAGAACCATATAAAATCTGAGAAGTTTTAAACCAAATTTTTTAATGTATCAACATAACAGGAATTAAGACTGAATGTAAAACAATATAATCGGGCTCATATATTCTGAAAGAATGAATGTAAACATAAAATACGAGAGTCAAGATATTTCAGATATCATCCTTAAACACGCTACATAGAAAAAAACATGGTCCAGGAAGAAGTTAGATAAAAATACATTAAAGAATTATTAGTGAAAAGTCATCTATAGAAGTAATTATATAACTTTCCAAAGGAATATGGCTGAAAAAAAGTCTAAAAAATATTAGCCAAGTCAGCTTTATCATTTCTTAAAAGAATAAACACAGAAAGATAAAAGTGTGCTGGAACACACTGGATTAATCCGTTGCTTCATACTTTAAGAATCTATACGAGGAACTAGTATTTAACCATCATTTTCAGACATTTACTATGTGCCACCTGAGATAACACTATTTAGAGCTAATCACACTTATTAATGACAATAATAGTTTTCTTTTTATTTATACAATTCTTTATATATTTTCAAGTTTCAGTAACAGTTTATTGCAAGCTTATTGCTTAAAACAATGCTAGAAGTAGTTGATGTTATCTCCAGTATGTAGAGGAGGAAACAGAGACATTAAAAAAAAAGCCTAGATGGACTTGTCCAATCTCAAAAAGTAAGACAGTTTTAAAGGTAAATAATAAAGCTCAATTCTGGTTAAAACACTCTTCCAAATTCGTAGAATAAAATCAAATTTCTTTTCTCTTCTAACTTTTTTTTTTTTTTTTCATTTTGAAACAGCTTCCCAAAGATACCACAGCCACTGGGACATTGTGCCTCTATTAAGATGTGCCAACAGTTACAAGAGGAACAAAATCAGATTCAAGTTTCTGGGTTTGGAAATGGGTATCAGGGCATTTACTTTTTGTTCTTTCACCAAGATTCCATCCCATCTCTCACATTTTTCATGCATGTCTCTCGTTTAATTAACAGTTGTGAACAGTTAAATGTTTCAGACGTTTCCACTGCTATACGGAAACAGATAATAAGTACTAGGAAGACTGCTGTCCAGTGTAGCCATCATCAGACAAAAACCTGATGATAGTTTAAGACATAATCTAAAACCCAAAGGAAAGTGAATCTTTAAAGCAGACTTTCATTCAGCCATATGAGTCATCTTTATCTCCGAAAACCAAGACAGTCTCAAATCTCAGTTGTCTTCTCTTTCATGAGGGACGTTTAGATATGGAGTATGTTCCTGGTATCTGTCTGCATAACCCTAAATGGATAATTCTCCAGCCAAAGGGTAAGGGATGTGTGAAATTCACAGAGATTAGCTAGGCATGCTGAAGAAAAGGGCTAACAATACACTCAGTTTAGAAATATATCTTACTTTTCTTGCCTTCCCAACTGTCCTACCTGTTGTTGACCAAAAATATCAAGGTAATGAAAGATTTTTGCAAGTAAATATTACTTCAAAACTAAAACATTTACTTTCAAAGAAATAGTCCTTTGAAATAAAGTAATCCTTTAAGGTCAACATTTTTCCATCTTTCAAAATGACCTCAAATGAGCAACTCATAGATTTTTTAAGGCAACTGTCTAAAATCTATGCCAGTTTAAACTTAACCTTTACCCGTAAGCTTATACATTAAACTTGGCTATGTAAATGTATTTTGTTTTGTCAGATTATTTTAAATTCAGATGAGATTAAAATAACATGCATTAACCATTTTAAAGTGTTGATGTATGGCAAAACCAATACAATATTGTAAAGTAATTAGCCTCCAATTAAAATAAATAAGTTTAAATTTAAAAAATAAATAAAGTGAACAATTCAGTGGCATTTAGAGAATCCACAATACTGTGTCACCACCACCTCCTTCAGGTTTCAAAACTTTTTCATCACATCAGAAGAGTCATGATTCATCACATTCTGTATCTATTAAGTAATCGCTCACCATTTCCCCATTGCCCCAGTTTCTGGCAACCACTAAGCTGCTTTCTATCTCTATAGATTCTGGATATTTCATCAAAAAATGGTGAAGTATTATGCATCTCATTGCAATTTGTGATTAATACGAATTCATTTATTTTAAGCATGAAATGTCTGATAATATCTGTAACAATTCAGATTCATACAAATTAAGAATTTGACTTTGCACACTATGATTTATTTTGCATTTTTAATGTCCCTTCATACTTCATTCTGCACTACCAACTTCAGGACATTCTTCTTACATAATACTTCTAAAATAACAAGGTTGTAACAAAGAAATATAAAAGATAAAAGCTCAAAGAAAAAATTTTCATTTATAGAAAATTTGAAAACAGCTATTGAATTTCTAAGTAGATATAAAGAATACATACCTATTCTTCAGCTAGTTAGTCCCTTCAAATGGGCATAAAATGGATATGTACAATATTTACAAGCTCATCACTAAAAATGGAGTCAGAAAAATATTAAAACAAAGTAACTTAGGGAAAAACATTGCAGCTATTAGTTAGCCACAGACTCTGAAGTAAAATAATGATTGTCAATAAGAATTAGTGTGTTCCTAGAGATAAAATTCTGAGTCACTTCTCACTTTTGAAATAGTTAAAGGCTATATCTTAATTTAACACTCTATCAAAAAACTAGTCAAAGGCTGAAATTAATTTTAAAATATTGAGACAATTACAGAAGCAATCCTTCAAACAAGGAAACTGCTAAATTACGGAAGACCAAAAATTTAAAAAAGAATCAAAATAAGGGATTGCTGACACTGAAAAGACCAACATAACAGTCCAGGTGTCATAAACCTAAGCTCATACAGATTTTCTCACCAAACACATTAATGGCACTTTCATAGTTATGCTTGAGAATAATAACAAGCTAACAGTACAATTTAAGCATGAAGAAATAAATGGAATAATAGTTTTAAATTCATCAACAATAGCCTTGTGCATGAAAGTTTAAATAATGTGTTTTATATATATATATATAAAAAATATATTTGAGAAAATACCAGTCCATGAACAGACATAAATATATTAGGAAGGAAAGCTCACATAATATACAAATTATCTTGTCAGATATTATATTAGCAGACATTAACAATGTCATAATTTTATAAGTGAGTTATGGACCCAGGTAAAATCTCATCGAAAATCAAAAATACCCAAAGGTAGAACAGAAAGATACAGGAAACATAATGTTGCCTTATGACTTCCTCGGTGTTTCCCTGAAGGATGATATAAGTGGACAAATGTTTTCCCAACCTCTGCATCATTACAGCAAACCAAAAATTGTCTCCAGTTGGCAGAAATGGGGTTAAATATAAAGGAAAATACTATATCCAAAAGGGTATCTTGCTTAGTTTTGCTGCATGAATAGAATGAAGGCAAAATTAAGTTTCATGAAGGTAAAATCCTCTGCTGTATTCTCTCAGCTACTAGTATTATAACTGACAAGGGGATAGAGCTTCACATATATTACTTGAATTGATAACTGTAGTTTAATTTGGCAAAAATATGTTGGAGGAAAGTTTTGGCAAAAGATTTCAAGAATCTTAAACTTTTTTTCTTTCACATTGTAATTTTACATCCAGACAAAAATTATCCCGACAAAAGAATTTTGTCCTAACAAAATATGCAAGATTTATATTCAAGGATTTCCATGGCATCATTATTTAAAATACTATAAATTAGAAACAAGCAAGATATCCTATAATAGCAAATTAAGTTTAAATGGGGTATTAAATAGTAATTAAAATCATTTTAGGATGATTTTTTTTTTAATTAAAAGAAAATGTATATGATACATTAAGTAAAAAAAAGCAAGTTTTAAAATAGTATACACAGATTTATTATAGTTCTGTTTAAAATTTTATATGTATGTGAATGATTATGCTTTGGTGGCAAGAATATAGGTGATTTTAATTTTTTATTTATCTGTGCTTTCTTGATTTACTAAAAGAAATATATATCTTATTTATAAACATTATCTTGCTGGAACACACTTCTTCTAGGTCATAAAAAAATGATAAAATGGAACACATGTTAAATTACAATTATATAGATTTAAACCATCACTTACAAACACAAGTACTATATACATTTGTTTATGTTTTCCCCAAATATTTAACAGTCTTACCTTTCTACCAAATTCACTTTGAACCATGAGGAAAAGTAGTTGAATTTGAAATCTGTCTAAATGCCCACACTATGAACCCTTCGTTCCTAGTTCAATTTCTAACATAAACTTGAGATTTCAAAAGAGGCAGCAACAAAGTGGTACTTACTTATTATGGGAGTCTAACTTTCACTCCCTCATTCTCCAACTGAAGCTAACTAAATACACACACACACTCACACACACACTCACACACACAGATTTAATATATACTGGCATCATCAGCCACCCAGTGCTTTACTTATACATGAAGCTATCTAAGGGAAGCCATGATTAAAAATTAAAAGCTAACATTTACTAACACTTTCTAAAATGGTGGGAAAAAATACACATACACTTGTAACCATAAATGTCAACATTTGTGCTGTCAATGTATGTAAGAGAGTAAGTAGAAAGATGCTACTTATTGTGGAAAATGGAAAAAACACCACTGTCCTCAAATGAAAAAGTTCACTCTGTTTATGAAAGAGAAAGGAAAAGAAAACAATAAGGAGAAGAAATCCATTTTAGTAAGACATTTACAATCTCCTAATAGTATATCGTATTCTGTTATTCTCATATTTGTGATCAAAGTAGTCTCAGAACAGATGTGCCTAATGACTTTTACTGTTATTTCTGCTTATATTTCCTGTATCTTCATCTAATTAATGGAAACTCTTAAGAAAAATAAAATACTTCTCCTTCCCCCAGAAAATAAAAGGACAAAATCGGTACCTAATTTAATAAAGCTAGAAATTGCTTTTAAATTAGACCAAGAATAGTTTTGTTTTAACTATAACAGTAACAATTATCCAAAATTCAATGTCTGAATTTTGAGAATTAAAGAGTTCTTAATACTCATAAAATTTCAGGTTAGGAACTCATCAGAACTAGTATCAATATTAATCTGTTTGTTTCTAAAATATAAGTGGATAAATTTTAATATTTTTAAATGGTTTAAAACAGAATGACAACTTTAGAAATTAATAAAATGTGAGGGCCTGAATTTGCAACGCTCTTCTAATATGGGTATATGAGGGATAACTTAATTTTTAACTTTTATTATAAAATGTTCAAATTAGGGGTCACTTAATATGAAATCCACATGATATACTCAGTAATCTATTATATATTTCCCAATTTTGTTAGCTGAGTGAAAATCATGACCTTGAATTTTGGAATAATATTACTTACTGAAAAAGGTTTTAGATAGCATTACAAATTCTAATTCTCACCAAATTCCAGAAAAATGTAGCTCTAATAAAGAAAGTATTCTGTTAGATAATTATAATTGAATTTAAATTAATTAAAATTACTAAGAATGACAAAGTTGATGGTAAAAAGCACAATTATATTCTAAATAGGACTTGGTTCACAAAAAAATGGCATCATCTAGTAGAAATACTACTTGCTATCCCAAAAACAGAAATTAATCTAGTGAATACATACTGAAAGTTGTCCAGATAAGAACTGTGGAACATCCCTCAACATGCCAGGACTCATGGGAGATGTAACAGAAATAGAAGGACGATCCATTTTTTGAGATTCGAATGAGCTAGAACCTGAAATGGCAATTATACATAAAGAATAACAACAATGACTCTTCATTAGTATTTAATAATCTTTACCATATATCTTAAGTTATTTTTAATACCTACAAAATTCCATTATATAGACCTTTTTCTTAGCCACAAGGTTCTAAATATACTTAAAGGGTTTCTTTAAAAGTGTAAGTGCAGCTTAGGGATTCTTGAAAGACCAAGGGTGAACCATTTTCTGTGCCAATTATAGTAGAGACAGACCTCAGAACCTAGTTACTTCATCTGTTCTGTGTTCTAAACTCATATCTTACAATAATATACTATGGGCTTCCTAGTGGCTCAGACGGTAAAGCGTCTGTCTGCAAGGCAGGAGACCTGGGTTCAACCCCTGGGTTGGGAAGATCCCCTGGAGAAGGAAATGGCAGCCCACTTCAGTATTCTTGCCTGGAAAATCCCATGGACCTGGAGCCTGGTAGGCTACCGTCCATGGGGTCGCAAAGAGTCAGACACGACTGAGCGATATTATACAATAATATACTAGGAAATTTTAAAAATAGAAACTTAAGAAGGAAAAACCCAAGCCAAAACCTAAATCAATAAAGCAACTCAAACATGGTCTAAACTTGTAATGCTAAAAACGTAATTACTAGAATGTTAACTGTGAAAAGTTTTCAGCAGTGGTTTCTAACCATATCTGGAAGAATATAATAAATTATATGGGTAAAAAGAAAGTGAGGAGCTATGAGAAAAAGATATAGGAGATCAGGAAAAGCAGAACTTCAATACCTAGAAGTTATATGTATGAGTTTATTTGTATGGAGAGGAATGAACAAATTGCAAAGTGAATAAAATGGAGCTAATGAGATACTG
Organism: Bos indicus; assembly: GCF_029378745.1. Classification (NCBI taxonomy): domain Eukaryota; kingdom Metazoa; phylum Chordata; class Mammalia; order Artiodactyla; family Bovidae; genus Bos; species Bos indicus. The sequence continues at coordinate 60,944,697 of NC_091773.1, forward strand.
ACAGAATTAAATGCCTGGAATTCTGGGCTGCAAATTTTGGCACTAATAAAATATCCATGCTAAATTTTTATGAGTTAGGTAATAAAAACTGCATTTGAGGAAGATGTCTTTACCATTCATTTAAAGTTTCTGAATTGAGCGAGATGAAAAATAGTTAAGAATAAGTGGAATTCAATAAAATATAAAAGAAGAGGAATGACTGGAAAATGGACTGAAAAGAAAGAATTGAGGCAATGTCACAAAATTAGAAAATGAGGACTCAAATTAATTAGATAAGGAAATTTCCAGATTAAGGAAAAGGGGGGAACGTTAAGATTTCAAGGTTTATAACCAGATATGGTCCCCTATGTCTTGTTCTCTGCACAGGACAGAGCAGATATTCCCTGGATGCAGAACTCTGGAGAAGTTCTGTGTGTAAAGGAATGGTTGGAGAAGTTAATTTGGAACCTGTCACAGTGACCCTGTGACACCGCAAAGACATCCAAGGGGAAATGTAAAGCAGGTAACAGATGTGCAGATGGGGCCAAATGTCGAGTAGATATTAGTGTTAGAAATTAAAATGCAAACTGTCACCCTAATTGGGGTCCTAAGTGGATAGTATTCACTTCCAGAGAGAATACAGTGTAAAATGAAGGGGGAAACGGTAAGCCTTGGGATCAGAAGTAATGGTGATACCTTCATAGCATTTAGAAGTGGAAAGAATACTGCCTTTATATTAAGAAATAAGCTAAGCTTCAAGTAACAGGAAGACAGACACTTAGAACATATTCTTCAATATCCAGGGCTGTAGGGACAATGATAGATCATTTTGATAATGTAACTTAGGAGTCATGTGGCAATTAAAATTATATGAAGAGAAAAACTTGCTGAGGAACTAAAAATAGAGGTTAAGAAACAGGCCTTGGAGAAAGCTACTCTTCCACTTCTAAAGCAAACAGGATTCAATCTTATTTGAGAAAGGACCCCTGCCCTAACAGAAACAATTTTGGAATTGTAGCCTAGGGGTTTTTCAAATAGCTACAATAATATAAAGGATTCCATACTGCTTATATAATATCTGTGTGATGTAAGTGAATAAAAGTTTTACCTACATCATAGACTGCTGTGAAAATTAGTATAAGTAACAATATCAAGCACAGTTCCAGGCATCCAAAATAGGAGTGATGATGATGATGACATTATATATAATGATAATTATTATCATTATGCTAGCACTTATAATTTTATGTGATCATAATATTATTTTGGATAAAATAATTTAGCAACCAGCCAAAGGTACTAAAGCAAATCTATCATATAATCAAATTTTAAAATTTAGAGCTAAGGCATTCCAAAATGACTTGACCTCTCTGGTAAAGTTTTTCTTTTTTTTTTTTAATTTATACTCATAATTATAATATAAATGTAAAAAAAACCATCTATTTTAATAGTATTCTGTTAATTGACATGTGTATAAAGAATCCAGTCACTTCTCACGACCTTCATTGCAACCACTATGGTCTAAGTTACCATTGGCTCACCACTCAATACTGAAATAGCCTTCTCACTCTCTCTCTGCTTTTACTCTGTTTAGTCTATTTTCAACATAGCACCCAGATTGGAAAACATGTTTCTCCCCCAAAACATCCTATGTAGCTCCTGATTTCCCTTAGAGTGAAAGCCAAATTCTTTACAGCGCCTCGTAAAGTCTCTGCAGTTTGGCTGCCCGTGACCTCCCTGTCCTCCCTCCTGCCGTTCTTCCCTTTGCTCACTCTTGGAGCCACAAGTCTTTTTGCTTTTTCTTAAATGCATCTTAGGCTTTCCTGGCTTAGCACCACTGAACCTCTGCCCACTGTACCCGAAAAGCTTTTTCCTCAGATTGCCACTCTGTCCAATCTTGCTCCAATTCTTCCATCTCAATGTGTCTATCCTGATCAACATATTTCAGACTGCAACCCTCCTCTCTTCCTTCACAACATGCCTTTCTATTAATCAGTCAATGAATTGGAAAAAATTTGTTTGCTTAATATCTGAAAGTAGCACTCAAACACAAGTAATTTAAAATGTCTATGTAATTTTTAAATGTCTATATAATATATAAAATTGTAATAATTTTAACTTATATTTGCCTAAGATATTTAATATCTGAAGTAGCACTCAAACACAAGTAATTTAAAATGTCTATATATTTAATGTTATTTCAACTTAAATGTCTATTGTTCCATTACTACTTTGTTAAATCAGAACTATTACCCATTTTCTGAAAATATAAATAAGAATATATATGTAATTATTCACTAGATTGTCCTCAAGATTCCCCACACTTACTGAGGATTAGGTTACAAAGCAGTAAATTTTAAAATTAGGTGAAATTTGGGGAGAGGGTGAAATTTTGAGTAGTGAACTTACCTAACTGTGCATTTGAAATATCTTCAGTTTATAGTAATATAACTTAATACAGCTATCTAAAAAATACATGGTAGTTAAGACAGTGTAGTTTAAAAAAATCATCTTAAGATATAGACTCTTGTACTTTTTCCCACAATAACATGAAATAATACTAAATCTTCCATCTTTATACAACTGCAGACTTGACAACAGTACTATTATATTTCTTACTTTGTATTAATAAAGAGTTCATTTGACTCAGATGATGAACGACTTTATTAGTGACATTTTCTACTAAAATAAATGAAACTTACTGGACTCCAGCTGTGTGTGTGTGCTGTCAGGTATTCTAGGTATATCTCTGAAACGACAGAAAAAGAAAAAAAAAACAAGAAATTGTTTAAAAAGTACTAGGAACTACTATTATGACAATTATCAATCTATATTATAACAGGACAATGCAAAATGAACAAAACTGTGTATGAGAGAAGCATTATATAAATAAGGAGAAAAAAGTCGTAGCACTCGTAGAACACAAAGTTCTCAGGGCTGACTTCTACTACTTAAAAAAATGAAAAATTACATGCATTTGGAGCAGATTTAGGAAAATATATAATTCATTTCCTATGTGTTTTACTATACAATTTTCCATTCAAAAAATTTCTATACTCAAAACAAGGTAAGTTTTAGAAATATATTTTAATTATACTCTACTCTTTACATTGTACCTGCTGTTGTTCAAATCATAACATTGAAATTCAAATAAAAATATCACCAAAATGAAAATTAAAATATTTGGATTGTGACTGAAATTTTTTTAAACATAATAATTCTACTAAGAAAAAAGTAAACATGTTTTTATTGGACTTAACATAATTGCTCTGTATTGCATTTACACCTAAAGTATGTACATTTTTGTTTGAGGTTTGCCAAGGAGAAGGCAATGGCACCCCGCTCCAGTACTCCTGCCTGGAAAATCCCATGGACGGAGGAGCCTGGTAGGCTGCAGTCCATGGGGTCGCTAAGAGTCGGACACAACTGCGCGACTTCACTTTCACTTTTCACTTTCATGCATTGGAGAAGGAAATGGCAACCCACTACAGTGTTCTTGCCTGGACAATCACAGGGATGGGTGGGCTGCCGTCTCTGGGGTCGCACAGAGTCAGACACGACTGAAGCAACTTAGCAGCAGCAGCAGCAGCAGCAAGGATGATATACATTAATGGCTAAGCTCATTCAAAAAGTTGCATCAATAATACTTAAATATTAAAAAAAAAATGTGATTGGAGAATTCCTTAATACCAAGAAACAGATTTGATTAATACCTTAAGGTAATAGTTTAACCATATAGCAAAACTATGAAAAGACAAAATAAAAAATAGATACAATTTCATGTGGTAGATTCATTACTTTTGAAAGGAACATTTCAAAAATTAAGTTACCAATTGAAGTAATTTCCTTCATGAAAATTTCCTTCATGAAGCAATTTCATCATGAAAAACTCATATAAATGACTTAAAACTAGGCATTAGTATTCTATAAGAAGGAAAAATTTCCAGTTTCTACCCTGGAATACTTTTACACCAGACATGCATTTAATAATTCACTGCCAGTTTATATATTTTTCTATTGCTTTTTTAAGTTATAGGTTTCTCTTTTACATTGGCTTAGAACACAAGCTTCTGTAAAGGAAATACTCCTGTGGTATTTCATGAGTATTTTTAACATAATTAAAAAGTAAACATAATTATTCACTAGATTAAAAAGGATTATATTTAAAATAATAATAAAAATAATAAAATGGTTAATAATAATAAAATAATTATTTAAAAGCATTATATTTATTGCCAATTTAAAAAAAGTCAAAGAGTAATTGATGTTTGCTTACTTTTTATCTGTTAACTTAAAGATGTTCATTTTTCCTTAAGTGGTTGCCTCCATCTAGAAACAGTGTGCCCTTAACCTATCTCTTATTTTTACATTAAATCTCCATTTTGGAAAAAACATAAAATGCATAGAATATAGCTGATTCTTGTGCAATGTACAGAACCACAGATTATGAAACTTCTTTTGAGAATAACTGTTACTATAGTCCCCTTCTGCTAATCCTTTAGCTATCTACTGAGTTACTAAGATAATAAAAATTATCTTAAATATTTAAAAAAAAATACAGTCCATGGAATTCTCTAGGCTAGAATACTGGAATGAGTAGTCTTTCCCTTCTCCGGGATCTTCCCAACCTAGGAATTGAACCCAGGTCTCCCACAGTGCAGGCAGATTTTTTTTACCAGCTGAGCAAGAAGGGAAGCCCAAGAATACTGGCGTGGGTAGCCTATCCCCTCTCCAGGGGATCGTCCCAACCCAGGAATCGAACTGGCGTCTCCTACATTGCAGGCGGATTCTTTACCAACTGAGCTATCAGGGAAGCCCTAAGAAAAATTATAAACACCTAAATTTTCTTCCTTTGTAATTAACTATATATTCTAGCATGATCAGATAAAAAGATGTCATTTTTGATAAGGTGTTTTTAGTAAAGGAGAAAAAAGCACTGTCCTCAAAAAATTTAGTTTTATAAAGTAATCATATATTATTGAATTGCATATTACAAATTGTTTAATAGTAGTCAATTTTATGACTTCCCAGTTGGTGCAGTAGTAAAGAATTCACCTGCCAGCAGAGGAGATAGGAGTTTGATCTCTGGGTAGAGAAGATACCCTAGAGGAGGAAATGGCAACCTACTCTAGTATTCTTGCCTGGAAACTCCCATGGACAGAGGAGCCTGGTCAGCTACAGTTCTTAGGGGTCACAAGAGTCAGACACAACTGAATGACTGAGCATGCACACACAGTCAAATTTACACATGTGTAAAGTGTTCAGCAAGGAGATGCAACCAGTCCATTCTAAAGGAGATCAGTCCTGGGTGTTCTTTGGAAGGAATGATGCTAAAGCTGAAACTCCAGTACTTTGGCCACCTCATGCGAAGAGCTGACTCATTGGAAAAGACTCTGATGCTGGGAGGGATTGGGGACAGGAGGAAAAGGGAACGACAGAGGATGAGATGGCTGGATGGCATCACCGACTTGATGGACATGGGTTTGGGTGAACTCTGGGAGTTGGTGATGGACAGGGAGGCCTGGCGTGCTGCGATTCACGAGGTCGCAAAGAGTCAGACACGACTGAGCGACTGAACGGAACTGAACTGAACTGAAAGTATTCAGATTAACTCACCCAATAGGCCTTGAAACAACAAGCTCCACCTGTGGTTCAGGTTTGGATTCCAGGATGATGTTATATACTTCTTCAAATGTGGCTCCTTGTAATAGTCTTCCATTCCACTCTAGTACTTCATCACCTGTGGTGTGTGTCAGCAATGATAATCTTAGAAAGAAAACCTAACTTCACAAAATGCACTCGAAACAAATGCAATCTCAAACTGCAATCAATTTTGTAGAACACAAGCACCGTTATGGAATAAGAAACATACTGAGAACAGCTCCAATGGCATAAAATATGATGACTGGGATGATTAGTAAATTTCACACAAAAGGACAAGGAAAGGCCAGAGGAAAAAATAACGTAAAAGTCATCTCTGTGATTTCTGGAATTGTTTTCAATAGTGTCCTGTCCCTGAATAGTTGTTAGTTGTTCCTGCAAGGGGAAGCAAGTTGGGAACAACCTACGTCTCCAACTTGGTGACATCACTCTTGTCTGTGATTTCTTAATAGAAATTACAATTCTAGAAACTATCATGATCCGTTGCCTCTTTGAAAAATGTATAACTCTGTATTCTATGATTCTCAATATATATGTAGTTGAGCACTTGTCTAATCTCTTTTATGAAAAGTTTAACACTGACCATTCACTGATCCTCTCCAAGGCATTCAAGGATCTCTTCAATAGTAACCATTATCATAGACATAAGGAGTGACACATTTCAGGAAAAACATATTTATCCATGAAATTTGCTTTCTAAACTATACTGGAAGTGCTTCAAAAGAAATAAGGCTTATGGGAAACAAATTATGCTAATCTGAGATACAGACTAGGAATATCCATCAACAAAAAAATAAGATCAGTAAATATAAAAATCTTTTATCTACTGTGACTCAAGAACTAATAGTTACAACTTTGCATTGATGAATAAAAATTAATATATAAGTTAAATGAACTTTTGGTTACAAGTGAAGTCACTTCCAAATGAGACAACTTTTTCATAACAAAGGTCTGTCTAGTCAAGGCTATGGTTTTTCCAGTAGTCATGTATGGATGTGAGAGTTGGACTGTGAAGAAAGCTGAGCACCAAAGAATTGATGCTTTTGAACTGTTTGTGTTGGAAAAGACTGTTGAGAGTCCCTTGGACTGCAAGGAGATCCAACCAGTCCATTCTAAAGGAGATCAGTCCTAGGTGTTCTTTGGAAGGAATGATGCTAAAGCTGAAACTCCAGTACTTTGGCCACCTCATGCGAAGAGTTGACTCATTGGAAAAGACTCTGATGCTGGCAGGGATTGGGGGCAGGAGGAGAAGGGGACGACGGAGGATGAGATGGCTGGATGGCATCACTGACTCGATGGATGTGAGTCTGAGTAAACTCCAGGAGCTGGTGATGGACAGGGAGGCCTGGCGTGCTGCGATTCATGGGGTTGCAGAGAGTTGGACACGACTGAGCGACTGAACTGAACCGAACTGAAGTTTAACAGTTTAAGTGTAAATAACCAAAAATTGAAACCTACCTGGTCTAAGATGTCCTACAGTATCAGCTAAACTTCCTCTTTTAACTTTGGTTATAAATGCACAGAGCCGACCTGATTCAGTCATCTTTCCTCCTACAACCTGTTTAAAAGAAGAAAATGTTAAAACAGGCATATTGTTCAATTGAACACAGTTGAAGATTCAAGTAAAAAATAACTAGATAATTTGCAAGTTTTGAAACTATAATTTAAAATGTTAAAATAATTTTAAAATAATATAGTGTTATTATTAGGAACTGTGTATATGTCAAGGGCAGACTCTTTACATACTCCAAATATTTTACAATTTAAGCAATTATTTGTTGAAAATGTTGCATACCTTAGAAACAATTTATAATTTCTGCCTTTATTACAGAATTCTTACTTTTGCCATTTCTAAAAATATGTTACTACACAATACTACATAATTACATATAATTACATTAACATTTCTAACTACAAATTTCTAGTTATAGATGTCAAGTATCATACTACATATTTTGTTACTTTTACTATAATTATGGTATCTTCTAAAAATTTTATTAGTTGGTAATCTTTGGGGCACATTGATAACATGCATGATGATGATGGATTTTTCCTGAGAAAATTACAAAATTTACTTAATCTCATCCAAATTAATGTAAACTTTAGACCATCTGCCTCCCAATTTTTCTGTTTCTATTAACACATGTTTCAGAAAAAGAAAAAAAACAAAGGTTATCATTAATGCAGTGGAATCATATGTGAATCTATAAGACTAGTCTCCTAAATTAATGCTTTGATTCTCAGAACTGCCAATCAATCAATATATCAACTTTGTAGCAAGTTATGCAAAAACTAGTAACTAATATCATTGACTAGATTTTTTTCCCTCTTCTCAATTGACTGAATGACACAGAATTTAAAAATTATTGATTTATCTTACTCCATTTATTTATTCCCCAATTGCAGTGAATAACACTCAGCGGCAGTTCAGTTAACATTAACTAATTATTCAAATGTTTGGTTATGAAAATTACATGTATAGATAATATGGGCTGAAATCCCTATGTTAAGATATTAAAACTTTCTTGACTTAATAAATTTTAATAATAATTATACTGACTATAATTATTATTATTGAAATCTCAGAGTGCCAGGCACAATACTAAATGTTTGTATATTGCTTTATTTAATCTTACTAGATAATAATTCTCAGTATTATTATCTCCGCTGTACAGATGAAGGATCTGAGGCTAAGAGAAGTTTAGTTGCCTAATGTCACATAGCTAGTAAGTACTATAAATAGAAGTCAAGCCAAGGCATCCCGACCTCTATACTATACTGCAGTTCCAACTCTACACTGGGCAGATCTGGATTTAATTCTCACCTTCATCACCATCTTTGAGACTATGAGCAAGTTACAAGACCTTGCTAAGCTTATTTCTTATCTGAGAGTCAGTAAAATGATAAAGTGTTCAGATGAGTACCAGCCACACGGCAACCACCCAATAAATGATGCACAATTTTATTTACAATCAAAATTTTCAAATATCTCTTCCTGGATTCTATACAACTACTTCTGTAGCAATGATTCAATTCTAAAACTCTCTTCGCATTTCAGTTTTTAATTCACTTTACGGATACACAAAAAACCAACAGAGCCTTCTTTGGTGTACTTAAATAATTGTCTGGTATTTTACAGTAAAATACAAATCAGCATTTACATTAAATCTCCTAACATAAGTATTTCTGAGTTTTTAGACTTCAAACGTTATTCTCTTTCTCTCTCTCTCTCTCACACACACACAAAAAAAACACATACATATTTTGCTACGCTAATACAAATTATATTCCTATGTAATACACGTTATATTTCCCACATTTGCACATTTAATAATTGAACAAAGCTATCATTTTAATAGAATATAAACACATACATAGACTTGAAGGACAACTACAGGTAAAATAAGCTTGAGCACTGTATTTAGAATTCAAGTATATAATTCAAGTTCTATTTTCCAAAATTAAATAAATATGTATTATTGTAAAATAATGGCAACTTCTTAAATAACACTTGGAAATGAAAAGTTTTCGAAAAATGAGTGCAAATATTTAGGAATTCTTGAAAATGGAAAAAAAAACACTAAGTTGGTATAGAGTTATTATATCTTTTGCTTTTCTGATAAATCTATAAGGAATATAGAGCATCTCACATATTTCATCACATACCTTCAAGCCAAGCATTGCTCCTGAATCTCGAGGTACACTTCCATCTTTTAAACGCTTATTTAATAAAATGCGACCAATTAAACGATCTCCATCTTTAGATGGCTGCCACGTCACAGGGTGCTGATATATTGCATCAATAAACACAAAAATTAATGTTCTTTTATGACAAATGACCCTTTATTGTACAATCTAGCCAAACTTGCAATTTCCAAAGTGTTATGATTACACAAATCAGCTTTCAGTCAAAATATTGATCAAAAATTTAATAAGATGATAAGATTATGCTTATAATCTTATTTTAATATCCAAGTTTTTTTAAAAAATCAGTTACTTCAAATTCTAACATGCTCTAACACAACACTGAAGTTATATAGTTCTAAAAAAACTGATAAACCTTAAAAATATATGCAGACTCTAGTTTAATTATCTACATACTAAAGATTAAAAAACCATAGGCAGAAAAGAGACTCTAATTCTATGCAATTGGATTCATTTAAAAATGAGAATTTAATCTTCAAACACTTCTGGAAGACTTTGAAAGACTTTATTACAGTAAAAGTTAAAAGGTCAAGCTAAATTAAAATAGAAAACTGAAGAGGGTTTTCTTGAAATAGGTTTATAGATAAAAATTATTAAAAATACACAGGGCTAGGTAACTTTCCAAATGAATGTACATGGGAGAAACAGGTCCAATTCAAACATGAGGATAGATTACATTGCTCATTTTTTGGAGATTTCTTGACTCTTTCAGGTTTCTGAACTATTTGCTAATTCAATGGTACTGTTAAACACTGTTCAACAACCTTGAAAATATTAGTTTTTCTCAAGCCTTTTCTAAATCATGACACAATTCCATTATATGTTATATGTCAAATAACAAAGTAAATGATTTGTGTAATCACAGTTCCACAGTTATCTAAAAGTTAACATGCACATCTTCATGCAAAATTTAGCAGGCAAAAGACAAGTTCCAGTAAATCACATCTATATGATAAAAAGATTTCAAAAGTTTCACTATACTAAAAGCAAACAATAAATACCAAAGCAGATGGCAATGGCTCTAATACTAATTGACACTACATTAAAATGCTATGACAATAAAACAAAAGAGCAAAATGACAGTGAAAGGGAAAAAAGAAAAACAACTTTTTCTGTGCAAACAGACCCAATTATCTCCCTTTTACCTGGGATTCAAACTGTTAATAATTTAATTTTCATCCCAAGGAAAATATATGCAAGCAGTCAAATAAGCCAATCCAAAAAAAAATTCTTTATATTTGTGGTTTATAATAACATTACCAAGTTCTTTCAAGCGACCATAAACAAAACATTCTATTGTTCCTAATTTTTATTTTCATTTACTTATTTTTTGGTATGCCGTCAAACAACAAAAACAGCAAAGCAAGCAAGAAGTACTTTGGTTGATCGATTTGTTTTGGTTTTGTTTTTCTTTTCTGCACCTTAAGAAATGCTATATTGACCCCTGAAATGCCCTGTCCTTTTATTATGTTCTGTTTGAATGAGTGACAGAGAGCAAACGAAGACCAAATGAGCAGGTTAAAAGGCAGGCTCCACAATCTCAGTACCTTATCACTATGGCTATGCTCCTCATTAAGGGTTGTGCTACTACACGTATCTACCCCAGAGTCCTTAATCTGAGGCTCAGACCATTCCAAATCCTCTTCCAAAGAGTGGCCTCCAAAGTACATCATTTTCTTTTGTCTCTCAGACCTGGTGTTAGAGTCCGACAAAACTGCCTGCTCACTAGTTTTTCTTTTTCCCTTTTGACTGTCCCCTACAGGTGTGGGATAAAAAAAAAAAAAAAAGATACAAAAAGAAAACATGCAAAGGTATAAATCCAAAAGGAAAAGTGAAATGATAACAGAAATTAGATAGTAAGGCCCCACATGTCTCACCAAAGACATTGGGGATGCCTCACTGCTATGCCAAGACGTATGGTCCAACCAGTTGTGATCCACGTCTCCTGTGAGAGTCAGACAGACAAAAGAGGGAAGTAAAGGAGACGGCGAAAGAAAGGGCAGACAAAGACATAATCAACATTTTAAACTGTGTGATCCCCTCTAGTTTGAAGTACTTTATCTGTAAGCACTCACTATATATACCAAGAGAAAGCTAAGATTTCAAGTGAGTAAACTTATAGAATGCAGAATACTTATGTACTCTAGACAAATCCTACAGAACAAAACTGCTGAAAGAAGAGAAACAGCTACTAATAAACAAGAATATAAAGGAAAAAAATTATATATTCTGAAAAAAAGAAAAAGACTTTCAGCAATGTCTGTTACTCATGCTATTTTTTTGATGCTGGCCTACAGACATGAGTTTGTCCTCCAAAGATTAAGATGCATTTTAAAAATTAAACAGTGGATTGCTAATAACCACTATAATGAAAAATTAAGTAATTAAATGTTTCTGGAATATAGTATGATATTCTTTAATGCTGAAACCTCCTAAAAATTTTGATTAAAAAAAAGAATTGGTTACACAAAAGATTAAATCTATATGAAAATGACAAAAGAGGTTCACTCAACTTCTGTTAGTAAATATAAACTTCCCTTAAATATCATGAATTACTTGATATTATTTTGAAGCAATTTTTCAAGTTTTTTTTTCAGAAATCGCATTCGTCTAAAAATAAATTTTCTACTCAAATAATTTTTCAGATAATTTATGTAATTGGCAACTCACAATAAATATCCATTTCTCAAACTTATGTGCTCCTTATTTGTCTTACCTTTGGAAAAGAACTTTTTCATCTATATGTGCACATCTTGTTAAGCTCTATTCATATTTTCATTTATTTAAAAATATTTACTAAACACCTTCATATTGCTGTGCATTGTGCTAAACCTTAAGGTAAGGGGTAAAACAATGAGACATTCAGCAGAATGGAGATAAACATAAATAAATCATCAGTGTCATATAGGATGTGCAAAACACTGTAAGAGTATAATAACAGTTAATTTAGATTTTGGGGTCAGCAAACACCTCTAAAGAAGTGATGTTTGAGAACAGAAATATGCGATCTATAAAGGACAGATAAAGATACAGGCAGATGGAAAGCAGAGGAAAGCATTCCAGGAAGAAGTAACAAGATGGCACTGCACAAAACACCAATGGAACACCAGTGTGTCTGAACCAAAAAGAATGAGGGCAAATGCGGTGCTGAGACTGCAGAGGCAACACAAATCAGCTTAGAGAGCCCTTCTCACACCACATTAAAGATTATGAATTTCAGTCACTGAAGGATTTTAAGCAAGATGGTGACATGATCTGATTTACATTTTAAAAAGATGAATCTAAGTACTAAAGAGAGATTGGGTTGGAAGACACCATGAGTTAAAAGACAGTTGTAATAACTCACAACAGGCGATTACGACTTGAACATAGGTGATGGTATCAGACATGGTAAGTAAAGAGGAAACTGAGAGATGCTTTAGGGGTATAAATGAGAGTGTTAAGCAACACAAGCATCAAGGATAACCCTCAGGTTTCTGACATTAATAACTAAATGGAAGTAAAGACCATTTATGAGAAGGAGAAGCATTTTTTAGTGAAGGGAGAGAAAAGAGTTATTTTATTTCATGGAATCTGTAAGATTCAAACACATTAAAATGATAAAATATGCATCTTAGGTATTATTCCAAACACCTATAAGTTATTCAGGAACTCAGTTAAATTACAATAAAGCTTAAAGGGAAAATCTGAGCTGGAGACATAAATTGGGAATTATTAGATCATTTGATCTAGGAATAACTAGATCATTTAGGAAGAGAGGGTAAAATAAGATATGAAGAGGACCCAGAATGAATTCTAATAGAGTTTGATTCGAGATAAAGGAATGAGAGAGACTGAGAAAGACCATGCAAAGATAGAAAAAAGGAGGGAGGCAGAGACAGAGGTCTCCAGACCAAATAAAAACTGAGTTTCTTAAACAGGAGGAGAAAACAGCAATAAAATGATTTCTACATGTCAGGTAAGATAAGGAACTGAAAATTATGCATTTGATTTGGCAACATTAATACCAGGAAGGATGTTAGAAAAAGCACTCTGGATAGAAGGATGAAATTGAAACCAAACTGAAGTAACTGAAGAATCAAAGAAAGATGAAGTAGAAAAATTCTGTGTAGATGACTGGTTCACAAAATCCTTAAAATAACATAATCAACATTGCCCAGGGACTTGTTAAAAATGCAAATTCTTGGGTACCACCTAGATTTAATCAGAAATTCTGTAGGTGTTTTAATAAGAAATTCTGTAGCCTTTGTTTTAACAGTCCACCAGGTGATTATGATCTCACTGTTGGAGAACAACAGGAGACAATTTTTTTGAGAAGTTTATTTGTAAAGAATGATAAAGCTGTACTTTCTAACATGCCCAAAGTTCCACTGGTACAGAAAAAGAACCCATTCTTCAACCTGTAAACTAGAGAAGTGCTTCCCAATCTTTTTCATGGCACAAATAGACAAAGAGTTTACAGCTACCCAAAACCCTGAGCATATCTGAATCTCAGAAAACTTATAACTCTTTCAAAATACATTATTGTTCCACAATAAAGCGCTGATAAATCTCTGAATTGGAATAAAGATGGACATCATAAATAATCATTTTTGACCGCTTTATGTGAAGATGTGAGAATTCAGCTTGCAGTCTCACTTCTTCCCCTGTGCCTGCAAACTACCGAAACTGCAGAAATAGTTTTTCCAAGAAATCAGCCATGTAACCATTTGAAGCTAAACTGAAAATATGTGACTAAAAAAAAAAAACCAAAATTGTCACAAATGGTAAGCCATCAGTAAACATTTCTTACATGAGTAAATATTGGTGTTACTTTAAGAATTAAATAAGGTTATCAGTGCAAAACATATAGAAAATAATCCTCAGGACTGCTAGCATTTAGATAATAATACTTATCACTTACTATTCTTATTTTATTTAGCTTCAAAGGGCACAACTAAGATAATAAAATGTCCTTCCTTTAGTAGCAGTACAAAAATGTACTGTTTAACTTTCTAGCTCTAGAACAAGACATGGAAGACAAGAGGACCAAGTGGAAATTTTAGAATGTTTTGAAAAATGACTGAAATTTAAAAATCAAACGGATGGATTCAACAGCAGAATGGAAAGGACAGAGGAACAACAGTGAACTTAAGCCTCCAAACAAGAAATATGCAAAGAAATTTGTGCAGAGATACATCATAAACAAACTAGAAATTAAAAACAAACTGTTTTGGTTTTTTTTTTTTTTTTGGAAACCAGCAAGAAAGAAACACCACCTTATATAAAGGGGAAAAACAATTCCAAAGACAGTGATAAATTTTCTCATCAGAAACCTTGAAAGCCAGAAAGAAATGCCACAGCGTTTTTCAATTGTTGAAATAAAAGAATTGTCAACTCTGAACACAAAACATGGTGAAAATATCTTTCAGAAATGAATGAGAAATAAAGACATCCTCAGACAAAAGAAAATGAAGAGAATGTGTCACCAGCAAACTTACCCTAAAAGAATGGCTAAAGGAAGCTGTGGAAACTAAAACAAAACAAAAAGAAGGAACCTGACAATATCAAGAAGGAATAAAAAACACGATAAGTAAAACTATGGGTAAATACAATAGGCTACCCTCCTCTTTAGTTTTCCAAATTATGTTGATGTTTGAAACAAGAAGTATATATCATCTGATATGCGTTTCAACACACATAGAAGAAATAGGTAAGATAATTACATTATAAGAAGGGAAAGGTAAAAGAAATTAAAGTATGTAGGGCTTCCACTTTTCTCTCTGACTAGTAAAATGTCAACAGCAGCAGGATGTAAGTTACACATATGTAATATGCAGATTCTTTACCAGCTGAGCCACCACGGAAGCCGCATAGTACCTACAGCAACAACTAAATAAAATTCTTTGCAAAGAAATACACTGAAAAACACTACAGATGAATTAAAATGCAATTTTTTAAAAAAGTTTAAATAACCTATAGATAGCAAGAAAAAGAAAATAAAAAACAGACAAAACAGAAAAAAAAAAAGGCAAACAAGAAAAATGCAGACCAATCCCCTCATGAATATAGATAAATCCTTAGCAGAATATTAGCAAATGTAATTCAGCAATATATATATATAAAAAAAAAAAAATATATATATATATAAACACTCTGAGCAAATGGGACTTTTTGCTGGCATGCAAGGCCGGGTGAATATTAAAAATCAGTTTGAGCTGTCATATAAGTTAAAAAAAAAAATCGTGATCCTATTAATTGATGAAGGAAAAAAAATCAGAATAAGAAAAACAGAAAACAAGAAATGAGGAGAACTTGCTCAAATAAATAAAGGACATCAACCAAAAACTTACAGCTAAAATCATATAGTACTCAAAGGCAAAAGGCAAAGTGCTTTATATGAAGAGAAATTTCATGAAAAAGAATATCTCTATTTGTAATAGTGAAAAAGTGGAAACAAGCAAAATGTCCTTTAATAGGCAAATGGCCATGTCAATGTATGGTGGAACCACTACAATATTGTGAAGTAATTAGCCTCCAGTTAAAATAAATAAATTTATATTTTAAAAAATAATTGTGGTATAACTATACCATGGAATTTTACTTAGTAATAAAGATGAAAAAACTATTGATACACACAACACAGATGCACCTCAAGAGCAATATGCTGAGTGAAAAACAATCACATACCACATGATTTCATTTATATAATATAAATAATAAAACTGGAGAATGAACTAGTGGTCAGCACAGGGTAGGGCTGGAGGGGGAGGGAGGAAGGTGTTACTGTAAAGGGGCAGCATGAGGAAGATCTCTCTGATGGTATAGTAGCTCTGTATCTTTATAACAGTAGTGCTTACATGAATCCACGTATGTGATAAGATGTCACAAGCCTATACAAACACATTGTTCCAACGTCACTTTCCTGCTTTTGATATTCTATGCACAGTATCATTATAGAAAATGTAACCTTTGGGGAAAACTAGGTAAAGGGCACATGGGATCTCTATGCACTACCTTTGCAACTTTCTGCATACCTATAATTATTTCAAAATTAAAAGTTAAAAATAATGTGTTGCTGCCTTCATAGGTATTGATAATTCCATCACCGGCAGAATTTAAAGAAAAGCTGGAGTACCACATGTCAGCATGATGTAGAAGAGGAATCAGGGCTTTAGAAAGTTACATTAAAAGAGCACTAGGACTTTCCCGGTGGTGCAGCGGATAAGAATTCACCCGCCAATGCAGGGAACACGGGCTCGATCCAGGAGGATTACACACGCCCCAGAGCCACAAGGCACAAGTGCCAGGACTGCTGGGCCTGCACTTCAGAGCCCACGGGCGGCAACTACTGAAGGCCACGCCCCCTAGAGCCAGCGCTCCGCAACGAGAGAAGCCACGCGATGAGCGGCCCGCACACAACAACTACAGCACCCCCCAGCGGCCTTAACTAGAGAAAGACCACGGGTAGCAACAAGGACCCAGTGCAATAAAAAAATAAATAAAAATTTAAAAAGAGAACTAAGTCTTACTGAACTGTAATATTCAATGATTCACAGTATATCATGAGAAACGCTGGGCTGGAAGAAGCACAAGCTGGAATCAAGATTGCCGGGAGAAACCAAATCATCCCCCCACCCCCCTCCCACAGAGTCCAAAAGACTGTTCTATACATTTGTGTCTCTTTTGCTGTCTCGCATACAGGGTTATCATTACCATCTTTCTAAATTCCATATATATGTGTTAGTATACTGTATTGGTGGTTTTCTTTCTGGCTTACGTCACTCTGTATAATCGGCTCCAGTTTCATCCACCTCATTAGAACTGATTGAAATGTATTCTTTTTAATGGCTGAGTAATACTCCATTGTGTATATGTACCACAGCTTTCTTATCCATTCATCTGCTAATGGACATCTAGGTTGCTTCCATGTCCTGGCTATTATAAACAGTGCTGCTATGAGCATCGGGGTACACGTGTCTCTTTCATTTCTGGTTTCCTCGGTGTGTATGCCCAGCAGTGGGATTGCTGGGTCATAAGGCAGTTCTATTTCCAGTTTTTTAAAGAATCTTCACACTGTTCTCCATAGTGGCTGTACTAGTTTGCATTCCCACCAACAGTGTAAGAGGGTT
The DNA here is from genome assembly GCF_029378745.1 of Bos indicus. Taxonomy (NCBI): domain Eukaryota; kingdom Metazoa; phylum Chordata; class Mammalia; order Artiodactyla; family Bovidae; genus Bos; species Bos indicus. The sequence continues at coordinate 60,962,153 of NC_091773.1, forward strand.
CTTTGGAAGGATTGATGCTAAAGCTGAAATTCCAATACTTTCGCCACCTCATGCAAAGAGTTGACTCAAATGACTCTGATGCTGGGGGCAGGAGGAGAAGGGGATGACAGAGGATGAGATGGCTGGCATCACCAACTCCATGGACATGAGTTTGGGTGAACTCCGGGTGATGGACAGGGAGGCCTGGCATGCTGCAATTCATGGGGTCGCAAAGAGTCAGACACGACTGAGCGACTGAACTGAACCGAAATATATTTAAATATAAAACCTGATGAAAACTAATCAAAAGATTCACATTGCATGTAAGATTTTCTCCTTCAAATATCTCTACTGCAAAACATAAACTAACCCAATAGTACATGTTTGTGTTGTGTGTGTTTGATGCACAGAGGAAAACAGTTCAGATATCCTATCTGTAATATTTTTCCTACAGTCATTAAATGAATACAAGAGTTTATAAACTGTTTTATGTCACAGTTTTTCATTTGCTTAAGTTAATAAATGTTTTCAATTAAATCACATACTATACAAAGGTAGTCTTCAACATCTTCATTTTAACTTAATCATGTTTATAAAATCACAGCATGTTGTAACATAAAGAGTTTTATAGCTGGAGCCACAAAACCTACATTAAACTATTGGCTCCACTCCTTATTAATTTTATGACTTGGGCAAGTCACACAATACATTAGGCCTCATTTACTCATTTGTATAAAAAGAGATTAATTGTGACATCTTACAGATTGTTGAGAGGCTTAAGTAAGATAATGACTGTGAAAATGCTTGGCAAATTATAGAGTCATCCCAGTGTTGATGATATCATAACCATCTTTATCATTATGAAAGTAAAATAACCATAACTTTCATTCTAAATAGAAAGGGAAATTTATCTATGGCCCTTTTATTTTTCCTCTCATTTTTCTTCTTGTTATTTTACTTTCTTCCTCAGCTTGTCAGGCTATCTGTGTTGGCATTTTCCAACAAGAAACACTGCTTCTGTAAATGTTAATAGGCTTGAGTGATATACAGGTCCTTTAGTCAAATAAGCTTAGAAAACTCTGGATCAAATGTAATTAAATAGATGTTTTGAGTGCAGAATTTTCCCTATAATAATGACAATATACTTCTTTACAAGAATTATGTTAACACACAGCTTCTGCAGACTTAATTGGAACACTAACTTTTCTCACAGGACAAGTGTTACAAGAACTATATTTTGATCCATAATGCTGAAACCATCCGGCAGGGTCATTTTTCCCAAGATAGCCATTAAAATTGGTAAGACTGAAGTTCTTCAAGTCAAGCAAAATTGTCCTTATTAAGGGAGACTAATAGCCCAAGTTATTACAAGGTTATATATATTACAAGGCCGTATATTTTCACCCTGTTTATTTAACTCATATGCAGAATATATCATATGAAATTTTGCTGGGCTGGATGAAGCACAAGCTGGAATCAAGGTTTCCAGGAGAAATATCAATAACCTCAGATATGCAGATAACACCACCCTTATGGCAGAAAGTGAAGAGGAACTAAAGAGCCTCTTGAAGAAGGTGAAATGGGAGAGTGAAAAAACTGGCTTAAAACTCAACATTCAAAAAACGAAGATAATGGCATCTGGTCCCATCACTTCATGGCAAATAGATGGGAAACAATGGAAACAATGAAAGACTTTACTTTCTCGGGCTCCAAAATCACTGAAGATGGTGACTGCAGCCACGAAATTAAAACGACACTTGCTCCTTGGAAGAAAAGCTTTGACAAACCTAGACAGCGTATTAAAAGTAAGAGACATACTTTGCTAACAAAGGTCCATCCAGTCAAAGCTATGGTTTTTCCAGTAGTCACGTTCGGGTTTGAGAGTTGGACCATAAAGGCTGATGTCGAAGAACGGATGCTTTTGAACTGTGGTGTTGGAGAAGACTCTCGAGAGTCCCTTGGACTGCAAGATCAAGCCTAAAGGAAATCAATCCTGAACATTCATTAGGACTGATGCTGAAGCTGAAGCTTGAAAATTTTGACCTCCTGATGCGAAGAACCAACTCATTAGAAAAGACCCTGATGCTGGGCAAGATTGAAGGCAGGAGGAGAAGGGGACGACAGAGGATGAAATGGTTGGATGGCATCACCGACTCAATGGACATGAGTTTGAGCAAGCTCTGGGAGATGGTGAAGCACAGGGAATCCTGGTGTGTCACAGTCCATGGGGTCACAAAGAGTCAGACAATGACTGAGCGACTGAACAACAATAGCCCAAGTTAAAAAAAAAAAAAAGTTATACACAGAGGATATTATTGAAGGCAATGGTTTTCATGCTGCATGGAGTTACCTCAGAGACAACTATGGGGTGAGTGTGGAGAACTGAGTCTAAGGTGGTGCCCATAACCCCCACCTCATGTCTTTGTACAGGATCTGTGACTTGCTCCTCATCAAGGTGGTGGAATGGCTAAGTGGTGGTATTTCACTCTTATGATATTAGTAAAATATCTGCCTAAAGAGTCAACTTGCTCTAAGACTCCCTTTGCCTATTCAGTGAAGTAAGCAGTCATGATGAAAAACCCACATGGCAAGGAATAGGAGGCAACCTTTAGTAACCACGGGCACCATCTGGGAACTTCAAGCGGCATCCAGTCACAAAGAAATGAATTTTGCCAATGAGTCTCATTGAATCTGAAGTTAGATTCTCCCCTCATCAAGCCTCTAGGAACACAGCCCAGCCAGCAACCTGATTGGAGCTTGAGACCCTAAGAAAAATACTTAGTGAAGCTATGCTGAGACCCCTGAACAACAGAAATTGTAAAGTGGTAAATATGAACTTGAAAGCCACTAATTTTCTGATAGAGTAAATTTTAAATTAGAATAATTTTAACTTGCATCTTATTAATGCAAATCTCATTTAATGTGTTAAATGAGAAGGAAAGGAGAGCAATATAGCTACCAAAAGAAAGCATTATGACCCGACCCAGGGATTGAACCCGGTTTGGTCTGCATTGTAGGTGGATTCTTTACCAGCTGAGCCACCAGGAAAGCCCATCATACATACACTGATGATCTCCAAATCAATGTACCCCAAATCTAACTCCAGATTAGAATATATACTAGGTTATCACCATCTCCATTAGATACATAATAGGAAAATCAAATTTAATATGTATGAAACTGGACAGCTGATCCTCCCTGCCCATCCCCCCAAAACTGTCTGCTGTAATTTCCTTATGTTAATTAATGGCAACTCTTTCCTTCAACTTACTTAGGCAAAGATCTCTGAAGTAATCGTAACTTACTCCTTTCTTACTGTCACACCCACCTGTAAACTACCAGAAAACTCTGGTGGCTGTACTTCCAAAATACATCCAAAATCTGACTACCTCTCTTCACTTCCACTACTACCACATTGGTATGAACAGCCATCACCTCTCATGAGCAATTGGATTAACCACCTACTGCTACTGCTAAGTCACTTCAGTCATGTCTGACTCTGTGCGACCCCACAGACGGCAGCCCACCAGGCTCCCCGGTCCCTGGGATTCTCCAGGCAAGAACACTGGAGTGGGTTGCACTTCCTTCTCCAATGCATGAAAGTGAAAAGTGAAAGCGAAGTCACTCAGTCGTATCCGACTCTTAGCAACCCCATGGACTACGGCCTACCAGGCTCCTCCGTCCATGGGATTTTCCAGGCAAGAGTACTGGAGTGGGGTGCCATTGCCTTCTCCGTAACCACCTAACTGGTCTCCTTAAATTCATCTTTGCTCTTCTCAACTCTGTTTCCAATACAGCATCAAGAGTAATCCTCAAAAGGTAAATCAGATCAAGTCATCTGGCTTCTCAGCTCAGTTAGAATGAAAGCCAAGGTTCTTGAAATGATATACAAAGCCCTACATGATCTGGCCTCTTACTATTTTCAACCTCAGGTAATCTGCCTATTTTTTTGTTTAACTGTTGTAGCCTCTGGCATATGTAGAAGTGCCCGGAGCATAAAAATCAGTTGAATAAATTAGTTGATGAACTGAAATATCAGGTCATCATTTTCACACTTCTTTATGCAGTAGAGTCTCTTTCTAACAGAACTGCCAAATACAAAAGTGACTAAGAGCATAATCTGGTGGAAACAAACTCAGAGATCCCAGATGCTCACCCATGTGCAAGTGCCCTCTGATCCTCTTTAGCAGTTCCAGAAACACTACCACACAAATCTGGTGCTCTATTTGGCATAGTTTTTAAAACACTGAGTCTATTTTCTTTATTTTTAAGAGGAAATAAAAGACCAGAAAATCAAATAACCTTTCTATGATTACAATGGGATCACTGGAAAAGCCTGGAAAAGAAATGGGTGTGTGTATTTTCAACTCATTGTTCCACTATACCACATTGCTTCTCTATTTAAAAAAAAAAAAGGATAATTAATAAATCCATCAACCACACTAGCTCTTGAAAGTCTTATGAATTTCTTAAGGGAAGGAAATGGCTTTTTTCATCTTTGCCCCCCTCCAGTGTCAAGTAATGTCTGCTGCTGCTGCTGCTAAGTCGCTTCAGTCGTGTCCGACTCTGTGCAACCCCACAGACGGCAGCCCACCAGGCTCCCCCGTCCCTGGGATTCTCCAGGCAAGAACATTGGAGTGGGTTGCCATTTCCTTCTCCAATGCATGAAAGTGAAAAGTGAAAGTGAAGTCACTCAGTTGTGTCCGACTCTAGCGACCCCATGGACTGCAGCCCACCAGGCTCCTCCATCCCTGGGAGTTTCTAGGCAAAAGTACTGGAGTGGGGTGCCATTGCCTTCTCCGTAAGTAATGTCTAGCAAATAGTAAGTGCTCCATAAAAACTGTTTTTACTGACATAATGGGTGAAGTCGAATGTGTAGAATGACCACCTGTCCCCATCCAATACCTTATTTGTTCTGCGGGAAAATTCTATTCAACTTTCAAAACTCAATGCACATAGCAACTCCTTTGTAAAGCCCTTCCTAATAAGTCAAGTTAGAATTATCTCTTCCTTCTCCAAATTATATCAATATCTCATATTTAATTATTTCATATATATCATACAATATTCCTCATTTGCTTACATGCTTATCTCTTGAGCAGAGTCCTACTGTATTATCTTATACATAGCACTTAGCACAGCAACAGGCACACAACAGGCATGAAATACATTTTTTTCATATTGAAGCGTATTTCATATGAAGAGTCCCTTGGACAGCAAGGAGATCATGGGGTCACAAAGAGTCCGACATGACCTCAGCGAATGAACAACAACAAAAACAACAATTTACTAAGCATACCTAAAAAGCATTATTATTTTATATATTTATAAATATTTGAATCAGATTTTAATCCATTATTATTATTAAAATTCTACATTAATTTTTTTTTACAAACTATTCCCCCAAACTTTTAATTTACCCTTTTTTCTTTCTAGTTCTACATGCATATGTCATTTTAACATAGCAGACATAACTTTCAATTCAGCTTCTGTTTACAGAAGTTTACATTATTGCCTGGATAGTATTCTTTGTTACCACAGTCTCCATAATTATCCAAATTTCAACTAGATTTCCGTGATATGGTACTTAAATTTAACAACCTGCTTCCCAGGGTGAAAACAAGACTTGTTTTGTAACGTCTGTCTATTTCCATAAACCAAATACTTTCACTTAAGCCAATTTTGACCTACCAATACTAAGTCATTGAATGTGGGAAGAGATGCAAACAATTGGCTTTCACAAGTTGGTACCAAACAACTCCAGCACTTTATTTCTGGACAGGTGGCTTTTTTTTTTTTTTTTTTCCAGTTTTGCACTATTATAACCCTTACAATAAATACTTTTGGCAGGCATAATTGGCTCTCTATCCAACAATCACTTTCTGTCCCCTTAGAACTGGGAACTTAAGCCAATCTTGATAATTTCAGCACTACTGTCAATGATTAACTGGGAACTGCGTGAGTAACAATTATGGCCCCAAAACATATGAAGTATACAGAGAAGGCTTCTAGAAAAATTTCCCTCAGTTTCCAAAGGTTATTTGAGTACAGGATGCTTAAAATTGTTATACCCCTCTCATAAAAACAAGGGGACAATACTCAGAACAAAATCTTATTGGATGTTTTTGAATATCATCCATATGAATCCCTCAGAACTGCACTCACTCCTCAAACTGCCCCAAGTGTTGCCTATTCAGTGCTCATGGCAGAGTCCTTTATGTAAGAAGTTATGGTCCCTCCCCAGGGGGCAGCTATGTGGAGCCCTCCTGGCTCCTGCCTCAACTAGGTCATCCTTACAGATCTACACCCGCTTCAAACTCCAGTGGGTTTGGAGAAGGTTTACCTGCTCAGAGTTTAATTTCTCTTCCATTATCTTCCTGCCCTTATATCCTCACAGGTATTGTTACTAATTTATCAAGTTCTAACAGTGGTACCGACTGCCAGTGCAGGAGACATGGGTTCAATCTGTGTGTTGGGAAGATTCCTTGAAGCAGGAAATGGTGTAGTATTCTTGCCTGGGAAATCCCACGGACAGAGGAACCTGGTGGGCTACAGCCCATGGGATCACAATGAGTCGGACACGACTTAGCAACCAAACAACAACGACAGTGGTCACTATAGCAGTCCCCAATGGACAGATCTGGCCTCTGGAAGAACTAAGATTCCTTGGCCTGTGGGATTAAGAACTGTCATTATAAGCCTACTGGAAGTCTCTGAAAACACCCTCCCTAACTGGTAAAGATTAAATAAAAAATAAGGGTGTAAGATGATTCACCCTTATTTTTTAACACATTAAGTTCCAATTTTATTTCATTTTGTATTTTATTAAAGTATAATTGACTTGCAATACTGTATGAATTTTAGGTGTACAACTTAGGGATTCAATATTTTTATACATTACAAAATGATCAACACAGTAAGTCTAGTTACCATCTGTTGCCATACAAAAAATTACAGCTTTTTTAACTTTATTCCACATAGCACTCTATGAAGAAGAAAATTATGTAGTTGAACCCTGCCTGAATTCCAGATTCACAAAATCATGAAAACGGGCAGGGAGGAACTTCTGGCTTAGTGGCTTGAAGTGTCAACTAGTTCCCTCACAAAAATTCAAGTAGAAGCCAGGATGAAATTGTCAAAAACAACAAATGCATGGCTATGGAAATCAAAGGCTCATTAAAAATTTGAAAAAAATACTACAGTTCCAGATAATAACAGAAGCCTTCTCGCCTAGGGCTGCCCCCACAGCCCCCTTCCGGTATAGTATATTTGCCCAGGTGGTCCAGTCGTAAAGAATCCGCAGGTCAATGCAGGAGACGCAAGAGACAGTGTTACGACCTCTGGGTCAGGAAGATCCACTGGCAACCCACTTCAGTATTTGTGCCTGGAGAATCCCATGGACAGAGGAGTCTGGAAGGCTACAGTCCATGGAGTCTCAGAGTCGAACCCAAATGAGCACGCATACACACAAAGGATCAGTAGCTTTAGCAGTGTAAGGCTGGCTGGGAAAGTCAGCAGCTTTGTTACCAGCAGCTCTGCACCTTGATTTGGGGTGGGATAAAAAGTCGTGGCTCTGTCTGCTAAAAGAAGTAAACCCAATAGGAAACAACAAGAGAACCAGCAGCTTTATTAGGTTAAGACTGCAGTCGTATATAAGGTGAATGGCAGATAGGGAGACCCTGGAAATAAGACAATCACAGAAAAAAGCTTGATAAAATTCACACATATCACACTGATAAGGAAATTATACCATGTTCTGGGTAGATCTGGAGAGATTCTAGTAGAAAGCAAAATTCAAGCAAGTGACTTGAAAACTGGCTGAACTCTGAATATGTCCCCATACACACACACACAGATTGATTAGCAGAGAGTGAAAGCCTTAAAAGCTGACTATATTGAGCAAAATTTCTGTTCAAATCTCTAGCTGACAATTAGACTATGCAGACACAGGAGTGACCAAAAAGAAGGTAAAACTATTATCACCAGAAAAAAATTCAATGACATACAAAGCACTCAAAGAGGGGGAGAGATTTTGTCAACCAGGAATTCTATATCCAAAGAAATTATTCTGCAAAAATAAAGGTGAAATTTTAAAAATTTCCCAGATTAAAACAAAAGCAAAATAGTCATATGCCTTTTATGCCACAGGATCCAAGTACCTAGCTTAGTGGCTGGAAGTGGTTCCTTAAATTTGCTGAATCAAGCAAATAAAAGATAATTTATGGAATTTAGAAAGAGGGTAACAATAACCCTGTGTACGAGACAGCAAAAGAGACACTGATGTATAGAACAGTCTTATGGACTCTGTGGGAGAGGGAGACGGTGGGAAGATTTGGGAGAATGGCATTGAAACATGTAAAATATCATGTATGAAACGAGATGCCAGTCCAGGTTCGATGCACGATACTGGATGCTTGGGGCTAGTGCACTGGGACGACTCAGAGGGAGGGTATGGGGAGGGAGGAGGGAGGAGGGTTCAGGATGGGGAACACAGGTATACCTGTGGTGGATTCATTTTGATATTTGGCAAAACTAATACAATTATGTAAAGTTTAAAAATAAAATAAAATTAAAATTTAAAAAAAAAAAAAAAAAAGATCTTCACAACCCAGATAATCACGATGGTGTGATCACTGACCTAGAGCCAGACATCCAGGAATGTGAAGTCAAGTGGGCCTTAGGAAGCATCATTATGAACAAAGCTAATGGAAGTGATGGAATTCCAGCGGAGCTATTTCAAATCCTAAAAGATGATGTTGTGAAAGTGCTGCACTCAATATGTCAGCAAATTTGGAAAACTCAGCAGTGGCCACAGGACTGGCAAAGGTCAGTTTTCATTCCAATCCCAAAGAAAGGCAATGCCAAAGAATGCTCAAACTACTGCACAATTGCACTCATTCCACACGCGAATAAAATAATGCTCAAAATTCTCCAAGCCAGGCTTCAGCAATACGTGAACTGTGAACTTCCAGATGTTCAAGCTGGTTTTTGAAAAGGCAGAGGAACCAGAGATCAAATTGGCAACATCTACTGGATCATGGAAAAAGCAAGAGAGTTCCAGAAAAACATCTATTTCTGCTTTATTGACTATGCCAAAGCCTTTGACTGTGTGGATCACAATAAACTGTGGAAAATTCTGAAAGAGATGGGAATACCAGACCACCTGATCTGCCTCTTGAGAAATCTGTATGCAGGTCAGGAAGTAAAAGTTAGAATGGACATGGAACAACAGACTGGTTCCAAATAGGAAAAGGAGTATGTCAAGGCTGTATACTGTCACCCTGCTTATTTAACTTATATGCAGAGTACATCATGAGAAACCCTGGGCTGGAAGAAGCACAAGCTGGAATCAAGATTGCCAGGAGAAATATCAAAAACCTCAGATATGCAAATAACACCACCCTTTTGGCAGAAAGTGAAGAGGAACTAAAGAGCCTCTTGATAAAAATGAAAGTGGAGAGTGAAAAAGTTGGCTTAAAGCTCAACATTCAGAAAACTAAGGTCATGGCATCTGGTCCCATCACTTCATGGCAAATAGATGGGGAAACAGTGGAAACAGTGGATGGTTTTATTTTGGGGGGCTCCAAAATCACTGCAGATGGTGATTGCAGCCATGAAATTAAAAGATGCTTACTCCTTGGAAGGAAAGTTGTGACCAACCTAGACAGCATATTAAGAAGCAGAGACATTACTTTGTCAATAAAGATCCATCCAGTCAAGGCTATGGTTTTTCCAGTAGTCATGTGTGGATGTTAGAGCTGGACTATAAAGAAAGCTGAGTGCCAAAGAACTTATGCTTTTGAACTGTGGTACTGGAGAAGACTCTGGAGAGTCCCTTGGACTGCAAGAAGATCCAACCAGTCCATCCTAAAGGAGATCAGTCCTGGGTGTTCATTGGAAGGACTGATGCTGAAGCTGAAACTCCAATACTTTGGTCACCTGATGCGAAGAACTGACTCATTGGAAAAGACCCTGATGCTGGGAAAGATTGAGGGCAGGAGGAGAAGAAGATGACAGAGGATGAGATAATTGGATGGCATCACCAACTCAATGGACATGAGTTTGAGTAAACTCCAGGAGTTGGTGATGTACAGGGAGGCCTGGCGTGCTGCGGTTCACAGGGTCGCTAAGAGTCGGACATGACTGAGTGACTGAACTGAACTGAACTGAACTGAATAACATTACTCCTTTGAGAAAATACATAAAGTTTACAATTAGAAACACTTATTTCCTGTTTCCTCAGTAAAATTTAGAGACTCAGGCCCCTTTCATTATCTCAAAGAATAAGATACAAGGCACAAATTTCAGGTCAAAACGTAGATATCCTTAATAAAAAAGCAAAGCGAAATGGTCCCAGGGAAATTACTTTTTTCTTTAAAAAACTCTCAACATATATAGAATAGGATATGCTGAAATAAAGTGGCTTTTACAATCATCTGTAAGAAACTCGACTGAACCGCTGACTCTTTCGACACTGTGTGCACATTCACACATGCACACACATACTTCTGAATATGTTTATTTTGTAAAATATAATCATATCTAAAATGCATTTGGTTTGAAGAGACTGAAATATATTCCATTCATATTCATTTATTCTAAACTTAGAGTTTTAGCAGCCTTGTATTCTCTGTTTTCTTTTTTTGATGCTTTTCATCTTACATATCATAACATACATATCACCGTATATATCACAACTTGTTCTTATCATTTTGGTCATTCATTAACGTTCACAATTTTCATACATCTTACGATTTAATTCAACAATCTATTCCATGAATTAATTAAGATAAATATATATTTCAAGATTTGAACAAAAGATAAGTATCAGGAGCATCTTAGATTCCTATGTAATGAAACTTTTCCTTATATTTCATTAGATCCTCTGCTGAAAAAAACAACAGTCTTGTACTCTAGGATTCCATGCTGATTGTGTCAGGCTCACTTTATTTGCTCCTGAAAGAGATCTTAATCACACTAAGCTTTACAAAAAGAGACAGAGAATCAGTACAAGGAAGAATGGGGTTAAGAATGGCAATAATTTGAGCTGTCATTTTGCTCTGAAACACAGCTACCCATATCCCAAATAATTTCTCAAGAAGCCCTTCTTATAGATAAATCCTCCAAAGGAAAACAGACAGCTTCAAGCACACACTAACAAAAACAGAAGCCAATCCAATGTACAATTTTCTTAGATGAGTCAGTTAGCATAAATGCAGTCATTTGGATCACAAGTTCTTACTCCTGTTCCACAAAGCTGCAATTCTAGGGTGATAAAACAACGCTTTCATAGTTCATGTTTCATACTCTAATACTCTAAATCATTGCTATTTAATATATTTTGGTTTAATGATATAAAGAATGAATGAATGAATCTACTGTATACTTCTTAAAATACTGAAATAGATGCAACTTTTCTGCTATTTCAACCCTTTGTAAGTCAAGCAAAATTGGTTTGTACAGCATTTGTAACACCATTAGGGTATTTGCTCTGATATCTTCTTACCAGTTAAGAGCAATGTCTTTTCCAAAATTGTGTATTTTTCTATCCATTGAATGAATTTCATTATATCTAGGCACTATCTACTATATTCTAGTTCAATTTAACAGAGACTTCATTATAAATTAAATGTTACCCTTTACTATTTACCAAACTAATTTCAACAACTAGTCAATAATTTAATTTGCTGTTAATTTTTCATTCAATTAGCTAAACACCCTCTCAAATATCCCACAAACTGAAATTTGAAGAAAATTTTCCCTTAATATATATACCTGACATATTTCTTGGATACTAAGTTTTCCATTAAACATAATCCTTTTTTTTAGGCAAATGTTTAATACACTGTTTTATCCATAATTAACAAGAAAATATTTTTACAACTAGAAGGAATTACTATCTTAAACATTTTACATGTTGCAATTTATCAAGAAACAAAAAACTCTCCTTTATCCTAGTTGTAAATCTACCTTCTGTCTAGTCACTTCACAAATTAACTTTGAGTCAGTTTAGCCTCTTAAACAGCTTATATTTATGTTACATAATTTCAAGTCAGAAATCACCTTTATAATATGTATTTGCAACTTGATTTATCAGCTCATAAAAAGTATACTTTTAGAAAAGACAATGAAACAATTGTGCAATGCTGCACAATATAACAGAATAATTATATACCTATATCTTTGATGTGATTGATTTTTAAAAATTCTGTAGTGAAGTTCTAAGACTCATGTTACAATTGGAATAATTACTTAGCATAAAATTATTTTACCAGTACATTGAGTGAATATAAAACAAAGTAATAAATCTAAAAAATTTTACTTGTGAAAGTGTTAGTAATAAACACCTAACTGAAGATTTTTAAATCTCCCCATTACTAGACCTTATTAAAAAGAAAAATTTAGTTCACATAGTTAACAATTCCCTTCATGTTTAATTAGTCTCAAATACCATAAGTCAAGATTTTCCTCAAGTTTCTAATGTATATTGCCTATCATTTCAATAGTCTCTTTTCTTTATAAAGACATACAGTAAATTAATTACTTAAAAATTGTAAGAAACTTGAGATGATATAGGGGGATAAATTTCACAATGGATACTGACATCTAGACTCAGATATAAATACATAAAGTTGGTATCTTTGGGGGTTTGCCTTTAATATTTTAAAACACCTATTTCTATCTGGAGGTTTGCAGTCTGTCTTCCCTTCCTCCTATTCTGGTCTGTTCTGTAAATTACCCCACCTTCATATCTACATACACTCTCTCCCAAAAATAAATAAAAGGAAGCAGTTGTGTCACCTTAAAGATTCTAACGACATCAAATATTTCACAATTTATTGCTCAGGAAACTGCCATACGCATTTTTCTTGCATTTACTACCCCAGTCTCTCAAGAATTTACACAGAAGCAAGAGACCTACAACAGTCAAACAAAATCAGTCAGATCAGGACCTGGAAGACAGAGGAAACTAAAACTCTCCACAATTGATCTTAGATAAAAGATCAAACTGCACGTCTTCTCTGCAACTGGACAAATGGTTGACGACATGTAATTTAAAAAAAAGCAAATCCCATACCCACCGAGTGGCTGACCCATAAACTGGAGAACAATAATACCAAAGAAGTTCTCCTACTGTTGTGAAGGTTTGGAAAACCACTTTAGGCTTCCCACCTGGGGACCCGACAAAGGGACTGGGAATCTTCAGGGAATCTGACCTTGAAGCCCAGCGGGATTTGATTACAACACTTCCACAGGACTGGGGGAAACAGGGACTCCAGTCGTGGAGGGCACAAACAAAACCTTGTGCACACCAAGTCTTAGAGAAAAGGAGCAGTGACGCCACAGGAAACTGAGCCAAAACTACCTGCTAGCGTGGGAGGGTCGCCTGTGGTGGCGTGGGCCAGCAGGGGATTGCTGCAGGGATGAGAGGACTGCCAGCAACTGTCTAGAAAGGTCCCTTTTGGTGTAAACACCCTTGGAGATTGCCATTAACCTGACCATAGAGCCCAGGGCTGGCTTGCCTCAGGACATAAAACTACCAAGGAGGGAGCACAACTCCACCCATCAGCAAGTAATTAGATTAAAGCTTTACTGAGCAAGGCCCTGCCCACCAGAGTAGAACCCAGTTTTCCCCACCACCAGTCCCTCCCATCAGGAAGCTTACACAAGCCTCTTAGACTCCTTCATCAGAGGGCAGACAGAAGAAGCAAAAAGAACCACAATCCCACAGTGAATAAAATGAAACCACATTACAGAAAGTTAATTGGGATGAAAGCAGAAAGTTATGACCCAAATAAAGGGACAAGATAAAACCCCAGAAAAACAACTAAATGAAGTGGAGACAGGCAACCTTCCAAGACATTACTTTAGCGACAAAGGTCTATATAGTCAAAGCTATGGTTTTTCCAGTAGTCATGTATGGATGTTAGAGTTGGACCATAAAGAAAGCTGAGCACAAAGAAGTGATACTTTTGAGCTGGGGTACTGGAGAAGACTCTGGAGAGTCCCTTGGACTGCAAGAAGATCCAACCAGTCCATCCTAAAGGAGATCAGTCCTGGGTGTTCATTGGAAGGACTGATGCTGAAGCTGAAACTCCAATACTTTGGCCACCTGATGCGAAGAACTGACTCATTAGTAAAAAATCCTGATGCTGGGAAAGACTGAAAACAGTAGGAGAAGGTGACAGAGATAGTTGGATGGCATGACCAACTCAATGGACATGAGTTTAAGCAAGCTCCAGGAGTTCGTGATGGACAGGAAAGCTTGGCGTGCTACAGTCCATGGAATCGCAAAGAGTCAGACACAACTGAGTGACTAAACTGAATTGAGTCAACCTTCCAGAAAAAGAATTCAGAATAATGATAGTGAACATGATTCAGGATCTCGGAAAAAGAATGGAGGCAAAGATTGAGAAGATACAAGAAATGTTTACCAAAGATCTACAAGAACTAAAGAAGAAACAGTGATGAATACTACACTAGAAGGAATCCACAGCAGAATAACCAAGGGAGAAGCACAGATAAATGACCTGGGAGACAGAATGGTAGAAATCACTGCCTCAGAACAGAATATAGAAAAAAGAATGAAAAGACATGGAGACAGCCTGAGAGACCTCTGGAACAGCATTAAATGCATGAATATTTGAATTATAGGAGTCCCAGAAGGAGGAGAGAGAGAGAAAGGACCTGAGAAAACATTTGAAGAGTTAGCTGAAAACTTTAGTAAAATAGGAAAGGAAATAATCAACCAAGTCCAGGAAGCACAGATTCCCAGGTAGGATAAACCCAAGGAAGAGTCTACCAAGACACACAGTAATCAAACTGATAAAAATTAAAGACAGAGATAAAATATTAAAAGCAACAAGGGAAAAATGACAAATAACATACAAGGGAACTCCCATCAGGCTATCAGCTGATTTCTCAACAGAAACTCTATAAGCCAGAAGGGAATGGCATGACATATGTAAAGTGATGAAAGAGAAAAACCTATAACCAAGAATATTCTACCCAGTAAGACTCTCTTTCAGATCTGATGGTGAAATCAAAAGCTTTCCAGACAAGCAAAAGCTAAAGGAAATCAGCATTACCAAACCAGCTTTACAATAAATGCTAAAGGAACTTCTCTAGGCAGAAAAGAAGAGAAGGAAAAGCTCTACCTACAGAAAATAAACCCAACACAATTAAGAAAACAGTAATAGGATCACATATATTGATAATTACCTTAAAGGCAAATAGGTTCGATGCACCAATCAAAAGACATAGATTGGCTAAGGAAATAAAAAAGTGTGCATCTATGCACTTCCACTTATCACAGCACTCTGCTTGACCCCTCAAATTGTATGTAATTATTTTGTTTGTTTTGTTAGGTTAATCATGTTTCCATTATGGCTTGCAATTGTAATTATATTTTTGTCTTGTTACTGATTATGAAAACTGATAAACATCCTTTATTATTAAACATTTTAATATTATATTATAACATTAAGATTAAAATATATCAAATAAGAAAATGTATTATGTCCACAATACATCAATTAGCCACTGAACACTATTCTTAGACCTTTTTCCAGGTAAGTCTGGTAGAAGAGATGGGAGAGGCAGGAAATACTATGATAAGTGAGTCACAAAATCCTAATAAAAAAGTAACTTTAAAACATTCTTGGCCATGATCCACAGTAAAAATATATACTTTACACTGTGAGCCTAAAGAACACATGCAACACTAAAATAATACTTTACAGATGTGCAATTCACTTTGATATTTTCTACTCTGTCCTATTCTGGTTTCCCCCTTTTTTTTTTTAATACAAGTCATGACTCTCTCAATGGATTCTGAAAGGAAGAAGGGAAGGAGAATAACAGGAAGGCCTAGGGATGGAGGATATCCCACAAATATCCCACAAGGAATAACTAGCAATGTCTGGAGATACTTTGGGTTGTCACATTTGGGTATGGGAATGCTACTAGCCTCACTGACACTTTTTCCAAAAATAATAAAAAAAGGCTAATGATGAAAAGTCAAGATACAACACAATTCAGTCTTTCCCATATTATTCTAGTTTCTCAACAGCTACAATTTCTCCTCATATTGGAGATAATGTCAAATGGGAAAAGGTTATTTTATTTAATTTCCTCCTCCAAAGCTGAATTAAATTATGATTGCCCACTGGAAGAACATGTTGGCAGAAATCATACTCTGAAACAAATTATTAAGATGAGAAAGACTATCTAAAAGTGGTCTACTACTTCAAGTTAGGAGAAAAAAGTGATGTGAATGAGTATAGTTTCTTCTCATGCTTAAGCAGTATTACATAGGATTTTAGTTTAACTCATACATAGCTTTATATTTATGTGAGATATTTATAAGTGTATACTTCAAAATCCTGAAACAAAGCATAAGCCCTTAGAAGAATATTACATATAAAAAGCTTTCAAGAATTGGACCGGTGCATTTGTTTTGCTTTTTCCATCTATGTGGTAAAAGTAAAGGCACTGAGTTAGCAAAAAATAATATAAATAAATAACAAAATCTAAACCAAACTACTATAGATAACAAAACTTACTTTTCTTAGGTATTGTGATACATTCAGGCAAATATGGAATGTGACCAAAATAATGATAATTAGATATACCTTAGGAAGTAATATATTTTCTGGGAAATAAATTTTCTATATGATCTATGATAAAATTAAGATCTACAACTTCTCTATATAGACTTTCATATTTTCATAAACACAATTTTCCTATCATTTATCACTTAAATGCAACTTCTATGAAATAAGGCTTTAACTTGATTTTTTTCACTGTATATTCATTTTCCCCAAGAGATAACATATCTTCACTTTCAGTTTGTAATGCATTCTGCATCTCTCATTTGTTTTTTTATTTTGTTTGTTTCTTTTTTTTTTTTAATTGGAGGCTAATTACTTTACAATATTGTGGTGGTTTTTGCCATACATTCACATGCCAACCCTGGCATAAGGATTATTTTGAGCTGAAGATAATTGAGAAGAAGCAGATATAAGGAAAGTTCCCTGTCCTCCCCACATAGGCCTAAAAGCAGGACATAAATTCGTAAAGCTGTTCCCCTCTGCCCTCTATACCAGAAAGGACATTATTTCATTACTCTGTATCAGCCCAGAGATGGCTCCAGAAGAATATGCGTAATAAAGTTTACTAGCTAGCCCTTATCTTCCACTGGATTCCCCCTCCAAATTTACCTTCCCACAATTGGCAGCTCTAGAAACTCAAGAAGTCTCTTGCCTTTCTTCTGTCATCTCTTTAAAAACTGTATTGTTCTTTGTTAAGATGCTATATGAACCTAAATTCTAAACACTTCTTTGAGTTTCTTATAGCTGAGTGAGCATATGTATGCAAAATGCGCATGATGATTAATAAACTTGTTTTTCTCTTATTAATCTTTTATCAGCCTAATTCACACAAGAAACTAAAACACACAGACAGAAACAAAATGAGCTGTTTTTTTTCTCCTCTACAACTTTCAGATTGACTTTAGAAATAGGATACTCCAGGCAACCAACTGGGTTATGACTAGAATGTTACTACCCCCAACAATTGTTCGGAAAGAACATGCATCTTTATAGTATTTAGACTTCCCAATAAGGAACATAAAATGAATCTCTACTCACATCTTCTTTTATGGTGCTCAGTGAAGTTGAATAGCTTCCTTCATGTAGGCCTCTCATATTTCTTATTAGTTATTTTAAAATCACATTTTCTGTTTTCAGATCAGATTGGAAACCACCTTTCATTTATATTTCTAAGTAACTATTTTAAGTAATTATAAGTAATTATATTAAGCAATTTAAGCAATTATTTTACCATCTAAGTGGCTCAGATGGTAAAGAATCTGCCTGCAAAGCAGGAGACCTGGGTTCGATTCCTGGGTCGGGAAGATCACCTACAGAAGGGCATGGCAACCCACTCCAGTATTCTTGCCTGGAAATTTGCATGGACAGAGCAGCCTGGTGGGCTGCAGTCCATGGAATCACAAAGAGTCGGACCCGACTGAGTAACTAACACTTTCTTTCACTTTCTTTAAAACAAATTTCAGAAAGATTGAAAAGTCAAAATTGCAGAGGAAGGTAAACTTCCAAACTCATTCTATGAGGCCACCATCACCCTAATACCAAAACCTGACAAAGATCACACAAAAAAAGAAAACTACAGGCCAATATCACTGATGAACATAGATGCAAAAATCCTAAACAAAATTCTAGCAATCAGAATCCAACAACATATTAAAAAGATCATACACCATGACCAAGTGGGCTTTATCCCAGGGATGCAAGGATTCTTCAATATCTGCAAATCAATCAATGTAATACACCACATTAACAAATTGAAAAACAAAAACCATATGATTATCTCAATAGATGCAGAGAAAGCCTTTGACAAAATTCAACACCCATTTATGATAAAAACTCTCCAGAAAGCAGGAATAGAAGGAACATACCTCAACATAATAAAAGCTATATATGACAAACCCACAGCAAACATTATCCTCAATGGTGAAAAATTGAAAGCATTTCCTCTAAAGTCAGGAACAAGACAAGGGTGCCCACTTTCACCATCACTATTCAACATAGTTTTGGAAGTTTTGGCCACAGCAATCAGAGCAGAAAAAGAAATAAAAGGAATCCAAATTGGAAAAGAAGAAGTAAAACTCTCACTATTTGCAGATGACATGATCCTCTACATAGAAAACCCTAAAGACTCCACCAGAAAATTACTAGAATTAATCAATGATTATAGTAAAGTTGCAGGATATAAAATCAACACACAGAAATCCCTTGCATTCCTATACACTAATAATGAGAAAACAGAAAGAGAAATTAAGGAAACAATTCCATTCACCATTGCAACGAAAAGAATAAAATACTTAGGAATATATCTACCTAAAGAAACTAAAGACCTATATATAGAAAACTATAAAACACTGGTGAAAGAAATCAAAGAGGACACTAATAGATGGAGAAATATACCATGTTCATGGATTGGAAGAATCAATATAGTGAAAATGAGTATACTACCCAAAGCAATTTATAGACTCAATGCAATCCCTATCAAGCTACCAACAGTATTCTTCACAGAGCTAGAACAAATAATTTCACAATTTGTATGGAAATACAAAAAACCTCGAATAGCCAAAGCGATCTTGAGAAAGAAAAATGGAACTGGAGGAATCAACCTACCTGACTTCAGGCTCTACTACAAAGCCACAGTTATCAAGACAGTATGGTACTGGCACAAAGACAGAAATATAGATCAATGGAACAAAATAGAAAGCCCAGAGATAAATCCACACACATATGGACACCTTATCTTTGACAAAGGAGGCAAGAATATACAATGGATTAAAGACAATCTCTTTAACAAGCGGTGCTGGGAAATCTGGTCAACCACTTGTAAAAGAATGAAACTAGAACACTTTCTAACACCATATACAAAAATAAACTCAAAATGGATTAAAGATCTCAACGTAAGACCAGAAACTATAAAACTCCTAGAGGAGAACATAGGCAAAACACTCTCTGACATACATCACAGCAGGATCCTCTATGACCCACCTCCCAGAATATTGGAAATAAAAGCAAAAATAAACAAATGGGACCTAATTAAACTTAAAAGCTTCTGCACATCAAAGGAAACTATTAGCAAGGTGAAAAGACAGCCTTCAGAATGGGAGAAAATAATAGCAAATGAAGCAACCGACAAACAACTAATCTCAAAAATATACAAGCAACTCCTCCAGCTCAACTCCAGAAAAATAAATGACCCAATCAAAAAATGGGCCAAAGATCTAAATAGACATTTCTCCAAAGAAGACATACAGATGGCTAACAAACACATGAAAACATGCTCAACATCACTCATTATCAAAGAAATGCAAATCAAAATCACTATGAGATACCATTTCACACCAGTCAGAATGGCTGCGATCCAAAAGTCTACAAATAATAAATGCTGGAGAGGGTGTGGAGAAAAGGGAACCCTCTTACACTGTTGGTGGGAATGCAAACTAGTACAGCCACTATGGAGAACAGTGTGGAGATTCCTTAAAAAACTGGAAATAGAACTGCCTTATGATCCAGCAATCCCACTGCTGGGCATACACACTGAGGAAACCAGAAGGGAAAGAGACACGTGTACCCCAATGTTCATCGCAGCACTGTTTATAATAGCCAGGACATGGAAGCAACCTAGATGTCCATCAGCAGATGAATGGGTAAGAAAGCTGTGGTACATATACACAATGGAGTATTACTCAGCCATTAAAAAGAATACATTTGAATCAGTTCTAATGAGGTGGATGAAACTGGAGCCTATTATACAGAGTGAAGTAAGCCAGAAGGACAAACACCAATACAGTATACTAACGCATATATATGGAATTTAGAAAGATAGTAACAATAACCCTGTATACGAGACAGCAAAAGAGACACTGATGTATAGAACAGGCTTATGGACTCTGGGAGAGGGAGAGGGTGGCAAGATTTGGGAGAATGGCATTGAAACATGTGAAATGTCATGTATGAAACGAGATGCCAGTCCAGGTTCAATGCATGATGCTGGATGCTTGGGACTGGTGCACTGGGACGACCCAGAGGGATGGTATTGGGAGGGAGGAGGGAGGAGGGTTCAGGATGGATTTTCTTTTAAAAAGAAAAAAAAATAAATAAATAAAAAATGAAATAATAAAAATATGAGGAGTATACAGTTAAATATTTAACTGATTTGGTGATAAATAAAGAGTTTCTAGGGATAAAAGGATGGAAAAAAATCATGAAATATGCAGTTAGCTATACTAAATTCAGTATTTCCAAATGACCAAAGAAAATTACTAGCTCAACATCAAAATGGGAAATATATTTGGAATATATGACAGCTAAATGAGTAAAATTCTAACCATTTAAAAATATCTCATCAATCAACAAGAGCAAAACCAATTAACATGCAATAGGATCTCGGGCAGAAGCAATAAAAGGAAAGAACAGACAATTCATAGAACAATATAGCAAAACATTCATCTTCACAATCAAAATAAAATGACAAAAAGATAGTATTTTTTGAGGTCTATTCAAATGGCAAAAATTTGGAGCATTAAGACTGAAAACTCAAGCACATCTGACGGAACAGAGTGTTATAATCTTTCTGCAGAGCAGGCTGCTAATCTGAATTAAAAGCTTAAAAGATTCAAAGCACAAATAGGTATCCGTGAAATACTCAGAAAACAGGCAAAAAATTATGTACAAAGGTAGCCATTATAATATCATTTACACTAGCAACTGGAAGCAGCTGCAACGACATCAAGTAGATGAATAGTTAGTTTGTGGTTCTTCCTTATGATAGAACACTAATGCAGTCATTTAAAGCATTTCTGAAGAACATCTGAAGGCTTAGAGAAAAGCTAATGATACACGATCAACTGAAAAAAATCAGAATAGAAAATTATATAGTATGATACTAATTTTGTAAATATGCAAAATATATATGAACTGGAAGAGGGAATACAACAAAATGTTAGCAACAGCTATATCTGGCAGAAAGGACTAAGGATAGCTTGTATTTAATTCTTTATACTGAGCAATTTTTCAGATGTTCTGTAATAAACATACTGTTCCTTTTAAAAGGAAACACAAAAGATGTTATTTTTACAACTATAGCTAACAGGCATTTTAAAATTTGCCATCAAGTGATGCAAGAACATTTTCAGAAACAAAAACTAATTTCAAAAAATCAGTAGACTTTTCTTCTATGAAAATTAATTACCAAAGAAATTCACTTTTTATAACTTCAAATTTTATTCACATAATTAGCACCATTAAAGAACTTAAAAACAAAGGTTGTAATACCTATTAAGGGACTACTCAGAAATACAGCCTAAAGGAAAAACTCTTATTAATTACAGGCAAATGTATGATTAGAATATAGTGCTTACCTTTTTCACTCACACTCTCACTTTCAATCTCAACATCATCGCAACTGGTATATTCAGGTGTAGAAGCTAATTCCTCCTCTGAACTGCTCAATGAAACCTGGCGCATTTTACCTCCTTTCTTTGATTTATGAGGCTTTGGTGGTGGAGGTCTCACTGACTCTGACTGGTCAGAACTGAGAGAATCATTCCTTAACATTGTTTCCATTTTTTCCCTTTTCGTTTTCCTTACAGCAGAACTAGGATCTAGGTGGTGTTGTTTCCTTAGTGAGTCAGTACGTCTCACGTCTGGTCTATCAATGGGTATTGGACTCCTCCGGGGGGTAGGAGGACTATGGTTTGTGGTCCTTTGTGGATAAGAACTTGGTCCCTGAGCCTCTCGAGTTCTTTCCATTGAATAAGATCGCTGATTTTCCATGGCAGCTCTACGTTCAGATATAGACCTTTGCCTTGATGGTCGTTCCATCCTTAGCATAGAAATCCTGGAGTCTTCCAATTCAGCATTTGCCAAAGAAACATCACTGTGCCTTCTCTCATGCCTGGCTCGTGACACTTCAGCATGGATACGCATTTGTTCTTCATAGGGCTGTGGCTTGACTGGATAACGGGCCAAATTCGGATCACTTCGATAGCGCGCCTGGTATTCCTCCTCTCTCCTCTGTCTTTCATATTCATCTCTACTCTCCACATCCTCGTCATCTACAATATATTCTTTGGAATGTCTATGACTTCTCCTGTTGGAGTCCCTATAATTTATATGATCAGACTCTTCATAAAACTGAGGTTCAGGTTGAGACCTCCTATCAGCATAATCTGATGGAGATCTAGGCATTGCGCTGTCCGAAGTAGCATACTGTGAATATTCTTCTCTTTCTTCCCTTTGGTCGTATCTTCTGTTCTGATCTCTGGACACTGATGGACTTCTTTTCCTAAATAACCAAAGAAAAAGAATGATAAGAAGAGCAGAATTTAAGCAATTTCACATTTTACTGATTCACTGGAAGGTTGGATGGATAAATTCAAATAGTTCTTTTGCTTCTTTTTTTTTTTTTAATTTTGAAGTCATGCCATAACAAAAGTTTTACTGATACTCATTTTATTCAGTTCAAATAGGAAATTTAAAAGGTACTTTTAATATGCTTCTTCAATGGCATACCCTGTATGGAATATATATATGCCCCCAAATCAAATAATCAACATTTCATCTTGCTGCTACAAAATAGCCTTTATTCTAACTTTTTTGCTTGGCTCAATACCCTTATGCTATCTCCCAATTGTTATTCAGAAGCTTAGAAAAATTTCATCTTCTTTTCTCTCTATTCCTGATACTTTGATTTCATAGTTACTTGGGAACATGATGAAGCTAAACTGATTGATCTTTAGTTGTTTGGTCAATAGTCTAGTCAACATTTTTTTACTAAAAAGTTGACTCTTAAAAGTCATTTTTCACTCATTATCTGCCTAGATCATGCTAGTACTGGTTCATCTAAATCTTCATCTTATCATTATATTTCCAACCCTTTACTGCCTTAACTTGAGATAAGCAGTGTAAATAAATACCAACTATGATAATTTATTCATTTCAAAAAGAAATCAGAAAGATTTGCTACGTTCATTCCATCTTCATTAAATTAAGGCTGGCTCCATGACACTTCTGTCTTCTGTATCTATATGTCCTTAGAGCCTCAGAGAAACAGTTGTTCATTCAGTTTTCAACCTGCCCCTCTAACGCCATTCAAGCTGGTAGACCTTGCAATCACACAAATAACTCTTTGTCAACAAAATGTTCATACTGTCCTCTTCTCTGGCACAAACTCAAATAACAGCAATCACTAGACATGAGAAGCAACGGAACTGGAATCGTGAAGATGTCAGGAAAGGTTTAGAATAACTGTTATAGAGATTTTGCCAGGACGCATGAAAGGGTGGGGTCAGTTGCAGTTAAAGACGACAAAGATTAGAGAGCTCAGTTGAGAATTTCTTAGATAATATTTTTTGATCCAAAAGAAAGAGCAGAGAAAGGATACATGTGGAATGACTCAACGTAACAAAATTATCATTCTCGTCTAAAAATCTCTTTTCTATCACCAACCCCCCATATCAGGAATGCAGTCCGTCAATGTATCAGTTAGAGTCTGTTAATAAAAACAAAAGTCACTCTAGGTTTTCCAGAGAGTCAGGGTTTCAATATAGAAATCAAAACTACACAATTGCTGATCCTGCTAACTAATGAAGGTCAGAGACGTTAATGTTGTTCTCAGCCTGGAGAACCAAGGACAGGAAATGGCTCTTAGGAAACTTCAGTGAATTCCAAAAGTCTTCGGGAATTTGCCACCAATTATCTCAGCTGATTACCACATTAGGGTAGTCAACTAACAGAAGCTTAATCCAGGAGCCACTAAAACTTTCACATCTGGCCATCTGCCTGCCAGCAACTCTGCTTGACAATAATGGTTTCTATCATCTCTTCTACCTTTCAAACCTCATACATGTGCATTGCTAGGGTTGACTCTAACCTAGAACCATAAAGGGAAAAGTACTATAGTAAATGAAGGAGCTGGCCTGTTGCCTTAAATGTTTTATGGTTAAGCAAGTGTATGTACTTTAAAAAAAAAAAAAAGGACATTCGCTTACATATTTACATATAAAACATTTAGGACTTAATCACAAATCTTTTAGGTTTGTGATTTACATAACACCAGACTCCAATAGTTTAAAATATACAATCAAAACAGAGCACTCAAATTATACAGCATTAACTTACGTAATATCCTATTTATGTGTCTATTCTGCATAATTCATTTTCTTTTTGTCATTATTTTTATACATATGAATAAAGAAAAAATATTCTAGAATGGGAGCAATGTATCATGAAAAGAACACTGGAGTTAAGGGATCTGGGTTTCTTAGTCCTATTTTACTATTAACCAGTTACTCGAACCTTTACAGACATTTAATCTTTGAGCATGTACTTTAAAGTGAGAGATACAGATTATACACATTAACTCAAATATTATTTTAACAAGTATGTATTAGATAAAAACTTAATGCCATGTAGTATAATATAAATTAGGAATACAGAAATGAATAGATGACCCTTTGTTACAAGAAGCTGAGTGATTCTAAAATCCTCTTCCATTTCTTAAGATTATGATCTTATATCAGTACCACAACTTCATCAAGTTAATATGCCTAAATGAAAGTTTAAAGCATTGCAAAAAATAATGATAGTCTTATCAAGATGTAATTAACTTACTAGTGCCAATTTTTAAAATATTCACATCTCATTATCTAGCTACTTATCTACTTACTACACTACAAATATATATACTGAGATAAATGAAAATTTCTCTAGGGAACTCTAAAGAATAAGCAATTAAATAAGCTCTTTCTCAAACTGACCATCTGACCTCCATTAAATGCAGACTTTATGGAATTCAAATACATTTCAGTGTTTAAATAACAAATTGTTCCAACCTAAGTTAATAAATATATCTGTCTCTAAAAATAAGAAAGAATTTTTAAAGTTTCATTTAAAGAGTGCTTAACTAAGTTTTAATTTTATTACAATTAAATGTGTATTGAATAGAAATTTATGTTTCCCCAGCACAAAATACTATTCATTCCATTCATAATTACTTAATTAGCATTCAGTACTGATCATATTTCCCCAGCATACTACTCATTCTACTTTAAATTACCTAATTTTAAGTACTATCCACTAAACCTTAAATTTTAACATACTTTTTTATCTCCATTATTTGTTCAATCACTCAATAAATATTTATTTAGTTCTGACTATGGGCCAGTTATGATGCTGGTTGCTGGAAATACAACAGAGAAAAGGCACATAATGTGTCTGCCCTCAAGAAGTTCTTTCTAAGTGGGGAAGACAGTCAGCACACAAACACATTAAGCTAAATTCATATAGTAAGAAGACCTATGGAAGAAAATTGGAACAAGGTAAAATTACAAAAGTGACTAAGGGAAGCGTTCAAGAAAGACAGTCTTTCTAAAAAAGTACATTTGAACTAAGACCTGAATAACATAGTTACACTATGTCTAGCCCGTTCATGTAAAACATAGCTTTGCTGGAAATGTCCTGGGGATTCATTTAGTTGCTACTCTTTCCCGTTGTTTTTTTTTTAACTCAAAGCTGTTTTATGAAATATAAATGTACTGAATTCTTCACTGTTATTTTATTAAATCAAGGATTTTCCAGGATAGTTCATCTCTAGATTCCATCTAAAATCAGGCCACTAAGCCTTTTTCACATGCTCCTCCCTTTCAAAAAATTTCAGGCTTCCAAACTGAGTAAATTGGAATTTATTATACTTGGTAAATACCTCATTATATTTTGTCTCATCTCAGTTGAAAGTCAAAAGAAAAACAAGCAGACTAAATCAGAATGAATGGACATTGGTTTTACAATATTATCAAAATACTTTCATGCCTAAGATTACTAATACAAATTAATCTCTCAAATGTGGGATTTAAGACTACAAGTAAATGAAGTAAAAAGTTGCAGAAAATGTTCACAGAAAATTGGATATTCTGAAGGAAAATAAACTTAGTGATGGTCTTTATCCTCACTGCACTCCTCTAGGTAATCTTACCCATTTCTATCCAGAAATATCTATAATACTGCTTAAATGTTATATTTCAAGAAGACAGGCTCCGTGGATCTAAGGAGGGTGGCACATAATAGGTGCTCAATCTGCTGAATGCAAGAACTGATTGAATACTTGTCTCTTAGGTTATCTCTGCTTTTCATGGCTTGCTCTCTTCTTCAGTACACAAACCCACTGATATGCTAAAACAGTCTAGTTCTTCTCTTTCCCCTACTACTCCCAAGGCAGTAATTATATGTTAATTATTATATGTTAATTTTGCTTTTGTTGTTGGACTTCAGACTATTGTCTATAAAATGACTTCTTTGGCAAAAATGTGTTTTGAGTGCCAATCCCTTTAGAATTAAACATTTAGAACAAGATCTCTTTGGAAATGAGGAATTTCTAGTAATATATTTAACATCATTATGGTTATTATGGGACAGACACAGGAAGGAAAAAGGAATACTTTATTCCCTTGAGGAGTTAACTTAAATTTCTGAAAGTAAGAAGGGTATAAAGTGAATACAGTGAAACTTTATAATCCAGGAAATATAGATTCTGTTTATTGATAAGAATACTTATTCATTACAGAATTCAATTCTAAAAGAAAGTATATTATTAAGTAGACCTTGCTGCTGCTGCTGCTAAGTCACTTAGCCAGCTATTTAAGTGCTTTTTAAAAATCATACCTTAGGAAAACTGAATTCAATATTAAAGCCAACAATTACTTTGTTCTAGAGATTATGAAATTTGCCTGAAGCATGTGAATCACACTGTGGATGTTGATTTTTCATACTATTTAAGTAAAACTTGAACACTGGTCATGATTTCTGAAATTGGGCTGACTATTGTCAGTTACTTAACATGGAATTGGGTTGTTAAAAATATGCTTTGAGGTAGAGTACCTGAGAGTATTAAAGCCATGCTAGAAGCAGGGCAAGATACTCTAAGAATATTCTTACCAAACAATGAATCTGCTATCAGATATTCCAAAATATTCAAATACTCTGTCAAACAATTTTTACCAATTATATCATTAGAATTATTTCATATATACTTTCTTTAAATTAAAATTGCTGTATTTCTCAGACACTATATTTTTTCAGGGACTGAAGAAAATCCATGAAAATGTAACTACTGTACCTCTAAACTCTGCCTTCACTACTGGCCTTTGTAAGCCGGCCTTAGCATTTATTATTATCAGGTGGCAAACACTGAATAGGAAAAAGAATATAGTGGTAACTTGTACACTTCTCTAGACAATCATAAAGCATTTAACAGTATTTAACCCATAAATTTTAATTCAGAAGAAAGCAACAATTCATCTAAGATGTTATATTTCACTTATTCCTTCAAAGGCCCTGAGAAATTAAAAGGCACAATCCAGTATTATGACTTTTTTAGAATAAAATGTATTTGTGACATCATGCAGTGTTTTAATTTTTACTACTATGCATCAATCTCTATTTTTAATATATAACAATATCAATATCTATTTATATTACTCTGTATTTACCTAATATCTGTTCATCTTACTTCTCTTAACTGAAACTTAAGTTGATACAATTACTTTCTCTTTCACTATATTATAGTGGTCTTAATTAGAACTTGGAGAAGGAAATGGTAACCCACTCCAGTATTCTTACAGAAAATTCCATGGATAGACGAGCCTGGTGGGCTACAGTCCACAGAGTGGCAAAGAGCCAGACATGACCGAGCACACAAGCAATTTAACTGTAACTAGTTTATAGAAAATCACGTGCAGAAATACCTTAAATCTACTTTAATCAGCAGCATTCTTTGTCAACTGCTTTTAATTTTTGTCATCTGAACTAACGAGTCAATCTATCTCTAAATATTCGAGCTATACATTCACATCTGATACTTCATTATAAATGTTAGGCATAATAGTTTGAGCAAGAAACTCTAATTAGTCTCTTTAAAATTCCATGTCTAAAAATCATATTGACTAATAGTAAAACTCCAAATAAAAAGATTTTTCCTCAAATAAAGCCACTTTTAAGAATATCCCAAAGGTAGCTCAATTTATATACTGTATATTAATTCATGATGCTTTTAACATTAGTTTCTATTTTAATATTTATACCCTTTAGCATCCTATGTGGTTTGTGTTACTATACTACCTACAATACTTACTATATATAAATCATGAAGTGGCTGAAAATGTAATCCAGTAAACATTTGAAAACATTTATAAGAACAGTGAAAGATTATACAAAAAACTTAACCTTTAATATTTATAAATTTTTAATTCTGAAAACCTATGGAATTTTTAAGAATCATAGTGACATTGAGAGAAGAATGAAGAACTTGAAGTTACTAATTTCTCTAAATGTAAATCTGTATTATTACAATTAATACTACCTATATGAAAATCTCTTACCCATGTTTTTAGTAGAGATTACTGAATAATTATCACTATATTAGCATAAGAATAGAAATTATATTTGAAGAGTCAATAATCTGAAAAAGTCTCCAACTTTAGAAGCTAAATACAGCATGATAATGCTAAAATAAATTGAAATGATACTTCCTTAATTGAACTACACAATGCTAACCATATAGTTTAAACATAACACTGTAATAAAATTCCAAAATTTGAAGCTGGTAAGGCACATTAAATCAAGGATTTAACAGATGCATACAATCCTGTAAAACATAAAATATGTAGGTTCTATCCCTATAATTCCTACAAAAAAGGAATTTTAACAAATCAAACAATTTATATTCATCATAAAACAAGAAAAAAATCAATCTTTTTTTAGGGTTCACAGTATTCAACACATTTTTTATAGTTTTACCTTTCGCTCAACCAATGCACATCTGTCGAGCATGAAGCATCATGTTGACAAAAATACATCAACACTGTTCCAGGGAGTGCTTTCATTTAATCCTTCTAGCTCGGGCAAAATCATTGGAGCCATCCTTAATCAGATGATTTGAAAGTCTCTATTTGCTTACAATCGTTATATTTCAAAACTCAATTACTAAAAAGTTACACATAAAACAAAACTCATTCGCGGATGGAGTCATAAAATCCTCTAGTGATAGGCCTGTTAAGAAAAAGGTTATTCTTTAATGTCGTTACTATGTGGCTGTATATAGCTCAGGTCAAGTAAGAATGTACTCTGTAAGAAGGATTATGGTACTTAGCTGATTAGTGCCTCACAATACTGAAAACTAAATGCATCCTACATCCAAGGCATTTCTGGGCACTATACTGAAAACAGACAGATTCAAAAATCATAAACCATGTTCTCCTATATGAGTTACAGTATTTCTAAAATAACAGGATTCACTGTGTTTGCCATTGATGTCTACCACACTGCTGTCACGATAAAATGTAGAGGGGTAGTAAAAGATGGTGATGGTTTAACAGGACTACTCTGTCATTTCTTTTCAATTATTCAGTAAGAAGTTTCTTAATCTTCATGAAAAGAGAGTGCTCCCCTAAAGGCGTAATGAAAGAGGAAGTAGCAGTTTCTATAAAAAATTAATTTAAAAAATGTGCTCCATGAGCTAAGAATTTGGTTAGACACTCAGTTTAAATCAAGCTTTGCTCACTTTTATCACTTCAGTGCCTCTATTTAGTCATTCAAAAAACTAAAGAAAAAAAAAGATAACACCATGGATTTCTTTCTACCAAAAGCCAAATACCTAGATGTTAATATTATCCTTTTGAGAATTATATTTAAGTGATTCCAAATAAACATATAAAACTGAGAAAAAGTCAGCATTTGTAGAGTAGGGAGTGTGTTGTGTTTTCGTCTCCAGTATTTTAAGTTTAAATGAGGGTTTAGGAATATGTCATAACACTGCAGGGGAGGGGAGGAGTAGAGACAGACAAAGTCATTTTTACCCCCAAGATTCCTAATGAAGATTTGTAGGTTATCAAACAGAAAGGAAATAAAAATTCAAGTTAATTCATTTTCACAGGAATATAAACCAATAATAAAATTCAACCACTTAGACCCCACAGTTCATATCAAACTGAAAAACAATTCCACACAATACTTGATTCTTCCAAGCAGTTAATTCCACAAGATTTCAGAAACAACATCACAGCTGATGGATAGCAAACTCTCTTCTTTCCTTTTCCTTCCATTCACTTTTAACCCCTCAGTGATCTCTTGGCAGTATTTTCCCAACTGCAACGCACAGTCTGCTGCCCTTCTTCTCTCTCCTATCAGCCCTGCTTCTCTCGTTTGTCCATCTCAGACTGTCATTTGTATCATTTCTAACATCACTGCTGCTTTCCTTTACTCTCTAAAGAATGTTCCAGGTCTCCAATTTCTTCTTCCCCACCCTTTGACAGTGATACTGTCTTTTTTAACTCTTTACTTCATCTGTTTTTTCTCAATTATTTCCTAGGTAAGTACCTATACATTCAAATTTATGAAGGTCCAATTTGGGGTTTAAACAGTTTTCATGGGACTATTACAATTTTAGTATCCATTGACCACTTCAGAAGTACAAAATAAGAAGAAGACTCTATGAATTAGATACCAGCTTAATTTTATTTTATCCATAACAATATTTTCAACTTATATTTGAAAAATGAAGACCTTGTATGTAAATCTCTAGAAAATGATGCACAAATGATGCTACCTAATAGTTACATATTTGGGCCATGCCCCACTCCAGCTATCTTTCCCAAAATTACCATATCAAAAATACATGATGACTAAGCACCATTCTATACTAGAAGATAATTTAAACCAGTAGTAATTTTCTCTTCAAGAAAATTAGAGATACTAAGGGAACATTTCATGCAAAGATGGGCTCAATAAAGGAGAGAAATGGTAGGGACCTAACAGAAGCAAAAGATACTAAGAAGAGGTGGCAAGAATACACAGAAGAATAATACAAAAAAGATCTTCATGACCCAGATAATCACGATGGTGTGTGATCACTCACCTAGAGCCAGATATCCTGGAATGTGAAGTCAAGAGGGCCTTAGGAAGCATCACTACGAACAAAGCTACTGGAAGTGATGGAATTCCAGTTGAGCTATTTCAAATCCTAAAAGATGATGCTGTGAAAGTGATCCACTCATTATGCCAGGAAATCTGGAAAACTCAGCAGTGGCCACAGGACTGGAAAAGGTCAGTTTTCATTCCAATCCCAAAGAAAGGCAATGCCAAAGAATGCTCAAACTACTGCACAATTGCACTCATTCCACACACGAGAAAAGTAATGACCAAAATTCTCCAAGCCAGGATTCAACAGTACATGGACTGTGCAATTCCAGATGTTCAAGCTGGATTAAGAAAAGGCAGAGGAACCAGAGATCACATTGCCAACATCCGCTGGATCGTCAAAAAAGCAAGAGAGTTCCAGAAAAAAATCTACTTTTGCTTTATTGACTACAACAAAGCCTTTGACTGTGTGGATCACAATAAACTGTGGAAAATTCTTAAAGAGATGGGAATACCAGACCACCTGACCTGCCTCTTAAGAAATCTGTATGCAGGTCAAGAAGCAACAGTTAGAACTGGACATGGAACAATGGATTGGTTCCAAAATGGGAAAGGAGTACGTCAAGGCTGTATACTGTCACCCTGCCTATTTAACTTATATGCAGAGTACATCATGTGAAATGTTGGGCTGGATGAAGCTGGAATCAAGATTGCTGGGAGAAATATCAATAGCCTCAGATACGCAAATGACACCCCCCTTATGGCAGAAAGTGAAGAAGAACTAAAGAGCCTCTTGATGAAAGTGAAAGAGGAGAGTGAAAAAGTTGGCTTAAAACTCAACATTCAGAAAACTATGGCATCCAGTCCCATCACTGCATGGCAAATAGATGGGGAAACAGTGGAAACAGTGACAGACTTTATTTTCTTGGGCTCCAAAATCACTGCAGATGGTGACTGCAGCCATGAAATTATAGATGCTTCCTCCTTGGAAGAAAAGCTATGACCAACCTAGACAGCATATTAAAAAGCAGAGACATTACTTTGCCAACAAAGGTCTGTCTAGTCAAAGTTATGGTTTTTCCAGTAGTCATGAATGGATGTGAGAGTTGGACTATAAAGAAAGCTGAGCACCGAAGAATTGATGCTTTTGAACCGTGGTGTTGGAGGAGACGCTTGAGAGTCACTTGGACTGCAAGGAGATCCAACCAGTTGATCCTAAAGGAAATCAGTCCTAAATATTCATTGGAAGGACTGATGCTGAAGCTGAAACTCCAATACTGAACTGAACTGAAGATGCTCTATCTACATCTATGGCAGCCTTAAAACAATCTGACAATAAATAAAGATTCATTGGAATCAATATAAAGAAGTACAATGAGCAAGATAGGAAAAATAGAAAATTTTAAAAAGAATAAATAAGTTAACCCACCAACTACCTTCCATAATCACAGAAAGTCTCTAGTTACTTCATTTTATTTTTTACTGATATTTATATTCTTTTAATGCTACTGTCCCTTTATTGAACTTCAACTATTGGTTTCATATACTTGTTCTCTCCCCCTATTTCTATTTGCTCCAAAGGGACAAAAGATTTTTGGTTAGGGCCTGTAATTACACTTAGACAAAAAAGAGAAATATCTTCCTATAAAATGAAACAAACATATCTAGAAGTATACATCAAATTCAAAAAGAAATGCTGTTTATCTGCAAATCAATCATATGTATAATTGATTTTCATCTTAAATGCTTAATTCCTTACTGAGGAAAAAACCATAGTGTTTTAAAATATGGAAAATTCAGATAAGTGGAAGAACGGCATTTTCTGTTTCCATTAAGGGTAATTCTTTCCTTCCAGCTGTTCACCCAATCCATGAGGAAATTCTGCTGGATCTACTTTCTGAATATATTCAGAATCCAAACACTTCTCACCAGCTCCACGAGTACAAGCCTGGTTTCACCAGTATTTCTCATGTGAATTACTGGAAAACTTCCTGAGTGGTCTCCCTACTTCTACAATATCCCTTCAGCTCTCTCTTAGCACAGCAGCAATAATGTACCTCATATCATATCATTAACATGCTTAAAACCCTTCAACAACTTCCCATTTTGCTTACCATGCCTAGAGGATCCAGCACCCATTGCTCCTTGTCCTCCTCCCCAGCTGCTTGCCCCTGCTCACTCAGATCCAGCCATGCTGGCTTCCCTGTACATTTTCACTTAAGATCATTGCTCTGCCTAAAATGCTGTTTCTCCAGAAATCAGCGGAGACATCTAGTCTTCTAGTCAGTAAAAAGCTTCTTTTAATTCTTCTCTCATATCTCACTTTCTCCGAGTGAAACCTGGTCTCAAGAAGGCTTCCCCGGGTCACCCTGTTGAATACTTCAATCTCCATCTCTACCCCTCACCTTCCAAATCCCAATCCCTTTAACCTGCTTTACTTTTTTACCTTTTTCATAACATATCTCACCTTCTTATTATGATATTTTAAAATATTTTTATTGGAGTCTAGCTGATTTACAATGTTGTGTTAGTTTCAGGTATATATCTCAAAGTGAATCAGTTATACATATATCTACTCTTTAGATTCTTCTCCCTTATAGGCCATTATAGTGTATTGAGTTATACAGTGTTATACAGTAGGTTATACAGTGTTATACAGTAGGTTCTAATTATTAATAGCTATCTATTCTATGTATAGTAATGTATATACATCAATCACAATCTTCCAATTTATCCCTCCTGCCCTCTTATCCCCAGTAACCATAAATTTGTCCTTGATATATTTTTTGTTTATCATGTTTACTGTTTGTTTCTTCTTGCGTAAGTTTCACAGGCATGGAGCACCATTTTGGTTACTTTGTTGTCGTTGTTGTTCAGTAACTTAGTTGTGTCCAACTCTTTGCAACCCCATGTACTGCAGAAGGCCAGGCTTCCCTGTCTTTCACTATCTCCTGGACTTTGCTCAAACCCATGTCCATTGAGTCAACGGATGCCATCCAACCATCTCATCCTCTGAGGCCCACTTCTCCTTTTACCTTCAATCTTGCCCAGCATCAGGGCTTTTTCCAATGAGTCAGCTCTTCACAACAGGTGGCCAAAGTATTGCAGCTTCAGCTTTAGCAACAGTCCTTCCAATGAATATTCAGGGTTGATTTCCTCTAGGATTCACTAGTTTGATCTCCCTGCTGTCCAAGAGTCTCTCAAGAGTCTTCTCCAGCACCACAAGTCAAAAGTATCAATTCTTCAGCACTCAGCCTTCTTTATGGTCCAACTCTCACATCTGTACATGACTACTGGAAAAACCATAGCTTTAACTATATGGACCTTTGTCAGCAAAGTGATGTCTCTGCTTTTTAATATGTTGTCTAGATTTATCACAGCTTTTCTTCCAAGGAAGAAGCATCTTCTAATTTCATGACTGCAGTCACCATCTGCAGTGATTTTGGAGCCCAAGAAAATAAAGTCTGTCATTGTTTCCACTGTTTCCCCATCTATTTGCCATGAAGTGATGGGACCAGATGTCATGATCTTAGTTTTTTCAATGTTGAGTTTTAAGCCAGCTTTTTCTACTCTCCTCTTTCACCTTCGTCAAGAGGTCTTTTCACTTTCTGCCATTATGGTGGTGTTATCCGCATATCTGAGGTTATAGATAATTCTTCTGGCAACCTTGATTCCAGCTTGTGCTTCATCCAGCCCAGCATTTCGCATGATGTACTTGCATATAAATCAAATAAGCAGGGTGACAAAATACAGCCTTGATGTAGTCCTTTCCCAGTTTTGAACCAGTCCATTGTTCCATGTCCAGTTCTAACTGTTGCTTCTTGAACTCCATATAGGTTTCTCAGAAGGCAGGTAAAGTGGTCTAATATACCCATCTCTTTAAGAATTTTCCAGTTTTTTGTTATTTGGTCACTTTATTCCCAAATAACTGGCCTACTGTTGCTGCTGCTAAGTCGCTCAGTCGTGTCCAACTCTGTGCGACCCCAGAGACAGCAGCCCACCAGGTTCCCCCGTCCCTGGGATTCTCCAGGCAAGAACACTGGAGTGGGTTGCCATTTCCTTCTCCAATGCAGTAAAGTGAAAAGTGAAAGTGAAGTTGCTTAGTCATGTCCGACTCTTAGCAACCCCATGGACTGCAGCGCACCAGGCTCCTCCATCCATGGGATTTTCCAGGCAAGAGCACTGGAATGGGGTGCCATTGCCAGTATGTGCTCAATAAATTGGAGAATGCAATGGCACCCCACTCCAGAACTCTTGCTTGGAAAATCCCATGGATGGAGGAGCCTGGTGGGCTGCAGTCCATGGGGTCGCTAGGAGTTGGACACGACTGAGTGACTTCACTTTGACTTTTCACTTTCATGCATTGGAGAAGGAAATGGCAACCCATTTCAGTGTTCTTGCCCAGAGAATCCCATGGACAGAGGGGCCTTGTGGGCTGCTGTCTATGGGGTCGCACAGAGTCGGACACGACTGAAGTGACTTAGCAGCAGTAGCAGCAGCAGCTCAATAAATATTTATTGAATAAGTAAAGAAAGCTACAGAAGCAAAGTATTTTTTACACTATGATTAAACATAAATGTCATTCACCCAACTTGCCCGACTTAGCTATAATAAAAACTTAATAGGATTAGACAAAACTCACACAATTTGTTTTCCTTTTTGTATTTTAACTTGAAAAATACACTGACAAAGTACTGAAAACATTACTTTCAGGTGAACAAGCAAATATGTGCCTTGACTGAAGGAGTTTTGAGAATACTGACCTCTTCACTCTCCCAACTACTGGATGTTTTTGTCCAATTTTGTTGACTTTTTAAGAGTGATTTAAGAATTTAAGTGATCTTTCAGAGATGTAGAGAAAACTGCATCGGTGAAATAGGGAAAGGCGAGGAGTTAAAAGAAAATCTGTTTCTTGATAGTCGAAGAAAAAGAATATTTGAAAATAGAGAAACAGAGCTAGTTCTGTCAATTAGCCTGCCACTAATCTGCATGAGAATACCACTCACTCATATTATTTTAGAATATTGCAGGTACAAAGAAAGCACTTTCTGAACAAGATTTTTCTTGGAAGAGAATTCCTGACAACCAAATCAATACAGTACTGTTTGGAGCAACTGCCATGACAAATCAAAACCAAATAAACAAAATATACTGTATCTAAATGGGGGAAACTTCATTACACAGCATTTGTGATAACAGAATTTTTCCTATATGATTCCTGTGATTTTATGTACCAAATAAATACCCTTATAGCATGTTGTATATCTTGATATAAAGCTGAAAAAACTTACACAAAATACTTCTACATGATCTGCACTTTCAGATCTGACTCAATTAGATTTATTAAAGAAACTGGATTTATCATCCAGTTAAAGAATGCTCTTTCTCAAACAGAGAAAACAACACCTAACATCTGCATCTAGCATGATACTTTGGGATCCTTAGTTATCTATATTAAATATTGCACTGCTTCAAATCATGCTTCAATCAGCACCACTGTTTACATATGCAATGTATTCTCTGGAATATACATACTCTTGACTTCTTAATTCTTCAAGATGAATAAAAGACTGTCAAGTGGAATCTTTAGCAGATTGTCTTCAAAAGAGGTTGAAAGTAAAATATAATTTTTCTTGGGGCACCATTCTTTTCACTCCATTCCCAGTCTCAGAAAGTCTACCCCAAACCCATATATTTACATGAGTTTAATATTAAAATATGATGTAAAATATAAGGAAATTTTACAAAGGAGGTAAAGAAGATCTTCTTTTTAATAATTCTGTTCTTTACTTGAAGTAATTTTCCCTTCGGTAAATCTCTCTTAGCCTCTTATCAGCTGTCCCCTCCCCCACACTCTTCTACAAATTCCCTATCAGTGATATAAGGCAGACAGGAGAAAAAAAAGGATGATGTTTGCTGATGCCAGGCCCCAGAGAAGATGAGACAGAGTGTGATGGATGCCACTGGTGGCACTGAGTTATGAAGGAAGGCTGTCAAATGTTAACAAGTGATGTTCTGTGGTTTTATAATATTTAAAACATGATATCCTCTTTTAAATACCACATTAATAGAGAGATAAACATGCGAATGATGAGTCACCAGAGTAGACACTGGAGTTAGGCCTTCCTTTTGAATGCAGGAATCCAGATAAATCATGTATTTTACCACTTTTATAGCAAAGTTTCTTTAGCAATGTTAAAAGTAACTGGTAGAAAATAATACCACACAGTGAAATTAGTTGCATAACCTTTTATTTATGCCTTGTCTCTAAAAATGTGTTAGGTAACAAGTTAAAAATAGGTGAATTTTTAGGTCACTTAAATTCTTCTGAATGAATAGAAAATGCACTCTGCTAACAACTGTGATGATAACTGTCGCTAGCCCTCTGTCATCTACTTCTCTTCTTTCTTGGGAAAGGAAGAAATGTCTCCTCCATCCTCAGCTTTGTAGTCTGGTTTGAACTGAACCAGCCTCACATGTCCTAGGGATGAGCCATGGTTAGCAAAGACCATCCCTGCATGCACTATTCCTGTTATAATGATCAGCACAATGACCTAAGCTGGACCAATTGCCATTATTCTTAAGGACATTTCACTGTCAGTGGTGACACAGATTTCCTGTTTTGTGATTGAGAAGTCACATAACTCTCAGAGCTACTGAAGTCAACTTCGGGTTATGAGTTGGGGAAGTCTCCCAAAATGGGGTCAATATCCACCTAGTGACAATTAAAAATAGAAAGAACGAACTAGCACAATATTGTAGACCAATTATACTTCAAAAACAAAACAATAAACTCAAAGAAAAAAAGATGAGATTTGTGGTTACCAGAAATGAGGGATGTGAAATTGGAAGAAGGCAAGTCAAAAATCAAAAACTTCAATGATTAAAGAAAATGTCAGACAATTATTTAAAATGTGCTAATTTTTCTGGATTTTACCATGTCTATGGTATTTGTCA
Organism: Bos indicus; assembly: GCF_029378745.1. Lineage (NCBI taxonomy): Eukaryota > Metazoa > Chordata > Mammalia > Artiodactyla > Bovidae > Bos > Bos indicus. Next base: position 61,000,603 of record NC_091773.1, read on the forward strand.
GCCTTTCAAATTTGTGATTTCTATGATTTATTTTCCCTTTCTAAGTAAATATTGACGTTTGCACCTAATTTTGAATTTGTGATTTTGATTTCTTTTCTTCAAGAGGGTCACACAAATTTGGTAAGCTTCAGGCCCACAAGTCTGGACCTGATTCTGGTAGAAGATGAAAGATTATAGAGATTTGAAGATGTATTCAAGCCTTGCATAGGTACTTAAAATTTTTTTTAATAATAAAAATGAGTTACATGCCTTCAAAAAACTTATAAACGTAGAGTTGTAAGATAAATAAGTACTAGGGATGTAATGAACAAAATGATAATTAACACTGCCGTATATGTGAAAGTTGTTAACAGAGTACATCCTAAGAGTTCTCACACAGGAAAAATATTTTTTATACTTCTTTAATTTTGTATTTATGAGATGATGAATGGTCACTAAATTTACTGTGATAATCATTTCATGATGTATGTAAGTGAAACCACTATTGTTGTACACCTTAAACTGTATGTCAATTATATCTTAACAAAACTAGAAGAAAAAAATTAAAAACGAAAAGAAGGAAATTACAACCTAAGTCACATTCTATGCTATTCAGGATCAATCCTCACCTGAAGCAACATGGACCTCTGGAGCTTTGATTCTGGTAAACCAATAAACTCTTTTATTTTTTAAGCCAGTCACAGTTGAGTTTTCTATTACTTGCAACTGAAATCTTCTTGGTTGGCACACAATCTCTAATACAGACTCTGCTGCTGCTGCTGCTAAGTCACTTCAGTCGTGTCCGACACTGTGTGATCCCATAGATGGCAGCCCACTAGGCTCCCCTGTCCCTGGGATTCTCAAGGCGAGAACACTGGAGTGGGTTGCCATTTCCTTCTCCAATGCATGAAAGTGAAAAGTGAAAGTGAAGTTGCTCAATGGTATCCAACTCTTAGCGACCCCAGGGACTGCAGCCTACCAGGCTCCTTAGTCCATGCTATTTTCCAGGCGAGAGTACTGAAATGGGTTGCCATTGCCTTCTCTGAATACAGACTCTAAAATCTGTTTACTACTTTCTCATCAGCTGTCATGATGTTTATGAACTCTGTTTCTATGGAAATTGGTTTTTCCTTTTTGAAAAGCAAGCACACTGGGACTTGTATTCTATAGTCATGTTGTTTCTTTAAAGTAGCTTTACACTAAAAACAGCCATCTAATGAGATCAAAATCTTTACTGGGATCAAAAACCACAAGACTGGATGTTTGATATTAAATTTCATTTGATAATTATGACAGTAGACTGATTCTATTTAAGGCTAGAAAGCAATAAAAACAAATTACATTCCACATGGAAGTAATTCACATGAAACTATCTCCCACCCAACTTTAAAGCTAATTCAGAAATACATAAAAGAGGTAGTAGACAGCAAATGGCATCTTATTTCTATTACTGATAAAGCTGAAATTGGAAAATTGACCTACACAAACCCTAGAACATTAAGTCTAGAACTGTATTACCTTAAAGCAGCTCTATTAAACATAGGACTTCATGATGTAGGGTTCAAAAGACACTTTGCTTAAACTGTAAGTCAATGAGACAGCAGTAGAGATTTAGCTTTACAGAGTTCATAGAGGTGAACCAGGACTAAAGGCAAAAGAGAATATGGCAGACAAAGTTGGTTGTATCTTTTCTTTCCTACAAATAGAATCAAAGTTTTATTCAGATCAACAGTGTGCTTAGGATAAAAAAATTATTTTTCAGAGGCTTTTATCGCTAGAGGTGGTTATATGACATAATTCAGGCAAATAATATTTAGAGAGAAGTTTACTAAGTACAGCTTCTATCAAAGCTATTTATTCCTAAGTAAGAGATAGACCCAACTGTCATGCACCTTTCATATTAATACTTTGTCCTTCCTCCATTATGACTGGAATGTGGTCGTACTTCCTATAATTCAACAGTCCTCTTTAATCATAAGTTTGAGAGCCACACACTGTAGGTAGTAGAGCAATGAGCAAGAAAAGGGAAATGAACAGAAAAAATAAATGCTTAGGTCTCTTTTGATTTCCTTCAGCAGTCTATTTCCAGATTTGTTTTTACATGAGAAAAACATAAACTCGTTTATTTAAATGATGTAGTTATAAGTGTTACATATAGCTAAATACAATGCTGAGGTCAGAGAAAGATTTGCTTCCAGCGAGAAGTCTAAGATAACTGGTCATTAGCAACCTGGCTGCTATTTAAGTAGAAAATAAAGTAAATCAGAGGCTCCCAGAGATGAGAAGGTCTAGGGAAAAAAAATAGGTGCAGGTTATGTGGTGCATATAAGCCAAGGGGAGGGTGATTTCAAATGAAAGAAGCAGACTAGTATAGTGCAGATGTTAATTCATTATCCAGCACGGCCCTGGAGCCAAGCGCCCACTGTAAACATCTCCTCCCCACTCTGTTGAGTGATGTCACACTGGCAATTTAAAATCAGCCATGTTGGCAATGTTTACATCATAAAAATTAGCAAATGCTGCAAATCAGGATTTCTTTATTTTTTCCTTTGGAAAGCTGATTGTCCAATATTTACCAGCACATCACTGGTTATACCCCACTGCTCAGCTAAACAAGAACCTAGAAAAAAGTGCAATGGTTAGCCAAAGAGCTATCATGATTCATATGAGACTTCATTAGTGCAAAGAATACCTAATAGAGAGCCTGACATTTAGCAGGAGTTCAGTCACTGTTTGGGAAAGTAAGAGAAGAAAGGAGAATAAAACAATTCTCTCTCGGTTATAGATTATTATAGAGTTAATTTTAGATTTCAAAAGAACTGAAAATAGGGTAACAAATTCCTCAGGTTTTAACTTAATGATACCTGAAAATCTTTGCAATTCTTTGAAAGTGCATTCCTCTCCTGATCCTACACTATTCTCTTTGAGTTGCATGTTGTGACAGAGTTTAAGTGTATTTATAAAGTCAGAACATGTTGGAGCTCTAAAAAACCTTAGCAAGCATGATTCCAAAGATCCAATCGTCAGTATAATGACAGAGACAGGGAAAGAGGGTGTCAAGGAGCATTTAAAGTTCCCTGAGTTATTGATCCCTGAATTGGGAAGATCCTCTGAAGGAGGGCATGGTAACCTAGTCCAGGGTTCTTGCCTGGAGAATCCCGTGAACAGAGGAGCCTTGTGGGCTGCAGTCCATGGGGTGACAAAGAATCAGACATGACTGAGCGACTTTCGATTCACGAGTTATACAGAGAAAACTGAAAGTGGTTATCATTAGACGGCACTATATTATAGAACAGAATCTACATCTTGAGATACCCAAAATAAAGAAGTATGCTTGTTTTTTTCATTATTCTAGATTTGAATAGTATATAAAATCCCTTTACATCATTTTATTTATTGGAATTATTTATCGTAATTCTTGGCACTAATAATTTTAGATGGCACGAAAACTAAAATACAGAAAAGAATTACATAGAAACATAAAGCTGGAATCAAACTGGGCAGTGACACAGGGGGCCAGAAATAAAAGCTGGTGAAGATTTAGAAGGCTCATGTACCATAGGCAAAGAAGAGGTCATCAGATGTTTTCTGTTAGTGAGTTAACTCAACCAGTAATCTGGTTAAACCAAGGGATAGGAGTAAGTCTAGTGGTAGGGAGATCAACTGCATTATTCCACTGATTCTGGTAGGAAATTATGGGGCCCTTAATAAAGTAGTGGAAGGAAATGAAAAAATATATTTAGGAGGTTAAATTGTGAAAGTTTTTGACAGATTCTATGCAGGAGGTAAAAAAAAAAAAAAAGAGAGAGAAACAAAAGCTGACTATCAGTTTTATTCCTTTGCTGCTACTGCTACTGCTAAGTTGCTTCAGTCAGGTCAGACTCTGTGCAACCCCATGGACTGCAGCCTACCAGGTTCCTCAGTCCATGGGATTTTCCAGGCAGGAGTACTGGAGTGGGTTGCCATTGCCTTCTCTTATTCCTTTAGGGATTGAATAAATAAGATTTAGAGCACAGGAAAAGGAAAATGTTTGTAAGAAAATATATATTCTATTGTCCAGTGAATAAATGTGTTTCATAAATGAATCTGGCAGTGTTCCTCCATCACTGAACAAAAGAGAAGATATCCTAACTATCCAACATGAGTATTTTTGTCTACTGGTAGACTCTATTTTTATAGTGCATATATGAGTGCTTGAATATGTTATGCCATAACTTAATGTGTGTGGTGAAGAGTATTATGTGCTTAGTCTTTGCAACATCATAGACTGTAGCCAGCCAGGCTCCTCTGTTCCATAGGGATTCTCCAAGCAAGAATACTGGAGTGGGTTGCCATGCCCTCCTCCAGGAGATTTTCCCAACCCAGGGATCGAACCCAGGTCGCCTGCATTGCAGGTGGATTCTTTACCATCTGAACCACCAGGGAAGCCTGGAGGGTATTATAAATTACTGATTTTATCATTATGTGGTGGTGGTGGCTGCTTAGGTAAACTGAGCATTGACTGTACCAGATAATTTTACATGTATCCACTTTCAAAACAATCCTGTGAAGGAAGCACTCTTATCATTACCCCATTTTTCTGATATGTTAACTAATAATCACAAAGTAATTTAACTTTGCCTAAAATCACACAGCTAGGAAAGGGTACAGGAAGAATTTAAAACCAGTAAAAGAAAAGGCTGCCCTTATAGCTATCAGCTTGTAGCTGGCCTAGTTGCTATTGGTTAGGCTCTTATATGCTCCCAGTAAATGAAAAAAATTTCATAGAACATTACCATCAGATAAGCGCTTTCTGTTACTATTATGGAACAAAGCAAAAACAATATCACTCCATAATCAAGCCTGAACACAGATAAAAGCAAACGCACTGTGTAATGAAAATGGGCAAACATTCTCTTCCCCTAAATGCAAAATGACTCTGTTTCTTCTCCAGTAGCAGTGCTAAGTAAGGTTCTGTTCATTCCACCTCCTCTCCCAAACCACCTAATACAAGTGCAAATCCTGTAACAAGCTTCCCTTAACCCCTTCTGGCAAACACAGCCCACAGTTTCACAAGGCATGTGGTTTTCCCTGCTGCAGCAAATAATAACAACCAACTTCGCTTGACTAAAGATGTGTTCTTGGTTGGGTTTGGTTAATGGATAACAATTCAGGCTCCAGGGTTTCTGCCTAAACACTATGCTGTATGTGAACACCCCTCATACATGAAAGGTATGAGGGAAATTGTCAGTCTTAAAGTCAACTAAATAGCTGGGAAAAGTAACAAATAAAACTAAAAACTAGTGGATTTGATTTAAAAATTTATGCACTTGCCGTTAAATGTTTAATATATAGGACTAATTAATAATGATGATGCATGAAATGTTATATGCTAGATTTTTTAATGTCTTATTCCACATTAGAACTATATACTACATTCATAACTACTTACAAAGAATGAAAATCTGATCACATGTTAACAAAATAACAGGCAATATCTGTTTTAAACCTAGCTCTGTATTAGCAGTTTCCTGATCTACTGATGGGAATAAGAAATACAAAAAAGACTAAATGAGACAAAATGTACTCAGTCACAATAGTTGGCACACAGTATACGAAAGGCATTATTTTGGGATGTTTCTGGTTACTGGGAATGCAGAGATCACACAGTATAAAAAACAAACTTTTTATCTCTACTTGAACCTAAAAGAAATGTTGAATCTTTTAGAATTTGTGAAACATATTTTCTGACATCTTTTACTCTATACCTAATCTACACTTAGTTACCCTTTCCTTTAGCCCCTAAAGATCTAACCACCATGACAGCCATTAACATTTATTGAATACTTAAATACTAAATGGTACAGGAATTTACTATACCCTCTCATTTACTGATAACAACTCTATGAATAAAGTTCTATTACAATAACCTGGTGAAAATAAGGAAAGTGAAACTCAGAGAGATTAAGTAAAAGAAAACAATAAAGGATCAATAAAGCATGAATTTGAACCCAGTTTATTTCACTCTAGAACCCGTACTTTTAAGACAGTCCATTTCCTCACATGTGCAATTTAGTGAGCTGTCTCAGCTTCCCAGGGTATACATATGAAAATGTTAATATTTTTCTCCAATCTCTGCATTCAACCCTGTTCTGTTGAATTTTTCTTCCTCATTCCATAATGACATCTAGAATAGCTCAAGGAAAGTCACCTTTAATGATGTTGATTTGACCTATGGGAAATTCGTTGTGGTACATACTACCAGAGTCCTGTGATACCAAAGTATCCTTCCCTTCTGACTACACAGAAGACTTCTCATGTCCTTTATCCAATGGGAGTGGCCAAGTGATTGATCCCATCCAGTGAGCACTGAGAGAATGTGTTCCACTTCTGGGCTGAGGTGGTTTAAAAAAAAAGTTCATGCATAATTCTCCAGCATCTCTCCCTCTGCCCACAGATACTAAGTAATACAGCTGCAGGATTACAGAACTGGTATGGCTGAATCACATGTGAAGAAACTCCTCTGGAAAATTACCCTTAGCCATAGTACCACACTGCACCATACTACACTAAAACCAGACCAAAGTCAACATTCAAAAACAAAGATCATGGCATCCAGTCCCATCACTTCATGGCAAATAGATGGGGAAACAGTGGAAACAGTGGCTGACTTTATTTTGGGGGGCTCCAAAATCACTGCAGATGGTGACTGCAGCCTTGAAATTAAAAGATATCGGAGAAGGCAATGGCACCCCACTCCAGTACTCTTGCCTGGAAAATCCCATGGACAGAAGAGCCTGGTGGGCTGCAGTCCATGGGTCACTAAAGAGTCAGACATGACTGAGCAACTTCACTTTCACTTTTCACTTTCATGCATTGGAGAAGGAAATGGCAACCCACTCCAGCATTCTTGCCTGGAGAATCCCAGGGACAGGGGAGCCCGGTGGGCTGCGTCTACAGGGTCACACAGAGTCGGACATGACTGACGCGACTTAGCAGCAGCAGCAGCAGCACCAGCTCCTTGGAAGTAAAGCTAAGACCAAACTAGACAGCATATTAAAAAGCAGAGACATGACTTTGCCAACAAAGGTCTGGCTAGTCAAAGCTATGGTTTTTCCAGTGGTCATGTATGGATGTGAGAGTGGACTATAATGAAAACTGAGCACCAAAGAATTGATGCTTTCCACTGTGGTATTGCAGAAGACTCTTGAGAGTCCCTTGGACTGCAAGGGGATCCAACCAGTCCATCCTAAAGGAGATCAGTCCTGAATATTCATTCAAAGGACTGATGCCGAAGCTGAAACTCCAATACTTTGGCCACCTGATGCAAAGAACTGACTCATTTGAAAAGACCCTGAGGCTGGGAAAGATTGAAGGCTGGAAGAGAAGACAACAGAGGATGAGGTGGTTGCATAGCATCACCGACTCAATGTACATGAGTTTGAGCAAGCTCTGAGAGTTGGTGATGGATAGGGAAGCCTAGCGTGCTGCTTGGGGTCACAAAGAGTCAGACACAATTGAGTGACTGAACTGAACTTACAGACACCATACTATACAAGACCAAGAAGTAAACATTTTTACATTAAACATTGAGATTTTAAGAGTTGTTCATTACTGCTATACAACCTCGCCAATCATGAATAAATACACTTACATATTCCCTTCTAGGGAAATACAGGCTGTTCTCTGACTACAAATCCCCTACTTCCGCCCTCTTTCCAATTCCCTTTTCCTCTGTTGAAACAGACACAGGTTAGTTAAATCAATAACTCTACTACCTAAATACTTAGCTAACCAGAGAATAGAATGTTACCATCCCCCTCCTGATGAGAACCTCTAATCGCTACAAGTAATTCAGAGATTCCCTTCACTTGGTTTTTGGTAGAGAAGGATAGTACGCGTGTCTGCCAAGTTGCTTCAGTGGTGTCCGACTCTTTGCGATCCTATGGACTGTAGCCCGCCAGGCTCCTCAGTCCATAGGATTCTCCAAGAATACTGGGGTGAACTGCCATGCCTTCCTCCAGGGTATATTCGACCCAGGGATCAAACCCATGTCTCTTATGTCTTCTGCCCTGGCATGCAGGTTCTTTACCACTAGCGCCACCTAGGAAGCACAAAGGATAGTATATTCCTTCCCAAAGTAGTAGGAAGGGAAGGAGAAGGTCTCTGCACTCCTCTCTAGGCTCCAGACTGATTATTTCCATTAGTTTCTTTCTCCTTCCTTCTCCCTAGTCTCTTATTACAGAACGTGAAGATTCCCCTGGGGGTGATGACTGAAGGTGGCTGCCAGTTTATCCACTATTGAAAACTCTGAGAGAAGAATTGGGTCCCAATTATAGGCAAGATTGTTGTTTAAAGATGGGGTATTTAATACTTTGTGTTCACACATTAGGTTCAGTCTCTAATTCCAAAGCAACAGAAAAAGATTCACTTCAGTGTCTCATGTTATCACAAGCTATCATTTTTAGTACTTATTTGAGCTTATTCAATATTGACATTTTCTTCAAGTCACAATTATCTATTTCAATTGTATGTTATAAATAACCACTCAGATTGAATCCATTTATACACATGTATAAGTGACAAAAATATCCTCTAAGGAGCCTCTCTTTCCTTTCTCTGTAAGATCCATAATTCAAACTAGAAAGTGAAGATCCTTTCTAGTTCTTCTTTTTGCAATCCTGTAACATTGTATACTCTATTGTTGTAAATAATGATCCTATAATACTAAATGCAATGTTATAGGATTTTTACTACTCATTTAGGAGAAATACACCACGATAACTTTAGGTAATTAGGTTCTGAGTTAAGGTTAGCCCAGCGAATAATTCAATGCTTTTCTATATATCAACATTAAAACAAGTTGGAAAGGTCACATTTTTACTTTACTATTTAAAATTTAATGAGCATTTTCCTTTATGATTGAATAAATGTCCACAGGAGGCTTCCCAGGTGGCTCAGTGGTAGGGAACCCACATGCCAAGCAGGAGACACAGGAGATGCAAATTCAATCCCTGGGTCAGGAACAACCCCTGGAGGAGGAATCGGCAACCCACTCCAGTAATCTTGCCTGAGAAATCCCATGGACAGGAGGAACCTGGCAGGCTACAGTCCAGAGTCAGCCACCACTGAGCACACACACACAGCCACACACAAAGGCACACAAGATCCAATGATGGCTATCAAAATGAATACCAAATTTTTAAATACATAACACAAACTTTAAAAAGTTAGTTAATTAACATTAACTATAGTACTTGGTAAATAATAATGTCAGCAACAACTTTCATGTGTTTAAGGGTTTCTAAACTTCCTACTATGGGTAGGAGGTTGGTATTTTTATAAACTAATATTTTCCTGGCTTTGCTAAAATTAATAGAGTCTTGGATGTTTTGGTTTTTTGGAAAAAAAGCCAAAACATAACATTACAAATATAAAAAGAGTAATTATACTATTTGGGTTTTTCTAATGTACTCTCCCAGAATTTTAAACTGTTCATTAATAGTTCCAACCAGTCCATTCTGAAGGAGATTGGCCCTGGGATTTCTTTGGAAGGAATGATGCTAAAGCTGAAACTCCAGTACTTTGGCCACCTCATGCGAAGAGTTGACTCATTGGAAAAGACTCTGATGCTGGGAGGGATTGGAGGAAGGAGGAGAAGGGGACGACAGAGAATGAGATGGCTAGATGGCATCACTGTCTCCATGGACGTGAGTCTGAGTGAACTCTGGGAGCTGGTGATGGACAGGGAGGCCTGGCGTGCTGTGATTCATGGGGTCTCAAAGAGTCAGACACAACCGAGCGACTGAACTGAACTGAACTGATACATATATAATGAACAAAAGTTATTTTCCTAATACAAATCTTTATTAAAAGGGCTTTAACAGAACTAACAACTGAATATGGGCTTCCCAGGTGGTGCTAGTGGTAAAGAAGCCACGGTGCCAATTCAGGAGACCTAACAGACACAAGTTCGATCACTGGGTCAGGAAGATCCCCTGGAGGAGGGAGAGGCAAGCCACTCTAGTATTCTTGCCTGCAGAATCCCGTGGACAGAGGAGCCTGATGGGCTACAGTCCATGGGGTCACAAAGAGTCAGACATGACTGAAGCAACTTAGAACCTGCGTCCACATCCAATAGGGCTTCCCTCGTGGCTCAGCTGGTTAAGAATCCACCTGCAGTGCGGGAGACCTGAGTTCGATCCCTGGGTTGGGAAGATCCCCTGGAGATGGGAACAGCTACCGACTCCAGCATTTTGGCCTGAAGAATTCCTTGGAATGTATAGTCCATGGGGTCGCAAAGAATCAGACACGACTGAGTGACTTTCACTTCACTTCACTTCACACATGCGATAACTGAACATAATATACAATTTTGTGATTCTTCAAATTTTAAGACTAGATTTAACCCCTTCTAATAAATCCTCAGAAAATTTCCTTCTTAGTTTTTCTGCATTGACTCAATTCTGTTCAGTCATTCACTAGTGGCTGACTCTTTGCAACCCCATGAACTGCAGAACTCCAGGCTTCCCTATCCATCACCAACTCCCGGAGCCTACCCAAACTCATGCCCAGTGAGTTAGTGATGCCATCCAACCATCTCTTCCTCTGTTGTCCCCTTCTCCTCCTGCCTTCAATTGTTCCCAGCATTAGGGTCTTTTCAAATGAGTCAGTTCTTCGCATGAGGTGGCCAAAGTATTGGAGTTTCAGCTTCAGCATCAGTCCTTCCACTGAATACTCAGGATTGATTTCCTTTAGGATGGACAGGTTGGATCTCCTTGCTGTCCAAGGGACTCTCAAGATTTCCTGAAATCTAAATGAAATACTCTTTAAGAATTTTCCACAGTTTGATGTGATCCACACAGTCAAAGGCTTTGGCATTGTCAATAAAAGAGAAGTAGATGTTTTTCTGGAAATTTCTTGCTTTTTTGATGATCCAGCAGATGTTGGCGATTTGATCTCTGGTTCCTCTGCCTTTTCAAAAACCAGCCTGAACATCTGGAAGTTCACAGTTCACATACTGTTGAAACCTGGCTTGGAGAATTTTGAGCATTACTTTGCTAGTGTGTGGGATGAGTGCAATTGTGCAGTAGTTTGAGCATTCTTTGGCATTGCCTTTCTTTCGTATTGGAATGAAAACTGACCTTTTCCAATCCTGTGGCCACTGCTGAGTCTTCCAAATTTGCTGGCATATTGAGTGCAGCACTTTTACAGCATCATCTTTTAGTACATGAAATAGCTCAGCTGGAATTCCATCACCTCCATCCACTAGTTTTGTTCATAGTGATGCTTCCTAAGGCACACTTGACTTCACATTCCAGGATGTCTGACTCTAGGTGAATGATCACACCATCGTGGTCATCTGGGTCATGAAGATCTTTTTTGTATTTTTCTGTGTATTCTTGCCACCTTTTCTTAATATCTTCTGCTTCTGCTAGGTCCATACCATTTCTGTCTTGTATTGTGCTCATCTTTGCATAAGATGTTCCCTTGGTATCTCTAATTTTCTTGAAGAAATCTCTAGTCTTTCCCATTCTATTGTTTTCCTCTATTTCTTTGCATTGATCGCGGAGGAAGGCTTTCTTATCTCTCCTTACTAATCTTTGGAACTCTACGTTCAAATGGGTATATCTTTCTTTTTCTCCTTTCCTTTTCACTTCTCTTCTTTTCACAGCTATTTGTAAGGCCTCCTCAGACAGCCATTTTGTTTTTTGTCATTGTTTTTCTTGGGGATGTTCTTGATCCCTATCTCCTGTACAATGCCACAAACCTCCATCCATAGTTAATCAGGCACTTCAGATCTAATCCTTTGAATCTATTTCTCACTTCCACTGTATAATTGTAAGGGATTTGATTTAGGTCATACCTGAATGGCCTAGTGGTCTTCCCTACTGTCTTAAATTTAAGTCTGAATTTGGCAATAAGGAGTTCATGATCTGAGCCACAGTCAGCTCCCAGTCTTGTTTTTGCTGACTGTATAAAGCTTCTCCATCTTTGGCTGCTGCAAAGAATATAATCAATCTGATTTCGATGTTGACCATCTGGTGATGTCCATGTGTAGAGTCTTCTCTTGTGTTGTTGGAAGTGGGTGTTTGCTATGACCAGTGTGTTCTCTTGGCAAAACTCTGTTAGACTTTGCTCTGCTTCATTTTGTACTCCAAGGTCAAATTTGCCTGTTACTCCAGATATCTCTTGACTTCCTACTTTTGCATTCCAGTCCCCTATAATGAAAAGGACATCTTTTTTGGGCATTAGTTCTATAAAGTCTTGTAGGTCGTCGTGAACCATTCAACTTTAGCTTCTTCAGCATTAGTGGTTGGGGCATAGACTTGGATTACTATGATATTGAATGGTTTGCCTTGGAAATGAACAGAGATTATTCTGTCATTTTTGAGATTGCACCCAAGTACTACATTTCACAGTCTTTTTTTGAAATTGGTAGAGTTCAACAAAAGACTCTTTTGTAGAAATTGGTAGATTTTGTGATGCTAACAGATTCTTAATCATTCAACAGGGCCTTCTTTTTCTCAATACAGACCATCAACTTTCAATTTTCAGCTTTCAACCATCAATTTTCTCAATACAGACCAAAAATTAAAAATTTTAAGCTGTAATTCTTCTGATAAAATACCAGTGCAATAAAATAAGCTGTGTATCTTAAAGCAGGAGTATTTTAGTAATTTCATTAGCAAGTCTGTAAAGTCACTTTCTTAACACTAGTTTTTTAGTGTATAAAATAATTTCATTCAATAAATTAGTGTAGAGTCTAATCTGTATAAAAGCTTTTAAGGCAAATATATTCTTAATGTTAAAATCAGAAATAACGTATTAATAAAATTTATTGTAGGCAATACCCAATTTATATATTGTTTCACCCAAAGTTTTATTCCTTTATACATATCTTAATTAATTACTGCCACCAAGCATTGTACTAGACATGACTGGAAATAAAGATGTTAATAAAATAGTGTTCACTGTATCACAATGTTTTCTGAGGTTATACATAAAAAGGTTACACAGGTCTAGCCCATGACAATGTCTCATGCCTTTTTCAGCAGCAACATACATTTTTTGAAGCTCGTCTCTAAAAGCTAATCTAATAATCAGTTAAGATTACATTTGGCTACAAATTCCCAAAAATCCATCAAGCAGCATTTTTAACAGGAGAGGTGTTTATCTTTCTGGCACAACAAGAAGCCAGTCGAAGGCTGGTGCAGCACTAAATGATGCTACAGGGCTGGTGCAGCACTAAATGATGCTGACAAAGCACCAAACTCTCCATAACATGTTGCTCTACAATCCTGGACTTTGGATCCTGCACCTCAGGTACTTTTTTCATATGCCAGGAACAAAAAAGGGAGAAGCCAGAGTGGCTGCAACAGTAGACTAGGCTCTCTTTGTCTAGAACTGAGTCAAGGCTGTCGAAAGCTACAACGAAAAGATGAGCTTTTCATTCTGTAGGTTCCACAGTAGAAAAGAATATATAGCAGAGGAACAGAGTAACTAAAGAGCTACAGTGGACACTTAGTAAGATCACAAAGAGTATCTTTATGCTCATGATCTGTTGACTATTACTTTGATTTCCCAAATAAATGTAATTCTAAAAATAATAAACTGAATAGAATACAACAATAATCATATTATAGTAAAAATTGAAATAGTAAATATTCATATCTAGGTGGGAAACTGATGATCATGAAACACTGTGAGATGAAACTAAAAATTAAAATACACAACCTCATATAAACATACATTTAAAAATAAAACCAAAATATCCCAAACCATATATCCCTTCATAGCTCAAAAAACTGTTAAATGAAGACCTTTAAAATAAGCATGATATTAAATACTGAGTTAAATGTTGAAAAAAGGATTTTATTATAATACATATGAGCAAGAAGTTGCTTAAGAGTAATCACAAATATGAAGAGAGTGAGCATGGTTATACATCACTGATTGGAAGAAGCATTTCAACAAGCCAGAAGCGTACAGTTCCATTTTAAAATTAGAAAATGGCTCAGTGAAAGACACTGAGGCACTAGACATGTCCTCAGAGTCTTCATTAAATGCAGCATATATTTGAAAACTTGAATTTGGCTATTAATAACTCTTGATTTCTTTTCTATTCAAGTTTGGTAACAGAATCATGAATTTCCCTGAGCAAAATTTTATATAAAAGTATAAAGTAGTCTGTGACCTATTATCAAATTTTCTAAGAAAAGATTCTGCAGATTTGGAAAGGAAAAACCTCAAAGTTTACTGTAGCAATACTGAATGTCTCTACCTATTACATGAATATCTAAAGGGGAAAAAAACCTCAGCTCACACTTCTTTAGAAGTTTTTTACAGATACCTGTGTGACCTATAGTTTGCCATCAACTTAAAGCTGGTAACTCAGTTAATGGAAATACTTAATTGATGTTTATTGTAGCTAGTATTAGATATAAGCTATATTTACCATGAGAACAATTGGTGTTTTGGTCATTTAAAAATGAGTATTTCACTACTATATATAAGGTAAACAACTAACAAGGACCTACTGTATAGCACAGGAAACTCTACTCAATATTGTGATAACCTGTATGAGAAAAAAGTCTTAAAAGGAACGAATATATGTATATGTATAACTGAATCACTTTGCTGTACACCTGAAACTAAGATAACACTGCAAATCAAATATATTCCAATAAAACGAAAATATTTTAAAAAATAAAAATGAATGTTTTTAGATACATCCTGAAAACTATAAAAGGTCTTCAACTTTCTCCTTTCTTGTGTCGTTTCATCCCTTCTTTTCAAATTGCCAGGCAAACTTGTTCCCAGTAAATTCAGACAAAGAAAAACTTTTTCTGTGTTTATTTCATCGATAACTAAACTGCTAAAATTGGTCCAGTTCTCTATGAGCCCGGGGCTATTACATCCATACTGTGTTCTGTTTGTCACTAGCCGTGTTTCTTAATTCTATTGGTGCTGATTCCGCTCATGCAAACTAGCTGCTATGTCATAAGAAAAAATATACAAAAACAGATCCTGGTCTTGCTGCCAGTTGCAACCACAGTCTTAACTGTCAAAGTAGCCTCTTCACTCTCCAGTAATTCAGGGGGAAACAGTCATTAGTATCTATCCTATCTTAGAGTAAGGATATAGAAACTGCAGTGGAAGATTGCTCTAAATATCCATCTGCCTGAATATCACTCGCAGCATCTATACAGGAAAAGATAGGGAGCTACAATACAACCCAGATGTCTCTGACCTTTCATTGGCTCTTTGCAGTGCTGAATAATAAAATATTTAATTATTTTTCTAAAAGTATAATTACATTCATGTGTTGTTTACCCTTGCTGCTAAGTCGCTTCAGTCATGTCCGACTCTGTGCGACCCCAGAGATGACAGCCCACCAGGCTCCCCCTCCCTGGGATTCTCCAGGCAAGAACACTGGAGTGGGTTGCCATTTCCTTCTCCAATGCATGCAAGTGAAAAGTGAAAGTGAAGTCACTCAGTCGTGTCCGACTCTTAGCGACCCCATGAACTTCAGCCCACCAGGCTCCTCCGTCCATGGGATTTTCCAGGCAAGAGTACTGGAGTGGGGTGCCATTGCCTTCTCCATATTTACCCTTATAATACAATCAATAATACAAACAGAAAATGAAATCATAACATATATTCAATCCCATTTTTGACATCACTATAAATAATCTCTTTGGCTTTATTTATTTAAGATCAAGCTATGCCATCTTTTTAATCTTCAGCGTTTGGGCTGGACATGTGCGTGTGTGTGTTACATGTATCACATACACACATATACATATACAATTGGCCTGCAGGTAGCAACTGTAAGAAGAGTGAAGTTAAATTATTTTCCGAATATGAAGAAAAAGAAAAAATACATACACAATGGTTAGTCACATATTTGAAAGCTCATTGTTTTATCTACGTAGAAAACAACTTTTTTTTTACATTCTTTTTCTTTGATTTTTTTAATTCCACTCATTTCAAGGATTCTTTCTCATAACATTATCAGACTTTTCAGATGTTATGGATATTACAAATATTTTTAAATTATCAAAATTACAGGGAAACTTTACAGATAACTAGAAAAACATAATAACAAATAGCCCATAATTTTTACCAAGAATATACCAGTAGAAAATTCACAAGCTTTTTAACAACTTCCCTGGTTCAAAAAATAATAAGAAAATTGATATGGAACTATTTGACTGTGACTGCACTTTTTATCTTCCTTTTGATCTACCATATTGCTTCATAAAGAAGAAAACTTTAAATGATATAAAAAGAGTTATTCACTAAGCACTGTGCCCTTCAGGTCTGAATGTAAAAACTCATATCAGGTGTGACAATAGACAATTTAGAATGTGAAACTATAAAGTACAATGAGAGTTTAAAATTGATTTTCCAAAACTCTGACAAAGCGAATAAATACCTAGGATGTCTTTAATGTTTATCTAAAAGTTGCCAGTACCTTGCCCCACTCAAAGACATCACATATTTAATATAGAAAATTATATAGTTGATATACTTTATACTCAAGAATTAGTTATCTTATCCAGTAGTAGATACTGAGTAAGAAAAAAATACAGGATTCTAAATATACTTCCAGATAAGAAGATCATGTGCAACAGGGCAGATCCAATATATTTCAATCATTCATATTAAAAATACATGACTTACCTACTAAACCCCAAGCCTACTTTTCTTAGCTCTGCTCCCTTTAGAGCCGTTAACAGGAGATACAAGTGCAAAGTAAAATTAGTACGTCATAGTCATGCAGAAAGAATATGTGGCTATTAAATATAAAAAGATCACAATGAGGGTACCTCCAGTTTCTTAACCCTCAACCAAAATCCAGAGCATTTGGTCTCTGCCATTCACTGGAGAACTAAAGAGACACCAGGGAGCAACCCAGGAAGATGATCCTTCTTCCAAGATAGCAGCCTCTGTAACAGGACTCCAAACGGCACACGCACCAGAGGAAATTACTGAGCTGTCAAAGACTTAGGGACTTCAGAGTGTCAGGGAAGGAGAAGTTGGTTGTCAACTTATTATCAATGCCAAGTTTATATCACATTTAAAAAATAAATACCAATACCCAGTTCATTAAAATCCTTTATTAAAACGGGATAGTATTTTATTCTCTTCCTCTACAAATAAGTTACAATGTACATCTTGGAGATTTTTCATATGTAGTGATGTGATAAAATAACTACACTTAAATAGTGAGTATCCCATCACTAATGGTATCTTCAAGTATAAGAAAAATTTCTGGAAAAGTGAGTGAAAAGAAAAAAAAATGTTAGCAACTTACTAGTTAAGATTTTGAAAAATTTCCCAATTTTAAAATATTGCTATCCTTGCAGTACGAAATCCATTCAATATTTGACTTTTTCTACATTCATTCTCTTTACTCAAGTTATATGTAAACACATATTTAGATAATTTTTTGTTTTCAACACTTTTTGTCACTCACTACTCTATGCTATATACATATAAAATAGCCAAAACAGCCAATTCTATGTAAAAGGATAAAACACTAACATCAGTCCTTAAGTCTCTTTATTCCAAGAAGTGCATGTAATTTTTCTTTTTCCTTACGGCAGACACTGACTGTTACTGTCCTTCCCAGCTCCCCTTCCCCAGGCTGATGAAGCCTTTCCCCAGAGCTGTGTGTGCTGGCTGCTATAAAGACATGCATTCCCCACCTCAGCAAACTGTCCTCCTCAACTAACAGGAGTCGCCTTCTCTGGAACATAGTGCTGACATTTCCATCCCAGTATGGCCCAGAGCCAATGCCCTACTGAGATGGGGATGCCAAAGTCTACCACTCTTGCCTCAAAGGAGAAAACACTGTCTTATGATTAACTCAAGATTTAAGCCTCCAAACATACACCTTCCCATACATACACATACCCAGACTAGGCTACACTCAGCCAAGGCGAGGCTTTGCTAGAGACCACTTCAGCTGACCATCCCTCTTCAGCTGTTTCCCCTTCCTTAGCCTGCTTCTATCACTTCCTTAAAGGTTGTTTCTGAAGAACAGATCTTCAACAAATCATGTTGAAATTTGTTGCCAGACAGAGAAATCCCTGTCTCAGGCTCTGCTTCTAATGAACTTGACCTAAATAATAAATGGGCTTTCCTGGTGACTCAAACAGTAAAGAATCTGCCTGCAATGCGGGAGACCCGGGTTTGATCCCTGGGTCAGAAAGATCCCCTAGAGAAGAAAATGGCAACCCACTGCAGTATTCTTCCCTGGATAATTCCATGGACAGAGGATCCTGGCAGGCTACCATATATGGAGTTGCAAAGAGTCAGACATGACTGAGCAACTAACATACATGGGACAATAAACACCACGGGTCAGTCTAGGAGACAGACTCTAAGAAAGATCTGGAGTTGACTCACTCACTAGCTAACTGGAAATGAGTAACCTCTTACTGGTGGAACACTGATGGTCCTTGACATGCAGTGGTGATGAAGTTGTAAAGATTTTCATCTGCAGTAAACTGCATTGGATTATAGGTGGAAAGGGATACATTCAATTGTGTAATATCTCAGTCATTTAAAGAATATGAGAAAAACTAACTATAAAGACTGAAATTGGATGGCTGTTACTGAATGCCAGACAGATGCATTGAAAATTTGAAAATGACAAGCTCAGGGCAGCCAGTCACCAATATAAAGCAAAGTGTGAGAGTCAAAGGGCCTCCCTAGCCTCATTTAAAGGGTCCTCTTCCCTTAAAGGCAGATGAAAGAGCCAAAGACTAGTTCAGAATTTAATTATAAGAGTGAAAGAATTTCAGAAAAAGCTAAAATCTCAGCCTTTTCCATGTCAAAGTGAGGAGCAACAGAAACATGAGACTTGAGATGGGACTCCCTTAAGGAGATAAACAAGAGATCACTGAAACTCATTCCCTGAATCCTTTAGAGCTATGGCAGTGACCCACTGTCCCCACCTCAACTTATTCAAAGACAGATGACCCCCTTGATTGAAGACTATGAAGAAGGCTCAAGGGATATACAGGCCTCCCAACACTGCGCTGGTTTCCCTCAGGATCTGCCACCTGATCCAAAAGCGTCAAATCTTAATAAAACCCAATTGAGATAGTACTGGCTTTGTGAAGGATAAAAAGAGATTATACCCCCAAACAGAACCTAGCCAACACATACCAATAGGAACTGGGAGAGTATGACTGGCAGTGAATCCTAAAAGTGCTAGGTCAAAGAGGGTAAAAAATATAAAGCTAGATAAGAGAATTTAGATAAGACAGGATTTTTAACTCTGGCAACGGCCACAGCAGATGCTATTAATATGCAACTAGATTGCTCCTGAAAGCTTAAAAGTGATGATCCGCATTAAATGAAATAGAGATGCCAGCACTGCCCTAGAAAATTGTTGAAGGAGGTATCAAAAAACTTAGTGAAGTGTGTATGATGGAATAGTTTAGCTACAGAAGACTGAAAAATGTACTGGCTATGTTCCTCAGGAGAACTCAGAGGACTCACCAAGTTGGTACAAAAATACACTGGTGAGGCAACTGTTGTCTGCAGCCGCAGGCTAAAAGCAGAAGGTGCTTTTGGAAACTGGGCTCCCTAGTATCAGCGGAAAGCATGGGAATGATCCATGTGGGTGCTGACATCCAGGATCTAAAGCACCATCGTAACCCCACCACCACCAGTTAGAGAAGGGGTGAGTAGTGTCAATAATACATGGAGTCCCAGCCCATGTCTATCTCACAGTGGACCCATGGGTTATCTACCTGATTTCCAAATGTATAAAAATCAGAATAGATGACATACTCAGCAGTTGGCAGAAGCATAACATTGATATTTTTAACCTGGAGAGCTCCTGTTACCTCACAGCCACCGTCAAGATGGTAAATGAGAACCAATTTGCATTTTGAGGGAAATGTCAGTGACTAGGACCATTCTCAAAGACTTAAATGGTGGCATATTATGACTCCTATAACACGCCCACTTAATTCACCAGTCTGGCCTTTGCCAATCCAAATAGACCATGGGAGATGATGATATACTACTATAAACATAACCAAGCAGTAACCCCCAGATTCAACTGCTGTGCCAACCATGGTGTTTCTACTAGAATTGATTAACACAGTATTGAGTAAGTGATGTGTTGTTATTCATTTGGTTAAAGTAATTTTCCACCATCAGAAAGGAAGATTTGAAGCAATTTACATTCACATCAGCCAAACCACTGTATACATTCAGACTTACCCTAAATAAATGTTAATTTTCCTGTTCTCTGATATATATAGTCAGAAGGAAACTTACTAACTAAATACATGTTTCACAGAATCACTTTGGCCAACTATTTTGATAACAGCCTGTTAAGTGCACCAGAACAGCAACTTGATAGTAATTCACATGCATTCCAGAAGAGGAAGTAAGAGAGAAACCTCAAAAGCTTAAGTTTTTAGGATTTCAGGGTTATGGAACACTCCAGAACATCTCTAACATAAAGGAATGTTGATTGCACCTTAGACCTCTGAACACTAAGGAAAAAATGTCTAAAATTTGTTAGACAAATTTTATCAGTTTTGAAGGTAGCATATTCTGTACTTGAGAATACTGCTCTTCCCCTGAGAAAAAAGGGGGCTGTGTATTGTGAGTAGGTCGAGAGCAAAAAAAAAGAGACTTGCAGTGCATCCAGGCTGCTATACCACCCCATAGAGCGCATGGTAGAGAGATATCTGTGGTAGAAAAAGAAGCCATGTGGAGTCTGGAAAGTCCCAACAGGAGAACTCCAACACAAACCCACAGGATTCTAGAACAAGCCCAGCCTATCAAAGCAGAGTTAAAAAGACGGCTTCTGTCATACTACCGGGTCCTGGAGCAGACAGAACATCTGATCTTGAGATATCAAATGACCATACATCCAAAAAAGCCCACTAAGAGACTAGCAAACCATAAGGTCAGACAGGCGCAGCAGCATCCCACAATAAAATGAAAGCAATTCCCCTAGGATTAGGATTGAGCAGGTGCAGAGGGCATGAGTAAGTGGCCCAGAGAGGTGGCCCAGGCTACCAAGTCACTTAACGCTCTTACATCAGTGCTTCCTCTGAAGTTCATGCTCACTTACAATCAGCCGAAGAGGAAAGAATAAGGCTGGCACTGGATAATGAATGGGTCAGCTCAGTATGTGAGTATAAGCTAAAAATGGAGTGCTGCTGGGCCTCAGATTCAAGGCTGGCCCTGAAAGGCATTGATAAGGGGAAATCCTCTCAACAGACAGACCTTATCCACTTTGTGTGATGAGGAAAAAACATATGGACTGATGGATAGTGGTGAATAGCTTAGCTGATAGGTTAGGGGCCAGAATAGAAGCAAGACTGAAACATGTAAGACAAGAAGTTCCAATAAAGAAACGTGTGGATAGAACTACCAGAGTGCATTAAAGGTATCTTTACATCTGCTACAAAAGAGGCATTAAGTAACCAAGGAGAGGGCTTCCCTGGTGGCTCAGAGGTAAAAAGAAATCATCTATCAATGCAGGACACAGGGTTTGATCCCAGACTCAGGAAGATACCACATGACACAGAGCAACTAAGCCCACGCACCACAACTGTGGTTCTGTGCTCTAGAGTTCGGGAGCCACCATTACTGAGGCCACGCATTGCAACTACTGAAGCCCACACACCCTAGAGCCCGTGCTCTGCCACAAGAGAAGCCACCGCAATGAGAAGCCCATGCACTGCAACTAGAGGGTACCCCCCACTCGGCACAACTAGAGAAAAGCCATGCAGCAAGGAATACCCAGCACAACCAAAACTAAAGTAAAAAAAAAATTTTTTAAGTAGACCAATGAATTGGCCCAGGCTGTATTCTCACCAACCCCACCTACCTCCAAAAGTGAAATAAAACCATGGTGGCAGATTTGTAAGCTATACATGCGTTCTATTTTTACCACAGTTGATAAAACCACTCCACCTGCTGAATGTCTGACCTGTCAAGGACAGAACACCTGCGATATGATTCCATTCTTCAAAGAGAACGACTGGACATTTGGTAATAAATTGGCTGCACTGGATACTTTACTCCCTATGCTGCTGCTGCTAAGTTGCTTCAGTCGTGTCCGACTCCGTGCAACCCCATAGACGGCAGCCCACCAGGTTCCCCCGTCCCTGGGATTCTCCAGGCAAGAACCTTGGAGTGGGTTGCCATTTCCTTCTCCAATGCATGAAAGTGAAAAGTGAAAGTGAAGTCGCTCAGTTGTGTCTGACTTTTAGCAACCCCATGGACTGCAGCCCACCAGGCTCCTCCATCCATGGGATTTTCTAGGCAAGAGTGCTGGAGTGGGGTGCCATTGCCTTCTCTTACACCTTATAAGGGCCTATAATTTGTTGGAAAAGGCATAGACAGGCATTCAGGTATGGGTTTGCCTTTCCTGTCCAAGTGCCACAGCAAGTACCACTATACTATGAGGGTCAGTCTACATACCAAGCAGGTCACTTAGACTAAAAGAAAGGGGGCAGGGGTGGTGGGAAGGGGAGGTGGGAAGTATCAATTATGGTCACAGAGTCAACTGCAGTGGTAGGAGAGAGAGTGAGTCCTCCTATAAATTGTTACCGAAATTGTGAACACAGAACCCTGGTGGACCTGTACCTGAATGGAGTAAACTTAATCATCAGAGGCAACTGTTTCCAGATGGTGCAAGGGTTACACATCGTTGGTGGCCTGCCCAAATGCCCTTTGTCAGGCCAGTACACCCATCTTCCAGCTGCCTTGAGTGTTGACTGCTAATTGCTCACAGCTACCTTTTTTCACGAAAGAAATGTCCCCAAATGATGACAGCCATCTCACCCAGGAGGGTATCCTCATCCAATAGATAGCACTAAACCAGTGAGGGACTGGGAGACGAGTACACAGACTGGAGGAACCATGCTGAGGAATGACTCATGCTCAAGGGACTCCCACCCCAGTGGACAGACTTAACCTGAAACCACATCCTTGATTAGCTCTGCCCCACCCTGCTTCACTCATTCCCCTATAGTTCTCTCCTAAAAAGCGCTCACTCAGAAAAGTGTGTATAACCTGCATTCTTGTCAGGCTCTGTTCCTAGACAACTTGCACCAAATAATTCCTCTTTTTCTAACTCGTAGCATAAATTCTAACTCATAGCATAAATGACTATCAAATATCCTTGCAAAGGCTATGAATTACTTTCTGACTATCACCTCTCCTGCTCTTTCCTGCATTTGTTTTATGTTGCAGTCTGTATATTCAGATCCAAATTATCTACTTACTTCTCTTTTAGTTAACCAACCATTATGTTTCCTTCTGCTACCAACAAGCTAGCAGCAATGGGTGCATGCCATAGAACAAACATCTGAATCAGGAATAGTATCCTAATCTAATCTGGCTGGAGTTCTTTTCAAAGAAATCTGAACACACCAAGAGACACTAGGGATGCATGCTCACAGAGGAAAGACCATATGAGCTCACAGAGGAAAGACCATATGAGCTCACAGAAGGAAAGTGACACATCTGCAAGCCAAGCACGGAGGCCTCAGAAGAAACCAAACCTATAGACACCTTGATCTTGGACTTCTAGCCTCCAGAAGTATGAGAAAAAAATTGTCTGTTGTTTAAGCCACTCGGTACCATCTGCAGTACTTTGTTATGGCTACCCTAGGAAACTAATACAATACAGATTGTACATGAGGTGGTATTTCTTTTTTTTTAAGTATTTCAAAATTTAATAACTAATGAAGTTAAAAATAAGATAATATGAAAGCAGCCAATGCCAATTATGAAAAGCAATTTTATGTGTTCATTGTGGAAATGTAGTTAGTTTAACCTTTTTTAGGAAAGCAATTTGGCAATAATAGGAGTCTTAGAAAAGATGATAGAGTTTGACCTCGTAATTGGACTTCAGGGAATCTTTCAGAGTGAAATCCTGCATACAGAAAAAGGTGTAATTAATAGCAATTAATTACCATTATTATTATTGGGCTTTCCAGGTGGTGCTAGTGATAACTCATCTGCCAATGCAGGAGACCTAAGAGACCAGGTTTGATGCCTGGGTTGCAAAGATCCCTAGAAAAGGAAATGGCAACTCATTTCAGTACAGAGGAGCCTGGTGGGCTACAGTCCATAGAGTGGCAAAGAGTTGGACATAACTGAAGCAACTTAGCAGGCAGGCACCATTATTATTATTATTTATGTAGTGTTTATTATTTGCCAGGCCATGTTCTAAATGTTTTCATATTTTAGCTCATTCAATTTTCATAAAATTCATTGTAACCTTGATTATTGCTGTTAATATTTTGGTATCTTTTCCTCATTTGTTTTTTCTATGATTTTTTTCTTATTTGTATAACAAAAACAAAAAGCACATAAATGTTCTTTTTTCACTTGACATGGGTGAAGGAAGTCACAAAGTATTATTGTATTAATAAGTCACTGAAAGTATAGAGGAAATCAATAGAAAAATAGGATTTTGCTTTATGTGCAAGATTTTATGAACCCACACAAAATGAAGTTAAGCTCTTTCTTTGAATACTCTAATCTCATACATTTTTATGTTTGTTTTTATTTATTTTTCAGTTCAATTATAGCTACACTAGAAGTAATGTAAGTATTGGATAAGACAAAGTTATTTCTTAATGCCAATCCTCAAATGTCTACAGATGTATAATCAAGTGTAACCACAAATAGGATTCAAACAAATTTGGAGAAAGCATTTTGAGAATTTTAAACAGATGCTAAGAAACATTCAAACCATCTGTAAGATTGGATGGAGGAAGATGGCTTAACAAGTCTCACCTGCATTTCTACATGAGAGGCAATGAGACCGTGTACCACCAGGCTGGGAGGACTGAAAATCCTCCACTGACTCACTTGCTTACATCTTACTGCTAATAATGGAGATGCACACTGACCGAAAACTAACAAGTCTAGCTTTTTCAGTGCTTCACAATAAACATCCAAATAAAAAAGATAATTCTAAAGTAACATCAGGTATAAGAGAGAAAAAAGGGGGAAAAAAAACATTTTCCAGAGGTAATAATAAAATAACAATTTCAAATGTGGAAACAAGCTTTATAGATTTCTCACTTATTGTTTCATATAAAAATAAGATAAAAATCAAGATGAAATTAATTTTCCGACAGACATGTGTAGAGAGAGGGAAATTGCGAGAACTAATTAACTGAGAATAAACGAATAATTCCCAGATGATAGCATTAAAGACCTAGGTATGCCCCCGATAGCCTAGTTTAATATCAGTATTGACAACACAGTTTTTCTCAGCAATCTGGAAACTTTTCTCTATAAAAATGCTAGACCTGGTGTCAAGGCCTGCTCTACACCCACTACTCCTGCCTATTTCAAATGTCCTACCTCACTGAGGAAGTCTTATACCTTGCTTTGGTGGGAAAAAAGAAAGAAGAAAGGGGAAGGAAGAAAGAAGAGAGGGGGATAGGAAGGATGGATTAGAGAAAGGGAGGAAGAAAACTTCTGGTATGAGCACTCATTTGAAATATATTAATTCTATGATTATTTTCCTCTAATTACCAAGCACACCTCCTGGAGATAGCTATGTTTAAAAAGTGTTCAGCTTTTTCTATTAAGGTTTTACTCTTGAATTGTTTCATTTCCACTTATGAATTCATTGAACTATTACTGCCTAAAAAACTTGTTAGAAAACACTTTGGTATTATGTCTTAAAGTTGAACATAAAAATAGAATACATCTAAGAGAAATTCCTACATACATAAAACAAGAGAAGGTCACAGCATCATTTTTCACAATAGTAAAAATTTAGAAATAATCCAAATACACATTAGTGTAAGAGTGAATTAAAAAGTGTGATATAGTAATACTATGGACTATCACACAGTAGGCAAAGTAAATGAACTACCACAACACATAGAATTATGATGAAATGTAAAATTACATGAAAAAAAACAGAAGAATTTTATATAAAGGACACTAGTGCTGTTTAAGAACAGGTACGTATTTATCTATCTATGGATATTTATGAAACCTATATAAAAAAGAAACCTAAGGAATGATGAACGTGAGTTCAGAATAATAACTGCCTCAAACTGAAGGAGTCAAGGAAATGGGATGAGATAAAGAAATAATTCTATTTAAATTACTGCCAAGGTTCCATATCTTGTTTGACATGGAAGGTTCACAGGTGCTTATTAAATTATTATAAAGTAATTAAAAGATTCCCAAGTAGCAAGTATAAAGTTTTCCCTTCTTGCCATAAACTGCAAAACTGAGCAGAAGGGATGACACAATCACTTTACGGCATGACACAGATTGAAATTCTTAAGAAACAACCACAATTTAACATCAGCTTCACTCTAGATTTCTGCCTGGAAACAATTTCATAACTATAGCATGAAGAATTGGAAGCCCAGGCAGAGAGCACAATATTTACTAGGCATATGAAACAATCTGGTGTTAAAAGTAGGGAACTCAAGCTTGCTAATGCAGTGGCAACTTGTGATGTAGGTTACTACAGAGAAGAGAGCTAAGAGCAAAAACTCCAGAAATATAGTTTTTACTCAGGTTCCTACCCAAATTGGGAAAGGAGTACATCAAGGCTGTATATTGTCACCCTGTTTATTTAACTTATATGCAGAGTACATCAGGTGAAATGCCGGGCTGGATGAAGTACATGCTGGAATCAAGATTGCCAGAAGAAATATCAATAACCTCAGATACACAGATGACACCACCCTCATGGTAGAAAGTGAAGAGGAATTAAAGAGCCTCTTGATGAAAGTGAAAGAGGAGAATGAAATAGTGTGCTTAAAACTCAACATTCACAAAACTAAGATCATGGCGTCCAGTCCCATCACGTCATGGCAAATAGATGGAGAAACAATGGAAACAGTGACAGACTTTCTTTTCTTGGGCTCCAAAATCACTGCAGATGATGACTGCAGCCATGAAATTAAAAAATGCTTGCTCCTTGGAAGAAAAGCTATGACCAACCTAGATAGCATATTAAAAAGCAGAGACATTACTTTACCAACAAAGGTCTGTCTAGTCAAAGCTATGGTTTTTCCAGTGGTCATGTATGGATGTGAGAGTTGGACCATAAAGAAAGCTGGGTGCTGAAGAACTGAAGTTTTTGAACTGTAGTGTTAGAGAAGACTCTTGAGAGTCCCTTAGGCTGCAAAGAAATCAAACTAGTCCATCCTAAAGGAAACCAGTCCTGAATATTCATTGGAAGGACTCATGCTGAAGCTGAAGCTCTAATACTTTGGCCACCTGATGCTAAGAACTGACTCATTGGAAAAGCCCCTGATGCTGGGAAAGACTGAAGGCAGGAGGAGAAGGGGATGACAGAGGATGAGATGATTGGATTGACTCGATGGACATGAGTTTGAGCAAGCTCCAGGAGTTAGTGATGGACACGGAGGCCTGGCATGCTGCAGTCCATGGAGTCACAAAGAGTCAGACATGACTGAGTGGCTGAACTGACTGACCCACCCAAATCCTAACTGGACTTACTTTAAGCAGGAACTCTGTAGCACCTATTGAAGGCTAAGAGATCAAGAGAAATTTCAAAAGCCACTGATTAAGTAGGCTTAGAGAGATGTTTGCAAAAACTCCAAGGTTTTCAGTTGAGACACCAGAAAATTCAGGCATCAAGAGTAACAAACCATGCCCTAGAAGTAAGAGTGGTGATGTGAAGTGAAAGTCACTCAGTCGTGTCCGATTCTTTGTGACCTCATAGACTATACAGTCCATGGAATTCTCCAGGTTAGAATACTGGAGTGGGTAGCCTTTCCCTTCTCCAGGGGATCTTCCCAAACCAGGGATCAAACCCAGGTCTCCTGCACTGCAGGCAGATTCTTTACCAGATGAGCCACAAGGGAAGTCCAAGAATACTGGAGTGGGTAGCCTATCCCTTCTCCAGGGGATCTTCCCAACCCAGGAATCGAACTGGGGTCTCGTGCATTGCAGGCGGATTCTTTACCAACTGAGCTGTCAGAGAAGAAGTAAGAACAGTACCCCATGACAAAAAAGGAATGAGTACAAACAAGGTTTACCTGATGGCTCAGCGGTAACAAATCCATTTACAATGCAGGAGACCCAGGTTCAATCCCTGGGTTGAGAAGATCCCCTGGAGGAGGGCACAGCAAGCCACTCCAGTATTTTTTCCCAGAGAATCCCACTGATGAGAAGCCTGGCAGGCTACAATCCACAGGGTCACAAAGAGTCAGACACAACTGAAGGAACTGAGCACGCATGTGCTGTCCAAACAAACCTCAAAACCAACCTTGGTGACCCACTTTGATTTACCTGCCTGACAAGATTTTTTTTAAAGTAAATTCTTTAATGAAAACATAATATAGAATCTCTGCAATGAATCATTTACAATGTTCAGCATACAATGAAGTATTAATCAATGTGAAAAGAGGGAATAAAATGAATCCATAATAAAGGGAACAGAAAGTCAAGAGAAGGAGTTCTAAAGATGGACAAGAAGCTCAAAATACCTACAGTGAATATGTCAAAAAGAATTTAGTGGGGAGGTGAATACAGTAGGTAAACAGAGAGGGAATTTCAGCAGATTGATTAAAGCTTGGGGGAAAAAAAGTGTCAATTCTAGAACTGAAACTGTAATAAAAGAAGTATAGAGTACATTACACATGCTCAACAGTAGAGTGGATAAAAACAGCAAAGAGTAAACAGATTAAAGTAAAGACACAGAAAGAGAAAAAAGAAAACAGAAAAGCATGCAAGGTTGGTGGGGCAGTATCAAACATTCAAACACATATATTTTTGGAATCATAGAGGAAAAAGGGGAACAGATGGAGAAGAGGAAATATTAAAAGAGATAATGACCAAATTTTTTTTAAATTGGTGACAAATCATTTCATACAGCCAAGCAACTCAGTGAACCATGAGAATATAAAGAAAAACACATCTAAATACGTCAAACTACTAAAAACAAAAGGCAAAGAGCTATCTTAAAAGCAACCGGAGAAAAAGGACACAATACCCATAAGGGGAAAAAAAAAAAATGAAATCACAGCTGACTTCTTTCCATGAACATTGAAAGCCAGAAGACAACTGAATGACAAGTCCAAAGATATGCCCTATGAAGCCTAAGAATGACATATGTTAAGAACGATGTCTCTTAAGAGAGAAAGAAAAAGTTCACCTAAATCTATATCTAATCTGTAATTAAGCACCCTTCCAACAAATGAAGGCAAGAATAAAGACTTTTTTAAACTACAAGGCTGAAAGAAGATCAACCATACAACATGCATACTAACAGAAGCTGGAACAGAAATGATAACAGAAAGAGGCCCAAATATGGAGAGAAGAATGAAGATAACCAAAAACAGCAAATATGTGAGTAATTATAAAAAAAATTCTTTTTAAAAACCAAAAATGTTGATAACTGGATGAAAATTTAGAATGTACGGTAATGTTTCTAATTCTTGTGTATGGTAAGATATATAACGACAACAGCAAAAGTACAATGGAGGTAAAAATGAAATTAATTATAAGATTCTAATATTAATTCATGGTAGAATTATAAATTAAGAATGCACAGTATAATTCCAAGAGTAACACTTCTAAAAAGTTATAGTTTAAAACGTATTAAAGGAGATACGATGGAATACCAAAAATTAATTAATAAATCAAACAAAAGGATTTTTAAAAATGGAAGAAATAGAAAATAGCTAGCTGATAGATTAAGTCTAACTACATAAGTAATTATATGAAATGTAAATGGAAAGCATTCCAATTTAAAAAAAAAAAAGGGACTGGAGAAAAATCATATGCTGTTGCTCTGCCTCTCTGTTTCTCTCTCTGTCTCTCTATCTCACACACATACACTCTAAATATAAGGAATCCAATAGGTTAAGAGAATGGGAAAGGATATTCCACACACATACTCACCATAAAAAAGTCAATGAGTATACCTATGGCTGATTCATGCTGAGGTTTGACAGAAAATAACAAAATCCTGTAAAGCAATTATCCTTCAATAAAAAAATTAATTAATTTTAAAAAGTCAATGCAGCTACAATAATAGCAGATAAAATATAATGCAAGGAAAATATTACCTGAGTTAAAGAGGAAGATTTCACAGCAATAGATATATTCTTTAAAAAATGATAACTCTAAGTGCTAATATATCCAATAACAGAAAAATAAAATACATAAAGCAAAAAAATGACATAGGACTATAAGAAACAGACAAATATCCAATCATGTTTGGAAGTTTTAACACTCAGTGTTAAAAGAAAGACAATTAGTAAGGATATAGAAAATGTAAGACAATAAGAAAAATAAATAACAGGTCATATACCTGCTGAACAAACCTGCAAATATCCTCAAAAAAATTAGCGAATGACTTCAACAATATATTAAAAAAAAAAAAAAAACATATACCATGATCAAAGTGATACACCATTCAACAAAACTGATGGTACAACAATTAACAAAATGAAGGATAAAATTTGATCATTCTAATAGACACAGAAAATGCATTTGACAAAATACAACACTTATTCATGAAAAAACTCTCAACAAAGTTCAAAGAAAACATACATCAATATAATAAAGGCTATGTATGACAAGCCGACAGCTAATATTATACTCAAAGATCAGGAAGAAGACAACGTGCTCCTCCTTACCACTCTTATTCAATGTAGCACTATAAGTTCAACATAGTACTATAAGTCCTAGTCAGAGTCAGGAAAAAGATATGGAAGGAACACAAAGCAGAAAGAAAGAAGTACAACTGTCTTTATTTGTAGATGACATGATATCATATATATGTATGTGTATGTGTGTGTGTGTGTGTGTGTATATACATACAGGAACTCCCTTAGCTCATATGGTAAAGAATCTGCTTGCAATGCCGGAGACCCAGGTTTAGTCCCTGGATTAGGAAGATCCTCTGGAGAAGGGAAGGGCAACCTACTCCAGTATTCTTGCCTGGAGAATCCCATGGACAAAGGAGCCTGGTGGGCTACAACTGGTTCCAAATAGGAAAAGGAGTTTGTCAAGGCTGTATATTGTCACCCTGTTTATTTAACTTATATGCAGAGTACATCATGAGAAACGCTGGACTGGAAGAAACGCAAGCTGGAATCAAGATTGGCGGGAGAATATCAATAACCTCAGATATGCAGATGACACCATCCTTATGGCAGAAAGTGAAGAGGAACTCAAAAGCCTCTTGATGAAAGTGAAAGTGGAGAGTGAAAAAGTTGGCTTAAAGCTCAACATTCAGAAAACGAAGATCATGGCATCCGGTCCCATCACTTCATGGGAAATAGATGGGGAAACAGTGGAAACAGTGTCAAACTTTATTTTTCTGGGTTCCAAAAACACTACAGATGGTGACTACAGCCATGAAATTAAAAGACGCTTACTCCTTGGAAGAAAAGTTATGACCAACCTAGACAGCATGTTCAAAAGCAGAGACATTACTTTGCCAACAAAGGTCCGTCTAGTCAGGGCTATGGTTTTTCCTGTGGTCATGTATGGATGTGAGAGCTGGACTGTGAAGAAAGCTGAGCGCCGAAGAATTGATGCTTTTGAACTGTGGTGTTGGAAAAGACTCTTGAGAGTCCCTTGGACTGCAAGGAGATCCAACCAGTCCATTCTGAAGGAGATCAGCCCTGGGTGTTCTTTGGAAGGAATGATGCTAAAACTGAAACTCCAGTACTTTGGCCACCTGATGTGAAGAGTTGACTCATTGGAAAAGACTCTGATGCTGGGAGGGATTGGGGGCAAGAGGAGAAGGGGACGACAGAGGATGAGATGGCTGGATGGCATCACCGACTCGATGGAAGTGAGTCTGAGTGAACTCTGGGAGTTGGTGACAGACAGGGAGGCCTGGCGTGCTGCGATTCATGGGGTTGCAAAGAGTCAGACACAACTGAGTGACTGATCTGATCTGATATATATATATATATAAAGCTCTATCAAAAATAGTGTTAGAACTAAAAAACAAATTCAGTAAAGTTGCAGGAAAGAAAATCAATATACAAAAATCAGCAACACTTGTATACACAAACAACAGACTATTAATATAAGGAAGAGAAATTAAGAGAACAACCCCATTAACAACTGCATCCAAAAACAAAATACCTAGGAAAAAAATCTGATCAAGAAGATGAAAGGCCTATACGCTGAAAACTATAAAACAATGATGAACACATGCAAACCCATGGCTGATTCATGTCAGTGTATGGCAAAAACCACTACAATATTGTAAGTAATTAGCCTCCAATTAAAATAAATTAATTTTTTTAAAAAACAGAAATAATGAGGGACTTCCCTGCTGGTCCAGTGGTTAAGAATCTGCCTTCCAATACAGGGGATGTGGTTCGATCCTTGGTAGGGAACTAAGAGCCCACAGGCCACTGGGCAACCAAGCTGGCACACTGTAACTACTGAGCCTAGGATCTAGAGCCCATGCACTACACAGAAAGACCTCAGATGCCACAAGGCACTTGTGTGCTGCAACTGAGACCCACTGTAGCCAAATAAATACAATGTAAAAATTAAAAGAAATAAAAGAAATAATGGTATAAGTATATTCTCTAGAAGCATGGAGGTAAGGGCCAGAAGAAACAGCTAAATAGAAGTTTAAAAGTGACTGACCTCTGAAGAATGGGGCTGGGGTACAGAGAAGGTGACCAAGGGATCTATTATTTTTATCTTGAGACTATTGGTTCTGTTTAATACTTTTAATCACAAGTATGTTTTACATTAATAAATATTTATTCATTTCAATACATAAATATTCTTAATGATGAAAAATAAATTAATAAAAATAAAACAATGATGAAAGAAACTGAATAACAAAGAAAAAAATTGAAGTATACACAAATAAATGGAAAAACAGTTGATGCTTATGGGATAGAAGCATTAATATAGCTAAAATTTCCATGTTACCTATAGCAATCTACAGATTCAATGCAATTTATATAAAAATTCCAATGGCATTTCTCACAGAAGAAGAAGAAACATTCCTAAAATTAGTATGGAACAACGAAAGACCTCAAACAGCCAAAGCAAACTTGAGGAGGAGTAAAGCAGGATGCATCACACTTCAATTTCAAACTATATTATAAAGCTACGGTAATCCAAACAGTATAATACTGGCATGAACTAGACATTTAATTCAAAGGAACCGAATAGAAAGCCCAGAAATAAACCCACACATAAGTGGTCAATTAATTTATGGCAAAGGAGTCTGCTATACAATGGAAAAATGATAGTCTCTTCAATAAATGGTGCTAGAAAGACTAGACAGCCACACACAAAAGAATGAAACTCGACTACTCTCTTACATGATACACAGAAACCAACTCCAAATGGACTGATGACATGAATGTAGGACATGAAGCCATAAAACTAATAGAAAAAAATCACAGGGAATAAGCTCCTTGACATCGATTTTGACAATGATTTATTTGAATTTGACAATAAAAGCAAAGGAGAAAAAAGCAAAAGTAAACAAGTGGGATTACATAAAGCTAAAAACCTTCTGTACAGCAAAGGAAATTATCAGGAAAAACGAGAAGGTAGTGAAAGAAGATACTTGCAAGTCATATGTCTGAAAAGAGGTCAATATGCAAAGTATACAAAGAACTCATACTATTCAATGGGAAAAAAATCCAATTAAAAAAATGGACAGAAGATCTAAATAGACATTTTTCAAAGATGACAACAAATGACCAACAGGTCCATAAAAAGGTGCCCAACATCACCAGTCATCAGGATATGCAAATTGAAACCAAAATGAGATATTACCTCACAACCTATTAGAATACCTATTATCCAAAAGACAGGAAATAACAAGTGATGACATAAATTTGGAAAAGAAGGAATCTTTTTCTGCATTGTTCGTGGGAATGTAAATTATTTCAGCCACTGTGGAAAACAACATAAAGGAGCCTCAAAAAACTAAAAACAGAACTACTATATGAATCAGCAATTCCACTTCCAAGTACTTATGCAAAGTAAATGAAAATACCAACTTAAAAGGATATATATGCAACCCACATTCACTGCAGCGTTATTTACAACAGCCATGACACAGAAACAACCTAAGTATCCATGGATGGATAGATAAAGAAAATGTCCAATATATACACAATGGAATATTATTTAGCCTTTATTTTTTTGTTTTGTTTTGTTTTTATTTTATTTTTAAACTTTACAATATTTTATTAGTTTTGCCAAATATCGAAATGAATCCACCACAGGTATACATGTGTTCCCCATCCTGAACCCTCCTCCCTCCTCCCTCCCCATACCATCCCTCTGGGTCATCCCAGTGTTATTTAGTCTTTAAAGAAGGAAATTCTGCCATTGACAACAACAGGGATGGACCTTGTGGGCATTATGCTAAATGAAATATTCAGATAGAGAAATACAAATGCTGTGTATCTCATGTGTAGAATCTAAAATTCATAGATATGAAAGGAAATGGGTCGGTGCCAGTTGAGGTCTGTAGGAACAGGGGAGAGAAAGCAAGGGATTCAAAAGATATCAAGCTCCTGTTACAAAATAAATAAGTCCTGAGAATGTAATATACAGCATGGAAACTATAGTTAGCAAAACTGTATTTTATATTTAAGAGTTGCTAAGAAAGTAAGTCTCATCACACAATTTAAAAAATTGCAACTGTTGTGGTGATGGATGTTAACAAAACTTATTTGGTAATCATTTTGCAATACATAAATATATGCAATCATTGTATTGTGTATCTACAACTAATACAATATTTTTTCAATTATATCTCAATTTTTGAAGATTATTAAATAACAAAAATTTCAAAATAGAAATCGACAAAACTACTAACTAAGGAACATAAAAAGCCTCTACAGGCTGACAGTAGCTCCCAGCTGACAGCCAGCAAGGAAATAATGATCTCAAGTCCACAACACAAAGAACTGGGTTCTGCCAACAAACTTAATGAACTTGGAAGTAGATTCTTCCCATGATCTTCCAGATAAGAGCCCAGGCTAGCCAATATCTTCAGTCAACCTTGTGAAATCCTAAGTAGAGAAGCCAGAACTCACCTAGATTTCCAACATACAGAGCTGCAGTTAATAAGTGGGTATTGTTTTAACTTACTAAGCTTGTGGTAATATAAAATTAATACTGATATTAAGTGTTTTATATAGTAATGAACTTTCTTTACATAAGCCAACATGAATAAAAATAACTAATAACTAATGTGAGAAATAGCTCGACTGGAATTCCATCACCTTCACTAGCTTTGTATATTTCACCCTTATTTAACTTATTTAACTTATTTAACTTATACACAGAGTACATCATGAGAAACGCTGGGCTGGAAGAAGCACAAGCTGGAATCAAGACTGCCGGGAGAAATATCAGTAACCTCAGGTATCCAGATGACACCACCCTTACGGCAGAAAGTGAAAAGGAAATAAAAAGCCTCTTGATGAAAGTGAAAGAGGAGAGTGAAAAAGTTGGCTTAAAGCTCAACATTCAGAAAACAAAGATCATGGCATCCAGTCCCATCACTTCATGAGAAATAGATGGGGAAACAGTGGAAACAGTGTCAGACTTTATTTTGGGGGGCTCCAAAATCACTGCAGATGGTGACTGCAGCCATGAAATTAAAAGATGCTAACTCCTTGGAAGAAAAGTTATGACCAACCTAGATAGCATATTCAAAAGCAGAGACATTACTTTGCCAACAAACGTCCATCTGGTCAAGGCTATGGTTTTTCCAGTGGTCATGTATGGATGTGAGAGTTGGACTGTGAAGAAGGCTGAGTGCCAAAGAATTGATGTTTTTGAACTGTGGTGTTGGAGAAGACTCTTGAGAGTCCCTTGGACTGCAAGGAGATCCTACCAGTCCATCCTAAAGGAGATCAGCCCTGGGATTTCTTTGGAAGGAATGATGCTAAAGCTGAAGCTCCAGTACTTTGGCCACCTCATGTGAAGAGTTGACTCATTGGAGAAGACTCTGATGCTGGGAGGGATTGTGGGCAGGAGGTAAAGGGGATGACAGAGGATGAGATGGCTGGATGGCATCACCGACTCAATGGACGTGAGTTTGAGTGAACTACGGGGGTTGGTAATGGACAGGGAGCCCTGGAGTGCTGCGATTCATGGGGTCGCAAAGAGTTGGACATGACTGAGCAACTGAAGTGACTGAATGAGAGAAAAAAAGATTCATATACTCATGCAAGTGAAGAATTCCATATAATCTTTGGATAGTATAATCAAATTGTGGTAGCCTTTTTCATTAAAATTGCTCATCTACATGCTTGTTGCAATGGTAAAGGATATAATGAATATTTTCAAGCTCTGTGAACTTCATGGAAAATATGGTAATTGCCTTTGAAATACATATTGCTCTAAGCATATTT
Source organism: Bos indicus (assembly GCF_029378745.1). NCBI lineage: Eukaryota > Metazoa > Chordata > Mammalia > Artiodactyla > Bovidae > Bos > Bos indicus. The sequence goes on from NC_091773.1 coordinate 61,036,959, forward strand.
CATTGTCAGATTTATATTTTTTGCAAATAGTTTAATTAAAAAAAAAGAAAACTGTTCAATTTCTTCAGAAAAGGCAATGTATGCCACTTCTATGTTCACCAAGTTGTTTCAAAGTTAAGCTATAACTCAGCAGATCCAAAGAAGTAATGTTCACAAAAATGTTCATGCAAAAAATGCACTGTGACACTGGGAAAATTATCAATTTAAAAAATAGGCCATAATTACAAATCATTATCAAATTTTAATCACATATTTTTTATTTTTTATATTGTGATTGACACCAGTTGAAGAATCAATTGGTGACTACTCTCACAAAGATGAACTTCATCTTTAGCCTACTTATTGTCATCACAAACATTATCAAATTTCCTTTAAAAATTCCCTATGGAAAATATCTTTGAAATGGATGCTCATCCAACTAAAAGATAAAGAATAAATATGATGATTTTTGTGTCATCCAATCAGACAATTTCTCAATTTCTCTTTCTGGTCTGTTAGACCAGTTATATCAATCTTATGTTTTCTACCAAGAAAGCCTATGCATACACTGCTCTTATGGATCAAGTACAGTTGTAAAGAAGGGCTTCCCTGTTGGCTCAGACAGTGAGGAATCTGCCTGCAATGAAGGAGACTCAGGTGTATTCCCTGGGTCAGAAAGACCTCCTGGAGAAGGGACTGGCTACCCACTCCAGTAATCTTGCCTGGAGAATTCCATGGAGAGAGGGGCCTGATGGGCTACAGTCCACGGGGTCACAAAGAGAGGGATACAATTGAGCAAATAATACTTTCACTTTCACAGCAGTAAAGTGGGCTTCCCAGGTGACGCAGTGGTAAAGAATCTGCCTGCCAATGCAGGAGCTGCAGGAGTTGTAGGTTGGATCCCTGGGTCGGGAAGATCCTGTGGAGGAGAAAATGGCAATCCACTCCAATATTCTTGTGGGGATAATTCCATGGACAGAGGAGCCTGGCAGGCTGCAGTCCATGGGGTCACAAAGATTCAGACAGGACTGAGCACACATGCCTGGACAGTAGTAGAAAAAGACTAAGCCACCAGTCATAGCTGCCAAGCTCTGAAACGTAGCTGGTATAAATCAAGCTGCTCTGCAAGTATGAAATACACACCAGATTTTGAAGACCTTTTACCAAAAAAGCCATAATCTAAAATAGTTCATTTATTGTTTTACATCCATTATGTGTTGAAATGGCAATACTTTGGATCGTTGTTGTTCAGTTGCTAAGTTGTGTCCAGCTCTCTGTGAGCTCATGGACTGCAGCATGCCAGGCTCCTCTGTCCTCCACTATCTCCTAGAGTTTACTCAAATTCATGTCCATTGAGTCTGTGATGCTGTCTAACCATCTCACCCTCTGATGTCCCCTTCTCCTTTTGTTTCTGGATAGACTGAGTTAAATAAAATACATTATTAAAATTAATTACCAGGGAACTCCACTCAATACTCTATAATGACCTATATGGGAACAGAACCTAAAGAAGAGTGGATGTATGTATATGCATAATTGATTCACTTTGCAGTACAGCAGAAACTAACATAACACTATAAATCAACTATACTCCAATAAAAATAATTTAAAAAAAATAAAATTAATTTTGAAAAATTTTAAAGTTACATATTCTCTATATATTCCTATGATAATTTAATTAATATATGAGATTCCTAATCAGTCACTAGCCAATGATATTTGGAAAAGCACAACAAATTATAGAGCATGAAGATGAAGTTATGGAAGAATCTATAGATATAATTTCTGCCAAGATAGCACTTAACAAATACAATTAAAAATACTAAAGAACAGATACCTCTTTTGATAATGGCCAAACAGCTGCCATCAAATGAACCATCCCACAGATAATGTGTTCTGGGCAAAATGTGAACAAAAGCTACTTGAAGGCCCTAGATAGTAACAAAAAGAAGACAGACACTGGGGTGCAACTGACATTTGGAAGGAGAGAATGACACTGGATGAGTTTCCCATTTTTATGGCTTTTAGTCAAATCTAATCAATACCTAAAGGCTAAATCTATATTAGAAAACTCAGTTTTAGCTTGAAAATGAGAAGAGTTTGAGCAAATAGAGCATTTAGAAAGTGAGGACAGAATGACAAAAGAAAGCTACAAAAAGAAAAAATTAAATTCCATGAATAATAAACACTGTCCAAATCTCATGTATGCACAGGAAGAATTCAAACAGTTCAGTTAAAATTAAAATAATTAAACCAAAATTCAGCTGTTGTACCTTAGGGGAAATAAAGTCTGTAGCTCAAGTTCTGCCAAGTTAACTTGCTTTAAAAATAATCAGCACTCAGAACAGATTTCAGAGTCTCAATCTAGAAAGTATTGTTAAACATGTCCAAGATACAACTAAAAATTATTCAATAAATTAAGGAATAGAAAATCATGATTCTTACTCAAGACAAAAAAAAATATAAAGAGAGACCGAGAGCTAACCTAGATGCTACAGTTAGCGGAAAAGGGTCTGAAAGCTACCACAATAACTGTAGTAAAGAAAGTAACGATAATATGCTCATAATAGTGAAAAGATAGGAGATCTCAACAGAGAAATGATGACTATTCAAAACAACCAAATGGAAGTTTTAGAATGAAAAATAAAATTTCTGAAATTAAAAATCCACTAGATGAGCATGTAATCAGATAGAGATTATGAAAGATAGATCCCATGAACTCGATAATTACATAATCTGAAAAAGAGAAAAATTTTAATTACACAATATCTGGGATAATTTCTAAATAGTTTAAAATACAAATAATTGAAAAGAAAGTTAAGATAAAAACATCACTTACAGAATGGGAGAAAATAATAGCAAATGAAGCAACTGACAAACAACTAATCTCAAAAATATACAAGCAACTCCTACAGCTCAATTCCAGAAAAATAAATGACCCAATCAAAAAATGGGCCAAAGAACTAAATAGACATTTCTCCAAAGAAGACATACAGATGGCTAACAAACACATGAAAACATGCTCAACATCACTCATTATCAGAGAAATGCAAATCAAAACCAGTATGAGGTACCATTTCACGCCAGTCAGAATGGCTGCGACCCAAAAGTCTACAAGCAATAAATGCTGGAGAGGGTGTGGAGAAAAGGGAACCCTCTTACACTGTTGGTGGGAATGCAAACTAGTACAGCCACTATGGAGAACAGTGTGGAGATTCCTTAAAAAACTGGGAATAGAACTGCCTTATGATCCAGCAATCCCACTGCTGGGCATACACACTGAGGAAACCAGAATTGAAAGAGACACGTGTACCCCAATGTTCATCGCAGCACTGTTTACAATAGCCAGGACATGGAAGCAACCTAGATGTCCATCAGCAGATGAATGGATAAGAAAGCTGTGGTACATATACACAATGGAGTATTACTCAGCCATTAAAAAGAATGCATTTGAGTCAGTTCTAATGAGGTGGATGAAACTGGAGCCGATTATACAAGTGAAGTAAGCCAGAAAGAAAACCACCAATACAGTATACTAACGCATATATATGGAATTTAGAAAGATGGTAACAATAACCCTGTATACGAGACAGCAAAAGAGGCACTGACGTATAGAACAGTCTTTTGGACTCTGTGGGAGAGGGAGAGGGTGGGATGATTTGGGAGAATGGCACTGAAACATGTATAATATTATATATGAAAGGAGTCGCCAGTCCAGGTTCGATGCACGATACTGGATGCTTGGGGCTGGTGCATTGGAACGACCCAGAGGGATGGTATGGGGAGGGAAGAGGGAGGAGGGTTCAGGATGGGGAACACATGTATACCTGTGGCAGATTTATTTTGATATATGGCAAAACCAATACAATATTGTAAAGTTAAAAAATTAAATTAAATTAAAAAAAAAAAAAAGAAAGAAAGTTTAGCAGAGTTGAGTAGCCTTGTGTGCTTTGTGGCCATTAATGTAAAAAGCTTTGTGTAAAAACCAATGCAATATTGCAAAGTTAAAAAATAAAATAAAATTAAATTAAAAAAAAAAAAGAAAGTTTAGCAGAGTTGAGTAGCCTTGTGTGCTTTGTGGCCATTAATGTAAAAAGCTTTGTGTAAAAACCAATGCAATATTGTAAAACAATTATCCTTCAATTAAATAAATAAAAACTTTTGTCAGTACACACACACACACAAAAATCACTTAGTAAAACAATTGACACAAACAGGAGAGAAAATGAACAGAGCTTAAAATTTAAAAATAAACCAATCAAGCAAACAAGAGGAAGTTCATGAATTAAAAAATATCAATATCAAAAATAAAAGAAAGGTTATCAGTATCAATTCCATAGATATTAAAAACAATAAAGGAAAATTATGAAATTTATACCTTTCTAAAAACTGTTAATAAACAAATGGGCTATCACAACTTCTATTTACCACTGTACTATCTGTCCTATAAAAGAAGAAAAAGAAACAAAAAGCATAAATACTGGATATGAAGTAGAACTATATCTATCTACAGATGACATGAATGTTTACATAGCATATTGTAATGAACCTAAAATAATTATCACAACTAATAAGTAAATTTGGCAAGGTCAAAAGATACAAGGTTAACACTGAAAATAAATTTACATAGAAGTTGAAAACAACTAGAAACTGAAATTTTAAAAATAATTCTATTTATAGTATGATCAAATACTTTACATGCTTATGAAAAAAATAGTCATTCAAGATCTCTAAGCTTAAAACTACAAAACATTCTTAGATGATCTAAATAAATGAAGAAACATCCAACAGGAAAAATTAATGTTTTTAGATGTTAATTCTCCCTAATCAATGCACAGAAATACAATGCAATCCCAGACTCAATCCTAGCAAACTTTTAAATCAAAATTAACAAATTGATTGTAAAATATATATGAAAATGCAAAGGGCCTAGATATCCAATATCTACAAAGGTGACAAAGCCATCCAACAGAGAGTATAAAATCTTTAAGTATTTTTAGCAAATTGTGGTAAAACACTGAATAACAACCAGGAAAATTACGAAGCTTGACCCCTACCTCCCACCAGTCACACAAAAAATAATGTGCAATGGATTGTATACCTAAACTGAAAAGCTAAAACTAAACCTTCTCAAAGATATACAGGAGGATAGTCTGACAACTTAGGGACTGGCGAAACGTTAGCACAAAGAAAAGAAAAACCATAAATAAAAAAATCGGTAAATTCAATTTTTATCAAAATTAAAACTTCTGCTCATCTAAAGGGAATATTAAGAAAATAAACAGGCAAACCACAGACTGGGAAATATATTCACAAAGCATATATCTGACAAATGAAAAACAACCTAATTTTTAAAAATTGAACAGACACTTCACAAAGGAAGATATACAAATGACCAATCTGTATATGAAAAAGTGACACTGTTGGTCACCAGGCAAATACTACCAAAGGAGTTGCTATTATAAATTCATTACAATGACAAACAATTAAAAGACATATATCAACAAATGTCAGAAAGTGTGAGGAACCACCAAAACTCTCAAACATATTTGGTGAGAGTTTAGTTATTTTTAAAAAATGATCTGGCATAATAAAACTAAATACACACCTCTCCAAAGACCCAAGAATTTCTCTTCTAGATATTTATCCAACAGAAATTAAAATGTATGTCCACAAGATTAACATGAGTATAAAATATTCATAAAATAGGGAACTACTCATAAGGAAAGGGAAAACTAATCATATATGCACGAGTGAATTTTTTAAATTATGCTAATCAAAAGTCTTTCATAAAACTGTATCACCTACATGGTTTCAATTACATGAAGTTCTAGAACAGACAAAACAATCTATACTAAAAAAATAAATAAATAATCAGAACAATACTTGGTTCTGGAGGCTGAAAAGAGTCAGTGTTGACTGTAATGAATCATGGGAGATGTAACTGTGGGAATTCAGAGGTTAAAAAATATATAGCCTCTAATTCAATTTCAGATCAGATCAGATCAGTCGCTCAGTTGTGTCCGACTCTTTGCGACCCCGTGAATCACAGCACGCCAGGCCTCCCTGTCCATCACCAACTCCCGGAGTTCACTCAGACTCATGTCCATCGAGTCAGTGATGCCATCCAGCCATCTCATCCTCTGTCGTCCCCTTCTCCTCCTGCCCCCAATCCTTCCCAGCATCAGAGTCTTTTCCAATGAGTCAACTCTTCGCATCAGGTGGCCAAAGTACTGGAGTTTCAGCTTTAGCAACATTCCTTCCAAAGAACACCCAGGGCTGGTTTGGTCTCCAGAAACTCAAAAGGCTTTTAAGGTTCTTCAGACTGCTCTCCTGCAAGCTCCAGCTCTGAGCTTGCCCACAGGGTCAGAATTTAATTTGTTTGTCACTGAAAGAAAAGGTGTGGCATTGGGAGTTTTGACACAACCCCGAGGGCCTCACCAGCAACCTATTGCTTATCTAAGCAGAGAATTAGATGTAGTTTCACGTGGGTGGCCCCACTGCCTAAGAGTAATTGGGGCAGCGGCTTTATTAGCACCTGAAGCTTTAAAAATAATTAATGGACGAAACCTTACTGTACTGACTTCTCATGATGTGAGTGGAATCTTAAATTCTAAGGTTAATATTTGGATGACAGACAGTAGGCTTCTTAAGTATCAGTCATTGTTGTTAGAAGGACCAGTAACTAAGCTTAAAGTTTGTGGAAATTTAAATCCTGCCACTTTCCTTCCTGAGAAGGAAAATGAAACACCTGATCACGATTGTTCTCAATTCCTAACTTTATGCAGCTCGGGAGGATCTAAAAGATACCCCATTAGACAATCCTGACATGGAAATATTTACAGATGGCAGTTCTTTTGTTCAGGATGGAAAGCATAAAGCAGATTACGCCGTGGTGACTGCTGAACAGGTTTTGAAAGCAAAATCTCTCCCCTAGGGAACCAGTGCTCTGTTAGCGGAGCTTGTGGCTCTGACCCAAGCTCTAGAGTTAAACAAAGGGCAGCGGATGGGCCTGATAATCTATGTGAGTCTACTTCTGCTGACTCCAAAAATCCTGAGTCTGCAGTTTGATCCTCAAGACAATGTCTTCCTGTCCTGGGCTCACTCCTATGCTGCATTCCACAATCGGTCTAACTGCTGGGTCTGCGGAGCGCTCCCCTCTTCATCAGTGGAAGGCTTCCCGTGGTGGACATCCCCACTTCAAGGAAAAGACTTTCTCCAAGTCTGTGAATACCTTCGACAACAATCACATGCGATGCCTCTTCGTCATCTGATGACATCTACCAACCCTAAAATGGACTGGTGCAACACTTTGCACATTAACTATGGACATAATGTGACTTTTAATTTTGATTCTGATTGTTTTGTTCTTGCTGTCTGCACCCTGCATCTGTAACTGTATAACTGGATTTGTTTCTAGCCGCATGAAAGCTTTTAAGTTACAAATGGTTGCTCAAATTTCTGCTACTGCTGTAGCTTCCTCCAGCTACTATTTGGGGCCCCTGGATCAGATATCCTCAATATGAGGATTAGGAGAATATGTTGCCTCACCAATTTAGGGACAACGCCCCTTGTCAGCTTGGAAGTAGTTATGGAATGAGAACGACGCCCCTTTCCCCTAGGCAACATAATTCTCCTAAAAGAAAAGGGGGGAATGAGAGAGTCATTTCCTAGGCAGGTTGATAGGGAGTCTAGGGGTCCCCAAGGAGAGAGGGGTCTGGAATTCTCAAGGAGGAAAAAAAGACAAACTTTTTTTTCTTTCTCCACATTCCTTAGGATTATATACCAATAATGTATCCTGCCTAAGGACAGTCTTTGGATTCAACCTTCTGTTATTTTAAAATGTTAATTATGGGAGTATACCTGGTCTTTACAAGGATGTATCTTGCCTGAGGACAGTGTTATCTTAAAATGTAAATTATGGGAGTAGGTCGGAGGAGGTCTTTACAACCTCCAGACATTCTTTGGATTATATAACCTCATTGTTAACACTAGCAAGCGGGTACTCTTTCTACCCCCTTCTGATGCCTATGTCAGAAGCTTTCTCTATCTCCTTTATACTTTAATAAAACTTTACTACACACACACACAAAAAAAGAACACCCAGGGCTGATCTCCTTTAGGAGGGACTGGTTGGATCTCCTTGCAGTCCAAGGGACTCTCAAGAGTCTTCTCCAACACCACACTTCAAAAGCATCAATTCTTTGGCGCTCAGCCTTCTTCACAGTCCAACTCTCACATCTATACATGACCACAGGAAAAGCCATAGCCTTGACTAGACGAACCTTTGTTGGCAAAGTAATGTCTCTGCTTTTGAATATGCTGTCTAGGTTGGTCATAACTTTCCTTTCAAGGAGTAAGCGTCTTCTAATTTCATGGCTGCAGTCATCATCTGCAGTGATTTTGGAGCCCAGAAAAATAAAGTCTGACACTGTTTCCACTGTTTCCCCATCTATTTCCCATGAAGTGATGGGACCGGATGCCATGATCTTCGTTTTCTGAATGTTGAGCTTGAAGCCAACTTTTTCACTCTCCACTTTCACCTTCATCAAGAGGCTTTTTATTTCCTCTTCACTTTCTGCCATAAGGGTGGTGTCATCTGCATATCTGAGGTTACTGATATTTCTCCCAGCAGTCTTGATTCCAACTTGTGTTTCTTCCAGTCCAGCGTTTCTCATGATGTACTCTGCATATAAGTTAAATAAACGGGGTGACAATGTACAGCCTTGACGTACTCCTTTTCCTATTGGAACCAGTCTGTTGTTCCATGGCCAGTTCTAACTGTTGCTTCCTGACCTGCATACAAATTTCTCAAGAGGCAGATCAGGTGGTCTGGTATTCCCATCTCTTGAAGAATTTCCCACAGTTTATTGTGATTCACACAGTCAAAGGCTTTGGCATAGTCAATAAAGCAGAAATAGATATTTTTCTGGAACTCTCTTGCTTTTTCCATGATCCAGCGGATGTTGGCAATTTGATCTCTGGTTCCTCTGCCTTTTCTAAAACCAGCTTGAACATCAGGAAGTTCATGGTTCACATATTGCTGAAGCCTGGCTTGGAGAATTTTGAGCATTACTTTGCTAGCGTGTGAGATGAGTGCAATTGTGCAGTAGTTTGAGCATTCTTTGGCATTGCCTTTCTTTGGGATTGGAATGAAAACTGACCTTTGCCAGTCCTGTGGCCACTGCTGAGTTTTCCAAATTTGCTGGCATACTGAGTGCAGCACTTTCACAGCATCATCTTTCAGGATTTGGAATAGCTCAACTGGAATTCCATCATCTCCACTAGCTTTGTTCGTAGTGATGCTTTCTAAGGCCCACTTGACTTCACATTTCAGGATGTCTGGCTCTAGGTCAGTGATCACACTATCGTGATTATCTGGGTTGTGAAGATCTTTTTTGTACAGTTCTGTGTATTCTTGCCACCTCTTCTTAACATCTTCTGCTTCTGTTAGGTCCATACTTTTTCTGTCCTTTATCGAGCCCATCTTTGCATGAAATGTTCCTTTGGTATCTTCTGATTTTCTTGAAGGGATCTCTAGTCTTTCCATTCTGTTGTTTTCCTCTATTTCTTTGCATTGATCGCTGAAGAAGGCTTTCTTATCTCTTCTTGCTATTCTTTGGAAGTCTGCATTCAGATGTTTATATCTTTCCTTTCCTCCTTTGCTTTTCGCTTCTCTTCTTTTCACAGCTATTTGTAAGGCCTCCCCAGACAGCCATTTTGCTTTTTTACATTTCTTTTCCATGGGGATGGTCTTGATCCCTGTCTCCTGTACAATGTCACCAACCTCATTCCATAGTTCATCAGGCACTCATCTATCAGATCTAGGCCCTTAAATCTATTTCTCACTTCCACTGTATAATCATAAGGGATTTGATTCAGGTCATAGCTGAATGGTCTAGTGGTTTTCCCTACTTTCTTCAATTTAAGTCTGAATTTGGCAACAAGGTGTTCATGGTCTGAGCCACAGTCAGCTCCTGGTCTTGTTTTTGCTGACTGTATAGAGCTTCTCCATCTTTGGCTGCAAAGAATATAATCAATCTGATTTCGGTGTTAACCAGATGGGCACGCTAAAGCACAGGCGGCTGCGACGGGTGCGCAAAAGCGTGGCTGAGAGGAGCTATGCCACGTCCGAGGTCAGGGGCAGAAGCCGGGAGGACCCCATGCCCGAAGGGCAGCGGCCAAGACAAGTTACCCCGCGTCCGAGGTCAGGGGCAGAGGCCGAGAGTGCCAGACTGCGACGGCACAGGAACGGCCGAGAGGACCTACCCCATGTCTGAGGTCAGGGGGGGCCACCGAGAGGAGATACCCAGCGTCCGAGGTCAGGGGCCATGGCCGGGAGGAGATACCCCACGCCCCTAAGCCCAAGGCCAGGGGCGGCGGCCGGGAGGAGCAACCCCACACCGTGGCTGTGCGGGCACAGGAGGGCCTAGAGGAGCTATCCCACGTTGAAGGTCAGGAAGGGCAGCAGTGAGGAGATACCCCTCGTCCAAGGTAAGGAGCATTGGCTGCGCTTTGCTGGAGCAGCCGTGAAGAGATACCCCACGCCCAAGGTAAGAGAAACCCAAGTAAAACAGTAGGTGTTGCAAGAGGGCATCAGAGGGCAGACACACTGAAACCATACTCACAGAAAACTAGTCAATCTAAGCACACTAGGACCACAGCCTTGTCTAACTCAATGAAACTAAGCCATGCCCGTAGGGCAACCCAAGATGGGCGGGTCATGGTGGAGAGATCTCACAGAATGTGGTCCACTGGAGAAGGGAATGGCAAACCACTTCAGTGTTCTTGCCTTGAGAACCCCATGAACAGTATGAAAAGGCAAAATGATAGGATACTGAAAGAGAAAGTCCCCAGGTCAGTAGGTGCCCGATATGCTACTGGAGATCAGTGGAGAAATAACTCCAGAAAGAATGAAGGGATGGAGCCAAAGCAAAAACAATACCCAGCTGTGGATGTGACTGGTGATAGAAGCAAGGTCCGATGCTGTAAAGAGCAGTATTGCATAGGAACCTGGAATGTCCATGAATCAAGGCAAATTGGAAGTGGTCAAACAAGAGATGGCAAGAGTGAATGTCGACATTCTAGGAATCAGCGAACTGAAATGGACTGGAATGGGTGAATTTAACTCAGATGACCATTATATCTACTACTGCGGGCAGGAATCCCTCAGAAGAAATGGAGTAGCCATCATTGTCAACAAAAGAGTCCGAAATGCAGTACTTGGATGCAATCTCAAAAACAACAGAATGATCTCTGTTCGTTTCCAAGGCAAACCATTCAGTATCACAGTAATCCAAGTCTATGCCCCAACCAGTAATGCTGAAGAAGCTGAAGTTGAACAGTTCTATGAAGACCTACAAGACCTTTTAGAACTAACACCCAAAAAAGATGTCTAATTCAAGAGGCTCACCCTATAGTGATTACTCCAATATCACATGGTCAGTAAGTAGCAGACCCAAGATATGAACACAATCCCTGTGTTCAACACTACACAACATAAAGCTACCCCAATATATGTAGAACAGTCAGGCACAAATCACCTGCTGACTAGACACGGCAGCTCTCCTTGCCAATTTCCTTTATCTCTATATCTGACATGTCAAAGGTCATGCAATGAAATGGAAAGTTTAAAGGAACTTAACTGAGAAGTCCTGAGTTTAAGTAAGCAGCTGAAAACTGTTATTTCCTAGAGCCTAATTTGGGTCCCATGTCCCAATTTCTAAACCAGAGCTGCTCTACTTTTAACTATTTTACATACCGAGATTTTAAAGGAAATGTTCTCAGCTAAAATCAAAAGACAGACAAAAATCATGACTTGAAAAACACTAGACAAAGAGCCCTCATAGTTGAAGATACCACAATTTTAACTTGTAATGGTTTTTTAAATTTTGCCCCAAAAGAACTGCTCACAAAGATTTCAACTCGGATGGATCCCAGGCCTCCCACGTTGCAGGCAGATTCTTTATCAACTGAGCCACAAGGAAGCCCTCTGAGATCCTTAAAACTTCTCAAATGCAGAAGCTAAATTCCTAGATCAGCCTTAGGAATTATTTTCTTGGGGACATGAATCTTTGTCAGTAATTCATAAATGGATGTGAAGGGTCCATAGCATATACGAAATGAATTCATTTTTCTAGTCAGTGAATTAAACAAAATGAGTTTACCAGTAATTAGCTTCTTCGAGTTTTCTAAGATTCCTTACAATCATATAAAAGGTGACAATAAAAAAGTATAGCTAACTTTTACTTGTCAGTCATCAACAAAAGCAGTAACGTTATAAATACAAGTTCTTTGAATAGAGAAAATAGTACTTAGTGACTGTATATCAGTATCAGAGCAAGTATCTATACTCATAATTTTGGCATATGGCTACGATTCACAGTAAATATTCCAGTAAAAGTATTAATCATACATATCTAGAAATCAAAAGACATTCTGATTCGAAATACAGAGAGTTGTTAAGATAAGCTTTTATTTCTGTAATATAACTATTAGCATTATAATATAATGCTATATATAATAATTCTATTATAATTATATTAATTATTTATTATAATAAATAATTATAATTATTATTATATATTTAACAAGGTTTATAGATACACTCTGGAGCTTCCCTGGTGGCTCAGCAGTAAAGAATCTATCTGCAAAGCAGGAGAGATGCTTTGGGTCAGGAATATACCCTGGAGAAGGAAATGGCAACCTATTACAGTATTCTTGCCCAGGAAATCCCATGGACAAAGGAGCCCGGTGGCCTACAGTCCATGGGGTCACAAAAGAGTTGGACACGACTTAGCAACTAAGTAGCATAAATATAGATATGTGTGTATGTTTGTGTATGCACATGTGTACATTCGTATTCACCTCCTGGGTGCTTTATCTTTCAGAATATAGACTGTTCATGAAACACTCTTCCTGTCATGAAAAACTGATGTGCTGTGATCATACCAACTAAAAACAATGCACACTGAGCACACTGTGCTCCCAGAACTATGAAAACTAAGAATGCTGTTCTTTCTATGTCAAAGTAGTGGTTAACGTGCCAAGATGAAAAACAGGTGTCCATGCCAAAAATTCTGAGCACAAATTGATGGCTTCATTACAAACCAAAGCAATAGTAAAAAGCTATATAAAGGTCTAAACACTTCTAACCAAAAATACTACTAGATGAAACAATTAAATATTTACATTGTGAAATCAAATTTTATTTAAGATAATATTAATGTTTTAGAGGGCTTCCCAAGTGGTGCTAGTGGTAAAGAACTCGCCTGCCAGTGCAGGAGACCTAAGAGACTCAGGTCCGATCCCTGAGTTGGGAAGATCCTCTGGAAGAGGGCATGGCAATCCACTTCAGTATTCTTGCCTGGGGAATCACCATGGACCGGGCAGCGTGGCGGGCTACATGCAGAGTACATCATGCAAAAATGCCAGGATGGATGAAGCACAAGCTGGAATCAAGATTGCCAGGTGAAATATCAATAACCTCAGATACACAGATGACACCACTCTTATGGCAGAAAGCGAAGAACTCAAGAGCCTCTTGATGAAAGTGAAAGAGGAGAGTGAAAAAGTTGGCTTAAAACTCAACATTCGGAAAACTAAGATCATGGCATCCAGTCCCATCAGTTCAAGGCAAATAGATGGAGAAACAATGGAAACAGTGAGAAACTTTATTTTGGGGGACTCTGGAGAAGACTCTTGAGAGTCCCTTGAACTCTAAGGAGATCCAACCAGTCCATCCTAAAGGAAATCAGTCCTGAATATTCATTGGAAGGACTGATGTTGAAGCTGAAACTCCAATACTTTGGCCACCTGATGCAAAGAACTGACTCACTGGAAAAGACCCTGATGCTGGGAAGGATTGAAGGCAGGAGGAGAAGGGGACAACAGAGGATGAGATGGTTGGATGGCATCACCAACTTGATGGACGTGAGTTTGAGCAAGCTTTGGGGGTTGGTGATGGACAGGGAAGCCTGGGGTGCTGCAGTCCACGGGGCTGCAGAGTCGGACATGACTGAGCAGCTGAACTGAAATGAACTGAATGTTTTGGAGGAAAAGAGCCCATTTACACTAGGTGAATTCAAGCTTTACATTTCAGTTTTATAATTAGAGTGGATCTGTAATTTATTGTCAAATGACAACACTTTTGAGAGGAAAAGCAGTAGCGACAATAATCAGTGGGAGACAGCAGGCATAAATGGAGGCCAGCCCAGCCAAATCTGATCACATGGGAACCTTACTTGTGATTGAAAATGTCAACAAATCCGAATCTTCTTTGATCTACTAGGTTTTTTAAATTTTACTTTTAAATATTAAAGCCTGTGCATAGCTCATTATATACAGATGGAAAGGAGAGAGAGAGTGTGTGTCTTTAATATCCATTCTGAATAAATTACAGCCCTATTATGCCCCTGTGTGGCCAGCCGGCACAGCAAACTCACTGACATACATTAAGTGACAGAGAAATAATTACAAGGTTTGGAGGAAAAGAACAAGAAATATTACTAAAAATCAGAAAAAGCAAAACTTAGAAAATATTAAGTACATTTTCTCCACAAATTGTATTACAAAAGATAATCATCATTATCATGTTATTTAAATACTGCTTAAAGCAAATGATTACTCAAGGCACTGAACACTGTTAAAAATATACCTTCTAGCATCCCAACATTTTTGTTTGCTTCCAAAGATAAGATCACAAATTTAGATTCCATAATGAACTTAGTACTTCAGAATTTTGTTGCTGGTAACAAAAGGAATTATCTTTGTATCCTGATCAAGTCATTTAATTTGGGGGAAAATGAGTTTAGGGTAAGAAATTTTGATAAGAATATAAATGAAAGTGTCATTTCATCAAAACCTATCAAGTCGATTTACATCAGATGCAGACACAGATTTTTATTTTTCTTGTTGGAACTTTGGTTTTGTTATTTTAATTATAAAAGAAGATGGTACTCTGCCACCTCTTTTACGTACAAAAATGGTACTTAAGAAGCACAAGATAGGAGAGTCACATAAGAAGTTTCAGTTTAAAATGTAAGAGCTATATTATATCGTTTCCAATAAAAAGTCCATCTAAAATATTTTGATTATTTTCAAACAAAAGAAATTTCAAATATTCATTAGATAATACAGTATTTTATCAATCTATACATATCTCTGGTTTAGTGACTTATGATACATCAAATATTATTCTGTATTGAAAATCTTCACTTCTTTGACAAGCTGAACCTAAAAATGCTTTTGGAGTAATTATTATGGAAGATTTTAATTTTTTAACTTTTTATTGCTTATATGTCATAGAAGTAATCTGCCCTAGCACCTGAAAATCTGATGAAAGTTAAGCTGCAGATTTAGGGACAAGATTAGTTACCTAGAAAAAGCCTCAAGAAAACTATTTGAAAGAGTCCTCTTTCAATAATAGATTGTCTACAATTGACGTGTTGTACTATTCTAGTAATTTCTCCTGGAAAGTAATTCAGAATAAAATATAATGTGATTGTTCATACCTATCATGTTATGTTTCTGTCACTTTAAAGATCATACTTAATGTCACAATACAATAACTGAATATTCCATTTCAATTAATACCTTTAAACAATAATTATTCATGTAATAACAACCAACACTATTCTTTCCAGAGTGATACTTATAGAATTGATGCTTCAACTTTAAGATCATTATTATGTCCAGTCCACAAAGCTGAAAGGCCTATTATTTAGATACATTTTTAAAGTTGTTGTAAGAGTACGTCTGATGACATACTCAGATCATCTTTGTTCTATAAATTTTTCTTCAAGGATGATTTTTTATTCTACATCTTACTTTCTGATTTAATGTTTAAGCAAAGTAAGAATTTTAAGACTACTGTATCTGATTCAAACACAAAGAAACCAAAACATTAAAATATGTGGAGATACTAATTACAAGCTCATATAAACTCATTTTCATCTATCATATTTCTTAAATAATAACTATTTGCATAACTGGTTTTGCTTACTAAAAGTAAATCAAGTAGTTTATGAAGATCAATAGATTGACAGGTAAAAAATGTCATGTTTTCTTAAGACTAACAAGTTAAAGATATATAAGGACAGGGGCTTTATTCCTCCTAAGACAGAATAAATTCTTCATTTACTAACTGGTAGTTTCAGATACTTTTAGATGAAATATTTTTAAAGTTAAATAAGGCTGATCTCACAGAAGCATTAGAAACTTCACAATTTGATGTTTAACTGCAGCAACCTAAAACTCCAGGTTTTTAATAATTTCATGGCCATTATGAACATGCCCATTACAATAGAAACTTGAAGCCAAGCAAAAGAATCTTAGTAAGGATACACAAAATTCCCTCAAGAAATAGATTTTTTTCAAATTTTAAAACTACTAACGTTTATTTTAAAACAAATTCCATACCATGCTGTTAAGAGCACAACTTCTAAAGTGAAGTGTACTCAGTCCTAACATTAATAAACACATAAGTTTTTGGCATTACAAAAAAAGAAACCAAAATCAAACAAGGAAAAGATGTATAAAGGATAAGCACCCATCCTAAAAGTCTGATAGCTTCAGATCATGGAAATTTTAAGAAAGCCATGCTGCCTCTTTTACATAAATGTAAAATGCAATACAGATTATTTTTATCATTACAGAAACTCAAGCAATGTATTTCTAAACTAAAAAAAAAAGTATCTTAAAATATAGACAGCCTCTTTTAGAATATCACAGAATTTCATAACTCATATATTTTTAATTAGTCCAAAAACTAAATGTAAAAAAAAAAATCAAATTAGTTAATTTAACAGAACAGTAGGAGGAAAGAAGTGAAATTTTATAAAAAACGGATGTTATTCCATATTTCATGAAAAGGTCATAGATAAATTTATCATCAGTAAACATTTTAATTTTCAATAAATTCTAAAAGCTTCCTTTCACCTGCTAAGTTAATACAAATACTGGGTAATAGGTATTTTTTTAATCCTAAAATAGCCTGCCTCACACTGTTCAGAGATCCTAGAGAGACCAGCAAAAATCATTCAATATTCTATGCACTCTTAGTTCCCCCTCAATTTCCAGAAGGTTTCAGTACATTATCATGTTCACAGTATTTCTTTCTCAGTCTTTCTCTACACATATTTAGTTAAAATGGGGTCTTTCTTAAACAAGGTATATAACATCAGAAATACTCAAAAGGCAAACAACATTTTTATATGAGGGAAAAACTGCGTGATAAAACTGCATTTCAAAAGCATTCTTTAATAAGCTAACTGTTACAGTGAAAGCCAGAGAAACCATCTAAAACATATGTCCGTGGTTTAACAACCTTCACCATACACACATATACACACACCGAAAAAGAGCAAGTTGAAAAAGCAATAGGAATTTATAACAAAGCATCCTTCCAAACTAGCCGATCTCATACAAAGCATTATTAGCAGTTCCATAACATAGCTTGTTTTAAAGTGATTATTGATCTACCCTGCATAGAGAAATGTCTTGAACCTAGAAAACGTCTTCTGCATGTTTTACAAAAAGCATGCATGACTGCTAATTCACATTTTCCAACAAATCACATATGATTATATAGCCCCATCCTTACATATGCAATGCAATCACTGCCGTGATCACAAAGGAATAAAACCTATCAGACATTTTAAATTAATCATTTTATTTATTAGAAAATGAAATCATGAAACAGCCTGTATTATATTTCAGAGGTCAAGCTAGTTAAATTTAAGATGTTTTTGTGCTTTGAAGTAAGCTTATTTTCCTTTTAAAAATCAGTTAAGAACTACATAAAATTTTATGTTTAAGATTAAAAAGACGACACCCTTATAATACTAATATTTCAATACAGAACAATTTTACAGTCTTAAGATTCTTACTCTGAAAATATCAATTCTAAAAGAATATATAGTTTAGCTTTACTCACCTTGCATTGTTCAGCGTTTGTCCAAAAAGCTCATTTTGTAAAATATTTGGTGGGGATGAAAAAACCCCATGAAAATGAGATAAAACAGAATTGCAGACCTGGCGCAATGTCTCAAATTGCATTTTCCTTCCTTTTTTTTTTTTTTTCTCCTTCTCTTATTTTTCCTTACCACCTGTCTTTAAAGTCATCTATTTGCAGACACCATCAAATAAAAACATGCCAATCAAGTTCCATATTTCTCCTGAGCTCTGTAAAAACTGTGCTTAAATGAGCAGAGGTTGATAGTTAATTGTACAGTCATTATTCTTCTAATTCAGTCGTAGAAGATTCAGTACCCGTGCGGCTTTCGGCTTTCTCCTGACTGTAGCAAGAATTCTAAACAGCAGTAAGCTTTTTGGGCATTCCCAGCTGAAGTGTGAAGCTGAGCTGCTTTCATGTACTCTACTCATATTTCTCTAAGCCTATTAAAAACACGCAATGAATAGATGCTGTCGTCAGGAGTTTCAGCACATCTGGCTGCCAGCAATAAAATCTCAGAAGTAATAAAAATGGGCCAAGGTATCTTCCCAATGTTACTACTGGGTAAGAGGGGAAGAAATTATACATTCCCCAACCCTTTTCTCTTTCCCTGAAAAATGAATAACCCCAGCAACTGAGTATATAGGTCTCATTAGTGTATAGGCTACCGCATAGGGCCAAAACATTCAAAAAATAAGCAGCTGATCCTTCTTTTGATATCACGAAATAAAAATATAACAGACAATAGGGGTTTTATTGCCTGCATTTGTAATGCCATACTTCGAAAGAGACATTTGGAAAACATGTACTTAGCTGTCTTAATTTCCTATTTAATTTTAAAATGTCTTCAGCTACTTATTTTTAAAGGCAAGTGAATAATGTTCAGCTGGGCCCTTTTTAAAGGCCATACATAGTATGAAAGTGTTAGTCACTCAGTCATTTCCAATTCTTTGCAACCCCATGGACTGTATAGCCCACCAGGTTCCTCTGTCCATGGGGATTCTCCAGGCAATAAAAACTGGAGTGGGTTACCATTCCCTTCTCCAGGGGATCTTACAATCCAAAGGTTAAACCTGGATCTCTCTCATTGCAGGCAGATTCTTTACCATCTGAGCCACCAGGGAAGCCCATACATAGTATGATCTACATGCTTAATCAAGTAATGCTAGAAAAAAATTGTACCTTATCAATTAAAACTGAAACAGCACACATAAAATATGAACTTGCCCACAAATCAAAAAAATACAGCTAAGGCTAGAGAGACTTTATCAACTATTATTTATTCCAATAATGGCGGTCACAGTATTTTTTAGAAGGATATTTCCTGAAGGCGCCAATGGTCTTAGAGTACCACAGATCACCATCCATTCTAAATGAGTAACTCTGGTTTAACTAAAATCTTAAGTTACTCTACATCCAGGATCATTCATCTTTCTACAAAAGATGCTCTATAAGTAGTGTGTAAACCAAATTTTAAAAATCAACTCACTTATAGGATGATCAATATATTTAATTGATCTTTAACTGCTCCTAAATCAAGACATTTCTTTAAAAAATACATCTTTTTTAGCCCCTTTTCTCTCAACTTTTAGCCTTAACTTCTTCTATCCCCTTCCATACACATACCACTATCAATAAATAAGCACTTACATGCCTACTTAAATACAGCAAAACTTTTTTATAAACTAGTGAATTATTTTTGATGCGAATAAACACGTCACAAAATAACAACATAAAAGAAACAATACTAAAATTTTAAAAGATAAAAAGTAAACATGTAACAATACAAATTTTTAAACAACTAATTTACTTTTTTAATAAATTAAAATCTTCAATAATGGGTTTGTCCTCAACTAAGAGAGGTCTGGTATAAGGACTTCTCTGGTGGCTCACACGGTAAAGTGTCTGCCTACAATGCGGAAGACCTGGGTTCAGTCCCTGGGTCGGGAAGATCTCCTGGAGAAGGAAATGGCAACCCACTCCAGTATTCTTGCCTGGAAAATCTCATGGATGAAGGAGCCTGGTAGGCTACTGTCCATGGGGTCACAAGGAGTTGGACACAACTGAGCGACTTCACTTTCTTTAAGTGTGCTCCTATTTTGCTTATTATTTTTTTAGATTTTAATAGGTATACACTAATATGTTTATGAAATACATACACACATAATAATCATAAACTATTTTTGGCTTATTAAGTATTAATACTTCTAAATTTTTTAATATTTAGAAAACATTATGAACAAGTGATCGTTGCTACTATTTGACGGATGAAAAGAAACTAAGGTATTAAGGGATTAAAGATCACACAGCTTGTAAAAGAGTATTTGAATGAAGGTCTTTACTTTGGGCTCCATTTCATATGCTTCTTGCCTATTATTCTATCTTCCATACATGTGCACACATGGGTACCCACACATACACACACATACACACTTGTATTTGTAAATAAAAAATAAGTGAAAGTGTTAGTCATTCAGTCAACTATGACTCTTTGCGACCCCAAAGACTGTAGCCCACCAGGCTCCTCTGTCCATGGGGATTCTCCAGGCAAGAATACTAGAGTGGGTAGCCATGCCTTCCTCCAGGAATCTTCCTGACCCAGGGATCAAACCCAAGTTTCCTGCATTGCAGGCAGATTCTTTACCATCTGAGCCACCAGGGAAGCCCATTTGTAAATAAATCAGCCTCAATACATGAATAAGAAACCTATTTCCCAGTGATGCAATCAAGTATATTTCAAAGTAAACAATGCAAATTTTTAAAATTCACAAATAATTTTAAGTGGGTTTCTTCTATTTAACTCAGACAGAAGCAACCTGATGTGCTTCAAATTGTTAAGCCTTTGACTACAAGTTGATTTTTACATCTATGAAAGGTCAATTTCTATAAGTGGAAATATACATTTTTAAGTTCTTAATTTCTGAAACTTATAGTATCTGTGATATATCCATCCATACACACACACATATATATATGTGTGTATATATATATATATATATACACACACACATATATATACCCAACGCCTTGTGGGTAGACTCAATTTTTATAAACAGGAGACTTCCCTGGTGGTACAGTGGATGAGAATCCACCTACCAATTTAGGGTACACAGGTTCATTCCCTCTTCCGGGAATATTCCACATGCCATGGAACAACTAAGCCCAGGCACCACAGCTACCGAGCCCGTCTGCTGCAAATACTGAAGCCCAGGGGCCTAGAGCCAAAGAAGCCCCAGCAATGAGAAGCTTGCTCACCACAACTATAGAAAGCCCATGTGCAAAAATGAAGACCTAGCGTAAGCAAAAGTAAATTAAATATTTTTCTAAATTCTTATAAATAATCCAAAGCCATTTTAAAGCAAGTCTATTAAATAAGGTGACTAAACTGCAAAATAATCTGTCGTCAAAAAAATTTTTCTTTTGTATTTCAAAATTAAATCTTAAGGCAAGCTCACAGAAAGTTTCAAAAATGGTCTAAGCAATAGAAAGACTACTGGAATGAGCCTCAAAATGGCTTCTTCGAAGTAAATAATATAGCAGCTGCCTTCCTCGGAGCCTTATTTTCCAGCTGTCACCATATTCCGCACAGTACTGGTCGGCTTCCTCACAGTTTCTTCAGCATTCCAGAAGAGATTTCTCCCACTTCCCTACCTCACTATCACCTTTCACCTTCTCACACTCATCCTGAGGGGCTCAAATGTCACTTTCTCAAGAAGACTTTCTTTAACCTAGATTAGGTCCCCCCTTATCCACTATCACGGTACCGTATACTTTGTCTTCACAGCATTTGATAAAAGCATAACTATATATTTACTTGAAAAAAGTCTGTCTTTCACTCTCAGTTCCATGAGATTAAGATGCATGTTTGTTTTATCTGTCTACCACAATGCCTAGTAGAGAGTAGATGTTTAATAAATAAGAAGCCTAAGTTTTACAAAATTTTATAAATTTTATGTTTTAGTCACATCACAAATTAGTACAGGAAGCTGCTCAGGGCTTAATTTGGTTGTCAGTTTCTGTGTTTGTTTTTTTGTTGTGGCCTGCCCTATCATGTTACAAGGTTCATAAATACAAGAACAACCAATATTCGCAACCAAAAACCTTGTGCATTGGATGGACCTTGTAATTTGTTATAAATATCCTAAATATTATAAAGAGTGTTTATAGCTAATATTTGTTTTAAATTTTCTATATACTGAAGGCTCACAAGTAATATAAAATATCAGAGGCTTCCATAAGGACAGAAGAACATAACACTTGAAGTCAAATGGCCTGGATTTAACTACTGACTTCAACCCTACCTAGCCATAAAACCTCAGGATGTTGTTCACTTTATATATCTGAGCTATGTTTCTTCAAATGTAAAATAAACTACATCACTTACTTAGGGTATTATTATATCAAAACAAATGTATT
The DNA here is from genome assembly GCF_029378745.1 of Bos indicus. Taxonomy (NCBI): domain Eukaryota; kingdom Metazoa; phylum Chordata; class Mammalia; order Artiodactyla; family Bovidae; genus Bos; species Bos indicus. Next base: position 61,059,307 of record NC_091773.1, read on the forward strand.
TTATAAACTGTAAAGTATGTTGTATGTGGGAGTATCCTCACTGTGAACTAAGGAATCAAATTATTGGAACCAAGATTCTAACAATGACGTTCCTACTGCTGCTGCTTAGTCATTTCAGTCGTGTCTGACTCTGTACGACTCTATGGACTGTAGCCCGCCAGGTTCTTCTGTCCACGCAATTCTCCAGGTGAAGAGTACTGGAGTGGATTGCCATGCCCACCTTCAGGGGATCATCCCAGCTCAGGGATCAAACCAGCTCAGGGTCTCCTGCACTGCAGGCAGATTCTTTACCACTGAGCCACCAGGGAAGCCCAACAATAGCATTAGGTATCTTTTATTCATCATATTTATTTATGAAACAAATATTTATAGGATTTCTTTGTGCAAAGTTCTGTATCTCTGTTCATTAGATGTTGAAGGGATAAAATGCTTATGCTTACCCTTTTCTGCAAAAATGAGATAAATTCACAATGTCCTTCAAGTAAGGTCAGTTCCATACTTACATCTAGTCCTGCAGAGGCATTAACAGTCACAAATGGTGTAGCTGGTAGCAATTGTTTTCTCTGTGGCCATTCTATTAAAAAATTTAGCTCCTCAATGGAAATAACAGTGTTAGCTAGAGTTCCCACAGAAGATGTTAAGAAACTTTAAGCAGCACAGGCAATTTCATTAAAGATGACAGGAAAAAAGTCAATCAACACTAAAAAGTTAAACCTTTTTAAAGCAATCTCAAATTTTCAAATAAAAATGATAACATAATTTATTTTGCCCATTAAATTGGCAAAGTATTGGCTAGAAAGTCATAGAATGGCCATGTAAATAAACTGCATTTATTGTCAGGACTGTATACTGATAGAACCTTTTGAGAAATATTAAGTAGTATTTGGCAAAAACTTTTAAAATGCTCAAACTCAGAGAGCACTAGGAGAATAAACAATGAAATGTTGATATTGACTATTCTGGGTGAAAATATCACAAATTGTTTTCCATTATTCTGTAGCTTTTGGTACGCTATCCACAAGAAAGACTAAAATGTAAACTATGTAACGTGGAGAATTCTACAATTACAGTGAAATCTTTAACCATAATATACTATGATGCTGTGTTCCTGCCTGGAGAATCCCAGGGGCGGCAGAGCCTGGTAGGCTGCCGTCTATGGGGTTGTACAGAGTTGGACTCAACTGAAGCGACTTAGCAGCAGCAGCAGCAGCAGCCCATAAACTTTTGCTTAGCAGTGCTCAAGTAAATCAAACACTAGATTATTAGTTTTCACATGACTGGCTATCATATTCACATGATTGGCTATATCCATCTCTGGGTCAGGAAGATCCCCTGGAGAAAGAAATGGCAACCCACTCCATTAGTCTGCCTGGGAAATCCTATGGATAGAGGAGCCTGGGAGGCTACAGTCCATGAGTTCCCAGAGTCAGACACAACTTAGTGATTAAACAATAACAAATTAGCAGTGGTATCTGTTTTCTTCTTTATCAATAAGTTATTAAAATTCTGTAATCAGTAAAACTGCTTAATTAGTACTAAGAAAATCCAAATGAATGAGAAAACAAAATTTAGCACTAACTTATTTACATATCTTCAAAAATATTTGACGTATAAGTCTTAACATTATTAATATTTAAGAATCTTGGTTTACAAATTTCTAGTGTCAATAAGTGAGACATCTTAAGAAGTTTAATGCAAACTCAAAAATTAGGTGAATGAGTAAAAATTAGGGAATTATACTCTTCTTAACAGTGCATGTGTCTAAGGCACAAACACTTATGGCATATTTAAATTTTATGTTCTAAAGATGTCTAGTTCCAAACATGTCTGGATTTATTTCTAATGTTTAAGAGTACCAAAGTATTTCTATTAAAATGCTACACACATGAAAACATCTAAATATTACTAATCAATTAGTGAAATTGTTATATAGTATGTATAATCCATAAGAAAAATCCCTGAAACATTAAAAGAATCTTTCATTTTCTTAAAATATAGATCTGTAGTTCTATCTATATAATTATAACAACTGCACTATCTCTTCTATTGTAATATTCTTGGTCCACTGACTTTCTGAAGCATCTGATAAAAATCTAAGGCTTATAAGAAAGATGGTCCAGAGAACAAGGTGTCTTTACATGCTTTGCAAATAAAAGTCCTGCATTGTAAATATGTCCCTGAGGCAAGACCATGAAACCATTTACCTAAGGGATAACAAATAAGCAAATAAATAGGAAGAAGATGAAATTTCTAACAAAAAAAAAGCAAAGAAAAGACGTTCAATAAATGTAAACCGGCCTCTGCTTCAACTTAGGGTGGGCCATATAGTACATCCAGGAAAGAAACCGAGGAAGAGTAGCCCGGATCTAAGTAAGTACAAAAGTCTAAAGCTTTCACACAAAAATCAGAAAGGAGTTTAGTTCAAAATACCTACCGCAGTTTTCATAATCAGCTTTTTAAAATGTGTTGATAGTGTTGTTTTCAGTTGTTTTCTGACATACGAAAAAAAAAATTCTGTAACACTTCCCGGAGCTTAAACTCTGTATCCAATCTCCCTAGTTTTGATCACTGCAGCAGAACAGACTCAACAGTTTCTACCATCTAATTCAGTAAAGGAAAGGAAAAACAGTGAAAGCATCCACAAATGTATGAAGTCCCACCATCATTCTTATCTCCCTGATCCCTCTGTCTAGACCAAATCTATAAGGGCTAACACCACTGTGCTGTAACCAAGTTGCAGAGTTAGAAGAAGGACTTCAGGGCTGCTTCAACAGTTCAAAGCAGCGCTTACCAGAGCAGTCTCCACACTTACAAGCTGGCAACAACAGGAATACGTTTCCTATCAGATCCAAGAATTAGGCTACAGGGTAACCAATTCTAGATTTAAACTCCAGGATGAAAACATCCAGAGTGATTGTCTGCTCTGACACCCAAAAGGTCTATCTGTTAGAGGAAAGAGAACCAAGATCTCAGAAAATACAATCTGGTAAGTCCCTCCAGTATTAGGACTGCTCATTCTGAGTAAATATTCCCTTGATAACCATCAAGAGAATAACTGGAAGCAACACTACAACTTCAGGGAGCAAGATCCATATGAATAAGGTCCAACTCCACTTCTAATAGCTCCAGTGTCTGGGAACCTCAGTACAGAAATGATGATAGCCTTGGGACTCCAAGCACTCAGCCTAATCTTGCAAACTGCCTCCATAAGGCACTCTACTACCTAGTAAGTTCCAAGTGTCCATAGATTCTTCATGAAAGAAATGCTGACTGCATATTGTCATCATATGAAAATGAAAAATGACAATCATTGGCACAACTATAAATGTGTTTTAGCAAAATAAGGGCGACAATGAAATACTGTGCAATAATACTGGCCTCCAAGAGTTCCCATCCACAATTCTTTTCTTTCTTTTTTTATTCTTTTCCATCATGATGGAAGATAACATATTGATATTGAATGTACACACTTCATTTCTTTCATACAGTTTCCTTCTACTCATTATTTCATGAAATAAAGGAGGAGTTGGAGATACCATAAATACACCAAAAAATTATCTCACCACATGTGGATGCAAGAACATCAACTAGAAAGCTAATAAAGTAGCCAAAGCAAGATAATAGTTGGCTTGAATTAAATATAGCAGTAAAATGGAGACACAGGAAGACAAAAAGGAGATGTTAAATCAACAAGACACAATGACAATTTGCCACAGGAGTGGGAGGGGGTGTATGAAGGTCAAGAGAGGCATCAAAAATGACTCTCAGATGTCTTTCTTAAGTAATCAAGCAGAGAGTCTTAACATTTCCTAAGGCAGAGAATGCTAAAGGAGAAGCAGATTGAGGGAAAGGAAAGGGGAAAATGATGAGTTGCTGAATTTAAGGAGCATGTAAGATAGCTAGAAAGACAAATAAGTAAGCAATTGGATATGTCACTCCAGAGTTCAGAAAAGAGTTCTCAGCCAAAGATATAAATTCAGGAAGCATCAGCATGTTAGTAATGATTTCAACCAAGCAAGCAGATGAGATCACCCAGAGAAAGTTCAAAATGGTTTAAAAAAAAAGCATAAGACAGTGCACCAGGAAACTAAGTTCCACACTGTCATCAGATACAGAAGAGGCATAAAGGGTAAAGATGAAGAGAAGCCACAGAGGTGGGGGGAAATCAGGAAAGCGTGGTGGCCTCTAAGTCAAGAAAAGACAACATTGTAAGAAGAATGATATGACTGACTCTGTATTATATGTTCTGTCACCTGGAATTGGAAGAGTCACCCCTTGTAATGCTGTGCTTCATTACAAGGGGTGACATTGTAAAAACAGACATTACAAAACAGCTCTTTTACCTGAAATCACTTGCTCTATAGCACCCAGACCTAGCTATGAAAATGGACTGTGAGCAGACATCCCTAAGCTTCCTTCGTAAGTCCTCTTTCCTCCCTTGGAAGCAGGTAAGCAAACGAAATGTTCAATCTTTGTTCAGCCAAAGCAGGAGACTCTGTGCAAATAAATGCAAATCTACATGTATTTTGATCCAATTCTACCAACTAAAAAATCTAGTTAGATATGCATGGTCCTTAGAAATGGACAGAAATCAATACTAATCAGAGAAACTAGAGCTACTTATGAGTGAATCTGTTTAAGCACCAAATTTGAACGTAGAAAAGAAACTAAAATATAACAAAGAGCTATTCTAGCAATTTTCCACCTAGCTTCCTTTTTTCTTACTAACTCCTTCCTAAAATATCTAGCTTACTTATTATTAACTCTATTTTAGAACCCTCTTGCTCTAGTAATTTTTGTTGTTTTTGTTCAGCAGCTAAGTTGTATCGACCCTTTGCAACCCCATGCAACATGCCAGTCTCCTCTGTCCTCCACTATATCCCGGAGTTTGCTCAAATTCATGTCCATTGAGTTGGTGAGTAGGTAATGCTATCTAACCATCTCATCCTCTTACACTCCCTTCTCCTTTTGCCTTCAATCTTTCCCAGCATCCGGGTCTATTCCAATGAGTCGGCTCTTGGCATCAGGTAGCCAAAGTATTGGAGCTTCAGCTGAATATCCAATGAATATTCAAAGTTGATTTCTTTTAGGATTGACTGGTTTGATCTCCTTGTAGTGCAAGACACTCAAGAGTCTTCTCTAGCACCACAATTTGAAGGCATCAGTTCTTAGGTGCTCAACCTTCTTTATGGTCCAACTCTCACATTCATACATGACTACTTGAAAAATCATAGCTTTCACTATACAGACTTTTGTCAGCAAAGTGATGTCTCTACTTTTTAATATGCTCTTGAAGTTTGTCATAGCTTTCCTTCCAAGGAGCAAGTGTCTTTCAATTTCATGGCTGCAGTCACAGTCTGCAGTGATTTTGGAGCCCAAGGGGGGAGAAAAAAAATCTTTTACTGCTTCCACTTTTTCCCCTTCTATTTGCCCTGAAATGATGGAACTGGATGCTGTGTTTTTTTAATGTTGAGTTTCAAACCAGTTTTTTCACTCTCTTTGAATAATATTTGTAATGACAATAAATGATATTTACTTTATGTGTGAAGTAAGTCACCAGGGGTTGGATTAATATATTACTCCCTATCTTGAAAGGACCTCCCTTGATGTCATATTCTGTTCTAGCCACTGCCCCATTTTTATGCTCCTCTTCTCAGCAAAATGTTTTGAAAAAGTTGTCAACAGTTGCTGTCTACCTCCTCATTTCACATTCTCTTCTCAATCTATAACAACAGAGTTTCCATCACTAATACGCCACTGAGATGGCTCTCATTGGTGACTTCCATGTTGCCGTATTCCAAAACAATTCTGTTCTTTTCTTAACACAGCTTCACTCTAGCATTTGACATTGATGCTATGCCATCCGTAGTTCTTAAACTATCTTCACTCTTTGCTCCTGAGACATACTCTCCTTATTTTCCTCTTCTTGGTGGCATTTTTTTTTTTCTCAGCCTATTTTGCTGACTCTTACTACGCTCCTTCAATCTCTAAATATTGGAACTGTCCAAGGCTCTATTGTGAAATACGTTGTAGGTTGCTTCTGTTCTTTAATCTAATTGCTCTTCCTAAGTGACTTAGATCCCATGACTTTAAATATCTTATACACGTTATACCTTGCAAGGCCTTACCTTTACTGAGAACTTTAAACTCATGTGTCCTAAAACTCCAAACTCCAAATTCATGTGTCCATCAACTTGACATCAACAAATGGAAGTCAGAAAGTCATCTCAAACATAACATGGCCAAACAGAATTCCTCAGGTTTTCCCTTCTTGGAACAACACTACTAGGAGTTTTCCTTCATCTTTTCCTTTCACATTCCACCACATATATTCAGTCTATCAGTAGTAGATTGTGTCAACTTCATCTTCAAAATGGAACACAAGTCCAGCAACATCCATCTTGTTGCTATAATTCTAGCTCAAGTCACCAACATCTCTCTCCTAGACTACCTCGATAGCCTAATTTCTCTCTGTATTAATACTTGTCTCCTACAAACCATTCTTACATAACAAAATGACCCTATGAAAATATAAATAATATCACACCACTCCCGTATTTAAAGCCTGCAATGGTATCCTATTACATTTACAACAAGATCTAAACTTCCTCACTTGACAGAAAGGGAGATGCTCTTTTTTTTGTCCTAGTGTTGGTAAGAGTTAGAGTGGGCAATCACCTCTTACTCCTTACACAGTACCACCATGTCACTGTTATTCAGAAACTCCTATGGATGCTCTCGTTTAAAATGTAAGCTACTTTTACAATTTATAAGTGTTCCCAGAATGCAAAAAAGAAAAGGTAATATGAAAATACAAGTAAAAGACCACTTTAGGCCTTAGACATAAACATAACCACCAAACCTCATAATTGTTTTTGAGAGAACTAAACGCTAAGGTGCACTTAAGTCATATATATAAATATATATATCAAAATATATTTAGGCAGAGGGGGAAACACCACAATGAAAAAAAATCAAATTTTCCTAAGTCTCCCTATTCACATGACTCTAATTCTTATTAAGCAAAGTCAACCAGAAGAAATGGGAGTCTTAGCACTTTCCAGACAAAAATAATAAATCAATCTCAAAACTTTCAACCATGTCAAATAATTTATACAAATGAATTTCAGATCTATACCACTAAAGTGAAAAAGTTATTTTACATCACAACAATCTTGAGTTCATATATTCTGCAGCCTTGCAGTCTTGGTTGTATGAAAAAATATTACACTTTTCCAGATGGATGTAACTAAAATTTGTCAATCCTGCTCTATAGACACAAACCAACTCTCACACAGAGAAAAGGAAGACTAAAATAGTTTTAAAGATTAGATAAATAGAAAACTCAATAAGAATTTGAAAATATTACTGAGAAAAAACAAGTTAAGAACTAACATCTAAGAAACAGACAAACAAACAAACAAAAATGCTCGGGTGGAAACATAATAAAAGAAAGAAGTGGATGAGGGCCGCATCACTAGAGAGGGGAGGTCACCCTTAAGTTTAATTTTCCAGTTCAAGCACTGTGTAATTAGGCAAGCACAGTGAGAACTGTTCCACCAATAACCTTCAAACCAACCTTGAAAGACCTTTCCAGACAAAGAGCTCCAAATCATACCACAAGACTTCCAACTGTGTCACATAATATATACAAGCATCTCTTGGGTATATATCACAGAAACAGAAATAGCTGGTTATAGGTAATAACAATTTTGATTCTCTACATTATCTATTTTTGTTGCATCATTAGTTTAAAAAAAAACTAGAATAGCCACAGATTACTAAAGAAGAAATCCACACGATTCTATATTAATGCTCCTAACAGCAAACTGTATTTCAAATCTTAGGACAACAGCAATTTATCATGTGTTGAGCTATCTTGAGATGCATGAGACTAATTCATTCTTTGGATAAAAGAGATTGCACAAAATTAAAACAAAAACACTTAAGAGAAATACACACTAGTGCCTTTATTAAATACAGCATGCCTACAAAAATGAATATGCATAAAGATTAAAATTTCTATAAATTTCTTACAAATTAAAAAATACATTTTGAAAACTGTTCCTGAGTTTTAAACCAAATTTCTCAATGGCTGCAGCAACTCTGCAAATAAAGGCTATGGTCAAAAGATGCCAGAATTATTTCAAGAAAAACCTCTATCCCAACTCACTGTATATTAAACTTAGCCCCCCACCATTCCTCTTAGAAAGTAAACTCAGCAAAGATCTTTTGCATTTGCTTATCATGACAATCAGAGCATAGACAAACTCAAGGACAAAAACAGAAATCAAACAAAAAATAGGCAAGGTAACTGAGAGTTTGAGTTATCTTCTACAATCCTGTCAATACACAAACACTCTGTTGGTGATAAGGTGGGAGACTACCTTTAGTCTAGCAGTTATAGTCTAGCAATTTTCAAAATTGCAGTGCTCTAGTGACCCCAGGGGGTGTACCCAAGACTTCTTCAGAGAATCTGCAGAGCCAAACTATATTCATAACAATACCAAAATATTATTTGCCTTTTGGACTTTCATTCTCTCATGGGTGTACAGTGGGGTTTTCCAGAGGCTACATTATATGTGATATCTAAAGATAATGAATACACAAGGAGACAAAAGTCTCCAGCTGTCTTCCACTAAATCAGACACTAAAGGGGTATGAAAAAATGCAAAACAACACCAATTTTCTCACTAAATTTTTCTTTTCTTTTTGCAATACTTGAAACACTAGCTTTTATTTATACTTTCATTTAAAATATTGAAATAGTTATTGCATATTGCTGCAAAACACATCATCACAATCTTGGTGGTGGCTTATTAACAAAACACGTATTTATTATCTCACACTTTGTTTTAGGCCAGGAATTCCAGCATGATTTAAGTGAAAGTGAAAGTCGCTCAGTCGTATCCGACTCTTTGCAACCCCATGGACTATACAGTCCATGGAATTCTCTAGGCTAGAATACTGGAGTGGGTAGCCTTTCCCTTCTCCAAGGGATCTTCCCACCCCAGGGATTGAACCCAGGTCTCCCAAATTGCAGGCAGATTCTTTACTAACTGAGCCACCAGGGAAGCCCAGCCCATGATTTAAAGGGTGTACTCAAAGTGATGGCCAGGCCACGTTTCTTTCTGAAGCTCAGGGTCCCTTTCCAGGTTCATATGATTGTTGGCAGAGTTAAGTTCTTTGTGGCTCTAAGAATGAGGCCCCATTTTCCTGCTGGCTATCAGATAGGAGGACTTCCCTGGTGGCTTATCGGTAAAGAATTTGCCTGCAGTGCAGGAGGTGTGGGTTCAATCCCTGGATTGGGAAGACCCCCTGGAGAAGGAAATGGCTACGCTCTCCAGAATTCTTGCCAGGAAAATCCCATGGACAGAGAAGCCTGGCAGGCTACAGTCCATAGGGTCACAAATAGTCAGACACAACTGAGCGACTGAACACACACATGCATTAGACAGAGGATGCTCTCAGCTCCTAGAGACTCCCCCACAGATCCCTGCCATGTGATCCTCTCACAGCCCTTTCACAACACGGTACCTTACTTTTTAAAGCAAGCAGAAGAATCTCTGACTTCAGTCTAAGACAGAGTCTCACACAATGTAATGTAACACAGAAGTGACTATCTCATCATTCTTGTCATACTCTACCAGATAGAAACAAGTCACAAGTTCCATACATACCCAAAGGAAGGGTAAAACTCACGACAGCTCAACTTAGAATTCTATCTACTCGATATGGTCAGTCAACATGCAGTGGGCTTATTGTTATTTTTAAATTATTTAATAAAGGTATATTCTCGGAGAAGGCAACAGCACCCCACTCCAGTACTCGCCTGGAAAATCCCATGACAGAGGAGGCTGGTGGGCTGCAGTCCATGGGATCGCTAGGAGTCGGACATGACTGAGCGACTTCACTTTTCACTTTCACGCAATGGAGAAGGAAATGGCAACCCACTCCAGTGTTCTTGCCTGGAGAATCCCAGGGATGGCTGCCATCTATGGGGTCGCACGGAGTCGGACACAACTGAAGCGACTTAGCAGCAGCAGCAGCAAAGGTATATTCGAATTTTTTGCTTTTATTTCCAATATGACAAATATCAATAAATATAATCCATATAAACAAGCTCTCTGAGGTCCTCAACCATGTTTAAGATTATAACGAGATCTCAATATCAAAATGTTTGAGAACCATTGCTTTAATCTAAGTTGCCTCTTGTATTTGCTGCCTCTTATATTCAACACACAGATAAGAAAACTTACTCTCTGCAAGCAGTGTTTTAATTTTAAAACAAACAGGCAGTACCTATGATCCCAATATAAAATGAAATATTTGAGTAAATTTTTGAGTAAATAATTGAGTAAATGATTCAAGATATTTAGCTTCCCATATCATTTAGCTTGAAAATTTGAACAATAATCATTTATTTTTACAAATGTTTAAATATTCCCCATCCAATCTCATACTTTGACATTTCAGGGAACTGTAGGAGCAACCTTCATGAGTAGATAAAAATAGGGGGTCCTATGTATAACTGGAACCGGGACCATTTGTCTATAGTAAAATGCAGGATGGTAAACAATATGAGCACATATATTTCAATGTAAATGAGTATAAAAAAATTCAAAGGCCCCACCATGAGGCTGACTACTATTATTTATGTTATTAAGGACTGATGAATTTAGATGCCCGTATCCTTGAACAAATAAATATATCAAATAGGAAGATGTATCTTTATCTTCATTTAAAGCTTGGACTCCAAATCCCTATTTTTTAACTCTAGTGAGATGCTAGACTTTATATGAGCCTTAAAAAGACTGCTCTTGCTCCTGAAGCTTCAGTACTAGATAAGACAAACCTAGTGACCGGCTCCTTATTCTCACCCTTTTCTTCTCCTTTGATCTAGCAAAGGGTACTTCCCAATTGTTTCATCTCAGGCCTGTCTTATCACATCAGCTATAAGAGATGAAAATACTGAAAAAAAATTAAAGTGGGTGCTTATTAACACCTCAAGGCACTTTCATTGATTATCACTTTACTCACTTTACTAAAAGATCTAAGAGACACTTTCACGTTTACCAATCCCACCTCAATATCGCAGTTCAATTTTGTAGCCCATATCTATCACATCCTTGACCAACATCAGAACAGCTTCACTTGTATGTATCAGGAGAGCCAAAGGCAAGGGGGGATATGGTGAGCCCCTAGAAGTAAATAAGTACATGACATTAATATTGCCTTAAAAGTCAGACTAGAAGCAATATACCCCCACAGTTGACCGTGGAGACTACACATACACGACTACTGCCAATTTATCTGTAAAAATGTTATATGAACACTTATGCTGATAATAATTAAAACTTTATTAAAATTTATTAAATTTTATATGTGTAATGCATAAGTAACCTAAGTATTCAAGATACATATTATTGTTGGAATTTTTAAAAAGTCTCAAGAATTGTCATTTTGGTTTTAACTGATTGTTTTCTCAGCAAGAGCATAAAAAAAAGTGCTGCTGGCTAACAAAACTACCACCAATAGCTAAGAAATAACCCCCATCTTAATGTCCTCTTAGCTTTCCTCTCCTTCTAATTTTACTACTAAAGCATTTTCCTTGATATTATAAAAACCAAAACAGAACTATATTTTACAAATGAATAAAAGGCACTCAAAAGAAACTTGTTAAAAAATAAATTTATCGACACTTTCAAGAAATAGTAAGTAATAAGTACAGAGTCTCAGTTAATTAAATGCCACTGATAAGGAGAATGGATATTCATTTATAATATTTGAAGTATGACTGAAGAGTAACTATTTCAGAAGTGACAAATATAGTCAAGTCATACTCTAAAGGAAGTGGATAACAACCTCCCTAGACTTGGAATAAGAAGAATGAAACAAGTACACAGTAGACTGAAAAGCAAAACTTTTATAAGGCAAAGTAATTATGATCGAATGTCACTACACAAAAATGTAAAAAGCCACCAAATCCATCCAGAGACACAGAGGAATGAATGGTGACCAAAATTATCCCAAAGATACCAGCAGATATAAAAGTGAGTTGAAATTGGAATAAAATAAAATTCTAAGGCATAGATCAGTACAGAGCATGGAAAAGGTTAAAGTGGAAAGAAGTATCGTATCAAAATGCCTTATTCTGTAGACAGAATTCTATCTTCTAAAAGGAAGACACAATGATTTTCAAATGATTAGTGAGACATTCCCGTAATGAATACAGCTGCTATGGCTTATAAAACTATATGGTAAAAATATCCATATGCTCAAGAATAAGAAACCTGAATAGTTCTATAGCTATTGAAGATACTGCTTTCATAGGTTAAAAATCTAGCCACACAAAAGCCTCTAGCCCCTGCATCAAAGACAGATTCTACCAAACATTTAGAGAAAAAATAATGAGAGTTCTACACAAAGTTCTTTCTATACAAATTTGCAGAAGATTGAAGACAGAAAAGCACATTGTAACTCATCTTCTGAGACCAACATTCCCCTGATTTTAAATCAATGATGTTTTAGGAAAGAACACTAAATACCAATATCCTTCATAAATAAAAAATTATCTAATAAAATATTAGTAAGTCACGTTCAGCAATAAATAAATACAGTAACACCATCGTGAGGAAGAGCAGTATACCCAGGAATGCAAGGTTGGTACATTTTAAAACAATCAATGTCATTTCATTCTACAAACAAACCAAAAAAGAAAAATCATATTATCATCTCAATAGAGGCAGAAAAAAAGTAAATGACAAAATTCCACAGCTATTCATAATAAAAAAGAAAATTCTCAGCAAACTAATAGTAGAATAGAATTTCCTCAATTTCATAAAGGACATCTATGGAAAAACCTAAAATTAACATCATTTGATTGTGAAAGACTCAAAGGATTCACCCTGAGACTGGAAATGAGACAAAGATGTTACTCTGACCATATCTATTTAACACTGTCGTGGAGGCACTAACCAAACACTATAAAAGATGGAAATAAACAGCTTACAAGTTGAAAAGTAAGAAATAAAGATGTCTTTTTAACAAGTGACATAATCATCTATTAAAAAAAAAAAGTCAAAGCATGTTTATAAGAGCGTGGTACTATCACGAGATAGACAATTAGACCGATAGTTCAGAACAGGGAACTCAGAAATGGCCAAACTATAGTCAGGCACTCGCTATAAACAGAAGTACTGAACACCAGCGGTGTGCAAACGAACTGCTTAACAGCAGCTGCTGGTAACACCGACTCACTATCTGGGAAAAATAAACTTGAATTCATACTTTACCACATCTGCAAGTGAACTCCAGGTTGATTAAAGACATGTATGAAAAGGTAGAACTCAAGGCCAACAGTACAAACTGTAAAAGTATATTTTTAGGCTGTTGAGTGAGGTCTGACTTGTTAATCATGACTAAAAACCTCAAACTGCAAAGTAAAAAAGCAATAGACTTTACTACATCAAATAAGAATGTCTCTTCTACAAAGAGACTGTAGACAAAAATGATAGGGAGCTATTTTTTTGTTTTTCAAATGGGCTAATGAAATAAAAAAACAGTTCAGAGTAATATGAATCCAATAGCTAGCAAGTGAAAAAATGAAGAAATGCTTCGCTCTATGAAACTAGTAAATGCAAATAAAAACCAAAGTATCCTTTAATATCCACCAAACTGGCAAAAAGCCGAAGTCTGAATAATATTAAGTATTAGTAATGATAGGGGAATAACAAACTTTCCAGCACTGCAGGTAGAAGTATGGACAGAGTCATTACTGACAACAGAAGCAGTGACATAAATTTACACACACTGCACGCGTGCTAAGCTGCTTCAATCATGTTCAACTCTGTGGGACCCGACGGACTGTAGCCTGCTAGGCTCCTAGTCCATGGGATTCTTCAGGCAAAACTACTGGAGTGGGGGTTGCCATGCCATCCTCCAGGGGATCTTCCTGACCCAGGGATCAAATCTGGGTCTCTGGCATCTCCTACCTTGGCAGGCAGGTTCTTTACCCCTAGGTGCCACCTGGAAAGCCCCTACACATACCCTATGTCACGTTAACTCCATATTTAGTTATACAGACTACAGAGAAAGTCTTGCATAGGTCTACAAGGAGACATGTTACAAGGATTTTCATTGGTTCACTGTTTGTAGTAATAAGGAGTTTTCACATAGCCCACATTGCCCATCACTAACATAATTTCACAAATACGGCTATTGCCGCCCTAACAAGCTACCACAAATTTAGCAGTTTAAAACATTAGTTTATCATCTTACACTTCTATAGATCAGAAGTCTCCTAGAGGCCTCAATGGATTAAACTTCAAGGTGCTAGCTGAGTTCCTTTTTTGAGGCTCTAGAAAAAAAATCTATTTTTCACTCAACAATGTTGTTGGCAGATTTCAGTTCCTTGGGTTGTAGAAATAAGGTCACCTTTTCTCCCTGGCTGTAAACTGAAGGTGGTTCCCACCTTCTAGAGGTGGCTGAATTAACTCATGGTCCTTCTGTTCCATCTCCAAACCCAACAATGGCCAGTCAATCTGTCTTCTGCTTTGAATCTCTTTCCCTACTTCCATCATTTCTCTTTGACCTGGTAAGGAGAGGTTCTCCACATGTAGACTAATGTATTCACAGGCTCCCAGGTCTCAGAAGGTGAATGTATTTGGAGATCACCATTCTGTCTACCACAGAGTATGGTGCAGCATTCCTACATGAATCAATCTTTTAAAATGCAAGATCTAAAGCACCATTTCATTTACGGAATTTAAAACACATACATACACAATGAAACAATTTTTTTATTACTCAAAGATACATATTTAGGTAAAAGCACACAATAGAAGCCTTACACAGATGACTGAAGTGCCATAAACTGATAAAAATGATTAACAAAACTCACTACATCTGAGGACCAAATAAAACAAAGAGTGGCAGAAGAGACACTGATGACCTAGGAACACATACATTACACAAAATTGTTTTCCCACTATTTTTACATCATGCTGTTATCTTCTGTCTTTAAAATTCCTTCATTAAAATTCTGTTGAAGCTCTAACAAATCTACAAAACCTCCCCTAAGCTGCCATATTTGGTTCCATCATTTAGATTTATTCACTTAATTCTCTATTTCCATATATTTCTAAGTAATATTTTGTTTTTACCAGTTTCAGATAGTTACGATTATCTAATGTACATCATGAATTCTAATGTACTTATTAGATAATAAATTCTTATGGCACAGCATCTTCTACGATCTTTGTATTTCTCCATATAAACTAGTGCTGTGAATAAAGTATATACTCAATAAATAGTGAGGCTAAGCTCTCGAAGTAGTGTTTGCTGCAATATAGCTCCATGGGGAACTTTCCATAAGTCTAAGTACTACACAGCGTTTTCAGCAGTTACCACACAGAAATCCTCCAAGAATAGGACATTGTGTAATTTATCCTCCACACAAGGATACTTTTGAGAGTGAAACGGATATTCTTAATAATTATGCTGGAATAAAAGGTATAAGCCAGGATAGGCCCTGATAAACTGGGACATAGGTCACCCTACTCAAAAATATGTTGAAGAACATGGAAAACAGCAATATATTAAATCAAATTCTCTAAAGTGAAGCTAAAATGTGACAGGTCAAAGCAAACAGACATAGAACTTCTTTTAAAATATATTAAAGCACTTAAAATTCCCCATCACCACTGCAGGTATCTAGAAAACAATAAAATTCTGGAAATCAATATTACGTATCAAACCAAGAGTTAGTTCTCTTATACAGATTAACATGCTTTTACAGAAACATTACCATAAACAGGGGGATCTAAGAGACAGAGGACAATACAGTATTGGATTCTGTGAGTAAATTTAATTTTGTAAACACAGGTTAATTGCAGCATATAAAAGTTATGGAAAAGATAACTATTTGCTTGTCTTTTTAGTGATTCAATTTATTTTACTTCATTCCTATTCAACTAATATTCAATGAATGCCTATGATTTCTAGAACCTAAGCTAGGCATGTATGGACACAAAGATATAAAAGAAAATATGCCCTCAAATTGTTCAAAGTTAGGTAAGAGGGAAGGAAACGCTGACAAGTACACTGAAGATGAGACAGTGGCAAGAGCTCAAGTATACAAAGAATAGATGTATATATGTGTATACATATATGTGTCTAGGTATGCACACACATATAAAGGTACCAAACATACAACATATATATAAAGGTACAAGAAAAAATATAATTCTTACTGGGAAAAAAAGTAAGAGAAGGCTTCATGTAAGTAGGGTCTCCCAGCTGGCTCAATGGTAAAGAACCCACCTGCCGAAGTAGAAGATGCAGGAAAACAGAGTTGGATCCCTGGGTGGGGAAGATTCCCTGTGGGAGGAAATGGCAACCCACTCCACTATTCTTGCCTGGAAAATCCCATGTCCTGGGGAGCCTGGCAGGCTACAGTCCATGGGGTCACGAAGAGTTGGACATGACTAAGCAGCTGAGCACACATGCAGGCTCATGTAAGTAGAGACAGGGGTTGAACTTTGAAGAAAAAGTAACATTTAGGCAGTTACACCAAGAGAACACCCTTACTTAAATTAACCATTTTGAAAGTGAAAGTCGCTCAGTTGTGTCTAACTCTTTGTGACCCCATGGACTCCATGGGATTTTCTAGGCCAGGGTACTGGAGTGGGTAGCCTTTCCCTTCTCCAGGGGATCTTCCCGACCCAGGAATCAAACCTCTGCATTGCAAGAGGATTCTTTACCACTGAGCTATCTTGCTGCTGCTGCTGCTAAGTCGCTTCAGTCGTGTCTGACTCTATGTGACCCCATAGACGGCAGCCCACCAGACTTCCCCGCCCCTGGGATTCTCCAGGCAAAAACACTGGAGTGGGTTGCCATTTCCTTCTCCAACTGAGCTATCTTGGCCCTTGCTATTTTTCTGCCTGGAGTCTTCTTCCCCCAGATGACTTAACTTAGTCATCTCCTCCAAGTCTTAACTCAATATAGGGCATTCCCTCACTTCTAATTAAAAATTGTTAACCTTCTCCCCACCCACCTCCCCCTCTCCCCGCAAAAAAATCCCCTTCCTTCCTCCCCAGTATTAATTTTCTCCATAGCATTTGTCGTCCTGGCCTGGGAGGTGCCAGCTACAGGTTGTGCCACTCACAAATAAGTGAATGGCGCCCTCTAGTGTTCTTCTCCGCACAGCCCATGAAGTCGAATGAACAGGCCTCACGCTATATTGCTATCCGATGTATTGATATTAGTTATTCTTATTCCTTTCCCCAGCTGAAAAGCAATCTCCACGACAGATCTTATTTTGTTCATTGCTATACCCTCAGTACCTAGAAATCTATATCTCACATAATTAACATTCCAATAAATATCTGTTGAATTACTGTAAACCCAATGGGAACAGAATTCTAGGTAAAGAGGAATAGCATGAGCAAATACTTAGAATTTTAATAATGAAGGATTTTAAAAAATTCATTAGTTATCTACTGCAGCTGTAGGTTGTGGGGGGAGAGAAAAAAGTGGTGAGAGATGAGGTTTAAAAAGACAGATGATAGTGAGCCTCAGAATTAGAATGATAGGGTTTTTAGTCAGAAAAAAACATTGTTTCAATTTAAATTTTACTTCTAATTTTGTAATCTTGAGAAATCATTGCAGTAAAAAAGGGATCTCTTAAACCCCACCTTACAACATCATCATGGAAATTAGAATTCAACGCCTTAAATTTTTTCACACAGCACAGAACAGAGTAGGTATTCAATAAATGCTGGTTTCCTTTAGAAAACTAAGGATTGAAGCTCTAAGTACAAAATGGAAGGCATCAACAGTGAGCAAATGAATGACTTTATCACAGCTATATTTCAAAAACACAATTCTGAAAATAAAGTAGAATATGTAAAAAAAAGGCAAATAAACTGAGAAAACAGGAAGTTAGAAAGAAAGCAAGACACAGGTAATACCTAAACAGAGTAGTAACAAAGGTGGAACTGACCAAAACCTTTATAAATAGTCATTGAATATGAAAATCAACAGGGAGAGGATTAGGAAGTAGTATCTAAGTATCTTAACTCGGTCAGAGGATGCCTGGCGGTAAAACCAGCAGGATAAGGGAATGACAAAGAAGCTGCTACTTTGGGAGGGAATAGACACAGACTGAAAACACATTGTGAAAGTATCTGTGGAACAAAAGCTCAGACTGTACAACCTGCAGCTGAAAATACAAGTCTGGTAGATGAAGACCTCAGAACAGAAGATAAACATTTTGGAAATAAACATCATATTCGAATATGAAAGGCAATGATATGCAAGAAGTCCTATATCTCACAATATCAAATGCCAACTTAATCCTCATATTAGTCTATCAAAAGTCCAAAGTGTCCAAAGTGAAAGTTGCTCAGTCCTAGGCGACTCTTTGTGACCACATGGACTGTAGCCCCCAGGCTCCTCTGTCCATGGGGATTCTCCAGCTAAGTATACTGGAGTGGGTTGCCACGGCCTCCTCCAGAATCATCCCAACCCAGGGATCAAACCCACATCTCCCGCATTACAGACAGATTCTTTACCAACGGAGCCACCAGGGAAGCCCAGAATTAGTCTATAACCAGCTATTTATCTAGTTCAGGTGGAGTGATCATAGAATTAGATTTGCTTTTGAGAAGTACCTGCGCCATCTGGTGGCAAAAATAATAAAAACAGATTAATTTGTAATCATTCAAATTACTTGTCATGTGGTTTATCAATAGCATTTCCAGCAATAGCATTTCCAAGGAAAGGATCTTTCATTATTCATTTCTATCATAACTACTATTTCTCTCCTCATGTTTTAGTATGGCCACTAATGCATTCAAATTATATAACTGGAAGAAGTATTATTGGCAAAAACATAAGCTTCCAATTCTCCAGGACTTCACCACTTCATAATTCAGTCACTCCATAGTCTAAATACTCCATAAGACAGTTAAGTAACTATGAAATTAATAGTATTACTAAAGTTCATGTTGCTTTCAACAACTAATAGTGTGGATTGTTTAAGGAATAAAATGGCTTTTTAAAACTAGATATATGCTTTGAACAGACTTATCAATAGAACAGTATAGAATATCTACACTCTAAGATATAATTAAATATATGGTAAAATGACATCTCAAATCAGTGGAAAGGACCAATTATTTAAAATAAATATAGAAGTCAAAGGAGTAATCGTGAAAAAAAGTCAGGTTGGATCTGCATTTCACATCATACTTTAATACATTTCAGACAGGTCACTATTTCACAGTGTAAAAATAAAATCATAATAGCTTTAGAGGAAATCATACTGATAATTTTTTTTTTGAACAAGAGAAAATCACACAAAATTTAATAGCATGTATACATGGGTGTGCTCAGTCGTGTTCAACTCTTTGTGACCCCATGGACTATAGCCCGCCAGGCTCCTATGTCCATGGAATTTTCCAGACAAAGAATACTGGAGTGGATTGCCATTTCCTTGTCCAGGGGATCATCTCAACCCAGGGTTCACACCCACATTTCTTAATCTTAGTGAGATGAGGGCCCCAACAAAGGATTAGACACTTCTCCATTAAAAATATATAAATAGCCAATAAGCACAAGGAGAGATGATCAACATCATGAATTGGGAAATGCAAATCAAAACCACGTGAGACCAAAGTTCACACTCACTAGGATGACTAAATCAAAAAGACAAACACAAGAACTGAAACGTATGTCCACACAAAAACTTGCGTTACAGTATTTTTCATAATAGACAAAAAAGTGGAAATAATTCAAAAGTCCATCAACTGATGAAGGGAAAAGCAAAATATTGTATATCCACACTCAGTCATAAAATGAACAAACCACCAATGCATGCTTCAACATGCATCTTGAAAACATTACGCTAAGTAGAAGAAGCCACACACGAAAGGCCACATATTGATTCTTTTTATGAAATGTCCAGAACAGGCAAAACCACAGAGATCTAAAGTAGATCAGTGGTGTCAGGGAGCTGATGGCAGGGGAGGATGGGATTGACTGTTCATGGGTTCAGAGTTTCTTTTGAGGATGATGGAAATGTTCTGGAATTAGACAGCATTAAAGGTTGCACAAATTAATTAATATATTAAAATCCACTGAGTTTTATACTCTGAAGGGGTGAATTTTTTACAAGTGAATTATATCTGTTTGTTTAAATATAGAGACTCATATAAGAAAAATACTCTTCAGTATAAGATGCATTTATGTTTATATGAAAAAGAGAAACATAGGCATAATCATAAGATAACAAACTGGGAAAAAATACTAGCAATCTAAGGAAAGCAGAATTCCAAAATAACCCCTGAGATTCCCACGACCCAGTGTACATACCTTGTTAATCCCCTGCCCTTGAGAGCAGATAGAACCTGTGAATATGAAGGGATTTTACTCCAGTGATCAGGCTACATCATATGACAAAAGGAAGGTGATTCTTTGTATATGAAGTACCTACTCAGCCTATTCTAAGTTAATCAAAAGGAAAATTATGGAAGGTGGGCCTGAGGGTTTACAGAGGTCAGAGAGAGAAGTCAGAGAGATTCAGAGCAGCATAGGCTTTCTGTTGGTGTAAAGAAAAACTGTCACGCTACAGGGAAGGACAAATGGCAGGGAACAGTCAAAGTGTTAGTCACTCAGGCATGTCAGCCTCCTTGCAACTCCATGGACTACAGCCTGCCAGGCTCCTCTGTCCTGAGATTCTCCAGGCCAGAATACTGGAGTAGGTAGCCATTCCCTTCTCCAGGAACTCTTCCCAATCCAGGGATCGAACCTGAGTCTCCCACATTGCGGGCAGAATCTTAACCGTCTGAGTCATCAAGGGGAACAATGGGTAGCCTTTAAGAGTTGAGGGCCTCAGTCTAACACCTAACTGCAAGCACTGAATTCTGCCAACAGTTAGTGAGGCTGGAAAAGGTCCCTGAGCAGCAGAGGACCTACAACCCCAGTCAGCACTTTACCTGCAGCCTAGTCAGACTCTGAGCCAAAGATCCAGAATAACCTATACCCGGATCCAGTTCAGCACTTCTGCATATGTTTATTATAATGCACTATCATTTTTCATAAGTCAGACTGGTAAAGGTCAAAGTTTTATAACATTGTACTGGCTAAAGAATTAGAAAATAAGATTCCTAATAATTGTGATCCAAGTCTATGCCCCAACCAGTAACACTGAAGAAGCTGAAGTTGAACAGTTCTATGAAGACCTACAAGACCTTTTAGAACTAACACCCAAAAAAGATGTCCTTTTCATTATAGGGGACTGGAATGCAAAAGTAGGAAGTCAAGAAACACCTGGAGTAACAGGCAAATTTGGCCTTGGAATACGGAATGAAGCAGGGCAAAGACTAATAGAGATTTGCCAAGAAAATGCACTGGTCATAACAAACACCCTCTTCCAACAACACAAGAGAAGACTCTACACAGGGACACCACCAGATGGTCAACACCAAAATCAGATTGATTATATTCTTTGCAGCCAAAAATGGAGAAGTTCTATACAGTCAGCAAAAACAAGACCAGGAGCTGCCTGTGGCTCAGATCAGGAACTCCTTATTGCCAAATTCAGACTTAAATTGAAGAAAGTAGGGAAAACCACTAGACCATTCCAGTATGACCTAAATCAAATCCCTTATGATTATACAGTGGAAGTGAGAAATAGATTTAAGGGCCTAGATCTGATAGAGTGCCTGATGACCTATGGACTGAGGTTTGTGACATTGTACAGGAGACAGGGATCAAGACCATCCCCATGGAAAAGAAATGTAAGAAAGCAAAATGGCTGTCTGGGGAGGCCTTACAAATAGCTGTGAAAAGAAGAGAAGCGAAAAGCAAAGGAGAAAAGGAAAGATATACCCATTTGAATGCAGACTTCCAAAGAATAGCAAGAAGAGATAAGAAAGCCTTCCTCAGCGATCAATGCAAAGAAATAGAGGAAAACAACAGAATGGGAAAGACCAGAGTTCGCTTCAAGAAAATCAGAGATACCAAAGGAACATTTCATGCAAAGATGGGCTTGATAAAGGACAGAAATGGTATGGACCTAACAGAAGCAGAAGATATTAAGAAGAGGTGGCAAGAACACACAGAAGAACTGTACAAAAAAGATCTTCACGACCCAGATAATCACGATGGTGTGATCACTGACCTAGAGCCAGACATCCTGGAATGTGAAGTCAAGTGGGCCTTAGAAAGCATCACTACGAACAAAGCTAGTGGAGGTGATGGAATTCCAGTGGAGCTCTTTCAAATCCTGAAAGATGATGCTGTGAAAGTGCTGCACTCAATATGCCAGCAAATTTGGAAAACTCAGCAGTGGCCACAGGACTAAAAGGTCAGTTTTCATTCCAATCCCAAAGAAAGGCAATGTCAAAGAATGCTCAAACTACCGCACAGTTGCACTCATCTCACACACTAGTAAAGTAATGCTCAAAATTCTCCAAGCCAGGCTTCAGCAATATGTGAACCGTGAACTTCCAGATGTTCAAGCTGGTTTTAGAAAAGGCAGAAGAACCAGAGATCAAATTGCCAACATCCGCTGGATCATGGAAAAAGGAAGAGAGTTCCAGAAAAACATCTATTTCTGCTTTATTGACTATGCCAAAGCCTTTGACTGTGTGGATCACAATAAACTGCAGAAAATTCTGAAAGAGATGGGAATATCAGAGCACCTGACCTGCCTCTTGAGAAATTTGTATGCAGGTCAGGAAGCAACAGTTAGAACTGGACATGGAACAACAGACTGGTTCCAAATAGGAAAAAGAGTACGTCAAGGCTGTATATTGTCACCCTGCTTATTTAACTTATATGCAGGATACATCATGAGAAATGCTGGGCTGGAAAAAGCACAAGCAGGAATCAAGATTGCTGGGAGAAATATCAATAACCTCAGATATGCAGATGACACCACCCTTATGGCAGAAAGTGAAGAGGAACTCAAAAGCCTCTTGATGAAAGTGAAAGTGGAGAGTGAAAAAGTTGGCTTAAACCTCAACATTCAGAAAATGACGATCATGGCATCTGGTCCCATCACTTCATGGGAAATAGATGGGGAAAGAGTGAAAATAGGGTCAGACTTTATTTTGGGGGGGCTCCAAAATCACTGCAGATGGTGACTGAAGCCATGAAATTAAAAGACGCTTACTCCTTGGAAGAAAAGTTATGACCAACCTAGACAGCATATTGAAAGGCAGAGACATTACTTTGCCAACAAAGGTCCATCTAGTCGAGGCAGAGGGTTTTCCAGTGGTCATGTATGGATGTGAAAGTTGGACTGTGAAGAAGGCTGAGTGCCAAAGAATTGATGCTTTTGAACTGTGGTGTTGGAGAAGACTCTTGAGAGTCCCTTGGACTGCAAGGAGACCCAACCAGTTCATTCTGAAGGATATCAGCCCTGGGATTTCTTTGGAAGAAATGATGCTAAAGCTGAAACTCCCGTACTTCGGCCACCTCATGCAAAGCGTTGAGTCATTGGAAAAGACTCTGATGCTGGGAGGGATTGGGGGCAGGAGGAGAAGGGGACGACAGAGGATGAGGGCTGGATGGCATCACTGACTCGATGGACGTGAGTCTGAGTGAACTCCGGGAGTTGGTGATGGACAGGCAGGCCTGGCATGCTGTGATTCATGGGGTCGCAAAGAGTCGGACACGACTAAGCCACTGAACTGAACAGAATAATTGTGAACCGAAATATAAATTGGTACATTCTCTATAGTAAACAATTTGCCAATGCCAAAAAAAAAAAGTTTAAACTGCACGTATTTTTTGACCAAGTTATTCCACTTGGGAATTTACCTTACAGATTTACTCTTATACAAGATTTTATATATACACATATATGTGTATCCACATATTTATAAGATTATTTATTACAACAGTGTTTGTAAACTAAAAAATTTTGGCAATAACCTAAGTTTCCATCTTGACACATCCATTAAAAATAATGGTGAAATGGGAGTTCCCTGGCAGTCCTGTGGTTAGGACTCCACGCTTCCAATGCTGGGGTCCAGGTTCAGTCCCTGGTTGGGGAACTAAGACCCTGCAAGCCATGAGGCAAAGCCAAAAAGTAATAATGAAGCACAGTCATTTATGTATTGGTAAACATATGTTATTAAATGAAAAAAGAGACATAGAATACTATATATATGCTATCATTTTAAAGGAAAAAACATATATTGTCGTTGTTGTTTAGTGTATCCAACTCTTTTGTGACCCTGTGGACTGTAGCCAACCAGGTTACTCTGTCCATGGGATTTCCCAGGCAAGAATACTGGAGTGGGTCACAATTTCCTTCTCCAGGAGATCTTCCTGAATCAGGGATTGAAGCCATATCTCCTGCATTGGTAGGCGGATTCTTTACCACTGAGCCACCAGGGAATCCCATAAATATATACACATATATAATATATATACATATATTTTATATGTAAAATAATGTATGTATGTATTTATATACGAAGAATATATTATTGTATTTGCAGAGAATAAGTATAGAAATGCATACAAAAAGAGCAGCAGTGTTTGTAGAAGAAAAAGAAACTGAGTGGCTAGGATATGGAGTAGGTATATAGAACTGGGACATAACACACAGAAGAAATACACTTTGAAGCATAAGACAGTCTTTCCCTGTGACCTCAGAAGTTTTCAGATTTACTCAAAAATCAAGAGTCCAAAACAAGATTCAAATAAAAAGCGTGGCTGATTATAAACTGTATTTTAATTAGCACATAAACTGTATTTTAATTAGCATACATATTTTTCTAATAGCTATCAAAGCTATCTCTATAGAATAATTCAATGAATCTAGAATAATACTAGGTCATTGAGGAGAAAATAATTTCTAACACTTGCTGATAAATTAAAAATAAATTTAATCTAACTTCACTAACAAGTATACGCTATGAATGAGTTCAGAAGTTGCTGATTTTGCAGCCAGTTTAAGAGATCTGAAACATAAAATGCTATTTATATCCTTTTAGACCAGGTAATATTTTTATGGGCCACTGGCAAGATCAATTTTGATACTGAATGTCAGAACAAAATGCACACAGCCCCTCCTACAATACTCTTATATATGTACCATTATATAGTTAAATGTTGAGGCATTTTAATAGGTTTCAAATGGCAAGAATTTATACTTCATGCTCTATCTCAACCCTAAGTAGCATAAATCCCAGTTCAACTATGCGTTATCTTAGACTTTGTAACTGCATTTTCCTAGCAAAGTTTTGTTTCCTAACTACTCAATCACTCTACATCACTTTTCTTTAAGTTAACTTACCATATAAATCCCCAAGCATTATGTAAAATTATGATAATATACTGGTTTTCAATATGAAGGCTACTACAATATTCCTTTCATTCATTTGTTCAACAAATTTCTATTGATGGTCGTCTTTCCTACCACACAGAACAGCTGAATAGTAAAAACCATTTTGGAAAGACACAAGAAAGAACAGTTAGGATGAGAAATAGAGAAAAGACAGTGAGATAAGAGTTTGTAGAATTTGAATCCATAACTCCAATTGTTCATAAAGTTTATCCTCATTCTTTTCCTGGGGTTCTGTCAGACATCCCCATGCCCTTATAGATCAGCCTTCTTTTTCCTTAAGCTATTTTACTATTCCATTCATTCAGGTTTTCAGTAACTGTTCCCTGAGCACATTGATACTGATTGTTCAGTCGCTAAGTCGTGTACAACTCTCTGCAACCCCACTGACTGTAGCTCACCAGGCTTCTCTGTTCGTGGGGATTTCCAGGCAAGTATACTGGAGTGGGTTACCATTTCTTTCTCCAGGGGATCTTCCCATCCCAAGGATCAAACTTCCATCTTGGGGCAAGACAGGTGGATTCTTCACCACTGAGCCACCAGAGAAGCCCTTCACTAAGCAACTGTATCAATTACTGTGTAAGGCACTAGTATTACATTGATGAGGAAGATACCTGACTCTTACATCATGAAATCTGTTTAATTTGTTCATTTCCTCCCTTACTTTTTGTAGGGAAAATTTTCAGTGTCTTATAGTTGATAACCACCACTTTCCAAATTCTTTTTAAAAGGTCAACACTTACCAGTGCAATGGCGTTCTTATGTTAATGAAGCCAGTAATTTACTTTTTGAGCACAAAGAAACTTGGAATTCAAAATAAATAAAATTAATCTTAAAGCAGTCATTTCATGTAAAATAAATGTTTCTCAAAATGACATGTAAACTATACCATCTATATATGTATTATTCTGTGATTTTCGGTTCTTCTTAAAATAACTATACTAATTTTTGAAATAGATGCTTTTCCACCAGATATTTTGTTTTCTGCAGTGATATATTCAGTGACTATGAGCCCCCTAGTGGATGGCAAGTGAAACAAAAATTTTGTGCGGGTTATACACAGTCAAACACATTTTCAATTTTTAGCACCTTGCTGATGAAGTACTCATTGCAAAAGCTTTTTAAATTACCAAATAATAAAGTATATAAACATTTACACATTTAAAGTCTACAATAAATGACAATACCACTATATAAAAAACATCCAAACTGTAATCTAAATTTTCCAAAGACTATGCAAACTTTGATTTCTGCATCTCAAATGCCAAAGAATGAGCCATGACAAAGTTGGTTTATAACCACAGGGTAAGTGGGACAGTGATATTAAATACTTCTCCCACCACCACCTTTCAACCACACTTCATTTTGTCCACAAGCGCTTACATCCTGTCCTTGAAAGAGGAATGTTAACTATCTTATGTCTGAAAAGTTGGGGAAAAGATAGACTGTTGCTGGCTATATTTCAGATCAGAACTTTGTTAACTGCACATATGTTCCACACAGAATTAAATCATGTCAGAAGCTAAAAGTATAAGGTGGAGACCTATCAAACTCAAGCCAGTTTATAAGGCAACTCAATGAAATATTTCATATAAAAAAATCCAGGATAAAAGCCAACCTGTGCAGGCTGCCAGGAGAGCAGGTGCAAACTGGATTGTCCTGGGCAAACTGGCATATATTGCAATTCCATTTATGTCTCTTAAATGAAAGAAACTTGACAATGGTTCAAGTTTAATTCAACTGAAAACAGAAAGCATTTACTCTCACCAGCAGAGTAAATGAAGTAGAGGAAGTATACTCTCACCAGCAAAGTATTTGAGATCAGATTAGATCAGATCAGATCAGTCGCTCAGTCATGTCCGACTCTCTGCGACCCCATGAATCACAGCACGCCAGGCCTCCCTGTCCATCAGGGTTCTCCCTCTGAACTCACCAGTCTCAGAGTTCACCCAGACTCATGTCCATCGAGTCAGTGATGCCATCCAGCCATCTCATCCTCTGTCGTCCCCTTCTCCTCCTGCCCCCAATCCCTCCCAGCATCAGACTCCTTTCCAATGAGTCAACTCTTCGCATGAGGTGGCCAAAGTACTGGAGTTTCAGCTTTAGCATCATCCCTTCCAAAGAAATCCCAGGGCTGATCTCCTTCAGAATGGACTGGTTGGATCCAATTGCTCCAAATCCTCACAGATGTTAAATGATATCATGGTTTTCATTTTTGTTTTACAATTGTAGCTTCTCCAAGTGAGTGCATCTAAAGTGTCTCATTGTTGTCTTGCTTTGCATCTTTCAAATGAATAAAGACAGGACATTCTCCTTGTAGTTTTATCAGGTTAGCAGCCATTTGTGCATTTCTGTCGTGAAGAAAATACTTTTTGCACTTTTAGGGCTTTTGTTTTGTTTTTCAATTGGGCTGTGCCTGGCCTCTCAGTTGTAGCATGTGACTCTTAATTGCAGCATGTGGGATCTGCAACCCAACCTGGGATTGAACTCAGATCACCTGCATTGGGAGACTGGCGTCTCAGCCTCTGGACTAGCAAGGAAGTCCCTTATTTATATTATTTAAAGGTGAGTGTTCTTTATATTTCTTTTTAAGCTACATGTATTGCAAATATTTTCTCTGGAAATTTCTTAAAGTTTAATTTGGTTATACATTTTCTTAGTATCTTTTAATGAACAAAGTTTTTATTTTGATGATGTCTAGTTTGTCATTGTTTTGCCTTTTATGGTTAGCACTTTCTGTGTTTATCTATGGAATCTTTGCCTATATCATGAAGATAGCCTCCTCTGGTTCTTCCTAGAAGCTTTATAGTTTTAGCCCAAAGCAAGGTCACAATGATTTTCTTCTACATTTTCTTTGATAAGTTTTATACTTCTAATTTTTATTATTATAGCTATGATCCATTTTTGGTTATTTTTATGGTAAAAAAGCAAGCTTCAAATTTCATTTTTAAATGGATATTCACTGTTTCAGCACAATGAGACTTGTTTAAAGGACAGAATACAGTCTATCTTCTTACCATTCTTTGTACCACTAATAAGAATGAATATGCTATTGTTGTTTGCTGGATTGTTCTGTAAATATCAGTTAGGTCAGGTTGATTGATACTGTTTTTCAAGTCTACTATATCTTTGATGATTTTCTGCCTACTGGTTCTATCAGTTATTGAGAGAAGGGTATTTATAACTCCAGTCACTCCAATCACAACTGTCAGTCAGTCAGTTCAGTCGCTCAGTCGTGTCCGACTCTTTGTGACCCCATGAATTGCAGTATGCCAGGCCTCCCTGTCCATCACCAACTCCCGGAGTTCACCCAAACTCATGTGCATCGAGTTGGTGATGCCATCCAGCCATCTCATCCTCTGTTGTCCCCTTCTCCTCCTGCTCCCAATTCCTGCCAGCATCACAGTCTTTTCCAATGAGTCAACTCTTCTCATGAGGTGGCCAAAGTATTGGAATTTCAGCCTCAGCATTAGTCCTTCCAATGAATACCCAGGACTGGTCTCCTTTAGGATGGACTGGTTGGATCTCCTTGCAATCCAAAGGACTCTCAAGAGTCTTCTCCAACACCACAGTTCAAAAGCATTAATTCTTCAGCACTCAGCTTTCTTCACAGTCCAG
Organism: Bos indicus; assembly: GCF_029378745.1. Lineage (NCBI taxonomy): Eukaryota > Metazoa > Chordata > Mammalia > Artiodactyla > Bovidae > Bos > Bos indicus. The sequence goes on from NC_091773.1 coordinate 61,088,291, forward strand.
CTCTCACATCCATACATGACCACTGGAAAAACCACAGCCTTGACTAGATGGACCTTTGTTGGCAAAGTAATATCTCTGCTTTTTAATATGCTATCAAGGTTGGTCATAACTTTCCTTCCAAGGAGTAAGCGTCTTTTAATTTCATGGCTGCAATCACCATCTGCAGTGATTTTGGAGCCCCAAAAATAAAGTCATCCACTCTTTCCCCATCTATTTCCCATGAAGTGATGGGACTAGATGCCATGATCTTAGTTTTCTGAATGTTCAGCTTTCAACATTCATAATTCTGAATTATGCTTCCCCATAATGTGTCAGAATTCTACTGTTCATTTGGGCTAGTCCTTTGTCAGTGAAAGAAGCATCAAGGGATAATATTGAAAGAAATATATTTGTTTTTACCACCTTCTTCAAAGATTAGAGATATGCTTCTAATTTCCCTACAATGGTGAAGTAATTACTCATAAATTTGTTGGGTTTATTTTTAACGTCCATAACCTCTTAACAATATGCACTCCAAAGCTTAATAATCTATTATGTGATCCAGGCTTCTAATATTTCCTTTTTTCTTCCTAAACCTAACTTTCTAGAGTCCAAAGGAAACTATGTCATTCAGCTATCGAGTTTTTGAAGGAGTCTGCTTCCATTATCCATTTTATTACCGTTTATTCATTTAAAATCCTAGCTCCATTGGTTATCATCTATTTTTTTCATCAAAGTGCATATACTTTGATCATTATACTTGCCATTTCACAATTTTTCCTGATTCATGAAGTCCTTGTGTAGCAGACACTGCTGCTGTCTCAACCCACATTGCCTTATTCCTTCACTGTTCCCTACATAGTGATGCTTTCTTACTGTATTTGTAATATTCTGCCTGACTGTTTTCTCTGGCACAGGAATATACTTGAGCAATGAGTTCCAGAGAGTTAATACCCACCAGAAATAGTCTTAATCCAACAACAAAGGAAAGTTATGGATAAATACCCACAACCTCCTTACCCATTGCATGGGATAACTCTGTGAAATGATACTTTGTCTCCCAAAAGTACCAGTAAGATTGAGACACAATTGCTAAGAGGTTAAGGTCTTGAATGCATCCAATATTGTATTGCTTCCTTAACTGGATCATTTCCCACATCCCTACAGGCAATACCTTGGATTGCCTTACGTATAAAAAACTACCTGCTCTTAAATTTTTGTGTCCTCAATCTAAGATGGTCCTCTAAGCTTAAAAGTCCTGAGTTCCTGAGATTTTGCACTGAGACGTGTTCACAACATACCAGCCATGAAATCACCACTGTTTTGCCCAAGATAGGATTTACACTGTCTGTTTCACTTTTGCTAGTTTTCAAACAACCAGCACAGCCATCATTTCATTATTTTCCTAAGATGTAGCTTCACCAGGGTGATGGCTTCAGGCATCTTCTAAAGTGACTCCCCCTGGAAAAGGAAACGGCAGCCCATTCCAGTATTCCTGCTTAGGAAATCCCATGGACAGAGGAGCCTGGTGGGCTATAGTCCATGAGTTCACAAAGAGTTAGACACGACTTAGCGACTGAACACCAACAACAAAGTGACTCATAGTTACCTTACCTGTCATAATTGAGTGCTCATGGAATAGAGGCAGGCGTGCCTCAGCTAAGCTGGACACAGAAGGGGCGTGGGTGATGGGGCTGAGGGCACGCCTCCAGGGGCATGTCTGCTAGAGGCAGGCAAGGCTCTGAGAGCCAGCAGAGGAGTCGAGATGGCCAGACTCCAAACAGCCATGAGCCTAGAGGGTCATAGACACCAGGGGACAGGTCTTGCTGGTAGCCAGCCTAGCTTGGGTTCTTCCGCCTCAGCTGAGCACCTTCCCCACCCCACAGACATGGAGGATCACAGCCCTCCAGTTCTCAGCCAACACTCCCCTCTTTTGGATTTCGAGTCTGAGCTTTTCCATTCCTGGCACCTGGCAGGGTGTCTAGCCAGAGAAGACTGACGGGGTGGCAGACAGAGGTTAGAGGGCATCACTATCCTACATAGGGTCAGACCTCAGGCCAGCGGCCAAAGTCCAGGCTCTGCAGAAAGATAATTAAGAGCTGTCACTGTGAAAATGGGCGGGGGTCAGCTGTCCAATCCTTGGGTCAGAAAGATCCCCTGGAGACGGAAATGACAACCCACTCCAGTATCCTTGCCTGGAGAACCCCGTGGATAGAGAAGCCTGGTGGGCTACAGTCCATTGGGTCACACAGAGTCAGACACAACTGAAGTGACTAAACAGAGGCAGCAGGTGTCCTCAAGTTGGAGGGGGATCTACATCACAAAACGTAAGTCAAATTCTGTTACTAAGAAACTCCTACTGAGCAGAATCTGATGTTAACTTTAAAGGAGAGATTTGTTCCTTGCCTTCAAATTGTAATGGGGGCAGTGTGGGCAGGCAGCCCTTAGCACACCACTCTTACCTGGCCAGCGTGTGACCATTAGCACAAGACCCTTAGAGCAGTGGCTAGAGGTCCCCTCTGCCAACAGTCAGACTCCAGTGATCCTCCAGGCAGAAAGGGCAGTGAGAGGTGGGTTGTGCCCTTTGCCCCAGGTCCTCCTGGGCCTCTGGCCTGGGGATCAGCAGATGAGCTGGGGTGGCTTGGGAAAGGCTAAGGGCTGTGCCCTGCCAAGTTCCAGAGCCCCTGCCAAGTCTGCCCAGTGGCTGGGCCCAGGCCTTTACCAAATGGCGGGGGCAGTCTCCATGAGTCACAGTCCATGGAGGCCTCAGCACCTGAGTATGTGGATACTGTCATTAAGGTAACAGCTTCAGTCTGTCCATTCAAGTATCAAAAACTGGTACAGCTTGATCAGTTGTCTACCCCTAGGAGGTGGCCAGAGGTCGGGTTATAAGTTATAAGAACACTGTACACCATTACTTCAGGTCCACCTCTGTGGTTGGGGCTCTTCTCAAAGAAGGGCAATTGTTGTGAGCTGGGAATTAATCTGACTGGTATTTGCCACAAATGATTCTCTCCAGTTTAAATGAAAAGCCTGCAGTCCTGGGCACCGGGTTCCCTCAGTGATGACGGCCACACAGGGTCTGGGGACCCAGTCCTGAGAGCACTGCCAGCCTCATCTGCCAGGCCTGGACCCTGGTAAGAGGACCTAGACCGGGTGCTGGATGTGAACACTCCTGGGCAGGGTAACCAGCCCCCTTCTCTTAGCCAGGGCCTGGACCTCACAGAGCAGAAGTTGAGACTCGGGACCTTGCCTTTTCTTGTCAGAACAGAGAATATCATTTGTTTTGGTGGAGGTTTGCGGGAATATTCTTACCCAACCATGATCTGACCTCAAGAACAAGGGATCTGACGCTAACTACACCCCTCCCTCACCTTTCCTACGAAGGGCTTTGGTGAAAGCTTTTGGGGTTCTGAGGATGTGAGCCATCTGTCTCCTCTCATGGCATCGCAATGTATCTTTCTCTGTTCCAGACTCCAAAGCTTTGGTACCATTTGGCCTCACTGTGCATGGGGCACACAGACTTGCATTTTAGTAACACTCAGAACCGACCATCCTGTAAGCACAACTTAGATTTGTGTTTCAACAAATGCATGACTTTATAGTTGTTCACATGTAAATGCATCTGCCACTTCCAGATAACAAACATAGTGTGAACTAGATTTTTTTTAAATTGTCAGTTCAAACAGAGGAATATGGTATAGAAAAATAATCTTCCCAACAAAACTTTCCATTCTCCCCCTTCCAAAATTAGGAAATCTAAGACTCATAAACTATTTTTAAAAGTCTAACACTTTGAACATAGAGAAGCCCATTGAACTGAGCCAAAGAGTTAATAACAGAGTTAGTCAATGGAAAAATCAAACTATGAAACCCTTTCATCAGCTGGAAAACCATTTCATGCTTCAACCTGAGGTAGAACCTTTGGAAACGTGATTAATCTTCCCTGTTCTCTCAATTCCGCTTCCAGTTGGTCCCATCAATCCAACCTCTCCAAAGTGTCTTAAAAACCATCTCCTTCATTCCCATTGCTCTTATGCCCATTTGTCTTTCCTGGGATCATGACCTCCTACCAAGGCTCCCTGTTTCATTTCACTTCTTTATTCTGGAACAATCTGACACTCCTTCATCAAATCTACGACTGTTCAAACATATAAGAGCTCAAGTCCTAACATCACTTTCAGCATTGCTATAAAACATATGGACATTTACATTATATTTAGACAACTCATTTGTTGCCTAAACATGTCGTGTATTTGTATTTCTGTTTGGAATGAAGTTTAAAAATAATATTTACCTAAAGATTAAGCAAAATGTTTACCTGTCTGAAGCTACGTCACTGGCAATTTGGTGCTTCACTCCTGACCCATTTTTAATAGAATCCTGTCTTGTGAGCCCATGAGATCGACTTTTCTCCACTGCAGGTACAGATAAGTCACCTGAGGGTCCTTGGAACTGGGCCTGCTCATGCAGTTTTGCTTTCTTCTCCTGAGGCGCCTCCTCATTCCGAAGTCCTCGGAGAACCTTTTGATCAGGTTGCTGTGGTGTATTAGATCCACTATTATAAAACCATGCTCCGGATTTAGCGAGGATTTCTTGTTGTTTTCGGCACAAATTACATACCCACATAACCTGCATGTGAATATACAGGGAAAAGAAATTAGTGTTTCCAAAGTTAAAAGCAAGTAAAAAGAGAGACAACAACTCAAGCTAATATATATATATATATATATATATATATATGTATGTATGGTCATTCTTTCTAAAGTTAAAACACAATCCAGATTAACTACTATTGTTAATTAAATTACGTATCTTTTAACTCTGTCAAAATAACTATAATGAAATAGACAATATTTACTGGCAGTAGAAATACCAAACTAGAATGTATAATTACTATTTGTTTCTTTGTATTCTTTAATTGCTTTTTATTTAAATTAGAGGCATAATAAAATACACAGAAAATGGATTTTGAGGCTAGAAAAAATTGGATCTAATACCAACTCCAAGGAACCTTGGCAATCATTTTTATTTTGTTCTGTCTTCAAATTGGATATACATTACTCTTCATTTTTCTCCAACTAAATTCAAAGTTCAACAAGGTACTGAACCTTCATGTTTATAGAACTTAGTTCCCTTAATGATAAAATAAGAAATAGGGATATTAATATTCATTTTCCTGTTGTTGTTTTGAGGATTGAAATAATTTGGAGGAATCAACCTTCCTGATTTCAGATTATACTACAAAGCTACAGTCATCAAGACAGTATGCTCCTAGCACAGAAACAGAATAAAGACCAATGCAACAAAACAGAAAACCAAGAGAGAAAACCACACGCTTATGGGTACTGTTTTTGACAAAGGAGGCAAGAATATACAATGGGGCAAAGACAGACTCTTCGATAAGAGGTGTTGGGAAAACTGGACAGCTACATGGAAAAGAATGAAATTAGAACACTTTCTAACACCACAGACATAAACTCAAAATGGAATAAAGCCCTAAATGTAAGACCAGAAACTATAAAACTCTTAGAGGAAAGCATGGGCAGAACACTTGAACTTAAAAGCTTTTGCACAGCAAAGGAAACTACAAACAAGGTGAAAAGACAGCCCTCAGAATGGGAGAAAATAATAGCAAATGAAACTGACACTTTCCAAAATATACAAGCAGCTCATACAACTCAATACCAGAAAAAAGCCCAATCAAAAAATGGGGAAGTGACCTAAAAAGGCATTTCTCCAGACATACAGATGGCTAACAAGCACATGAAGAGATGCTCAACATCACTCATTATTAGAGAAATGCAAATCAAATCTATAATGAGATACCATCTCACACCAGTGAGAATGGCCATTATTAAAAAGTACAAACAATAAATGCTGGAGAGGGTGTGGAGAAAACAGAACCCTCTTGCATTGCTGGTAGGAATGTAAACTTATACAGCCACTATGGAAGATGGTATGGAGGTTCCTTAAAAAGTTAGGAATAAAACCACCACATGACCCAGCAATCCCACTCCTAGGCATATACCCTGAGAAAATAAAAATTGAAACAGACACATGTACCCCCCAAAAAAATAAAATAAAATGTCTGGCACCATGGCACAATGCCTGGTTTATGTTGGACTTTCAGTAGGTTACCTACTAATAATAGGTTAATCTTTTATCACCAAATATATTACAGCTTCTTGAGGGGCTTTTATTTCTTTTGAGTAGCTCTTAATGGCTAAAATAAAGCTTAGGAATATTGCTGATTAATAGAAACCTAACACTTTCATAATTTTACTAGGACACTTCACATAAAATGCACAATTTAACCATTTTTAACTGCACAGTTCAGTAGTATTAGGTATATTTATATTGTTGTGAAACAGATCTCCAAAATTTGTGTGTCTTATAAAATTCAAAGTCTATATCCATTAAACAGCAAATTCCCTTTTCTCCCTCCCATCCCCTGGTAACCATCATCCTACTCTTGATTTTTTAATAGATGAGTTTTTCAGACTCCAGGAATCAAAGAATTTTAAAACTAACATCTGTATGGGCAGATAAACTTTTATCTTCTTCCAAAAAATGTTTTTCAATTAATCAAAAAAAAATCGAGTGATTTTAATGTCATATTTATGTCAAATACTGAATCTTAAGGCTCTCCAGATGGCTAAACATTTCTCCTTGGTTTGAATTAATTATAATAATATAGATAGTCACAGTAAAAGAAAAATTCAACATGCTATTTTCAACTGATACAAGGATGCTTTTGTAAAATGCAATTTAAAATTTTTGCTTCATTGCCCATTATTTCAGTTCACATTGTTTGTACAGTCTATATCAAACAACACTGTACTTGATCATTTTTATTTTGTTCTGTCTTCAAACTGGATATACATTTCTCTTCATGTTTCTCCAACTACATTCAAAGCTCACTGGGGGCAACATCTGTATCTTCTATTTGCATAATGTGCATGCCTGCATGCTCAGTTCAGTTCAGTCACTCAGTCGTGTCTGACTCTATGTGACTCCATGGACTGCAGCACACCAGACCCCCCTGTCAGTGACTGAGTCAGTGATGCCATCCAACCATCTCATCCTCTGTCTTCCCCTTCTCCTCCTGCCTTGAATCTTTCCCAGCATCAGGGTCTTTTCAAATGAGTCAGCTCTTTGCATCAGGTGGCCAAAGTACTGGAGTTTCAGCTTCAGCATCAGTCTTTCCAATGAATATTCAGGACTGATTTCTTTTAGGATCAACTGGTTGGATCTCCTTGCAGTCCAACGGACTCTCAAGAGTCTTTTCCAACACCACAGTTCAAAAGCATCAATTCTTCGGTGCACAGCTTTCTTTATAGTCCAACTCTCACATCCATGCATGACTACTGGAAAAACCATAGCTTTGACTAGATGGACATTTGTTGGCAAACTAAAGTCTCTACTTTTTAACATGCTGTCTAGGTTGGTCATAACTTTTCTCCCAAAGAGTAAGCGTCTTTTAATTTCATGGCTGCAGTCACCATCTGCAGTGATTTTGGAGCCCAAGAAAGTAAAATCTGCCACTGTTTCCCTATCAATTTGCCATGAAGTGATGGGACTGGATGCCATGATCTTAGTTTTCTGAATGTTGAGTTTTAAGCCAACTTTTTCACTCTCCTCTTTCACCTTCATCAAGAGGCTCTTTAGTTCTTCTTTGCTTTCTGCCATAAGGGTGGTGTCATCTGCATGTCTGAGGTTATTGATATTTCTCCCAGCAATCTTGATTCCAGCTTGTGCTTCATCCAGCTCAGTGTTTGTCATGATGTACTCTGCACATAAGTTAAATAAGTAGGGTGACAACATACAGCCTTGACGTACTCCTTTTCCTATTTGGAACCAGACTGTTGTTCCATGTCCAATTCTAACTGTTGTTTCCTGACCTGCATACAGATTTCTCAAGAGGTCAGGTGGTCTGGTAGTCCCATCTCTTTAAGAATTTTCCAGAGTTTGTCGTGGTCCACACAGTCAAAGGCTTTGGCATTGTCAATAAAGCAGATGTTTTTCTGGAACTCTCTTGATTTTTCGATGATCCAGCGGATGTTGGCAATTTGATCTCTGGTTCCTCTGCCTTTTCTAAAACCAGCTTGAACATCTGGTAGTTCACAGTTCACATACTGTTGAAGTCTGGCTTGGAGAATTTTGAGCATTACTTTACTAGTGTGTGAGATGAGTGCAAATGTGCAGTAGTTTGAGCATTCTTTGGCATAGCCTTTCTTTGGGACTGGAATGAAAACTGGCCTTTTCCAGTCCTGTGGCCACTGCTGAGTTTTCCAAATTTGCTGGTATATTGAGTGCAGCACTTTCACAGCATCATCTCTGAGGATTTGGAATAGCTCAACTGGAATTCCATCACCTCCACTAGCTTTGTTTGTAGTGATGCTTCCTAGGGCCCACTTGACTTCATATTCCAGGATATCTGGCTGTAGGTGGGTGATCACACCATCATGATTATCTGGGTCATGAGGATCTTTTTGTATAGTTCTTCTGTGTATTCTTGCCACCTCTTCTTAATATCTTCTGCTTCTGTTAGGTGCCGGGAGCCAGCATACTGCATATTGAGTGCATATTGCATATTGCATATTGAGTGCAGCACTTTCACAGCATCATCTTTCAGGATCTGGAATAGCTCAACTGGAATTCTATCACTGCCAGGAGCCAGCGTGAGGAACTCCGCCCATGGCAAAGGTCATGAGGAAGGAGGCTCAGCATACGCAAAGGCGGGATCAAGCCTCAGGAGTCCCCCTGGAAATTCTCAAGCATCTACCCCCAAAACCAGAGTCTGCCTACTTTCTGCTTTGTGCTCTCACCTACACCTCTGACTTTACAGGGGGCTGTCCCCCACTACCTCTCTCTGAAAAGAAGAGTTAACTTACAGCTCCAGTTAATAAAGTTCCTGGGTGTGATAGTATTTCAACCTACAAACTCCTTTGGAAGTCCTCTAGCCTGCCTGAATAGGTTTTTCCAGCCACATGTGATTGCTCAGAGCCTCCAAACTGTGAGAGGCATGAGATGTTCTAAACTGTCTAAATACAGATTCCTTTGAGCAGTTAAAAGATTGATTAGAAATTGTATTGGTGAAGGGATTTTCACTTGTTGGGCCAATGTTTGCTGCTAAGTTTCCATATCCCTTACTTGCTGTGTCCCTGGCAGTGTATTGATTAATATAATTGGTGTAAGTATTGAGTGCATAGCTTTAATGTTTGTAACCTGGGACCCTTGAGCTAATTCTTTTTCTTGTTATAGCCCACCACACCTTTGCTGTGTAGGAATGCAACTTTATCTAATGCTTTTGGAGGGTGGCTCCTGACCAATCACCTTTAGAGAAAAATAAGTTTTCTGAAGAAAGGGTCTTAAAATGTTAACAGGCCTCCGGGCCATAAGATGATGCAAATCACCTAAGCTTTTGCATATGATAAGTTTGCAGGAAGAAAGCCTGGCTTGCTGCATGACTCTACCCCTTCCCCGATTATCCTCTATGCATAACTTAAGGTATAAAAACTACTTTGGAAAATAAAGTGCGGGCCTTGTTCACCAAAACTTGGTCTCCCCATGTCATTCTCTCGCTCACCTTCTGGCTGAATTATTCAGCCTCTTTTCTCCACTGAATTTCCTCACTGAGCTATCCTTATTCTATTACTCTTTATATCCTTAATTAACGTTTAATTAAGCAGTTGTTTCCTGATCCTCGCCTACGCCGTCCCCGCTTTGAATTCCCTGGATCCACCAGGGCTGGACCCCGGCAGTTAGGTCCATACCATTTCTGTCCTTTATTGTGCCCATCTTTGCATGAGATGTTCCTTGGTATCTGTAATTTTCTTGAAGTGATCTCTAGTCTTTCCCATTGTATTGTTTTCCTCTATTTCTTTGCATTGATCGCTGAGGAAGGCTTTCTTATCTCTCCTTCCTATTCTTTGGAACTCTGCATTCGAATGGATATATCTTTCCTTTTCTCCTTTGCCTTTCACTTCTCTTCTATTAACAGCTGTTTGTGAGGCCTTCTCAGACAACCATTTTGCCTTTTTGCATTTCTTTTCCTTGGGGATGGTCTTGATCCCTGCCTCCTGTACAGTGTCACGAACCTCCGTCCATAGTTCATCAGGCACTCTGTCTATCAGATCTAATCCCTTGAATCTATTTGCTCAGTCAGTTGCTCAGTCGTGCCCAATTCTTTTGACCCTGTGGACTGTAGCCCACCAGATTCCTCTGTCCATGAAATTTTCCAGGCAAAAATACTGGAGTGGGTTGCCATTTCCTACTCCAGGGGATCTTTCCAACCCAGGAATCAAACCAGTTCTCCTGTGTTCCTTGCATTGGCAGAAGGAGTACCACTGAGCCACCTGGGAAACCCTATTTGCATAATAAGACATTATACATTATAGAACAGTAAGACCTAAATTTTTGCTAACTTGAAATCATTTGAAATCTTTCTGGGGGATGTAATGTAATAAAATTTTTATGCTATTACACTAAGATTCATGTTTCGTCTGTTTCCAAAAGAATTAATCATCAATAACATTAATTTTTGTTACTATCTAATTTTTATAATAAGAAAGCATTTTTTATATTAAAATATCAAAATATCACTCAAATTTTAAAAAATACATCATAGTTCAAATTTCTTTTGGTTTGAATACATATGAAACACTATACATTTAACTCATCAATAGTCTCAAAAATCAAATTTCAACCAAAATCTTCAGCCTTTAAATGCCATCTTGTGACAAATGTAGGTACTGCAGATCTCTTTTAAAAGTGAAAGCAACTAAATATAAAACCAGAAAATAACATTAAAAGTTAAATTTGAATTTTTCTGTTTTTTTTTTTTAAAAATTATGATTCATGTTAACAGTGATAATACATCTATATGATTTTATGATATGAAGTTATCTGGACTAAGTCACACTCAGAATATTGAAGAATAACATCCTTTTGTACCTGATAATTGATAATGAAACAGAAATGAGAGTTTGTGAGACAGACAACTATCTAATCATGATCATTTGCAGAAACAACTTACTGCTGCTTCATTATTTGTCACAAGGTAAGCAGGTTACTTAAGCTCTTCCAGAGAGTTTCAAGAGTATCCCTAGAACAGCAGCCTAAGTATCACCTGGAAACTTTAGAAGTGTACCTTTTCAGGCTACACCCCAGACCTACTGAATCAGAAACTGGGAAAGAATGCAGAAATACGTTATTTTCTTTTATTTATTTGCCAAATCCTACAGGTGATTCTGATGTTTGGTAAAGTTAAGAGAGCCATCAGGGCAGCAATTCCCAACTCAGTGTGTTCAATGAGTTACAAGTGTGTTCCTCAGAATGACTAGGGTAGGTTAGAGGAGGCTATAACCAGCCCTACCCAGTGCAGACTAGATAAATGTCTGATACTATTTGTACAAATTTATAAATTTAAGTTAACTCATTGTACAAGCAGTATCATTTCCAAGCAGCACAAAATGAAAAAAAAAAAAAAAAAGAAGAACTAGAAGCACTATGAGCTTAGTTTTCCTTATCTGTTAACACTCAGTGGCTATTAATACATAAAATAAATGACTGCAAGGTGTGAAGGATGCTGTCTGATTTCTATTAAAGACACTATGTATTAATACTTTCCCATCCTCTCTGGGCTATCCACATTGTGCTGTGCTTAATCACTTAGTCGTGTCTGACTCTTTGCAACTCCATAGACTCTAGCCCACCAGGCTCCTCTGTCCACGGATTCTCCAGGCAAGAACATTGGAGTGGGGTGCCATGTCCTCCCCAGGGAATCTTCCGAACCCAGGGATCAAACCCAGGTTTCCCTCCTTACCGTCTGAGCCACCAGGGAATTCTGACTAGATCTTATGTTCCTTCCTAAACTGCTGGCCTCTAGTAATCCTCATATCCTAATACCCAGTTACCCTTCTCTCACTATCTCCTCCTACTTTCGGATTAAGAATCTATTAATCTTTAAGGATCAGAAAGCCTAAATCCACTCACTTAAATTAATACAGAAACTGACAATTTCACTTAAAGCCCTTTACATACACTGCAACTCATCAATTGCTGATACTGAACAATGTCTTACAAATACATAGATGTGCTGTGAAGTGAATTTTCACTAACTGTCTGTGAAACAATTGATATCTATTAGAGCTGAATTCTGTGTCTGTGGAAAAAATTAACTAATTTGGGATAAAATAGCAGGACTTTTGTTAATGGAATCCTTTAGCCAGTTAAGTTAACCAGCAAATGTACCTTATGATAAATGCTTTTAAAACATCTTAGAAATATATATGCTCATAAATCACCAAGGTTAAAGCTTATTAGTTTGGCTGGTCATCATTTATCAAAACAAAAAATCTAGGCCCTGAGAATACAAAGACACAGAGGATTCAAAATTATAAGGTATTATTACTTTCAGTTCTAAATATGCCAATATTTTCAAAGTAATATAGCAATATAAGAGGTGAAATACTAGTGACTCAAATTTGTCCCTTATTACCATATGTTCCATTCCACAAACATCCTTGTTGGGGTTAAAAAGGGGAAAAAACTAAGGAAAATAGAAATATCTCTTCAAAACCATAAAAATGGTAAATGTAATAGCTAAACTTCATAGTCACAAACCAAACTATGTTAACTGCACACAACAACTTAAAGGAATGTAAACCTCTGAAAACTCTGATTTTCATCTAAATAGGGATAATAAATAATAGAGTATTTCAGAGAAATGAAGGATTACTGCTTAGAGACTGATGCTAATGAGACCAAGGCAAAGTTGATAAAACCAGCTAACTTTGCACAGAATAAAAGAATTTACTAGGCTCTACCACTAATCTATAATGCTTATCAATGTGTGCATTTGTCAGAAATAAAGTGTTAAATTGATTGGTTTGACCCTATCACATGACTAGAAAACTGTGGAAGACGCTGCTGCTGCTGCTGCTGCTAAGTCGCTTCAGTCGTGTCCAACTCTGTGCGACCCCATAGACGGCAGCCTACCAGGCTTCCCCATCCCTGGGATTCTCCAGGCAAGAACACTGGAGTGGGTTGCCATTTCCTTCTCCAATGCATGAAAGTGAAAAGTGAAAGTGAAGTCGCTCAGTCGTATCTAGCTAGCTATTAAATTTATTTCCTTTGTCTCTTAGAAAATTACATTTCCCAATCTCCCTTGTAGAGATGGCCATTATTATGTTCTGGCCAATGGATTACAAGCAAAATGATGTGTGCCATTTCATGACCATTCAAAACTCTCATATGCTATGATCAAGCTCTTCATTCAAGACCCTGGGGGATAAAGGATCCATTAAAAAATAGAAGGAGGCTGGGAATCTGAACGACTACTTGGAAGGGAGTCTCTGATGATCAGCCACAGACAGTAGTGTGGACTTCACACTGTGAGAAATAAAATTCTATTATGTTGAGCTACAGAAACTTTCTAAGTTTATCATTTGCAGTTGACTAATTCAAAATCTTTCTAAAGCACATGTTCTACTGAATGCGTCACCAGCATACTCTTTATATGAACAATGCATTACTAAAAAGGCATAAAAATGTGCTTCAACGTTGATCTGGAGCCAACTTTCACTGAGTCTTAAGAACAGCTTGCGCACATTTCTTCTCAATTCTGCAATTGATGAAGTAATCTGAGTTACTTGAAAGCAGCCATTGTGGACGTTTTTATAGACTATGAAAATTGGAAAATACCACCAACCAGGACATTTTCTTACAGAGAGCCTGTGGTTAACATTTATCAGTACATCACTGAATATATTGTATCTAATATAATCTCCTAAAAGATTATACATTTAGCATTAAAAGATAAGCTTGGATGAAGCTGTAATTTACCATAAAATTAATTCAGACCATAAAATTCTAATTTATTTATAGATGTGCAAGTAACTACTAACACTAACTCATTCATTATTTATTCATTCACTCAGTATTCACTAAATGGCTAGTGTATGCCAGACACTACCTAAGAGCTGGCAAATACAGCTCAGCAGACATAGATTTTGCTGTGGAGTTTAAAGTATAGTAAGGAAGACAAATATTTGCAAATGACCATACAAATATTCTTTAGATTACTATTATGAGAAATGCTACAAAAGGAATACAATCACACCAAAAATCCCTGATGCTTCCTCTCCCCAGGCCCAGGCTGCATATGGGAAAAAAAAGAACGCAGAGATCTGCAAGAGGCCTGGAAATCCAGAAAAGTCAATTACAGCATGACCCTACTGTTCCCATGATTAGATCTGTGGTGTTTCTGTCCCTCAGAAGGTAGAGTTCAGTGGCACTGCAGGCTACTAACCTACATGTCCCTTCCCTAGCGCTCTCATGGTACAACTGGCAAGGGAGTACCAGACCATATTTTAAGAGGATTAAAGTTTTTCAAACATGTTCCTTAATGAATTAAGAGATCAATGTAATTTCAATGTAATGGGCTTATAGATTACAAAACAAGTATCAGAAAATTTCTTCCATCTGATAACCCCAAGACAAGCAGCCAGACTTTGCCAAATTCCCCATGAACCACAAGCATGGCATCTCTAGCTAATATACAATCATATTTGTCAGCTGATACAGGAGAGTTCAGTGGTGTCTTCATTAAGTCTCTCAGGAGACAGCAGCAGTACAGAAGAAATTTTTACTTGGAACATCTCCAAGTCTTAGTTGGCTATTGATAATGGCTTTGAAAAATTACTCACAAAGAAACATAACTTGTTTCTTCTCTAATTATTTATCTGATTTTCCTCAACAGTAGATTAGCCAGATTTCTTTTAAAACTACGTACTCAATTTTAGCCTGATAAATAGGTCCTTTGGCTAAATTCTTTATGCTTTACATTTCTACCCCTTCCCCTGCTGTTTTCCAAGAAAGCATCTGGGTGTCCCATGGAGCTTCTGCTGCTAAAATCTGCAGCTCATCTAACTCATAGTCTGGTTCTTCCACTCTATTCAGACAGGACTGCACTCCATTGTTGACTTGATCTCACTTTAGCTCCCAAGGCTCTGTTGACTCCTCCTAGTCTCTGAACAATTCTCCATTCAGTCATGGCCCAAGGTAACTGTACTGCAGTCTCTACTGAAAAGTGGCCACATCCCTCATCCCTCACCATTGGGGGAGTATCACAGCAGGGACATGCAGCTACTTCTGTGTCCTCCATGCCCCCCTGGAACTGAAGATAGTTCTGGAAAGCTAATGCTGGAAGGACATCCAGAAAGATATCTCTTCCAAGAACCTCAAATACTAGTAAGGGTAAAAGTTGCCCTTTGACTTAACTAATAAGCATCCCCATCCTGAGTCAAAGACTAGAAAGAACAGACTAGAACATTACTCTGATCATTTGTGCCTTCCTACTGTTGTTCTTCTTCCTCATCATGTACAGGGATAGAAGCGTCAGACTCTTCCTTGACTGTGTACCTTTTCTGTGTACCTGACACTCTCCCCAAGAACCCTCAGGCTTGGACTTAGGACTGTGGCGCCCCCCTTCACCATTCCAAAGCTTCCCAAAAGAAGCCAGCTTACTGATAAAATAATCTAAACCAAGAGGCACTTCGAATATACTATACCTATTTCTCTGTGATCTGAATACTGTCAGTTATGGTCAAAGATTAATATTCGCCAAAGTGCAAAGTATGAACCAGAACCACACCTAGAAAAAGAAGAACTGGGAACTTCTAGTTTCTGATAAAATGGCTGGTTCCTCTGCTCTGGGCAGGGTGGGAGGCTGCAGAGCACAGAAAAGGAACCTACTCTTTTAAAACACAGGAAATGAAGTGAAAATGAAAGACAATTAAGTTGAAAATACAGTCATTTATTGTATTGCCATGCAGTCAATATTACTAAACATTTTAGGTATCTGTACTTTTATCAATACAAAACACACAACTGCTGAAAAAATGAAATTTTAACTTATCCCTAAAACCCTAGGGAAATTATTATAGAGAACTAAAAACTATAGTAACCTCGACCACTCTGCCTAAACTTAAACTTTTAAGCCTCTTTCTACTTTCCTTAAACTCTCATTTTTATATATTACTTTGTTTCATGGCATGATATAAATCTTAACTTTTAACATTTTTCTGCTAAAATAGGTATTGCTTGTATAGAAAGATTTTTGTTTCTGCATCCAGAATTTTAGCTTATAAAAAGTAGAAATAAACTAAGTAAAATTAAAACAAAATGAAGGTAGGAGCAGAGCTAAAGCCTTAGGGCCACTGTGCCCCCAGCCAAAAAGCAGGCACCAATGGCTGAGAACGGAGCTCTTTAGGATGAATGAACTAAATATGCTCCTTGTAAAATGAAAACTTGGAGTCAAGATTCATTCTTGATGCCCAGAGGATTCATTAATAAAAGAAGCTGGAAAACACTATAGAAAACTGCCTCAACCTACAGATCACACACAGCTGTGAGCTCAGACTTGTAACAAGACCCTGAACAAAGCCAACCATGACCTTCATTTCTATATAAGAATTTGCAAGATCATTAATTAAAAATACCACTAATATGTTAATTTGCAGTATCACTAAATATCAAGATGGAAACAAGATCCCAGCTCACTTCTAAAGACCTGGTTCTGCATTGGAACGACCAGACACTGCATGAAGGCAATCACAAAATTGTTAATAAGGAAAACATAAGCTCAGGGGAAAGGCAAAAGGGAGGGAAAGAGGAGGAGAGAGAGAAAAGGAAAAAACTACAGTGAAAACTTAAAAAAAAATCATCTCACCAAAAAAGAAATGGGGTCTAGATGGTTTTAACATTTGATGCCCACCAAACACTGAAAAAGTGATCACAGACTTTTTTGAACTATTATTGAAAGGAGAAAAAAGGTAACTTCCCCAGTGCAATTTATAAGACTAAAAAGATTTTAACAGCAAAAATCAGAAAACAGCAGTAAATTAGCCTCATATGGCTGCTGTCACAAATTAACACAAACTAGAAATACATTTTCTCAGAGTTCTGAAGAACCAGAAGTCTGAATTCAAATTCAGCATCAATGGACCAACATCAAGGTATCAACAGGGCCTTGCTCATTCAAGAGACTCTAGGGAAAATCAATGCTTTGCCTTTTCTGGCATTCAGCTTCTGATGGCTATCAGCATTCTTTGGCTTGTGGTCACATCAATCCATTCTGTAAGGACAGCATCTTCAGATCTCTCTCTGCTACATCCTCACATCACCTTCTCTCTATGTGTGTAATCCTCCTCTTATAAGGATGTGTGCAAATGCTCAGTCACTCAATCATGTCTGACTGACCCCATGGACTGTAGTCCACCAGGCTCCTCTGTCCATGGAATTTTCCGGGCAAGAATACTTGAGCAGGTTGACATTTCCTACTCCAGGGGATCTTCCCAATCCAGGGATTGAACCCACATCTAGCATATTCATACAGAAGAATTATATTCAACAATCAAAATGAATGAATTAGAAGATGTAGGTGGATCTAAATCTCAAAGTAGATAAAGTTTCAGAAAAATATATACAGTATGATCCATAATATAAGGTTTAAAACCTTGTAAAACAATGCTTTATATGGTTTAGCAGTGTTTAGGTATAAGCAGTGTTTATAAACTATACAAATAAAAACTTATGGAATAATAATTATGATAATTATGATAATTATTATGACAATTATGATAATAATAATAAGATAATTATGCTCTCTCAGAAAAAAAATACAAAACATGGGAACATTTTAAGATTTGTATAACTTGCTTGGTAGTCTCTAAACTTCTTGACATGTTTGAAATATTTCAAAATGAAAAAGAGAGAAAAGAGAAAAGTGGTAGGAGATAGAGGAGTATGTAACCAGGTGTCAGACTAGAAACCAATTAAGGTTAAAATAAATATATTAGTTAACTGAAAACTAATCATTGAGTTTTCATACAAATACAGTTTTTAAAATACAGTACAGCTTACTTTCAGGGTTTTGTTTTGTTTTTTATGGGATGATGTGAATAAAGAAGTCAGGTTTATGTAAAAAGGTACCAATTAGCCAAATATATAAACAAAATTACATATTTTGTAGTGTTGCTTTTATTTTCTTTCCATCAAAGCACCTGATTCATTTTATAAACTCTCTGTTCTGAATTAAATTTTATCAGAAAACTAGAAAAGTGGTTTCAAAGTAAACTAGTCATTGAGGAGAATTTAATTGTATATTGCTTATTATCAGAATAGGTAGCTACTGCCTTCATAATTGGAGAAGGAAATGGCAGCCCATTCCAGTGTTCTTGCCTGGAGAATCCCAGGGACAGAGGAGCCTGGTAGGCTGCCCTCTGTGGGGTTGCACAGAGTCGGACACGACTGAAGCAACTTAGCAGCAGCCTTCATAATAAATATTTGACTTTTAAATATTACCTTAATTCAGAATCGCATTTTAAGTTTGAATTTCTCTAAGTGTGTGTGTGTGTGTGTGTGTGTTTTAAAGAAAAGACAACTCTTAAAACAGCAGGCATATCCAGCGAGTTTAAGGGAAGTGAACATTTCTGCAATTATTAAGTTTACCCACTAGTCTGCGCTATAGCACTTTGTTCAATCTGAACTGCTAGTTTTATATTATCACTACACTGTTAATGTAATTTTTCCCTAAAAATAAAATGTTTCAGTTTAAAATATAGTAACTTTCATAAAATTAAAAATAAGTTGAAAGAGTATCATTATTCTACATTATAAAATGTGATGGTATTAATTAGAATCATTATTTTCCACTGCATCTTTATTTACTCAAAAATTCAAGAGAATAAATATAAACATCAGTTGACATTTTTCTTTTCCAACACGTAAAACTTAAAAGTTATGCTGTATAAATTATAGAACTATAAAGTCATTTCAATAAATTTAAAGTAAATGACTTGATGTGAGCTCAGTCACTTCAGTCGTGTCCAACTCTTTGCAACCATGGAACCTGCCAGGCTCCTCTGTCCATGGGATTCTCCAGGCAAGAACACTGGAGTGGGTTACCATGCCCTCCTCCAGTGGATCTTCTCCACCCAGGGGTTGAACCCGAGTATTCTGAATCTCCTTCATTGCAGGCAGACTCTTACCCACTGAGCTACTTGGAAAGCCCCAAATTATGGCTTAAATTGATGGAAAGCAAGCTTAATTTTTCTTAAAATAGAAAGCATAGGTTTCACTTAAAATGGAGAATAGAACATACTTTCACGTAAGTTTCACTTAAAATGGAGAACAGAATATACTTTCTGAAGAGAACATCTTATAAAAGGGAGAGGTCAGAACATAAGTATATGAAGATTACAAAATGATGCTTTATCTAAACTGAAAAGAATTGGAGGTCTAAAACTAGAGGCTGCTGCTGCTGCTAAGTTGCTTCAGTCGTGTCCGACTCTGTGTGACCTCCTAGACGGCAGCCCACCAGGCTCCCCTGTCCCTGGGATTCTCCAGGCAAGAACACTGGAGTGAGTTGCCATTTCCTTCTCCAATGCATGAAAGTGAAAAGTGAAAGTGAAGTCACTCAGTCGTATCCGACCCTCAGCGACCCCATGGACTGCAGCCTACCAGGCTCCTCCATCCATGGGATTTTCCAAGCAGGAGTACTGGAGTGGGGTGCCATCGCCTTCTTCGAAAACTAGAGGAAACAGTAACAAAACACTAACAAAATATGGCAATATGGAAATTACTAGAACACTCTAGCGAAACAGAAATTTTTAAGGAAGAGGCATTAATTCAGAGAAAAGAGTTCAAAGTATAAAGTTTCATTTACTAGTTTCTCACATTCTCACTAATAATTGTTTAAAATTTGAATGGATAAAACAACTTGAGATCCTTGCAGTAAACTGCCAGAAGCCACGCACTGCTATATGGACTTCCTTTTGCAAACTGTCCTTCTTGCTCCTGTAACTGCTAAAAGGCAGTCCAGTTCAGTCACTCACTCGTATCCGACTCTTTGCAACCGCATGAATTGCAGCACGCCAGGCCTCCCTGTCCATCACCAACTCCCAGAGTTCACTCAAACTCACATCCATTGAGTCAGTGATGCCATCCAGCCATCTCATCCTCTGTCGTCCCCTTCTCCTCCTGCCCCAATCCCTCTCAGCATCAGAGTCTTTTTCAATGAGTCAACTCTTCGCGTGAGGTGGCCAAAAGTATTGGAGTTTCAGCTTCAGCATCAGTCCCTCCAATGAACACCCAGGACTGATCTCCTTTAGAATGGACTGGTTGGATCTCCTTGCAGTCCAAGGGACTCTCAAGAGTCTTCTCCAAAACCACAGTTTAAAAGCATCAATTCTTCGGCACTCAGCTTTCTTCACAGTCCAACTCTCACATCCATACATGACCACTGGAAAAACCATAGTCTTGACTAGACGGATCTTTGCTGGCAAAGTAATGTCTCTGCTTTTGAATATGCTATCTAGGTTGGTCATAACTTTCCTTCCAAGGAGTCTTTTAATTTCATGGCTGCAGTCACCATCTGCAGAGATTTTGGAGCCCAAAAAAAGAAAGTCTGACACTGTTTCCACTGTTTCCCCATCTATTTCCCATGAAGTGATGGGACCAGACGCCATGATCTTAGTTTTCTGAATGTTGAGCTTTAAGCCAACTTTTTCACTCTCCTCTTTCACTTTCATCAAGAGGAAAGCATCACTAATCATATAGTCATCTGGTCTACTTCAAAGCACAGTTCAATGTGAGGCAAGTTCAACTCAGCCCACCCAAGGGAGATTTACTATTCTATGAAAGCTAAACTGTATCATAACACTATCACAGTACAAAATTAAAAGCACTTTTATCTAGCTTCAGTGCCTCTGTATCTTGATTCATCTCAAAGGTCGAAACTGAATTCCAGACCTTTACCTCCAAACTACTGCATTCACAGTTTTACTCAAAGTGGTTAATGGCAATTCCCCATCCTCCTGGTTTACCTGGGGCCAAAAACGTTGGAATAATCTTTTTCTTTCATATCCCACATACATTCCACCATAAAATCTTTTAAATTCTTCTTTTAAAATGTATCTACAGAGATGACATCTCATCATCTTCACCACAACCACTCTAAGTCACCACCACTGCCAGCCTAAATTATTTTTGCTAGTGTTAGTTGCTCAGTCATGTCTGAATCTTTGAGACCCCATGAACTTTGCAATCCCGTCAGGTTCCTCTGCCCATGGAATTCTCCAGGCAAGAATACTGAAGTGGGTTGCCACTTCCTTTTCCAGAGGCCTAAATTACTTAAATATCCTCAAAACTGGTCTCCTAGATGCTATTCTTCTCTCACTCTCATTGCCCTATCCCAACAAAACCATCAAAGCAAACCCTTCAAAACGTTTTGAAGCATGTCATGTCACTATTTTTGTCAGAACCTTTTCACACTCCCCATTTTGCTCAGAATAAATGCCAAAGCCCTTACAATGATCCAGAAGGTCCTCTGCAGTCTCATCTCACCCACTTGGGTCTTTGTGTCTCACTATTCTCACCCACTTGCTCTGTTCAGCCACACGAACTTCCCTCCTATTCACCCAACATGGAAAGCATGCCCCTACCACAGGACCTCTGTATCCACTATTATCTAAGCCTAAACTGCTTTTCCCCTAAATATCTGCAATGCTAGCTCCATCATCTTTTTCAAGTTTTTTAAGTTGCTGCTCAACTGTCATTTGTCAAAGGCCATTCAAATCAATATTCCAACATCATCCAAAATTAAGCATCTAGATTTTCATTTTCTCCAGGGCACATACACCTTCTAATATTTATCTTATTTGTTATATACATCTCCTAATTAGAATATACTCCCCAGAAAGGTAAGAGATGTTTGTCTATTTTAGTTCACTGCTATATCCCAATCACCTGTAAAACACCAAGAGATATTCAATAAGTGAGTGAAGTAATGTATTAATGGTAAGGATATAATAGTTATACCTTACTTTCTTTAAAATCTGTTTGCCTAAAAAATTTCTATAATCCAAATACCATGAATCTCAAGAAATTGTCTTTAAGAAAAAATTAAATAGCATTTAAGAATTTTCCAAATATGTGTACTATTATGAAATTTATATTTTCTTATCATAAGTCAAAATGTACAAAGTATGTGAAGATTATTTTTATATGTATTAAAATTGCTTAGATATTTAAATGAAAGTAAAATATGTATAGCTTACCTTAGGGGATTCAGACTTGTTAAATCAATGTCCTCGTTTAGATCTAACCCAACAGATTTCAGAATATTACTAGGTTTTTTATTGGGGGTGAAAGAGAGATCACATTGAATGATGTGCATGCATCTGTTCATTTTGGAGGTGATGGATATGTTTATCACCTGGATTGTGGTGATGATTACATGGCTATATGCATAAGTTCAAAGCCATCAAACTGTATACATTAAACATGTGCAGTTTTTGTACAACTGTTCTGCAAAAAAGCTGTTATAAAAATGAAAAACAAAATTGTCGGAACGGCAGTGGTTAAGTTGAGAATGGCAAAATGATGTAATAGACCAATGCTTCTCAAACTGTAATGTGCATTCCAATCACCTGGGATCTTGTTAAAATGCAGATTCCAATTTCTAAGTCTGGGGGCAAAGAGGCAGGGATTCCGAATTTTCAACAGTCTCCCAGGTGATGTTGCTTCTGCTGATCTGCAGACCACACTTGGCACAGACTGGACTTTGAGTCAAACTCTAGGCTTTAGCTAATACCCTGGTACGACTGCTACTACCACCACCACCACCACCACCGTCACTGCTACTAACAGCAACAAGAACAAGAAACAGAACTTCCTGAGTTCTCCCTATGTTCTACTGCTACTGCTGCTGCTGCTAAGTCACTTCAGTCATGTCCGACTCTGTGCGACCCCATAGACAGCAGCCCACCAGGCTCCCCCATCCCTGGGATTCTCCAGGCAAGAATACTGGAGTGGGTTGCCATTTCCTTCTCCAATGCATAAAAGTGAAAAGTCAAAGTGAAGTCGCTCAGTCGTGTCCAACTCTTAGCGACCCTATGGACTGCAGCCTACTAGGCTCTTCCGTCCATGGGATTTTCCAGGCAAGAGTACTGGAGTGGGGTGCCACTGCCTTCTCTGCTAATTCTTGCTATTACCTCGTTTAATCTTTAGTAATGGATGAAGAAACTGAAAATTGCAAAAGTTAAGTCACATAGACAAGGTCTTATAGCCAATAAGTAATACAACGAGAATTCAAACCCCGGGTCTCTTATGACCTAGGACACTATATTTTTTTGTATGAAGTCCATCCTAAGTCTACGTTGCAGATGGTTTTGATACTCCTTGGCTCACATCTGATTTCAGCCACATCTACAGTGGACAGAGATGGCAGCAGATCAACTCAAAAGAACTGCACACTCCCTAGGATAGATACAATGATTTTTTAAAAAAGAAAATAATAAGTGCCGGTGAAGAGACAGAGATATTTTAACCTCTGTACATTCTTGGTACACATATAAAGTGTCATATAAAGTCACTGTGGAAAACAGTTTGGCAGTTCTTTAAAAATTAAAAAATAGAATTACCATATGACCTAGCAATTCCATTACTAAGCAATACCCAAGAAATTGGAAATATATGTTCATGTAACTTGAAAGCATATGGTCTAACAACATTATTTACAATAGTCAAAAAGTATGAACAACTTAGATGTCCTTCAGTTGGTGAGCAAATATGCAACATGTGATATAGCCACACAATGGAATGTTATTAAGCCGTAAGAGGAATCAAGTACTGATTCTTGCTATAGCAAAGACACCTTAAAAGCAGTATACTAAGTGAAAGAAGCCAGACACAAAGGGCCACATATTGTCTAAATCCATTTATACACAATGTCCAGAATAGGCAAATTTCTAGAGGGAAAAAAGAGTGGATTACTGGGTGCCTGGGTGTACAGTGAATGGGAATGATTGCTAATGGACACAAGGTTTCTTTTCAGGGTGATGAAAATGTTCTGGAATTAGGCAATGGTGATAGGTGCACAACACTGTGGATATACTAAAAGCCACTTGAAAGTGGTGAATGTTATATGAATTAATCTCAATTTAAAAATGGTTAATACCTCTTCTACAGAAAATCTCAGGCTAAGATGGTGTTTCCTGTTTGGGGTTTCTCCACAATCAGATCCCAAGCCAAAGATGTGAATGCAAAGTAGTTTGTTTACTTGAAAAATGATACCAGGAAGTACAGTGACAGAGAAGGGAAGTGCAACATGGAAAAATAGCCAATAAACAGTCACTTAAAGAGTAGGTTATTTCTGGAGGCAAATGGAGCTTGGTCTTGATGGAACTCTCTTAAAATCATCCCACTAAGGGCAAGGAGCCTGGGGTATTTATCAGTCAGTTCACTGGCACTTCTCTGCCTCTCCTTCATGTTAAGCCTATTTCTTTGGCCATGAAATGCCCTGAGGCAGAGAGATGCAGGAAGCTTTTGGTTTGTTCAGGTACCATTTGTAGGTGTCATCTGGGGTGGCTGAAGGCTTTTGAGTAGAGTACCTAGAGCAACTGCTACAATTTTACAGGCGAGTTCCACCAAACTTTTAAAGGACCATTAATTCTACAATTTATGACATAAATTATTTCATAAAATTAATTTTAGAAAAGAACAAAAGTCATATAGCTCATTTTCTGAAGCAAAAGTAATTATGACAAAAAGCAAGAAAAACACAGGTGAACTTCATTCACATATATACAGGGTGAAAACATAAACTAAAACTTAAATAACAAAATCTAAGACAAAAACACGTTATATCACTATCAACCACAATTTAAACCCAAGGATATAAGGATAGTACAATACCAGAAAATCTAGTTATGCAATCAATAAAAAAGAGTAGAGAAGAAAAATCATACCTCAATCAATGAAGAAAAGCATTTAATAATTCAACACCTGTTTATGGTTTAAAGTAACTTGGAAAATCAGGAATATTAAATTAACTCCTTGAAAAACTAGTATTCCTTTAACTTGATAGTCAAAGTAGGAATAAAAGGGCATTTCCCTAGGTTGGTAAAAATTATATATCAAAAACCCTCAGCAAAAATTATACTTAATGGAAAAGTTTTAGATACCTCTGACCTAATAGAACTGTGCTTTCTTTCTCCAATACTTCCTTAGGGTATAAAGTAGTATGCCTTTGCAATATAAAAGTATGCAGAAGACTCTGCAATATCAACAGAACCAAAAGACAAATAATCCAGAAATATAGATCCTGACTGTTTACAGAAGAAGAAAGAAATGAGACTCAGTTCAGTCATGTCATACTGTTACTGATCTTGTTAAGTGAATAAGTTGTAAATAAACTATATGTAATGTGATTTTTTTTGTCATGCCAATAATCTGGAGTTACCAATTTTAAGAGAAAATTTTCACATCAACACTAGCATCACCTCGATGGAATAAAAACTTCAGATGAGCAAATCTTTTTCTTCATGAAATCATGATTTTCTTAATCTAGTTTCTCCAAAAATCTGTAAAGTATTTACTGTAGATAATTGACAAATAGCTTGAGAAGAAAGAAATATGTGGCTACTTCCTGTAATAAATGCATGATACAAGTAATATACTTGCAGAAGAGATATTGATATAAACAGAGATGTGTCAACAGCTAATGCCAATACTAGCTGACATGTGCAGAGTTTTCTTCCATGTTCAGAGAACATTAGGGACGCTACAAGTATACAGCTATGACTAAAGAAGGTACTGGCTGAACTTCGAAAAAAGCCATAGACAGAATCTTATTGCAATAATACTAAAAAATATAATTTAAGGGTAAGAAGCAACTAAATTATCATTTTTAAAGAGCAATGTTCTTTATAAAAATATTTTAATTGCTAATAAAGCAGACCATTCCTTATAAAGCCTGTTAGTGATAAACCACCCAACAATAAACTAATGCCATTTAATAACTTGCAATTTGTTAAAATCCATACAGAGTTAAGAAAGGAGGTATGGGAATATATAAAAAAGATGCTCTCGGATATATTAATATACCCCTTCTGGGAAAGTGACTCCAAAATGTAAAAGAATGCATACTCCAGAAAGACAAAGAAAGACTCTGCTCTTGAGACATTACTATAAAGCAATAGCATGAAACCATCACTCTTGCTACACATCCTTTTTACTCGCAAAACATTCAAACCTTAAAGAAATCTATTAATATTAGAAGAATACTCAAGGTATTAGCAATTTACAAGCAGAAATCAAGACTGACTTTGGGAAACTTTTACAAATTAATATGGCTCACAGAAGCAATAGTATTAAAACTAGAAGATCCTATATGACAAAAGAAGTTGCTATTTTGCTCTACAAGGAAATGGCTAAAAAGATGATAGCTGGTAAGTCCATCAGCACAATTTCATTAGACCTTTACAGATACCACCATACTTTGTAGATGTCATAAAATTCCAGGTGGCATTGTTCAGCAGACTGTGACAATAACTGTGGTAGAGAGAAGATATTACTTACAGGCTGATTAATTTATAGATGTCTCCAATCATTCACAGTTTTACTGAAAACAACATAAATGAAGAAATTATAACACACAGCAACTTGCCCAGGAATCAGCTGGTGAAGAGATTTCAAAACTGTGAGTACCAACATTCAGATTGTTTGGATTGTAGGATCAAAACAACTTTGTTGGCATTGTAGGATCTCTATGAATAGAGTTGATTCAGTGAGCAACCCCAAGAAATAGCTTTATGGATAAATCCTATACTTTAAACTCTTTATTGAGAACAATCTATTCATAAAGAAACTGTTCCCAAAAGCTGAGTCTTTGTGTATCAGATGCTATCATTAAAATGGGAAATATTATTACCATAATATTAATATGTAATATTCACATCTTTTTAAAGTGGCACAAATAAATGTGTCTCAGACCTGAATTTGAGCAAACTCTGGGAGATAGTGGGAGGACAGAGGAGTCTGGCGTGCTGCCGTCCATCAGGTCACAAAGAGTCAGACATGACTTAGCAACTGAACAGCAACATAAACAGCTTTTGTCACATTTAAGAGATCACATTAGAATTTTTAACTGAAAAATAATGTGAGACTTTTTCAGAAATTTTCATTTTCCTAATTGATTTGATGACAAGGACTAGCTCCACCTATTAGTTCACATGTTCCATATTTTCTATAAACTAAGCTAAACTCGATGGATATGAGTTTGAGCAAGCTCCAGGAGTTGGTGATGGACAGGAAGGCCTGGCATGCTGCAGTCCATGGGGTCACAAAGAGTCGGACATGACTACGTGACTGAACTGAAGTGAAGCTAAATATGCAGTTCTAAGATATTTATAAAAATAATTTAAAACACATGGAAAGGCAAAATGACTTTATCACTATAAATTAAAATTGGCAGGTACTAAAGTTAATATTTTCCAAATTATTTTTAGTATACTGGTTTAAACAAGACATCTCTAAGTTAAAAAGTAATAAATAGTCAATTACTTATTGAATATTCAATAAATTCAAGAATATTAAAATATTTAATAAATATTATTAAAATAGCTTAATAATAGACTAAGTGGTCACCTGATATATAATTTAAAATCATTTTATAAGTTTATTATATTTCTATTAATAATTATCATAATTAAACTCTATCAAAAATTTTTCAAAATTTTAAGCCTTATGGTCACTGAAGTATTTTAAACATATATTTAATATATATTTTTTATTGGAACAAAGTATAAAAGGTGATTTTTTTTAAGGATTTCTAGTGAAAAATATATTACATGAGGATAAACTATTATAAGTGAAGTGGAATATAAATACATTTTCAAGGATAAACAAGAAAGAAACTTTCTATTGTTGAAAATGAGTTTATTCATTGTTTGATTTTTAAGAATAATGGAAGTTGTCAAACATGCACTATTTTAAAAGTATTACATGTATTTTTTAAGAAGCTATAACAGCTTTACTATAAAGTGTAGGTATTAGTATCAATAACATGCTAGAAAACTATACTCTGCAACCATTTAAACACACAATGAAAATGTTAGATGTCATCTTAAAATATATGTGATGAGGTAAAAAGTTTTTAAAAATTAAGTTGGAGACTTGAAATAAACACATTTCAAGATCAATGTCTGAACTACAATTTCAGCTACTGCTTGTAATATTCAACCTCCTCCACTCCCAAATTTCAGACTAATCAGTTCTCCAATCCATAGTGATCATAGTCATTTTATATTGAGCTAAAGTGCACAATATTTTCTGAGCAGAGTCCTGTAGGCTACAGGTGATCATCCTCTACAACAAACCCTTATGAGCCAGGCCTTGCCAGTTGAGGCCTTTTTACTCTTCCCCACCAGCTGACTGCCAAGAAGCCAACAGGCATCTAGGTTAAGTCAGTATGATTTATGCAGTAATGCCCAGTAAGATTCTATTTAATCACCACTTATAAAATTGCTTCTTCAGCAAAATATATTTTGAGTTCCAACTTGGCATGTAAAGAATATATATTCTTCCCCTCCTTCCCTTCACTGGCCCCAAATCTGAGTAGTGATTATTATGACAAGAAATGAAAAGCTGCATAATCCTGAACACCAACAGAATGCAAACTTGACATTTTTAACAACAACAACAATAACAAAAAACTAATTCAATCATTTCCCAACCATTCTGAATTAAGGTACAAAGAGCATACAGGCTCTCTGAGCCAGAAACAAGGTTCATATTTATAAATCATCCTTGCTTAAAGGTTTAATCAATCCACAGGCTATCTGTACACAATTTTATTCTTCACATATATTCTATCTTTGAAAATCTAGAATTCGTGACATACTGATTTCTGAGTACATTAACACTGACAGGAAGGCAGTGCTTCAAGTTTTAAAAGGAATGATGTTTGTTGTTGTTTGGCTGCTGAGTCACATCCAACTCTTGGTGACCACCATGGACTGTAGCATACCAGGCTCCTTAATACTCCACTATCTCCTGGAGTTTGTTCAAGTTCATGTCCGTTGAATCGGTGATGCTATCTAATCATCTCATCCTTTGAAACCCCTTCTCTACTTGCCTTCAATCTTTTCCAGCATCATGGTCTTTTCCAATGAGTCAGCTCCTCACATCAGGTAGCCAAAGTATTGGAGCTTTGGCTTTAGCAACAGTCTTTCCAATGAATATTCAGGGTTGATTTCCTTTAGGATTGACTGGTTTGATTTCCTTGCAGTCCAAGGGACTCTCAAAAGTCTTCTCCAGCACCACCTTTCTAAAGCATCAGTTCTTTGGCACTCAGTCTTCTTTATGATCCAACTCTCACATCCATACATGACTACTAGAAAAAGCATAGCTTTGACCTTTGTTGGCAGAGTGACGTTCTCTGCTTTTTAATACTCTGTCTAGGTTTGACATAGTTTTACTTCCAAGGAGCAAATGTCTTTTAATTTCATGGCTGCAGTCACCATCCATAGTGATTTGGGAGCCCAAGAAAATAAAATCTGTTAGTGCTTCCATTTTTTCCCCTTGTATTTGCCATGAAGTGATGGGACTACCTGCCATGATCTTAGTTTCTTTAAAGTTGAGTTTCAAATCAGCTTTTTCACTTTCCTCTTTCACTCTCATCAAGAGGCTCTTTAGTTCCTCTTCACTTTCTGACATTAGTGAAGCATCATCTGCATATATGAGGTCATTTAGAGTCTCATAAATTAGTGGTGTCTGGGAGGGATTAGGGGCAGGAGGAGAAGGGGACGACAGAGGATGAGATGGCTGGATGGCATCACCGACTCAATGGACATGAGTTTGGGTAAACTCCGGGAGTTGGTGATGGACAAGGAGGCCTGGCATGCTGCAATTCATGAGGTCACAAAGAGTCAGACATGACTGAGCAACTAAACTGAACTGAACTGAATCTTGATCATGCATTAGAATCATCTGAGTAATATTATAAAAATAAATATTCTGGGGATTACTCAGATATTCTGATTCGGTCAGTCCAGTGTGCATAGACATGTGTAATTTTATTTTAAAGCTTCCCCAGATAATTCTGAGAGAGCCAATAAAAGGATAAGCATTAGGGAACTCCTGAGTCTGGTCCTTATCTTGGTAGGGGGATTCTGGGCACATTACTATTTGAAGCTCTGTTTTCTATATTTGAAAACATATATAGATATAGATATACACAGATAATTGAGCTCATGAGGAAGAAAGACTGAGTCTTACCCAACTGTATAATCCTGAGCACAGAACCTGGTCATTAGTAGCTTCTAAATAAGTATTGTTGATATACTGCATATTTAGGTATCCTTAAATACAAGTAAATTCAGTCTACTCTTTCTATTAAGGAATACCTGCATACTGTTTGGGAATTTTAAATTCTGGAGTATGTTTTAAATGCACAGCAAAAAATTCTCAATTAAAGAAAAACTGTTTCTCTAATGCTCTCACCTACCAATGCTTATCAACTGGTACATGTATGTATTAATAAAGGCATAATGGCTGTGCTAGTATAGATTATAACAGCTATAATATTTAGGAACTCTAAGAATGGACATACATCTTTCATTTTTAATGAAAACCACTGGAAAATGATTCAATACATATAATTATCTTTAGAGACAGTTTTTCAAGACCATATTCTTTTTTTATCTTTTAAGATGTACACATGGTGTGCAATTTGAAAAAACAGACTTGGTATTAACACCATTTTTAATATAATACAGAATACACTTAAATGAATGTTCATCTTTATTAATAACTCTGACACTAGAAAGGAAGAATTTGTTACTATAAAAATATATAAAAAATCAAACTGAATCCATATAAAATGAATTTTGGTGGTAATATGTAGTGCAGAGACAAAATAACAAGTTTATGTATAAATCAGAAAATAACTTAGCTTTCTAAAATTACCTTTCATTTCTGACATCTCCCAGTTCTTAGAAAAGTCTCAGGCTCAAGTGAGGCCATTCTTTCACCCACAGAGTTGGCTATCCATTAGGCTTGATGAGGCAATTATATATTTATTCTGTTTCTTAATTGTGTAAGAAGACCTTAATCATGTTTGAGTTAAAATAATGATGGAAACATTAAAACTCTTTCCCTCACAGCTCCTATGATCCTACTGGTATTTAGTTGCCAAGTCGTGTTCACAGCTACTATAGAGCACAATAATTAAAAAAATAAATACATACAAAGAAAAATAAGAAATTGAGAGATTATAATGTTTTCCACAGAAGTAAAGAAAATTATTTATCTTAGCTTCTTTCTTCTATTAATTTTAAAGCAGTATTAGGGAAGATTAGCAATGTCATTTAATAGTACAGGAGGAACAACAATCATACTGAATGACTACATAAAAGGGGAGGAAAAGGAAAAAAGGTTTTGCCCATTCATCATTCATTCACTCTGTGGGCACTGACTAAGCACCCAGAATGAATACACAGCCAGTATATGAAAATATGGAATAAATGTCATTATCTATTTGGATTAGTCAGTTATATATTCTGACTCATTCATGTCAAAAGGCCTGCTAATTGTAAAATAATTTGACTATCAACTGTGTAAGATTTCCTCTTAGTAATAAGATAGTAAGATTTTTTCTTATTAAATGCTTATGATAAAGAAATTAACAAAATGTAATCTTTGCCCTCAGGAAACCAACAAGCAAGAGATACAGATAAATGAATAAATTATAGTAAAACCTGATAAGGACAGTAATAATAACATTCAGAAGATACTGAACAAGAACTTTTAAAAAACCCTATTGTTGTTGTTCAGTCACTAAGCTGTGTCCAACTCTTTGCGACCCCATGGACTGCAGCACACCAGGCTTCCCTGTCCTTCACTATCTCCCTAAGTTTGCTCGAACTTATGCCTAGTGAGTCAGTGATGCCATCCAATCATCTCGTCCTCTGTCGCCCCCTTCTCCTCTTGCCCTCAATCTTTCCCAGCATCTAGATCTTTCCCAATGAAAGAAGAAACATCTAGGCTGGATTTGGAAGAAACTAGGTGAATTTCTTAAATGGACAAAATAGAGAAGGGGACACTAGACAGAGAAAATAATGTGTAAAATAGACACATTAAAGAGTATCTCTTTAAAAAGAGAGAGGTCTCAAATTATTAAAATCATAAATGAAAGTAGGGACATTACTACTGATTCTACAGAAATAAAAATGATTGAGAGAGTAATATGAACAAGTGTATGCCAACAAATTGGACAACACAGATAAAATAGTCAAGTCCCTAAAAATACATCTAACAAAATGAAGGATCAAGAAAAAACAGACAATCTTAATAGACCTATAATGAGTAAGGAGATTTAATCAGTAGTCAAAAATATCACAACAAATAAAAGGCCTGGAGCAGATGGCTTCAATACTGAATTCCATCAAATACTTTAAAAATTAATGCCAATTCTTTTCAAACTTTTCCAAAAAATTTAAAAGGAGGGAACACTTTCTCACTCACTTAACTTAAAGCCATCATTACCCTGACAACAAAGACATAATAAGAAGAAAACCTATAAAGCAATATCTCTTATGAACATTGATGAAAAAATCCTCTGCAAAATATTATACTAGCAAACTGAATTCCACAGCATTTTAAAAGGATTATACACGATAATTAAGCAGAGTTCATTCCTGGAATATAACAATGATTCAACATGTGAAAAACAATCAATGCAATACACACATTGACAGAATGAGGGGGGAAAACATATGATTATCCAAAATGATGCAGAAAAAAGCATTTGACAAAATGATGAGATACTTTCATGATTAAAAAAAAAAAAAAACAGTGAACAAGGAATAGAAAGAAATTACCTCAACATAATAAAAGTCCTACGTGAAAAAATCACAGTGAACATTATACTCAATGGTGAAAGACTGAAAGCTTTTTTCCTAAGATCAGGAACAAGGCAATAATGTTCACTCTCATCACTTCTATTCAACATAGTACTGAAGGTTCTATCCAGAGCAATTAAGCAAGAAAGAGAAATAAAAGGCAATCAAATTGGAAAGAAAAAAGTAATACTATCTCTGTTCACAGGTAATGTAATCTTTTATGTGGAAAATGCTAAAGATTTCACACACACACACAAAACCTCTTAGAACTAATAAATGATTTCAGCAAAGTAGCAGGATACAAAGTCAACACGCAAAAATCAGTTCCATTCCCATGCATTAACAATGAATGGTTGAAAAAAAAATTACAAAAATAATTCCAATATGATGATTTTATCCAAAAAATATTTTTATTATTAGGAACTAACCAATGGTGTGAACGTCTTACACAATGAAAACTACAGAATATTGTTGACAGAAATTAAATAAGACATAAATAAATGGAACACATCCCATGTTTATGGATTAGAAGACTTAATATTATTAAGATGTCAAACTTCCCTGAGGAAGAAAGAACATATCCTGACTCGTTCTTTAAGGCCACCAATACCATGATACTGGGCTTCCCTGGTGCCTCGGTGGTAAATAATCCACCTGTGATGCAGAAGACCCAGGAAACCCAGGTTTGATCCTTGGGTTGGAAAGTTCCTTGGAGGAAGGCATGGCAACCCACTCCAGTATTCTTGCCTGGAGACTCCCATGGACAGAGGAGCCTGGCGAGCTACAGTCCATAGGATCACAAAGAGTCAGACATGACTGAAGCAACTGAGCACTCATGCACCATGATGCCAAAGTCAGACAAAGAAAAGAAAAATACAGATAAATATCCCAACACTCCCCAAAGAGGCCTACAGAGTCAATGCAATTTCTAACAAAATCCAGATAACATTTTTTGCAGAAACACAAGAGCCCTTCTTAAAAGTCTTATAGAATCTCAAGGGTCTCTGAATAGCCAGAACAATCTTGAAAAAGAACTAAACTGGAGGACTCATACTTTCTGATTACAAACATTACTACAAACTACATTAGTCTAATAGTGCAATACTGGCAATAAAGACAGCCATAGACCAATGAATAGACAAGAGAGCCCAGAAATAAACTCTTACATATATAGTCGAATGGTTTTTGACAAGAATGCCAAGACCCTGCCACAAGAATAGTACATTCTTTTCAACAAACAGTGCTAAGAAAATTGGACATCCATATGCAAAAGAATGATGTTGGACCCTTAGTTAATGCCACATGCAAAAATTAAATAAAATCGACCAAAAACCTGAATATAAGATCTAAAATTGTAAACTTCTTAGACTACAACATAGGGCAAACCTGCACAGCATTGGATCTGACAATGATTTTTGGATATGACATCAAAAAACAAGCTATGAAAGAAAAGAAAGACAAATAGGACTTCATTAAAATTTAAGATTTTGTCCATCAAAAAACAGAGTAAAAAGGGAATCCCAGAACGGGAGAAAACATTTGCAAATCATTTATCTGATAAGTGATTAATATACAGAATCTACAGAGGACTCCTGAAACTCAACAACAACAAAAAACCAATTCAAAGTAGGGAAAGGACTTGAATAGACATTTCTCCAAAGAAGATATACAAATGTCCAAGAAGCACAGGAAAACATGCTCAGCGTCATTAATCACTAGAGAAATGCAAATCAAAACTCTTGTATGATACCCCTCAAACCCATTAGAAACAGAAAATGGCAACAGTCGATACAGATGTGGAGAAACTGGAACGTCTGTGCACTGTTGGTTGAGATATAAAATGGTACAGACCATATGAAAAACAGTATGCCGGCTCCTACAAAAATTATAGATAGAATCATCAGATGATCAGCAATTCCACTTGTGGGGATCTGCCCATAAGAATGGGAAGCAAGGCCTGAGGAGGTATTTGTACATTCAGGTTCATAGAAGCTTTACTCACAATAGCTAAAATGTGAGACAACTCAAGGGTCCATTAACAAATGAGCGGATAAGCAAAATGTGATGTCTACAAGGGAATATTATATAGCCTCAAAAAGGAAGAAAATTCTGACATATGCTATAATACAGTTGAACTTTGATGACATTATGCTAAATGAAATAAGCCAATCACAAAATGACAAATACTATATGATTCCACTTACATGAGGTACTTAAGTGTGCTCAAAATTCACAGAGACAGAAAGCAGAATTGTGATTTCCAAGGGTTGTAGGGTGAGAGGAGTTATTGTTCAATACATACAGAATTATTGTTTTAAAAAGTAAAAAGAGTTGAATGATGTTTATGATTGTACAACATTATGAGTATATTTAATACCACTAAACTGTACATTTTGAAATGGTTTAAGATGGTAAATTTTGTTTGTGTGTTTTACCACAGTTTAAAAAAAAATGTTTTTTAAAAGAGAGGGACAGAACCAGAAAAAAAATTCTATTTATGAAAGGTCTTATTCACCATTGCAGATAAATCCCAGTAGCAATTACTAGCTTTCTCTTGACCTCGTCCTCTCCTCAAACTAAATATATTTAATCAAATCAGTAGTCCTTAGGTTTTCATAAGCTCTGTTTGGCTCTTGTATGGGTTACTTTTGGTGCATTCCTAGTGAAATTATCTAACTTTTAGCTGGCCATTTCCCTGCCTTTTCAACATCACAATAAATTCTAATTCAACACTATTAGACTAACACTAGCCTCACCTGGTGCCATCTTCAACTAAATACACATACCCCCAAGAGTCGAGCACTTCTGAGCGATTTCACTTCCACTTTCACTGTCATGCATTGGAGAAGGAAATGGCAACCCACTCCAGTGTTCTTGCCTGGAGAATCCCAGGGACGGGGGAGCCTGGTGGGCTGCTGTCTATGGGGTCGCACAGAGTCAGACACAACTGAAGTGACTTAGCAGCAACTCCCAGAAGCAAAATGTGCTGGCATTTTTAAAAGGCACACACACAAACAACTCAGCAAATTCTTTTATGGTAAATAACTAAAAATAACCCAATGCACATCCCCAGACACAAGTCCCTGAGGAATCACTACCTATTCTCTCAAAGCCCAGTTCAGTTAGTCTGTGGCTGCCTAGAGTGAACGCAGAGCTATTCTTAGAGATCCAATTTGGTCAGCTCCCAGGTTGATTATACTCTGGTGGGCTAGACGGCTCCAGACCAGAACAAACCTTTCTCATTGATGACTATTTTAATCCAGTGTCTCCACGCAATATACAAAGAGCAACCCTCAAAAACTGAACAGACCCTAAGATACATGACAATGGAACTTAGAGACCTAATCTATGAGCAGACTTGAGGAAAGGAAAGCACTGTATTTTGTTGCTGGAGACTACCAGTCCCCAAGACACAGATTTTAAAAATCCCTTAGAACGATGCTGAGGAGTGAGATAAACACAATAAAGAGCTCATAGTCACAATATCTAATTGAACTGTTCACTTTTATTGTCTCATTTCTCTTAATAGCAAATGACTGAACCAAAAATTGAAAAACTGATGTTAACAGAAGAGTCGTCACTGGGCCTGATGCAGCCAGTAGTCTCCTCTGGGCTCACTCGATATGCCTGATCCACTTTTTAAAATGTGAAATAATACTGGAGCTTAAATCAAAGTAATTGAAATTTAAAAATCTGTCCACTTCAACTGGCTTTATGATGCTGTTATTTCTTTAAAATAATAGAATAATTATCTCATTTAAGTCTTTTTTTTATTATTTCATCTGCTCATTTTGGGTTGAGGGAAGAGAAAATTTAGTGGTATCAGAAAATATCTATTTCATTCAATCACTTGGTTATTCACAGATTCACAAAGTTATTGAATACCTCCTACTATGTGCCACATCCTATTCTGCTTACTAGAGAAAAAGTGATAAAGAAGTCAGAGAAGTTCTTTTCTTATGGGGCTTACAGTCTACTGGGAAAGAAAACAATAAACAACTAAACAAACATATAAACAAGGTAACTATACACCTCTACTTTGGAGAATCGATTACTGATATGATAGAGAGAAAGTGGTCTTGAATGGGAGTAAAACCCTCCAAAGGGTAGGTCAGAGAAGGCCTCTCTGAAGTGATGACAGTGAACTGATACCAAGGATAAGGTGAGCCTTTCATGTGAAAAGCTGGTGAAATGCATTCCAGGTGGAAGAAACAGCATATGTAAATGTCTACAGGTGGGAAAAAGCTTTGTGATTTCAGGGACAGAAATACCTGGGATAAAAAGCAATGAGGGAAGAAACAGTATGCTAAGATATTAAAGCCAGATCCTGAATTACCGTCCCTGTGTGCCCCAGAAAGAAATTGTGAGAAAGCACTTAAGGGATTTAAACAGAAGAATGACATAATCTGGTTGCATTTTTTTAAAAAGATCACCCTATCACATATATGGAGACTGGGTTGGAGAAAGGAAGAAGAGAGAGAGAGTTGTCAAATAGAGTTGGATATATGATTCAAGAGTCCAGCTCAGGACTAGACTATACACATTCAGAAAAAATTAATTGCTATGGACTGAATATCTGTGTTTCCTCAGAATTTGTGAGTTGAAATCCTCACCCCCAAGGTGATGGCATTAAGACATGAGGCCTTTGGAAGGTCACCAAGTCTTAACGGCAGAGCCCTTGGGATGGGATTTGTGCTCTTAAAAGAGGTCCCAGAGGATTGGTCATTTCTCCCATCACATGGTATACAGAGAAAAGACACTATCTAACAACCAGAAAGTGGGTCCTCACCAGACACAGAATCTGCTAGCACGTTGATCTCGGACTTTCCAGCCTCCAGAACTGTGAAAAACAAACTCCTGTTACTTATAAACAGCCTAATCTATAATATTTTGTCATAGCAGCCAGGCTAGGCTAAGATATTAGAATACAGATGATATTTAAAACCACTGGAGTGTCCCATAGTCCACTCTCTTATCATTAGAGTTTGGTTTACATTCAGCTAATCCTAGAGGTAAAATGGAGTAGTAATCTAACGAAAACAAACCTGGTAATTCGTTATACACTCCTGTTCACAAAGGCTTATAAGATTCTGTTCTAGTTAAATATCACCCTGAGTACAACACAAAGGAAAAGAAAAAAACCTTCAGAGAAGTCAGTTTTAGTGATAAAACTCTAATTTAGGCCATTGTATTATGCATCAAAGAGTCTGCTAAGTTCTCCCAAAAGTATACCAAAATGTTGTTTCCATACAAAAACCAATTCTCAAATTAAAATCAGTCAAGAACGAAAACTGAGCCAAACCTTGAGCAACACTAAAGAAAAAGAGGTTTCTTAAATTTATTCCTGTCAATCCATAACTGCTCATCATAAGTCAAAATGAATCCAAAAGTGAACAGTTAAAGTGAAAGTCACGCAGTCTTGTCGGACTCTTCGCAATTCCATGGACTATACAGTCTACAGAATTCTCCAGGTCAGAATACTGGAGTGGGTAGCCGTTACATTCTCCAGGGGATCTTCCCAACCCAGGGATCGAATCCAGGTCTCCTGCATTGCAGGAGGATACATTACCAGCTGAGCCACCAGGGAAGCCCCAATTAATCCAAGGTAAAGGCTAAAAGAGATCAAAGCCATAGTCTCCCCAATACCAGAATAGACTTTTGTGTTTCTGTGCTTTGCTAAAGAACTTGAATATATCGCTTTTCTCAATGAATAGACTCGCAACAAGGGTATTTTCAAAGCTAGGTCTGTTCTGGCCAGATCTTTCAACACCAGTGACAAAATGGAATAAGCTATTTGGTTCTCGCCTGTCTCTTCTTTTATTTTTTTAATTTATTTTTTAATAGGAGGAAAACAGCTTTACAATGTTGTGTTGGTTTCTGCCATACAACAACATGAGTCAGCCATAATTATACATGTATCGCCTCCCTCAGAGCCTCCCTCCCCTCCTCATATCCTACCCCTCTAGTTTCTCACAGAACACCAGACTGGGCTCCCTGAGTTCTATAGCAACTTCTCAGCAGCTATCTATTTAACACATGATATATATGGAATCTAGAAACACGTTCTCTTCTTTTAAATGTGTTTTATGAGTAACAAGTCTTTGATGTAAAAAAAAAACAAAAAAACTAGATTATCAAAACAAAATAGATATTAAGACTCTAAAAATAGTCTAACCACCACAAGGAACTCAAGTCAAAATTCATACTTAAAACAAGCACAATGGACATAAAAATATGAAAATGATTCAGAAAAAAATCTGAAAATAATATACAACAAAAACACAAATTATTTTAACCAGAAAGGTAAGCTGGGTTTCCTGGTGGCTCAGTGGGTAAAGCATCTGCCTGCCATGTGGGAGACCTGGGTTCGATCCCCTGGTTGGGAAGTTCTCCTGGAGAAGGAAATGACAACCCAATCCAGTACTCTTGCCTGGAAAGTTCCATGGACAGAGGAACCTGGTAAGCTACAGTCCATGGGATTGTAAAGAGTTACAAACGGTCGATAGGAAAGCGTGGGCTTCTCAGGTGGCACTAGCGGTAAAGAAAAGACCTGCCAGTGCTGGAGACATAAAGACTCAGGTTCAGACCCTGAGTCAGGACGATCCCCTGGAGGAGGATGTGGCAATCCGCTCCAGTATTCTTGCCTGGAGAATTCCATGGACAGAGGAGCCTGGCGGGCTACAGTCCACAGAGTCTCAGAGTCAGACACAAGTGAAGCAACTTAGCACACAAAGGTAGGATCACAAAATAGGAAAAGCCAATATTCCAAAAAAGACAATGGGTTTACAAACCAGAGTGGTATGCTTAAAACTGACATTTTGTAGTTTAAAATGTTAAGGCCTATGCATGGAAAACATAAGGATTTAAAAAAAATGAATAAAAACCTGGGCATATAAGGGCCAAATAATTGAATTTATGATGATGTATAATCCAAAATACTGAAAACTGTATCTTCAGTGAAAGAGTAAACTACAAATATTTCATCTACTAACAAGGGAAAACACAAGGAAGTATGAAGTCTCTGCTTATACAATGGACAAACAAAAAAAGTCTCCCCTAAGAATTCAAAAAAATTGCCTGCACCTCACATAGGTTTGTAATCTGCAGCATGATCCAGGAACCCACAAACCAAGAAATTATCATGAAAACTGATGCCAGAACAGAAATTTTACAAAAAAATTCCAATCTTACAAATTGGAAGAAAAACAAATTAACTGCTTGAGAGAGATACACCACCAACAATGGCTGCAAAAGATACCCATAGACTGAGGTCCTCTGAAATCACTTGCTTCTCCAGTAAACATGGAACATTCACCCAAAAAGACACACATTGTCTCAGTAAATCCTAAAGGGTCAAAAATTCACAGAGCTGTTCTCTCACTACAATGGCACTAAATTAGAACTCCATTAGGTATCTAAAAATTACTCAAATACTTGAAAATAAAGCAACATGTTTTAAAATAACCCCAGCAATACGTGAACCGTGAACTTCCAGATGTTCAAGCTGGTTTTAGAAAAGGCAGAGGAACCAGAGATCAAATTGCCAACATCCGCTGGGTCATCGAAAAAGCAAGAGAGTTGCAGAAAAACATCTATTTCTGCTTTATTGACTATGCCAAAGCCTTTGACTGTGTGGATCACAATAAACTGTGGAAAATTCTGAAAGAGATGGGAATACCAGAACATCTGATCTGCCTCTTGAGAAATTTGTATGCAGGTCAGGAAGCAACAGTTAGAACTGGACATGGAACAACAGACTGGTTCCAAATAGGAAAAGGAGTACGTCAAGGCTGTATATTGTCACCCTGCTTATTTAATTTATATGCAGAGTACATCATGAGAAATGCTGGGCTGGAGGAAGCACAAGCTGGAATCAAGATTGTCAGGAGAAATATCAATAACCTCCGATATGCAGATGACACCACCCTTATGGCAGAAAGTGAAGAACTACAGAGCCTCTTGATGAAAGTGAAACAGGATAGTGAAAAAGTTGACTTAAAGCTCAATATTCAGAAAACGAAGATCATGGCATCTGGTCCCATCACTTCATGTGAAATAGATGGGGAAACAGGGGAAACAGTGGAAACAGTGTCAGACTTTATTTTTCTGGTCTCCAA
The DNA here is from genome assembly GCF_029378745.1 of Bos indicus. Taxonomy (NCBI): domain Eukaryota; kingdom Metazoa; phylum Chordata; class Mammalia; order Artiodactyla; family Bovidae; genus Bos; species Bos indicus. The sequence goes on from NC_091773.1 coordinate 61,129,140, forward strand.
AATCACTGCAGATGGTGATTGCAGCCATGAAATTAAGACGCCTACTCCTTGGAAGGAAAATTATGACCAACCTAATATTCAAAAGCAGAGACATTACTTTGCCAACAAAGGTCCATCTAGTCAAGGCTATGATTTTTCCAGTGGTCATGTATGGATGTGAGAGTTGGACTATAAAGAAAGCTGAGTGCCAAAGAATTGATGCTTTTGAACTGTGGTGTTGGAGAAGACTCTTGAGAGTCCCTTGGACTGCAAGGAGATCCAACCAGTCCATCCTAAAGATCAGTCCTGGGTATTCATTGGAAGGACTGATGTTGAAGCTGAAACTCCAATACTTTGGCCACCTGATGCAAAGAGCTGACTCATTTGAAAAGACCCTGATGCTGGGAAAGATTGAGGACAGAAGGAGAAAGGGATGACAGAGGATGAGATGGTTGGATGGCATCACCGACTCAGAGTCTGAGTGAACTCCGGGAGTTGGTGATGGACAGGGAGGCCTGGCGTGCTGCAGTTCATGGGGTCACAAAGAGTCAGACATGACTGAGCGACTGAACTGAACTGAAAGATCCAATTAAAAATTAATAAGGAAAAAATATTTAATATTTTATCTGATGACAAAATGTAAGCATGCATATCAAAACGTAGGTGCTAAAGCAGTTTTTAGTAAGAGACTTATGGTTTTAAATGCCTGTGTTAGAAGAGAACAGTATAAAATTAATAAGGTATGCTTCTACTTTAAGATGCTAGAAAAGGAAACAAAACAAACCCAAAGCAAGTAGAAGAAAGGAAATGAAGATAAAAATAGGAAACTGAATGAATAGTAAACAAAACAAAAAATAAGTAAAACCAAAATTGATTCATCACTACATGGCTGATTGTGGAAACAAACAGAAACAGACAGAGAGAAAATGCAAATTATCACTATCAAGCATGAAGAGTGATATCTCTAAAGATCATGTCAACATTAATGGATAACAAGTACATATAACAGCTTGCTAGGCTTAGGTGCTCAGTGGTGTCTGACTCTTTTTGACCCTTTGGACTGTAGCCCATCACGTTACTCTGTCTGTGGGAATTTTCAAGCAAGAATATTGGAGTGGGTTGCTGTTTCCTTCTCCAGGGGATCTACCTGACACAGGAATTGAACCCATGTCTCCTGTGTCTCCTACATTGCATGTGGATTCTTTACCCACTGAGCCATTGAGGAAGCCCAACAAATAGCTTAGTGGCAATAAATTCAACAAGTTTGATAAGATGGACAAATTCCATCAGAAACAAAACACACAATAAGAAATAATCTGAATAGCTCTATATATCTTTTAAAAATAGAACACATAATTTTAGAACTTCTGCAGAGAACTCTACACTTAGTCAACCTCATTGGTGAATTTTATCATGTGCTCAGGAAAGAAATAATACAAACTCTTTTGGAAAAATAAGGGAGAAATAAAACCATTTTATGAGGTCATCATAACCTTAAAACCAAAACCAGAAAAGAACATATAAGAACAGAAAATTATACACCAATATTCTCAACAAACATAGGAGAAATCCTTAACAAACTAGTAGCAAATAAAATCCAAATGCAGATATATAATTTTTGTAATATATCATAATCAAGTGAATTTTGTCCTAAGGATGCAAAGCTCTTATGAAAATCAAGAATTTTGGTTTACTATATAACAGATTAGGGCTTTCCAAGTGGTGCTAGTGGTAAAGAATCCACCTGCCAATGCAGGAGACTAAAGGATGCAGGTTTGATCCCTGGGTCGGGAAAATCCCCTGGAGGAGGAAATGGCAACCCACTCCAGTCTTCTTGCCTGGGGAACCCCATGAACACAGAAGCCTGGCAGGCAGTGCATAGAGTCGCAAAGAGTAGCACACTGAAGTAACTTAGCACATAACAGGTTAAAGGAGAAAATCATGGGACAATATCAATAGATGAAGAAAACAAATCCTAAATAGAAACAAAATCAATATGAAAATATTTTATGACTTCTTTTCAATGTCCCCTTTGGTCTTTGTATAAATTTTACATCAGGTTAAAAATATCCATTTTTTTATCCTCATACATCAAACTCTATCTTAACCAATTCCTCATTAAGTGGCCAAAAAATCTTATAACCAGCATGTCTCAATGACTATTCTTAGAACTGACTCTAGCCAAAAGGTAGCAAAAGATAAGAAAGAGTTAGATGGTTTATAACCCTTAAAGACCATGAAGTAGTCTTTAAGAAACCTCCAAACAAAACTGGAAAAACTCTCCACCAGAAATGGAAAACATGCAGTGGGGGCAGGAGGATAATTTGAAAGTAGTTATACAATTTTAAAAAACAACAAATGACAAGTTATATATATTATTATAAATGTGAATATATTTTTATTTAAGACTGTTTTGAAGGTTCTGGTTAATACAGTTATAAAAAGAGAAATAAATGAGAAAAGAGTTAAGTTATTATTATTTTCAGGTCATATAGTTTTAGAATGTTAAAACTCAAAAGAAACAACTAAAAATTCTAATAAAAAATATAATTTAGAAAGGTGAGTGCATACATACAAAGATCAATATATTACTGGGTAAAAGTAAGTTTTAAAAGGACTAAAATATTTCATTTATAATTCTAAAATAAATTACTGAGAAATATCAAAATTAATATAAGTAATGCTACTGAAAGATATATGAGAAGACAAATCAAAAATCATATTCTAATTTTGAATATGAAGACAATACCATAAAAATTACAATTTTTTCCTAGTTTTTCCATAATTAAATGTGGTCTCAGTAAAAAAAAAAAAAAAGCCCTATATGATTTATTTAAGATTAAACAAATTAATTCTAACATGTAGACAGAAAAATAAATAAGCAAATATAGCCAAGGGCATACCTTTGCAACTCTGGGATAGGCAAAGATACCTTAGACTGCAAAAATCACTAATCATGAAAAAAAGGTTAGCAACTTCAACTTCATAAAAATTAAAATTTCCTATTCTCTGAAATAATGTCATTTGTAGCAACATGAATGGACCTAGAAATAATAATACTAAGAGAAGTTAAGTCAGACAGAGATAGACATATTATCATGATATATCAGCTATTCTTGAGATCTTAAAAAATGATGCAAATGAACGTAATTACAAAATAGAAAGAGACTAGCAGACATAGAAAACAAACTTACAGTTACAAAAAGGGGTAAAGGGGAGGGGAGGGATTAAGAGTTTGGGATTGATAGATATATACTACTATATAAAAAAGAGATAAACAATAAGAACCTACTATATGGCAGAGGGAATTATATTCAAAATAATAACCTAGAATGGAACAGAATCTGAAAAAGTATAAAAACTGAAATCACTTTGCTGTATACCTGACACTAACACAGCACTGTTAATCACCTATGTGTATGCTTAGTCACTCGGTCGTGTCCGACTATCTGCAGCCCAACTGACTAAGCCTGACAGGCTCCTCTGTCCATGGAATTTTCCAGGCAAGAATTCTGGAATGGTATTGCCATTTCCTACTGAAGGGGATCTTCCCATCCCAGGGATCAAACTCCATCTCTTGCATCTCCTGCATTGGCAGGCATATTCTTTACCACTAGCGCCACCTGGGAAGCCCCAATCAATCCACTATACTTCGATTTAAAAATTTTCCGTTCTCAAAAATACACCATTATGAAATGAAAAGGCAAGCCACAGACTGCAGAAATTCTCAACACATATATATATATATGATACTTATATTCAGAACATATATAAGGAAAATGTCTGCAAATAATGAAAAGACAAAAAAGAACTTTTCAAACAGGCAGTTAAGCAAACATTTCACAAGGGAAGTAGTATGAATGGCCAATAGACACTAATGATGCTCAACCATTAGACACTAGGGAAATGGAAATAAAAGCCAAACCATTTCATACTCACTAGAATAACTTAAATGAAATGACAGCAAACGCTGGTGAGGTTGTAGAGAAACTAGAACTTTCTTATATTGCTGACAGAAGTGTAAAATTGCACATTAACTCTGGAAAGCTGTCTGTAATAAAATTTAAACAAATATCTAACATTCTATCCCAGAAATTTTACTTCAAGGTGTTTATCAAAGAGAAATAAAAAATAAATGCCCAGAAAAAGACCCATAACACAAATATTTATAGCAGCTTTATTTATTATAGCCAAGAAAAAGAGAAAATCCACATGTCCTCAACAGGAGAGTGGATAGATATATTATGGTGTATCTACACAATTCACACAATTAAAACAAACAATTGCTACAGGCAATGACATGCATTAATCTCTAGACTCTGAGTTGAGAAAAAGAAGAGAGTACATGCTATAAGATTCTATTTATATGAAGTTCAAGAACAAGCCAGGCTACCTATGGTAATAGATATGGTCAGGAAGGCGATTGCCTATTGTGGGACAGAGGGGGTAAACTTCCCAAGAGAATAGAAACAATATGTATCTTTGTGAGTGCAATGGTTACATGGGAATATACATCTTGAAATTCATCAAACTATACTTAAATCCTGTGCATATGATTGCAAGTTACACTTACTTTCTTTAAAAAAAAAATAGAGATAATAGAGAATAGCCAATAAATTTTTAAAAAGAAAAGAAGAGCAAAGTGAGGAAACCAGCTCCAGTGGAAGGGAGTTAGGAAGGTGATGTAATCTGCTCCAAAGGGAAAGAGTATTTTATTATCAAGTGGTTTAGAATTGCCTGAATACGGAGATTAATCATAAGCAGGCCAATTGTTGTTAGTTTTATCACTTTTTTAATATTCTCTGCAGACACTCCCCCACCTCATATTGTCTGTAGCCAGGGTGGTCCACGCCCACCGCTCACTAATACGCCACTGGACCAGCACTACAAGCTGTGAGTAACATATTTTTAAAAAGGTACAGTCCTTAAACTATGTTATACTTGGTCCTGGCTCAAGAATAGAAAAATCAATATGTAAATTAAAGAGACCAGAAATGGACCATAATGTTTATGGGAATTCCATATGTGAAAAAGGTAGCTATGCATATTAGTGAATAAAAAATGAATCATGCAATAAATATCATTACGACAAATAAGTCACAATAAGAAATAAAGTTGATCCATACCATATAACCTACACCAAAATGAATTCTGAGTAAAGCCAAAGTCCTCAATATTAAAAAAAAAAAAAAAACTGAATACCTCTCCCCAACAAGAAAAGCCATGATAGAATATGGGAAAATTTGCTTTTGGAATTTTGGATTTAAACTGTAACTATGATGTACGATATAAAACATATATTCTAAAAAACAAGATATAGTTAACTACAAGGTAATTAAACATTAAAGAAAAAGCAACAACTGAGATGTACAGCATGTCATAAACAATTACATTATTTAACATAAAAAGGACTCATTAAAAATATATATATATATTACAAATGAGCAAAGAAACAGTAAAGAATAAGAACAATACAAGCTGCAACATGATTAGAAAAAATATGAAATCAGAACTAAAGTCTCCCTTTACTAAAGGAATAGGATTTTTATTAAAGGGACTTAGTAAATGCCTTATTAGTTATAAATACCCATTATTTGAACTAATTAGACTAAAATCAAATGTGTTGATTCAAGTGAGATTTTCCTATATACTATTTCCCATCATGAGTTTCACCCTCCCTTATTTTTCCTGACAATTAGTATCAAAGAAGAAAAGAGCTTTCAGATGTACTACTGAATGTGTCTTTAATCTTTAAAAATATAAATCCCATCTTGTATACATTGTATACACTTTTAAGTTTTTAGAAATATTTGAAACAATTTAAAAATAAAGGCAGGAAGTCATAAAACAGCTAAAATGGCTAACAGTAACGGTCCATAAATTGCACTTATTTAAGAGATACTTTTGCAAAGAGCTTGCTAGACAAATTATTTTTAAATACTCATGAGGAAAAATAAACATGGAAAGTTATCATAGAATTTTTTTAAAACAGAGAGGAATTGTCTTTTTTTCTCTTATTCTAGCCTCCTTGGTCTTCAACCTTATATTTAAAAAGAGTGAAACATCCAGTGTTTTTATAAAGAAACTTGCTTCAATATGAATACATAATAATAATAAAAGTACTTTAGGTGATTTCAGAAGCTAAACACATTGCAGAGCCTTGCTCTTCTTTGAAAGCATGAACAGACAGTAAAAAGAAAACACAAATGTTTTCTAAACATGAAAAGATGCTCAACATCACTCATAGTAAATGTAAATTAAAATTATAATAAAATTGGGAAGATTAAAAAGCTGGATACACTGTATTGTCAAGGATGTGGGAATGAGCATTCTCACAGGCTGTTAGTGGAAACAGAAATTAATACCACTTTAGAGAGGGCAGTGTGGAATACAGAACAAAATTTGAAATGCTCTACAATTCCACGTGAAGGAACTTATCCTATAGTACACTTGCACATAGGCAATGTGACATGTACAAAAATATGTTTATAACAGCAAAAGAGTAGCTATAATTTGGTTAAATAAATTATGACATAACCAAAGTAATAATGAGCTTGTTAATATAAATGTAATAATTCTATATACACCAATGTAGAAAAATCCAAAATATACAGTAAGAGATAAAATTAAGGTACAGAACAGGTGTATGAAAACCGTATGTCTACATAGTATCTGTTAGAACATACAGAAAAAGTGGTAACCGACTCTCTATGGGGAAAGAACTGAGGGACTAGGAAACTGGGAGCTTGACGACCAGAGTGGTATGCTTAAAACTGACATTCTGTAGTTTAAAATGTTAAGGCCTATGCATGGAAAACACAAGGATTAAAAGAAAATGAATAAAAACCTCGGCATATATAGGCCAAATAATTGAATTTATGATGACATATAATCCAAAATACTGAAAACTGTATCTTCAGTGAAAAAGTAAACTACAAATATTTCATCTACTAACAAGGGAAAACACAAGGAAGTATGAAGTCTCTGCTTACACAATGGACAAACAAAAAAAGTCTCCCCTAAGAATTCAAAAAAATTGCCTGCACCTCACATAGGTTTGTAATCTGCAGCATGATCCAGGAACCCACAAACCAAGAAATTATCACAAAAACTGATGCCAGGACAGAAATTTTACAAAAAAATTCCAATCTTACAAATTGGAAGAAAAACAAATTAACTGCTTGAGAGAATACCACCAACAATGGCTGCAAAAGACACCCATAGATTGAGGTCCTCTGAAATCACATGCTTCTCGAGTAAACATGGAACATTCACCCAAAAAGACACACATTGTCTCAGTAAATCCTAAAGGGTCAAAAATTCACAGAGCTGTTCTCTCACTACAATGGCACTAAATTAGAACTCCATTAGGTATCTAAAAATTACTCAAATACCTAAAAATAAAGCAACATGTTTTAAAATAACCCCAGCAATACGTGAACCGTGAACTTCCAGATGTTCAAGCTGGTTTTAGAAAAGGCAGAGGAACCAGAGATCAAATTGCCAACATCCGCTGGATCATCGAAAAAGCAAGAGAGTTCCAGAAAAACATTTATTTCTGCTTTATTGACTATACCAAAGCCTTTGTGTGGATCACAATAAACTGTGGAAAATTCTGAAAGAGATGGGAATACCAGACCACCTGACCTGCCTCTTGAGAAACCTGTATGCAGGTCAGGAAGCAACAGTTAGAACTGGACATGGAACAACAGACTGATTCCAAATAGGAAAAGGAGTACGTCAAGGCTGTATATTGTCACCCTGCTTATTTAATTTATATGCAGAGTACATGATGAGAAACTCTGGGCTGGAAGAAGCACAAGCTGGAATCAAGATTGTCGGGAGAAATATCAATAACCTCAGATATGCAGATGACACCTCATGTATGGATGTGAGAGTTGGACTGTGAAGAAGGCTGAGTGCCGAAGAATTGATGCTTTTGAACTGTGGTGTTGGAGAAGACTCTTGAAAGTCCCTTGGACTGCAAGGAGATCCAACCAGTCCATTCTGAAGGAGATCAGCCCTGGGATTTCTTTGGAAGGAATGATGCTAAAGCTGAAACTCCAGTACTTTGGCCACCTCATGCGAAGAGTTGACTCATTGGAAAAGACTAATGCTGGGAGGGATTGGGGGCAGGAGGAGAAGGGGACAACAGAGGATGAGATGGCTGGATGGCATCACTGACTTGATGGATGTGAGTCTGGGTGAACTCCGGGAGTTGGTGATGGACAGGGAGGCCTGGCGTGCTGCGATTCACGGGGTCACAAAGAGTCGGACACGACTGAGTGACTGAGTGACTGATCTATGGCAGAAAGTGAAGAGGAACTCAAAAGCCTCTTGATGAAAGTGAAAGAGGAGAGTGAAAAAGTTGACTTAAAGCTCAACATTCAGAAAACGAAGATCATGGCATCTGGTCCCATCACTTCATGGCAAATAGATGGGGAAACAATGGAAACAGTGACTGACTTTATTTTTCTGCAGATGGTGATTGCAGCCATGAAATTAAAAGGTATTTTTTAAAATGTCTGTTCGGATAGTGATTAAACAGGGTCTAGAACAGTCTGCTTTCAACTACTCACAATTTCCATGCATATATTTTACATGTAACATATCCCCCACCCAAGGGAGAGAATTCCCAACTCTCACTTAGTTATAAAACCTAGCTCTGAACGTAGGATCTGTGAAGCAGAACAAATCTTTGTATACAGTCAAGTGCAGATTATTATAAACAACTGATAATTGTAAATCACTGTATACAATGAGAAAGCAATGGCACCCCACTCCAGTACTCTTGCCTGGAAAATCCCATGGACAGAGGAGCCTGGTAGGCTGCAGTTCATGGGGTCGCTAAGAGTTGGACACGACTGAGCAACTTCACTTTCACTTTTCACTTTCATGCATTGGAGAAGGAAATGGCAACCCACTCCAGTGTTCTTGCCTGGAGAATCCCAGGGACAGAGGAGCCTGGTAGAAGGCCGTCTATGGTGTCACACAGAGTCGGACATGACTGAAGTGACTTAGCAGTAGCAGCAGCAGTATACAATGAAAGCCAAGTTATCTGTTCTCAGTACATCCAATACAAAATGATATAACTGCAACAAAAACTCTCATTCAAAAGCAGGAAGAATGAGAAATATACCCATGGCTGATTGTCTGCGGAACACAGTAATCCCTACAAAAACAATACCTTAATTTCCTTGGTTTTTCTACCTGGTATCTAGGTTCTCCATTGACTATTACACTTATTATCATCATATGCCCTGGTTCTACCCTTTGGGAGGATGTCCCTTGTCCATTATCCTTCTTGGCTATATATGAGGTTGGCAATGACACTTACCCTTCTGTGTTCTGTCCAGTTACATCTCCACTGACAGTACACACATCATACTGCTACTCTGAGTGCAGGGAACTGCCTTAGAGGTTTAATAGTCAGACAGTGCTTGCTATCCAGACTTGGGCTCTCTTTAGCCACTAGCCGCATACAACTATTCAAATTTGATTAAAATTAAATTGAAAATTCAATTCCTCAGTCACACTGGCCACAAATCAAGTGTTCAATGGCTGCATGTGACTAGCGCCTATAGTATTACAGTAAAGACATAAAATATTTTCATCACTGGTGAAAGTTCTATTGAACACTAGTGCAAAAAGAATATCACAGAAAGACTTGTTAAATTTTAACCGCAATGCTCCAAATCCACATAAAATTAGTATTGTTTTATCTGTTAATCAATCCATGGCTTAAAATATAGACTGCTACATTATGAAATTGTGTCAGTACATGAAAATAATTTCTATAGCTGAACTACTACTATATGTCTCATTACTGGGGTAGGTGTCAGAATTCATTGTGAAAACTACAGACAATAATCAAACCATTATGTACCCTGTGTTAACTCTAGACACAAAAGTTGCAGCAGAGACTCTAAACGGCTTTGAATTTCCTGAATTGTACTATGTGAGAGTCAAATAATACAGCTGACTGGTAGAAAGCTGGCAAGTTTTTCAGAGGACCTGCTCTGGGTTAAAGACTATACCATCTGGGTAGTCACGGTATCTTTTCTTTTGCTCAGAGGGTTCATATTCTAAACTCACATCAGTATTTGCCAATGTCTACATTATCTCCAACCTAGTAACTGAAGACCAAAGAGAATGAAGAGGCTCCAAATGACAAGAAGGCACTATTTAGAAGACCTCAGCTAAAGGATATTCCCTTTGGGTTTTATGCCAATTTGAATTTGGAAAACTTGAAAAGACTTCAAGTTTTAGTCTGATTCATCATAAAGAATCAGAACAGAAAGATCTATCTGTGTTTGCAGGAAGTCACCAGGCTCCAGAGCAGATCCAAATTCAAATCAGACTTCTAACAGATATCAGCAGATTATTATAATCTATTATCAAATTTTATATTTCTAAGAATTTGTAAATTATAGTTATATATAATATTCAACATGAGGATAAAAAGCATTTTACCAATCTCTAAAACATATTTTGAGAAAAATTAAAATATATTAAATACTTAACTATGATTATATACTTCGGAAAACCCATGTTCAACGTTATTGTGACTCATTATTACAAAAACTGAATGTTTATACTAACTCAGAAACTTATTTTAAAAATTCTGACCAGTACAATGATCAGTTTAGGGGACATAATAAGATTAAAGGAATTCTTATCACAATGAGAAATATTATAAATATTATAAAAACACATTTCCTTTAAAAAATACTAAATTCTAAAAAGGCAAGCTTCTTTAAGAATCAAGTAAAATAATCAAATTGTCACTATAATATAATAAACTAAATGTCTCTGTAAACTCAGCATGCTTAAAATATATCTTACTGTTTAGCAATTATCATGCACTACAACTGTAACAAAACACTTGAGTAAATAAATTAAATATAACTATAAAATTAAATTAGCATTAATAACAATAAGAAAAAAATAATATTAGACAGAAAAAAGACTCTAACCACTTTGTCCTCCTGGTGTGAATATCCACGAAAGCAAGTTAGAAAGGACAGAAAAGACAAAACAAAAAATAAATAATTAATTCCATTCTTAAACTTTTTAAGACAATGAAATTAAAATTCTGGAAAATTTTAAACTACATTTTGACCAAAATATAAACATTAAGAGGAAAAACTTTTCCATACATTTCAAGCAAGAGCACGCTATATACTAGAATATATTAAGACATATAAAGAGAACAATTTCTACAAAAGCAAGTAAATATCCAAACATCAGAAAAAGGAGAATGTTCTTTCCACAAATAAAATCTTAATTGAGCACTCAATTAACTCAAAGGAAAAAACTAAAAAACGTTAAAGAAAAAAGCTTTTATGTACAAAGATAATAAAACACAGTATCAATGTTTAATTTCATCATATACTATCAAAAACTGACAAAATATAATTCTACATGAATTATTCATATTACTTCTAAAAGTTATTTGTCCCATTAATTTAAGCCTTCTAAACTTTATAACTTAAAAGAAAAAATAAGTAGAAATAGTCATTAAAGACAAAATATTATTGATCACAATTGGTAATTTGGGGTTATAGTTTCCTAACATTATAAATGTAAAAAATAAAATAATATGTAAGATAACTGAGTTTTAAGGAAAGAATATAAAAAAGAATGACTACATGTATAACTGAACCCCTTAGCTATACACCTGAAACTAATACCACATTATAAATAAGCTATACTCCAATAAAATAAAAATTTAAAAAGATGTGGTACATATATACAATGAAATACTACTCAGTCATTAAAAAAAAGCAATAACGCCATTTGTAGGAACATGCATGGACCTAGAGATTATCATACTAAGTAAAGGAAGCCAGAAAGAGACAAATACCATATGATATCACTTGTATGTAGAATCTAAAATATGACAAAATGAACTTATCTACAATACAAAAAACAGACTCTGACACAGAGAACAGATTTGTGGTTTCCAAGGGGTAGGGGAGATGAAGGAGGGATGGACTGGGAGTTTGGGATTGGCAGATGAAAACTTATATAGAATGGGTAAACAACAAGGTCCTAGTGTATAGCACGTGGGACTATACCCAATATCCTATAATAAACCACAATAGAAATGAATATTAAATAAATAAATAAGATGCATGATTTGGTCAAGAGAACATATTTAAATAGGGTAAAGTTTAAAATTATTACATTCATCTCTAATTAAACATAAATAATGATCATAATACTTCATAATGTAATAATAATGACCTGATATATTATAAGTTATATAAATTAAAAATTAAAATCATGTCTTTTTAGGCATCATTGTTTCTCTGAAACATTTCTAGTTGTATACCTTATGCAATTTTCTTAAGCTCTCTAGACCTTTACTTCCTTATCTGCAAAATAGGAAATTAATATTTACTTTATACAGTTTCCTGAGAATTAAACAATATGAAAAGCTCTCCATATACAGTGCCTGACACACAGTTCTATATCTGATACTCTAGCTGATTAAAACACAGGATATTGTGTAGAAGGGATAAGATGCATCCTCTGTATTATGATCTTGACTGATTCATTTGTTACAAATGTTAAAACTACAGGTCATATAAAAGCTATTGTAAAAAAGAAAAGCAATTGTATGCAGTCAAAGAAAACTACTGGTGACCATTTAGTTTAACAAAAATCATTTATGGAGCACTCACATATATGTATCAGGTACTATATTAGATTTATGAAACATAAAAAGTGAGTAAGACAGTTCTTGCCATCAAGGAACTAAATGTATTGAGAGGGAACTGAACAAATCACTGCAGAACAGAAAGCTGCCTGAAAGCAAGTGAAGAATAAGACACTATGGAAACACAAATGACTGATGAGATAACAGAACTTGGAAAAAAAATTGAAAGCTTCTGAGATGTAAGTAGGCCTCTAAAGAATGTTGGCAAGACCAGTGAGGGAGAACATTTTATGCAAAGAACATGGAATATGTAAAAAGTACAAAAGCTCAAACGTGCCTGGCATATTTGGATACAAGTTAGCTGGGAATGACCCCTGGGTTAGGAAGACCCCTCAAGGAGGGCATGGCAACCCACTCCAGTATTCTTACCTGGAGAATCCTCAGGGACAGAGAAGCCTGCAGGGGGCTACAGCCCATGGGGTCACAAAGAGTCAGACATGACTGGGCAACTAAGCACAGCACGGCTGGGAATGACTAAATTATATCTGACATGTATGAACTAAAGTCTTCACAGTTAACTATGTTAGTAATCTGGCAAAAGCTTAGAAGCATAATACTTTCATAAAGTAACTCACATTGCAGAAATTGTTTTTAAAAAGAAAAAAAAACATGAAGTCTAACTAATGAATTTGCTAATAGTTAATCCCTCTTAGGGCTTCCCAGGTAGCACTAGTAGTAAAGAACCCACCTGCCAATGCAAGAGACATAAGAGATGCAAGTTTAATCTCTGGGTCAGGAAGATCCCCTGGAGGAGGGCATGGCAACCCCCTCCAGTATTCTTGCCTGGAGAATTCCATGGACAGAGTAGCGTGGGGGGCTACAGTCCACAGGGCCACAAAGAGTTGGACACGACTAAAGCAAACTGGCACACACTCAATCCCTCTTAACAGATAATACAGGTTAAATTTTAGCTATAACATATACGTGGAAAATTTAGCTATAATACACATATGAAATATTACTCTACCATTGTATCTTTACTATCTTCCAGTAAGGATAAAAAGTCAACACAAAATCTAGTACATAATTTATAAATAAGGCACAACATTGCTACTATTTTATAAAGTGTTTACTTTGCTAAAATGTGCAGACAGACTGGAAGAAGAAAAGTCCAGAAGCAGAAAGAACAGTTAGGAAGCTGTTGCAATACTTCAGGTAAGAAACATATGTGATAGTGGTATGAACCATAATAGTAGCAAGAGAAGAAGTAAACTGATTTAGGAGATATGGAGAAGTATGGCCCCTCAAGACCTGATTGAGGAAGAAAGAGAATCATTCCCAGAGCTTGGTTTGAGCAACCAGGTGAATAAGAAGGCAATTCCTTGAGAGAAAAAAACACATGAGAAGCAGATTTGGTGGAAAATAATGAATGCAAGTATAGATAAGGTGAATATGAGGTGACTATTAATTCATCTAAGCCTAGATTTTCAGCAGGAAGCTACATAGATAGACTTGTAGCGCAAAAGAATAATCCGGCTAGTGAAATCACATCGGTAAATCATCAGCATATAACAGAATCTGAAGCTATGAAAATGAATAAAATCTCCCAAGGAAATTGTTAAAGGAAAAAGGAAAAGTAAGGATAATGACCCAATATCAACAAAATACCTCTTCTCTTTGAACTGGCAAGCCTCCAAGGGAAAAAAGTTCAAAAAAAAAGGACGAGCAATCTCTTCTAATCAAATTTTAGTAACACAATTTAAAGTTTCACTGTATTTGTCCAAAGTGATTTTAATCAAACTAGAATTGAGTTGCTTGAAAAACAAAGGTAATGTATAAATATGAAATATTATCAAGGTCCTTAAGACATTAAAATCTCATGTGAAAAATAAAAACCAGCTGTGGAGTAGTAGTTTAATTTTAAACAAATGGAAAATCTGGATATTTTAAAATGACTACAAATGAATCTTCAATTGAATCATTTGAATATTTATTTCAGTTTTACACTTAGTCTGTGTTTAAAAAAAAAGACTAAATGGTCATTTCAAAGATTAAAGATTAGAATTACCTTATATATTTTACATATATATTCATAATGACGGAATCAGTTTAGGTGTGCAACAAGGAACACACTAACCCAATATAAAATATGATCATTTAATTGAATAAGAAAACATATGTGAAAGGTTCTTTCATGGGACCCTACATCCCTGTTAGGTAAGAAGCAATACTATAGAAATTACTGCAAAACACTTTAAAAGCATTCAGTGAGTATGCCAGGTATATGCCTAAGTGTTGCACAAATATTAACTCATTTTGTCCTCACAATAGCCTTGTAAGATAGGTACTATTATTACTTCTAGTTACAGGTGAAGAAGCTGAGGCAGAGAGACTAAGCATCTTATACTAGGTCACAGAACTAGTAAATAACAAAACTGGGATTTAAATTTAGTCTCACTTGGGCAAGAAGAAAAAACATAAACAATGTTACTACTACCCATAGAAAGTTGGAATGGTTATAGTAAGATCAGATAAAATACAATATTTCAGAGCCAAGAATATTTCCAAGAATAAAGAAAGTCATTTCACAATTATGCTATGCTATGCACCACCCTTATGGCAGAAAGTGAAGAGGAACTAAGAAGCCTCCTGATGAAAGTGAAAGTGGAGAGTGAAAAAGTTGGCTTAAAGCTCAACATTCAGAAAACGAAGATCATGGCATCCCGTCCCATCACTTCATGGGAAATAGATGGGGAAACAGTGGAAACAGTGTCAGACTTTATTTTTTTGGGGCTCCAAAATCACTGCAGATGCTGACTGCAGCCATAAAATTAAAAGATGCTTACTCCTTAGAAGGAAAGTTATGACCAACCTAGATAGCATATTCAAAAGCAGAGACATTACTTTGCCAACAAAGGTTCGTCTAATCAAGGCTATGGTTTTTCCAGTGGTCATGTATGGATGTGAGAGTTGGACTGTGAAGGAGGCTGAGCGCCGAAGAATTGATGCTTTTGAACTGTGGTGTTGGAGAAGACTCTTGAAAGTCCCTTGGACTGCAAGGAGATCCAACCAGTCCATTCTGAAGGAGATCAGCCCTGGGCTTTCTTTGGAAGGAATGATGCTAAAGCTGAAACTCCAGTAGTTTGGCCACCTCATGTGAAGAGTTGACTCATTGGAAAAGACTCTGATGCTGGGAGGGTTTGGGGGCAGGAGGAGAAGGGGATGACAGAGGATGAGATGGCTGGATGGCATCACTGACTCGATGGACATGAGTCTGGGTGAACTCCGGGAGATGGTGATGGACAGGGAGGCCTGGTGTGCTGCTATTCATGGCATCGCAAAGAGTCAGACATGACTGAGCGACTGAACTGAACTGAACTGAACTGATGCTATGCTAAGTCACTTCAGTCGTGTCCGACTCTGTGTGACCCCATAGATGGCAGCCCACCAGGCTCCCCCGTCCCTGGGATTCTCCAGGCAAGAACACTGGAGTGGGTTGCCATTTCCTTCTCCAATGTATGAAAGTGCAAAGTGAAAGGGAAGTCGCTCAGTCATGTCCGACTCTTAGTGACCCCATGGACTGCAGCCTAACAGGCTCCTCCATCCATGGGATTTTCCAAGCAAGAGTACTGGAGTAGGTTGCCATTGCCTTCTCCATTAACAATTATAAAGGGGCCAATTATTTGATAGGATGTAATGATCCCAACTGCTTATGCAACTAAAAACAGAACTTTAAAATATATAAAGTCAAAGTTGATAAAACTGAGAGTTACTATTTGAATACCCATCTTTTAATAATTGGTAGAAAAAAACAATGTGGAAAATAAACAAGGATTTAGTAGAATTGAACAACTCTATTAAACAATTTGACCTACTGAACATTTAAAACCACTGTCAAAAAATAACAGAATATACACTCTTTTCAAGAACACACAGAACATTTGTCAAACTAAAGCACAGTCTGGGCCATAAAATAAGTACCAGTACATTTCAAAGGACTCAAGGCATACGAAGTATATTTGGGACCACAACAGAATGAAATTAAAAATAATGAACAGAAAGATCTCTAGAAACTTTCACCTCAAATATTTAAAAAATAAATAACATACTTCTAAGTTATTCATAAGTTAAAAAAAAAGTAAAATTAGAAAATGTTTCAACTGAGTGAAAATGAAAAGACAACGTATTAGAATTTGAGAGATGCTACTGAAGCAGTACTTAGGGGAAATTAATAGCACATGAGGCCTGTATTAGAAAAGAAGGAACATCTCAAAGCAATAACCTCAGCTTCCACCTTATGAAACCAGAAGAAAGAAGAGACAATTAAACCCATAGTGAGCAGCAGAAAACAAATAATAAAGATGAAATAAGAAGTCAACAATTTAAAAATCAATAAAACAAAAAACTGGTTCTTTGATAATATCAATAAAATAGGTCAGTATCTGTCAGTCTGAAGAGGGAAAAAGAGAGAAGATACAAATTGCCAATATCAGGAATGAAAGAGGCAGCATCACTACAAATTATACAGACATTAAAAGAATGATAATGGAATATATGATACTAATAAAGTCAACAACATACGAGGAACTAAACAAATTCTTTGAAAGATACAAATTACCAAAGCTCATTCAAGAAAAAAAAAAAAAAAACAGATAACCTGAATAATCCTATATCTACTAAATTGAAACTGTATGTAAAAACTTTCCCCCCAAAATATAACCGTTTGCCCAGATGGCTTCACTGGTAAAATCTATAAAACATTAAAGGATAAATGATACCAACTCTACAGAAACTCTACTAAAATACTGAAGAGAAAGAAATACTGCCCAATTCATTTTATCTGGCCAGCATTACTCTAATACCAAACTCAAAGACAGACATCACAAGAAAAGAAAGCTACAGATATTAACCTTCATAAACACAAAAGCAAAAACTGTAAACATAATTTTATCTAATCCAACTAATTAACATGTAAAAGATATAATCCATCATAACCAAATGGATTTATTCCAGGAATACAGAGTTGGTTTAACACTTCAAAATCAATCAAAGTAGTTCACCATATTAACAAAGAAAGCAAAAACATATAATCAATCACAATAGACGGAGAAAGAGTATTTGACAAAATTCAACATCTATTCTTAAGGTAAACAAACAAACAAAAACTTTTAGCAACATTTATGAAGAGCTGACAGCTAACATAATACTTAATAGTGAATGCTTTCTCCACAAGATGAGAACAAAATAGGAATGTCTCTTCTCATCACTTCCACTCAAAATTCTACTAAAGTTTCTAGCCAACACAACTAGTCAAGGAGAAGAAAAATAATCAGGTAACCAGGGAGAAAGATAAAGAAAAGTTATTAGTTCTGGGTAAAACAAAAGAATGAGAAAAGGGAAGCAATGAGAAAATGGAGAAATTAAATCACAAAGGGTAACAAATTCCCATTATGCCTAAGTAATGTATGTAAAGACATCAGCTTCATATTTTTAAGCTCCCTAAGAACTGGGTGATAAATATCTCCTACTAAGAAGGAGATAAATGCAAATTATAAAGAACTAATTGAGACCATTTAAAACACTTCTTTTGCTAATTTCAGCATAGCATTCTTTGGGAAATATTAATATATTCCCTAAAGTGGATGGATAAACTACAAAAATCTAGAACAGGTGTGAAACCCAGCCTGAACATTTCTTCTTTAAATTCCATATTCTAATGTTTTTTTCATTAATGTTAAAACAAAAATAAAGGGTATTGTAGCCTCAAAAGCTATAAAATTATGAAACATAGAATCTCAAAGCCAGAAAGAGCCTCCTTCAGAAAGAAAGGAAATACAGGCCAAAGAAGAGCAGATCTACCAAGTTGATAAAATTATGTGAGGTAATCGAAAAAGCTGTGACACAACTCAAACATTAACCAGCTGTGTGACTTTAAGAATGAACTCTAGTGTTTCTGGATCTGAGTTATCTACATCTATAAAATAAGGAATTAGGCCAACTGATCTCTAAATTCTCTTCATCTTTGAACGTCTAAGATCCTATGAGTCTAAAAGATCATAAGCTAAAGACAAAAACAATGAGATAAATACCTTTTTAATTCAGAGGAAAGTTTTTTTAATTCTTTTATCTGACCTGAAGACACTAGGGAAGGTTTCTGTTCATTGATTAACCTGAATGCTAATTTCAGTTGTCTATTTTATTCACGATGAGCTTAAGTATGAGAGAATTACGAAGTTCAGCTTTCATCCTGTACCTTGTTTGAGCGTAACGACACGCGACCTCCACAGCGAGCACAGAACTTGGTTTGGCAATATGAACAGTTATGGCCACATCCGTCAGCAAACTTGGTTTTGTGGCAGATGCCACAGGTTGGAGCATCACCCTTCTGTTCTTGTTGCTGCTGTGATTCTTCACCCATCTTCTTTACCTGCTCCTTATACATTTCAAACTGCTGATGAAGTTTTCTGCAGAGAACACAGACAAGAAAAATTTGGTTTCCTGATGGTCTCAAAAAATAGTAATAATTACCACAATCTGTGGACACAATTTTATACCTGAAAAATCCATGTGAGAATAAAGAATAAAAATTTAACTTTCTGTTGACAATAACATCTTTTATGGCACACAACATCGTAAAAGTGTAACTAGTTCTAACTTCTGATATACATGCTAATTTGATAAACAGTACAATTAACATACTTCTTTGAAAGGTAATTGTAAAATGTCTACCAACTATCTGCAATATGTTTTCAATCATATACCATGAAATATTTATAATGTTACTTTTTCAAGAGTTTAGCTTCAGAAATAGACTGAGCGATATGACTTGCACAGGGAAACCAAAACCTATCAACTTCAAATCACTGAGACAGAATCTCAACTGGAATGCAATTAAGAATCAAAACAGAGAGGAAAACATTGGATGAGTGGTCTCATTAACTATCCAAATCTATTCAACAGCCTGGACATTAGTTGGCTGCAAAGACACTTGAAATATTAGGAGTCTACCAAATAAGGCAGTACAAATAAAAGTAAGGCTGTTACAGATTCTAGTTAAAAATAAATAGTGATAAAACTTTTACTATTATCTCTATAAAAGATGGTTTTAAGTGATTAAAACTATAATTTTGATTTACAAATCAAAGTTCCTAGTCAGAACTAATGCATAAGATTTACAAAGCTGCAAATAATGTCACTCTCATCCTAAAAAGGACAAAAGGCTAAATAATCTACAAAAGCATAACTTCTCTTGATCCCATCAGAGAGTTGAGGGTTATAAGACAAGCAAATAATCTGAACTCCAAGACAAACCCTTCCAAAGAACAATGGGACACACTATTTCACCTTTGGCAGAGCATAGGAGAAAGAGGTGGCCACCAGACAGTTATGAGGAAATTCACTAAAATTTTATTTAACAAATTGTAAAAGTCAAGTGTGGGCTAACATGACAATTTGGAATAGCTATGGGCCCAGGATCACAAGCACTCTTCCACATACCTGTACTGGTTATTCATGAGGAACAATGAGAGCAGGACATAAAAACAAAAAGAACCTTTTAGGGGTGCATATGTACAAATATAACAGAAGTGACTGACTAGAGGCTACTACAACACAGGAATTCCCCAGACTATTTCTCCTAAAAAAGCCAAAGCTGTAAGCCACAGGAAAAGGGAGTAAACTCTGTCATCCCCAGGACAAAGGCAAAGATCTACTACAGTTAGGGAAAAGCTTGGGAGGGGAAAACCCCTCTTTTCATGAAGGAGAGACAGGAAATCATCTTCAGCCAAGAGCTTGCCCACAGATCAAAGGCTTTTATCACAAAGGGGGAGGTAGAAACTCCTGCCCTAAACCATTCAGAGACGCCAAGCCAACTTCCTTACTTGGGAAAAAGGGAATAAGAACTCTGAGCAGGCCTCATCCCTGAGGCCCTCGTAGACAGAGCCTGTCAAAGATGGAAGATGAAAAACACACAACAGAACACCCCAACCCTATCACAAGCCCATATCAAGAAATAAGCACCAGTATTCTGCTGCCAGGGAATGGGCAAGAACATGGAGAGAGGCCCTCTCCCTCTGTGATGTAAGTGGGTAAGAACAGCTGAAGGGGTACCAAAACATAAAAAAAAAACAAACAAAACCAAACAAACTTACAGTACTCCTGCATTCACCCCAAGCAAAAAGCAGCAGGAGCTCTCTGTTAGAGAAATCTGAAAACAGTAGTGCCCTAAAGATACGGACACCATCCAGACCTATCTGAGCCCCTGACCTGACTAGTGATTTCACACCCAGTGGCTCAGCAGTAAAACATTCACCTACAATGCAGGAGACGCAGGTTTGATCCCTGGGTCAGGAAGATTCTCTGAAGGAAATGGCAACCCACTCCAGTATTCTTGCCTGGGAACTCCAATATTCTTGCCTGGGAAATCCCATCCCGCCAGAGGAGCCTGGCGGGTCACAGTTCATAGGGTTGCAAAGAGTCAGACATGACTTAGCAACTAACAACAACAAAGGGAAAGAACATATGATTATGTCAAAATATGCCGAGAAAGTGCCTAAATCAGCAAACTAGGAATAGACAGAAACTTCCTTAACTCAATAACAGCATCCACAAAAGGGTTGTATTTGAAATACTGAGTGCTTTCCCCCTAAAATCAAGAACAAAGCAAGGTGGTGTCTCTCACTACTCCTAATCAACACTGGACTAGAAATCCTAGCTAATGCATTAAAGCAAGAAAAACAATAAAAATTAAACCATAGAGGTTGGAAAGGAATATTTTTAAACTGAGCAGATGGCATAATTGTCTATGTATAAAGTCCCAAAGAAACTATTAAAAAAAACTCCTATAATAGATGAGTCTAGCAAGGTCACACAGAGAAGGCAATGGCAACCCACTCCAGTACTCTTGCCTGGAAAATCCCATGGACGGAGGAGCCTGGTAGGCTGCAGTCCATGGGGTCGCTGAGCGACTTCACTTCTACTTTTCACTTTCATGCATTGGAGAAGGTAATGGCAATCCACTCCAGTGCTCTCGCCTGGAGAATCCCAGGGATAGGGGAGCCTGGTGGGCTGCCGTCTATGAAGTTACACAGAGTCAGACACGACTGAAGTGACTTAGCAGCAGCAGCAGCAGCAAAGTCACAAGATACATGCTCGATATACAAAAAACAATTGCATTTTTGTATACTAGCAATAGACAGTTGGAAATCAAAATTTTTTAAAGTAGTATGCAATAGGCATCAAAAATAAAAGAAAGAAAAGTCTAAGGTATTAATCTAGCAAAATATAAGCAGACTTTCTTTGGTAAGAACTATAAAATACTAAGAATTAAAAGAGATCTAATTAATAGGAGAAATATTCTATATTCATCATGAGAAGTTTCAGTACTGTTAAGATATCAATTCCCTATAAATTGATTCAATGTCATCTCAAATCACAATCTCAGCAAGAATTCTTTAAATAAATTGACAAGCTAAATCTAAAATTTGTATGGAAAAGCAAAACTCTCCAATTAGGCAACACATTTTGAAAAAGAAAATAACTGAAGAACTCACACTACCTAATTTCAAGACTTACCATAAAAACTACAGAAGTAATCAAATATTGGTAAAGCCTAAACACACATACAATAAAACAGAGTCCAGAACAGTCCAATACTTAAATGGTCACTACTTTTTTAAAAAGATGCCTACATAACTCAACAATAAAGTATAGTCCTTTAAAACAATGGAAAATCCATGTGTAAAAATAGTAATTGGAAATCCATTGTGTAAAAAAATAAACCTTAACCCATACTTCATACCTATATGAAAATTAACTCAATGTATTACAAAACTGCAAACAATAGATTACAGAACTAAATAAAATGACTAAAAGTATAAAGCTTGTAGATGAAAACATTGAAGAAAAGTGTGGCCTTGGGTTCAACAAAGACTTCTTAGCTAGGTTAGGCAAGATATAGGCTCTAGACCTTCAACACAATTTAAAAAGCATGAACCAGAAACCTGCCAACAACAATATGTAAATGAATGGATATAGCTATGCTCCAATAAAATATTATTTATGGATGCTGAATCTTGAATTTCATGTCATTTTTATAATCTCAAAATATTATTAAAAAAACATTTTTTTTCAACATTTTTTAAATGTAAAAGCCATTCTTAATTCACTGGTTATACAAAAACAAGTAGTGGGCCAGATGTGGCCTGTGGATCACAGATTGTCCAATCTTATATGATATGATTTAATTTATGTAACAGAAAAAGACAAAATTATAAGGACAGACATCAGATCAGTGGTTGCTAGGGAGTGGAGTAGAACAAGGGGACTGACTACAAAGGGATGCAAGGAACGTTTGGGGTGAGGAAAATAACCTATGTCTTGATTATGGTGGTAGATATTACTGTGTATGTTTTCTAGAACTTACTGAAGTGTATGCCTCAAAGGAGTGGATTTTACTGGTAATAAATATAACCTTAAATAAGTTTAACTTTTAAAAAAGTCAGTTTCGAAGTGCTAACCTATAATCAGTGTGTGCGCTCAGTAGCTCAGTCATGTCCAACTCTGCAACCCCACGGACTGTAGCCTGCCAGGCTTCTCTGTCCATGAAATTGCCAGGCAAGAATACAGTAGCAGGTTGCCATTTCCTAATCCAGGGTATCTTCCTGACCCAGGGATTGGACCCACATCTCTTGCACCTCTTGCATTGGCGGGTGGATTCTTTACCACTGCATAAGATGGGAAGCCCCCAACCTAAAGTCAGTAGGTAAATTAAAAATAGAGCCATATAAGTCCTTTTATCTCTGCAACCACAAAAGCATATTTCCATTTTCATATCAAATATTAATAAATTCAAACAGCTATGCCGGGGTTTTTTTCCTATAACTTCAGATAACATACTATTTTTCCCTGATGGTCTTTCACCAGGTTTAAGTGAATCTCTAGTAACACAAAATAAGCATCACTACAAGAGACCTAAGTTCATAAAACATGTACAAGAACAAGCATGATTTTAAGTGGACCATGAATGAGCTCTGCATCAGAGCTTCTCCCACCATTTGGAAGAACCATCTTTCTATGTGTGAGGTGACTATACATTTCTACTATATACCTGTTTATACACTTATGATCTCTGGCATGATCGCTCAGTATATGGCTGAACCTCTCTGGGAGAAAGAGAAAGAAGAAGAAAATTAGAGCAAATGCTTTGTTTTAGTTCTAGAGGCACTGGAGTACTAGGCAAGTTACCAAGTCAAGTTACACTGGAACAAAAGTAGAAATCTTTTCGTAGAAGCAAAAAGTAGAAGCAAACTGTGCTACATAGGGCCTCCAGGGAAATAGAAACCCCAGTTTTCACACATAGGGAGAAGGCCAGTAACATAAGTAGAGAAATCAGTAATTATGTATCCCAAAGTGCTAGATTAGAGCTATTGAAACCACTCTCACAATAAGAACTGTAGCAGTCCCTGAGACTGTAGCATTACTGGGGCTGTGGGATGGGATCAAATCTTTCCTGCTGTAGGGAGCAGAGAGAGAGAGAAGTGAAAAGTTCAGATAGGACTAATCTATAATAGTTTGAGGAGGTAAGAGAGGACTTTTAGAGAGATTTTTTTTTTGTAGTCATCCTTCCAGTCCTATAAAATGAGAAACTATCATATGTAGAAGTGATGGTGTACAAGCAGATTCAAGAGCTCAATCATGTTCCTTGCCAAAGAGATCATTTTTCCCCTTCCCATTTATACATAGACCAAATTCTATCTCTGCTTCCTCATCCCAGTCATCTTCAACCAACCTAATCTGGTTTCTAGTCTACTTCTTAATCCTCACAAAGTTTACCAACAGCCTCCCTGTACCTAAAACTAACAGACAATTTTTTTTAGTCTCCATCTTACTGGGTTCTCGACAGTACTTGAAATTATGTTC
Source organism: Bos indicus (assembly GCF_029378745.1). Classification (NCBI taxonomy): domain Eukaryota; kingdom Metazoa; phylum Chordata; class Mammalia; order Artiodactyla; family Bovidae; genus Bos; species Bos indicus. The sequence goes on from NC_091773.1 coordinate 61,153,702, forward strand.
ACTGCCCACTTGGCCTTCATTATATTTTTCTGGTTTTCTCCTTGTTTCTCTAGGCTTTCATGCTCTTTTTCCTTTGAAGGTCAAGATTCAGGCCTCTCTTCTCTTTTCATTCTGTGTCTGCTTAGGCAGTGTTACCCATGCCTGACTTCACTTTCCTCCTACACATAAATGTAAATCCTCAGCTCAGACTTTTCCTCTGAGCTTCAATATTCAATTGCCTACTTCCCATCTGTATTGGGAAGTCTCGACGCCACTTGAATTTCAGTGCATATCAAAGTGAACTTGTAATTTTCCTATTAAGCCAAATTCCCTCCCAGTTTTTCCTATTCCAATAAATTGTGACACCATTTAATCATGCAGGCCTGAAATATAGAACTATTCTAGAAATACCTTTCTCCTTCAAATGCATAGTTAATCTATCATGAAGTCCTTTCAATTTTACTTCTTAAATGTGTCCTAAATCCTTCCACTTGTCTCTATATCCATGCTCAATACCATAGGCCTTGTTATCATCAATGCCCACCTAGCCTCCCAGCTAGGCTACTCACATTCATACTTCTCCCCTTCTGCATACTACAGAAAAATTATCTTGTCATCTCACTGCTTAAAATACTCTAATGGCTTATGATTGCTTTCAAGAAAAAGAAAAAACTTCTTATGAAGTCTGTTACAAAGTCTTGAATGTTCGCCCACACATTCACCTCTTCAACCTCATTGTTTGCACTGTTTCTTTCCCTTCTTTCTGCTAAAGCTACTCATCCTTTAGACTCACTATGGTGCATCTCATTACAGGATGCATTTTATACATCCTCCTGCCTCCTCCCAGAATAGATTGCAACACATGCCTTTTTTTTCTTTCTCTCTTTTTAAACTTTAGGTATCCAAAATAGAGTTGATCATGAGGTTGCTTCGCTGATTCATGCTTGGCTCCCATTTTAATTAATTGTTTTCCCCTTCCCCAATGTGACTTCCTTTCCCTCAGGAACCAGTCTTCAAATTTTTCTAGTAAAATCTAAATAGACTATAGCCAATGTGTCTGTGGCTTATTTTGTATCAGATAGATAGGTATTATTATAATTATTCTATTATTCCTATTCTACAGAGAGGCTATTTTTGCTTACAGTCACACTGCTAGTAAGTAAAGCCAGATCCAAATTCAGCTGCAGAATCAGAGTGCTAACCACTAGAAGTTCACACTTGAATGGATATATAATTTTCCTTATTTACATTTTATTCATCCCTTGTTTTTTAAAAGTTAGCACTTTATTCTGGAAAATAATAGACTTGACATGTATAACTGAATCACTGTGCTGTACACCTGAAACAAATATGAATTTACAGCGCTCCCCATCGGTCACATTACTGTCTGAACTCCACCTCCTATCAGATCAGAGGTGGCATTAGACTCTCATAGGAGCATGAACTGGAACCCAACAGTCAAGGTTGAAAATCATGAGTAAAGTGAAGTTGCTCAGGTGTGTCCGACTCTTTGAGACCCCGTGGACTGTAGCCTGCCAGGCTCCTCCATCCACGGGATTTTCCAGGCAAGAAGACTGGAGTGGATTGCCATTTCCTTCTCCAGGGAGAATATCGTGAGACTGCCACAAAATACGGAGAAGGCAATGGCACCCCACTCCAGTACTCTTGCCTGGAAAATCCCATGGACAGAGGAGCCTGGTAGGATGCCGTCCATGGGGTCACTAAGAGTTGGGCACGACTGAGCGACTTCACTTTCAACTTTTCACTTTCATGCATTGGAGAAGGAAATGGCAACCCACTCCAGTATTCTTGCCTGGAGAATCCCAGGGACGGGGGATCCTAGTGGGCTGCCGTCTATGGGGTCGCACAGAGTCGGACACGACTGAAGCGACGTAGTAGCAGCAGCAGCAGCAGCAGCAGCCACCACAAAATAGAAACAAAGTGCACAATAAATGTGATGTGCTTGAATCTCGCAAAACCATCCCCCTACCTCCCAGTCCCCGGAAAAACTGTCTTCCCCAAAACCGGTCCCTAGTACCAAAAAAGACGGGGACCGCTGCTCTGTAACGTGTGTCAGCCAAAAAGTTCGTTTGGATTTTTCCATAACATCTCACAGATGAATGAACTTTTTGGCCAACCCAGTATTTCCAATAAGTTATAATATTTCTGTAATGACATATTTACAAACACATACATGTTTTTCTCTGAGGAATGTATGCAGGAATATAATAGATATACTCAAGTTCAGTAAATACTTCTAAACTTCCTTCTCAAATGGCTTAACTCGGCACACCTGCAAGCAGGGTATGATGGTTCCAGTTTCCTCTTATCCTTGCCGATACGTGATATTATTCAACTTAACAAAATTTTACAGCTTCGGTATATGAAACGTTTCATTTTTTTAAGTTCACGTTTTTCTGACTCCTAATGAAGTTCAGCCAGTTGGACTGTCCCACCTATAAACTACCTACTCATGACATCCTTTACCAAAACTCTATTGGATTTCCTGGGGGCCTTTTTTGTTTGTTTTGCTTATTTGTAGAAGAACTTTGTATAGCCTGTATGCTAATTCTTTATAAATTGAGCATAGCAAAAGTTCTAGTCTGACAAATAACTGCTAATTCTTTGTTAAGCAGAATTCTTTAATTTTGATGCATTCCAATACATCAGTTTATCCCTGTATGGTTTGTGGTTTTGGTGGCCGGCTATAAAAAAAATTCTTACCCCTAAGTCAGTCACAAAAAAATTCTATAATTTCTTCTAGGAGCTTTATAATTTTGCCTCTCACATTTAGGCTTTTAATCGATCTGAAGTTTATTTTTATATGTAATGTGATGCAAGAATTTAATTTCAATCTTTTTCACATAGAGAGTCTATTTTCCCAGTACCATTAAATAGCCCATCCTTTCTTCCACTGATTTGTAATAGCAGTCTATCATATATTTAGTTCCTACATGTGCAACGGTCTATTTATAGAGTCTGTATTTTGTTTCATTGGTTTTTGGTTTGTTCCTACTCCAAAACAACATTGTTAGAATCCAAACTCCAAATATAATGAAAGGTATAAAAGATCTTAAGAATATAAACATATATTTAAGCTTATAAATATAAATATAATGGTAAATATGTAATTCCCAGATAGTAGATATTGTAGGCCTTGTGGATCTGTCACAGCTACTCAACTTTGCCAAACAGATGTGAGAATAGTCACAAAAAAGCAAACAAAGAAATGAGCTTGACTGCGTTCCAATAAAAGTTTATTTACAGAAACAGGCAATGGGCAGGATTTGACGTAGAGGTCATATTTTGTAGATCCCTGATATAAAGAGTCAAAGATAATTCTCATATTTAATTTAAAACTTTTCTTACAAATATTTAAAGACATATGCAATAATATATCAACTTAGAAATAGTTTTTTCCACTTTGTCAATTCAAAAAGCTATTTCATCCAAATTTTTCATGTCTATTTTCTCCATCCTCACCAAAGCAGCTCATTGAATTCACTGTTTTCAAAAGTAATTTCTTCATTCTGAGTTCTTTAAGAAACAGACATTATTCAGTATGTTAGTTCCCAGTAATCCTGCTGTTCCCTGGTAATTTTATGCCCAGTCACATAGTTTTTTGTTGCTGTTGTTGTTTTCCCATTCATCTTTTTGGGGGGTGGGGTTCATGATTTGTGTAACACTGACTTTCATCAGATGATGAGTTTTAAGTTGTGCTTTCTATAAGCTCATGGCATACAGTTATAGAATGTAACCATTAAATGCAGTCACACACATTACAGAGTGTTTTTCAAACAGCAGAGTGCAACCCAATACAAGGACATAAAATAAATTTAGCAAGCCAGGACTCACAGTTTAATGAACTATATCAAAACATTGGAAAGAGTATAAGATTTCTTATAAATCTTATTTCTATTACATATATATGTATGTAGGTATGTATATACTGGGTTATAGTGCAAAATATATTTTTTATGAATGGAAGCTTTTTAAAAAAAGTATGAAAGTTACTGCTTTAATAATCAGCTGAGAGTAATAATAATAATAAAATAATAATAATAATAATTATTATAAAAGAATAAAAACATATGTCATACAGCTGGCCATCCCAGTCACATACCAAGTCTCTCCTCTGAATTTCTAAATAGCTGCCTAAGCGACTATTACAAATGTAATGTGTTTCTAAAATACGGATCTGATCATACCATCCTGTTCCTCTGCCTGGAATGTCTCTCTCTCTCTCTTGGTCAGATGCAGAGGCACTGAAACATCAAACACTAGGGCACGGACAGAAACAGTACCTACAGTATTATCAAATAAATAAGTGGGAAACTAGAGATACGGACATAGTAACTAGATTTAATGTTTGAAAATATTTTTAAATAGCTGAAGTACTTCACTGTTCCAAATAACTGAAAAATTTTCCAAATAATATGAGAAATACTGGCATCAGAATGTATATCACAGCACTGCTGCTGCTTCTGCTAAGTCGCTTCAGTCATGTCCGACTCTGTGTGACCCCAGAGACGGCAGCCCACCAGGTTCCTCCATCCCTGGGATTCTCCAGGCAAGAACACTGGAGTGGGCTGCCATTTCCTTCTCCAATGCATGAAAGTGAAAAGTGAAAGTGAAGTCGCTCAGTCATGTCCAACTCTTAGCGACCCCATGGACTGCAGCCTACCAGGCTCCTCCGTCCATGGGATTTTCCAGGCAAGAGTACTGGAGCGGGGTGCCATTGCCTTCTCCGATATCACAGCACTATTCACAGCCAAAAATTGGAAACAACCCCACTGCACAGAAATAGTAAAACATAAATAAATTGCAGTATATCCAAATACTAGAGTGCCATACAGTCATGAGAATGAATGAAATGCAACTAGATGCAATCATATGAATGGATCTCACAAACACATTAAACAAAATATTATAGACACAATATACCATATGATTCTATTTGTTTGAAGTCTAAATATAAATATGCAAAATATCACGTGGTGTTAAAAAAAATTCAAGTTAAAAAGTCACTCCCAGGGGTGAGAGAGAGTCCTCCATGGAAGAGAGCATGAGAAAGAGATCCTGGAAGTATGGCAATGTTCTGCTTTTTGCATTCAGTGATGGTTTCCAGATATATTCACTGTCTGGCAATTCAGTGAGCTATATATTTTCAAACTATGCACTTATCACTACATATACTATGTTTTAATAAAAACTTTACTTGGCAATAAGCACTTTGGTACTTTTATCAATTTTTCTAAATGCACTGTGTGAACAAGTGATCATCACCATTTTTCTTTATTTATTGACTTCTTTTTTTTTTGCTTTGAGCCAAAAGGAATTTAAGGTGGTTCTAACCTAAGGTACATGACAGATGTAGTCAATTTTAGACCACTCAGGTTGAAGAATATCTATGCTGGACCTGGAAACATATTTATGTGGAGAAACTGCTTTCACTATGTCACAAGTTCGGTCAACTGCTTTGATTAGTCAAGTATCAATAGCTTACAAGAAAACATCTTTGTCCATATCATCCTCAATCTTTAAAAAAATACAAGTAGAATTTTTTTAATTAAGTGAAAGTGAAGTCACTCAGTTGTGTCCGACTCTTTGGGACCCCATGGACCAGACCGTAGCTCACCGGGCTCCCCGTCCATGAGATTCTCCAGGCAAGAGTACTAGAGTGGGTTGCCATTGCCTTCTCCAGGTTTTTAAGTAAAATTAACAATACTTTCAATGACCCTTCAATTTCCATTGTCATTAGCCTTCCAAAGAATAAAATCAATTTTGAGGCAGGTCCATCAACTTTCTTATATAACTTAATAGTAAGCTGCCCACACATTAAGAAATTTCACTTTTGACCCTAAAATCAGCCCTACTGCAAGTTAACATGATTAAGCAAAGGGATCAGGTTATACACTTAGTCTTATCAACAACAGGTATAAGCAGGATTTCCAAAACATCCTTCTACTGCTAAGTCACTTCAGTCGTGTCCGACTCTTTGTGACCCCATAGACAGAAGCCCACCAGGCTCCTCTGTCCCTGGGATTCCCCAGGCAAGAACATTGGAGTGGGTTGCCATTTCCTTCTCCAATGCATGAAAGTGAAAAGTGAAAGTGAAGTCGTTCAGTCGTGTCTGACTCCTAGCGACCCCATGGACTGCAGCCTACCAGGCTCCTCCGTCCATGGGATTTGCCAGGCAAGAGTACTGGAGTGGGTTGCCATTGCCTTCTCCTTCTAAGGGACACTCTATGACATGAAATCTACAGATTTCGCCTTCTAAAGAGAAAGGAGAGAAAAACTACCTCAGGGTTATGATGGAAAAGACTGTAATAAGTCACATTAACAATTAGCACTTCAGCAAAAGCCTCAAAAATGTTGATCCTTAGACTCACGTTTCACAACTAAAAAGACACAAACAATTTTGCATGAACTGTTGGAAATTTGCTCTGTCAGGAGACCTTAAATAAGAGTCTTAAGAATCTCCCAGAAATAGTCTTTGAAGAGAAAGAGCTAACCAACTCTTGGATCAAGCAGATAACACACCAAAGTAGACAGCTTCCATCCAAGAACAGAAGAATGATTTTCTAGTATCTCTGTTCCTCCTTTAAAAATTACTTTGTTAACTATCTTCTTTATTATTGTTCCTTGGAATCTCTAATGTCCTCAGTATGCTTTCATATACTTTCACTGTTAACCCATTTTTAATCTCCTTTCACTGCCACCTGCATGTGTGCAGCCTCAGTTGTGTCTGACTCTTTGCGACCCTGGGGGCTGTAGCCCGCCAGGCTCCTGCTGCCTAGGAGAATGCAAAAAAAATCTCCTTGTAATCCCACTGACAAAATTGTAGGGGTACTCCTTGAAACACTACATACCATTAATTTCCTTTCTGTGAGAGGATACTTCTGTATTTGAATTTTCTTCACATTATTAACCTTAACTTTCAGTACTGTACAAATCAGACCTTGATCTCGAGTCATTACAGCAGTTTCAGAAGAACCAAGAGAACTAAGAGTGGGGACTGGAGTTATCTTTGCTACAGCAGCATTCTTTTGGCAAGTTTTTATCTTTTGGCATGCAGAAATTAACACCTCATTGCAATAAATGAGAATCAAACAAAACCTAACTGCAGTTGATATTACTGTGTGGGTTCAATCACTTTAATTGTAGCTGACTCTTTTGCAACCGCATGGACTATAGCCCCCCAGGCTCCTCTGTCCATGGGATTCTCCAGGCAAGAATACTGGAGTAGGTTGGCATTTCTTTCTCCAGGGGATCTTCCTGACCCAGGTATCAAACCTGTGTTTCTGCATCTCCTGCATTGCAGGTGGATTCTTTACCCACTTAGTCACCTGGGAAGCAGTCGATGTTACTAGTGCTCACTATAAACAGAGTTGCCTCTCTTCATGAGGACATGGACCTTCTAGATTTCCTTGCAGTTAGTTAAGAGCCTTGTAACAAGCTTTGGGCAATGAACTGTGAGTAAAGGTAACCTACCACACTTCCTGTTTTACATAATTAAGAATGAATGTGAGTTCTCCCTTCTCTCTCTCTTGCTCAGATGCAGCAAACCTAATAGCTATGAGTTCTAATTGGCTTGCCAACAAGAGGGAAGCAGCCTGGATTGCTAAACTGCCACGGGGAAGAGAAGAATTCTAGAATCCCATAAGTAAGTCTTAAATTTTTTCAGGGGCTACTGCCCCTGGTCTATGACTGTCACAAATGCTTCTCAGCTTTTTTTCCCCTTTTGGAGAAACAGGAAGGTTAGAGAGGACTGTAATTAGGTTATTTCTCTACTCTCATGTTGGTTGGGCTCTGGTTAAGTAGTTTCCTTTCAGAATGAAAATCTCTTGGAATATGTCAAAAATGGTTGCTTATCCCATCCATTGCTGGAAGTAAGAGAGAATTTTTCACTGAGCTTGAGAATTTGGTAGAGCTCATGGACGGCTTCCCTGGTGGCTCAGCTGGTAAAGAATCCACCTGCAATGCAGGAGAACTGGGTTCGATCCCTGGGTTGGGAAGATTCCCTGGAGAAGGAACAGCTACCCACTCCAGTATTCTGGCCTGGAGAATCCCATGGACTATATATATATAGTCCACGGACTCACAAAGAATGGGACACAACTGAGCAACTTTCACTTTCTTGGGCTTCCCTGGTAGCTCAGCTGGTAAGGAATCCACCTGCAATGCAGGAGACCCAAGTTCAACTCCTGGGAAGGGAAGATCCACTGGTGAAGGGATAGGCTACCCACTCCAATATTCTTGGGCTTCCCTGGTGGCTCAGCTGGTAAAGAATCTGCCTGCAATGCAATGGGTTCCATTCCTAGGTTGGGAAGATCCCCTGAAGAAAGAGTGGCTACCCATTCAAGTATTCTGGCCTGGAGAACTCCAGGGACTGTATAGTCCATGGACTCACAAAGAGTCAGACACAACTGAGCAACTTTCACTTTTACTTTCTTGGAAGTAAAACTCATAAATCTAGGGTGGGGGCTCCCTGAAGGCTGGACTTCCAGGAATCTTTAACTCCTAAGTTAGTCTACACTCAGCTTTCCGTATTTCAACAACTTCCTACCAGTTCTTGGCCCCAGTGGGTTCTACTCCTAGAAATTCTCTCTATTTACCTCTCCTTTCAGTTGTCAGGGCACTCATTTGTCCCGTGACCTCACTTTTCTGATGGATCAAAGAAGAGTTGATTTTCAGTTTGTTCGGTTTATCCAGCTCTTTTCTTGTAAGGATAGGAATGACAGCTTCCAAATTCTTTGTATATCAGGGAGGAAACCAGAAGTCTCCACAATATTGTTTTTCATTACTTATCAGCATGTTTGAAGGTCAAACCTTTGAGAGCAGGAACCATAGTCCTTTTACCCCTGGACTCCTAGTAACCTGAGTTGTTCTGGGCTCATCAGTCTTGGACATTCTTATCTGCTCTTCATCACACACTCTCTCACTGGGTCAGCTTCTCTACTCTTCAAGCTTTATACACCATACCGACAACTCCAGAAGTTTTATCTCCAGTTAATCCATATCGTTCCTTTAAAGTTGGTTGACTTATTAGCATCTTAGACTTTTAAAATTTAAAACTTCAGCTTTAATTTCTACTTCTAACCAGTTCACCCTTTCTGCTTGTTGATCATAGTAAATGGTATCACCACCCAATAAATTCTTCCAGTCAGAAATCTGGCAGTCCTCTTTGGTTCTTTAATCTTCCTTACTAACTTCCTCTAAATCTACTCCACTAACAAATTACATCATTTCAACCCCCAAATATACCTCTAATCCACTTCCCTCCCTCTTCAGTGTAATCAACCTGGTCCAAGCCATCATAATCTCTAGCCAAGTCCTCCACAAAAGCCTCCTCGCTACTCTCTCAACCTCCATCCTCACGCACGCTATCCATAGAACAGCCAGATTGATTTTTATACATAAATTAAATCATATCACTCTGATGTCTAAAATTGTTCAGTATGTTCCCTTTATACTGAGATTCAGATCTAAACTCCTTCTCACTCTCCGGAAGAACACTGCCCTGTCTGAGTTCTACACCTGGTCTCGCATTCCCTCTTGTCCACTATATTCCAGCCACACTAGTCTTCTTTGTGTCTCTCAAACCCTTCGCTACTAAAACTTTCACCTGTCATGTTCCCTAAGCTTAAAAAATTCTTCCCCTTACCATTTTTTTTCCTACTATTTCAAAAGTACATTTATTATTTACCATGTCACAACCTGAATAAAACACGATGGTTCAAAGTCAAACTAATCCAATTGGTTAGTTTATTTGTATCTTTGATACTAAGTTACATATTGGGAGCACCAAGTTAAAATAACAGTTGCATTAAAAATCATTTATATTTTTTCTGAGTATACCCTTTATAATTATTCAAAGACTTGTTTTACACTCTACATATAATGTATATTACATTGCCTTACAGATAATTACATTTTGATGTTAAACCAAAAAAGTAGTGAAAGAAAGAATTTAAAATTACTTAATTTGTATATTAGGCAATTTCTGCAAAGGCTGAATGAACTGACAACTGAAAATCAGCTCAATCCAATTTCTATACTTTAATATTTATGGAAAGTCAAAGTTGGATACATTATTATACTTATACCTACATTTTCACATGAAATACCCAAATCAAAATTATATTACATTCAAAATCCAAAATTACATTCCTGTTACATTTTTTAAAAACATCTATGAAATAAACAAGCTTCAAAATTATGGACTTCAAAGAACCTACATCATTAAACTTTTAAATAATCACAACATGGGATTTACAGGAATTCATTAAAATGAAATTACTATTCAGGAAATATTAGATTTTCAATACTGAGAGAATACTTACTTATTCTACTGTGAAATGTTTATACAAAATATGAAAAGCATAAGTTGTACTTTCTGACATTTATAAATTAAAATGAATACCTAGAATACAATGCTCCAAAATAATTTAATAGATAAGTGAACAAGCAGATTGGATGCTATCCCACTCAAATGGTAGTCAAAGAGAGAAACCTTGAGATGATTTGGAAATAAGAAATCCTAGACTCTGATTGAAAAGAAGATGAATTAAAGAAGATTCAGAAGAAACCCTCATCTGTAGATCAGAAAGATAAAAGGAAAGCTACTAAAAACTTATGTATCAGAAATCTTTAGCACAATAAGACTGTAAGATGAAGAGATGTAAGAGAACCTATTAGTTCTGATTTTTTAAAACTGTATAGGTCACAGAACAAGGAAAATGAATTAGTTGTCCAAAAAACTTTAATGGAAATAATATTTATTAATATAAAATTAATTTTTAAAACATCACAAAGTACTAGTCTCTTCTCCTAAAATATTCCTAGCCAAAAATCAAAGCAAATTGTATTATTTTTATTTTGAAATAAAGCTATTTCATTTCAAATATGCCTTGATCTCTTTGCTTATGCCAATCAAATGTTATTTTGTTTCAGTAATTAGAAATCACTTCTTAAGTTTACTAACAAAATATCTATTTTATTTAATATCTACTGTAATCTACTAAATAATGTAATTTAATCTTGATTATTTTCTAAAACATACAAAGAAGATACATAACTGACATCATTTTAAATTGAGACAAAGTTGCATCTAATTATACTTTGCTATTGATTTTACTCTGTTACCATGTTTCAGTGCCTTAGAGAAAAATGAGCAAAACAATAATATTTTGTGCAATTTTAACACTATTTTTGCTGATTAAAGATATTATTTCTATCCCTTGGAACACATTATTCTTGTAAGAGAATAAAACATATAAAATCAGTTGTGAAGACACATTTATTGAGTTCTTACTGTGGGTCAGGCATTCTGCTAGATGTCAAAGATAAAATGTAGACAAGACAAACACAGGTCTTGATTTCAACTGGCTTAAATATAGCAACAGTCTCAACTATACATCTACATTATCAACTATTAGGAGGAGCATATCACAATACAGTTATCTACTTCAACTGAAACTGAAACACTGACAAAATTTAAAATAAAATGCATACAAGAGAACACAAAATGGATGAGGGAGTACCCTCAACAATAGCAAAACAAAAAGACATTACCTTCTAGTTTGGATTAAAGGCAAAAATACTAATGTTTTTCTGAATGTTTCATCTTAAGGTTCCTGGTAGCTATTCTCCTAAAGCTCGTGTCACTTTTCAACCTGCCCATTCCTACAGCCAAACCATCTTCTCCACAAACATAATTCCTACTTTTGGAAAGCACAGAGGCTGACTGGTAACAGCATTTCTGAGTAAGATGGCAATTATCATGGGGAGAGTGGAACTTATATCTACACAATCTTTCTCACATTCTCCGAGTAACTTCCACTTTACAACATAAATAATATTTCTTGCACAAAGTTAAAAAGATACAAGTATGAACAACTTTTTAAAGAATGTGTTTCAATCTAGAAATAACTGAAATAAATGGAATTGACATATTTTAATGTTTCAGACCGATGTGAGAATAAATTGCTGCATTTCCCAAATTATGTTTCATAATCTAATGAAATGTTCAGTGAAAACAGGACTTAGTGGTCACAGAAATTTAATTAAGATTATATATTCTAACTAACACCTTTGTAGCATATTTAGACACTCAGAAGTATTACAATAAAGAAATTCTCCTAGCCTTTAAAAAAAAACACCTGTATAAACTTGAACAAAGATTGAATCAGGGGCTGTGGGCAGGGGTGGGGGAGCGGGGAGGTGGTGGTAAATACATCTTATGTCTTCAGGAATTATTTTTGAATGAAACATGCTTTGGAATATATTGCATTATTGGAGATAATATTTTACTGGATAAATACAGATAATGTAATTTATATTAAAGTTGGGGAGAGAATTACCTCTTTATTCTTACTACCCTATAAATTACCCTGTTTTCTTTTAATATTTCCATGGAATATGAAGCATAAAAGGTGAAAATATCATCTTCATAATCTAACAATGTTCACTTCTGAGGAATGCTATTTCGAGGGCTGTATTTTAATACCTACTCTTCAGTATGTTATGCTATCAGAGATAATATTTAGTCTGTACAGATCAGCTTACTTACGTCTGGGGCTCCTTTTCATTTTGTTGTTTTTGCTGGGGCTGAAGAACGTTATTTACCAGTTCAGTGATCCCACTAAAGGGAAACCACCTGTTTAAATAAGCAAATAATGTGACTGAATAACCAAATGAATAAAACAACTGTAGGAATATGTTTTCTTATCCATACTAATAAAAATACACAGGCACAGAAGCTACAGCCAATGGAAATATGAGCTTCAGTTATCATCCAGGCAGTCAGAATATAGGGAAATTAAGTTTGAACACTTAATCAGTCCACAAGCAGGCAGCAAAAAACTACATCTAGTCAGTGTAAGGATGAAGTAAGAAGCTGCAGGCAGCTCTCTTACAAGCCAGAGGGTCAGAAAGCAGACACACTAGCTGCAGCCTATCCAGTATTAGTGTGAGCTAATACCATCCAAGGCGCAGAAAGCAGAATGTGGCAAAGGTACAGAAGTCAAGCCTACTGAACTCTTAAATACGTTTACTTACTGTGTCGTCTGTGGTTTGTGTTCTTCTTTGACCCTAAAAAGATAAGTTTGCACAACTGAGTGCACTGTACTAGGAAGAAATTTCTATCTACAGATCTGTGGTCAGATAAAAATGAAAAATGAGGTCTGTTACATAGAAAAGCTTAATGCTTTGCCATATATTTGAATTATACCATATATTTGAATTATGCCATATATTTGAATTTGAATTAATATGACACAAAAGGAAAAGTTGAATCGTTTGTTTTATTAGAGGGCTAATATTAAAATTCTTCTGCTGTCTTAATGATTCCATGATTTGTCCTCAAATTTTCTGCATACTTGTATTAATATTGAAACTGAAGCATTTAAAGTATTATATTAAATAGTTACATTTGGTCTACTGAAGATGAACAGATTTCCTCTTTATTTTAAAATTTCTTCCTTAATATAATTGAAGTAAAGGTATAAATGTTTTAAATAAAATGTAAAGTTTTATAAATGTATTTTTAAAGCCTCCAAATGGATTTATTTACTTCACAAAGGAGCAGATAAAGAAGTTGGGGAGTTATGCATCCAATATACCTAAAAATAGTTACTAAGATAATTATGTGTATTAAATTTAAAATATTCATAAGCTAAAGTAAATTATTCATAAAACTATAAAAGACTGAAAATGCATTTACCCTGTAATCAACTCAATGCTTCACTGTTTAGCTGGACATTTAAAAGTAGAGAAAGCTAAAACACAAGGATAGAGATGCCTCTGAAATGTGGTTCCCACACTTTGCCTGGGACTGGTCCTGAGAGGTAAACCTGTGATAAGTGATCAGTTGATTAGTTTTACTTTCCCAAAGAAAGACTAAGGATTGGTAACTAAAATGGATCCCCAGAATCTAGGACTTTCATTAGGAAACTATATTAACACTGTAAATTAAATTCTTTTTTAAAATTAAACTGATTTTTTCCAGAGTGTTTTTATTTTAAATGATCTAATGATTTAATGAAAGGGTATACCCTTATACATTTTTGTGTCTCAATGAATATAATTGGTATTTATATATCTCTATTAACTAAAAAGAATATCTTCTGTTCTCTGCATAAACTTCAAAAAGTACAACAGTTTTAGCCTAGATCTAAGGCGACATCATTTAGTATTTAAACAGAGATATAATGGAATATTAATAAAGGATTATATTTAGCACCAAATATATAAGCAAACAAATACAAGCAAACTATAGTGACAATCTATCTAGAAAACTTATCATTGTATTTCTTTGAGAATAAGACATAAAAATCTCTTAATGTTTTAGAACAAAATAGGTCCTATATAAAAAATTTACCAAACCAGCTTATCAAAATGGAGAACAATTCAAGATTATCCTTCATCAAATAATATGTATGTTAAAAACAAAAACATTAAAATAAGTTCATGAAAGAGAAGAAGATATCTGAAGACATCCTAGGTGATTCTCTATAAGAAATCATATTTGCTCTTAATTAGTGATAAATGTTTTTATCATAAATTTACATTAATTATAAATCAGTTTCTAATTTTAAAATGTAAGTTGAAATAATTAACAGACACAAAAATGTAAATTACCAATTCAGAAATTGTTTATGGGCTTTGTAAAATATACGTGAAATATATAAACATTTGCATCAGCTTCCCAAATAAAATACGTATCACAAGCATAGCAGTATAAATATTTATCATCTTTAAATACAATCAAGAATATAAAATTATCCTTCTTTTGTCCAATATATTAGATGAAATCAAACCTCAAGAGTATCTGACCACACTTAAAATTCATGCTGAGATAATAGTTTAAGCACTGGTAATATGGAAAAGTAATTATATATGTCTTGGACAGTACCTTAACATTATTAACAATAAACTCCCACATTCCTGCATTCCAGAAACTATATGAGGGGCTTCCAGTTTCCAATAAAATATATAAATAGCTTGGAAATCATCACTCCCATCCTTGCAAGTAAAAATGCTGAACAGATTGAAAATCAACAACTCTTCTTAACTCAAACAATTTTGGAGTGGGCAAACTGAAAACTAGAAAAACTGACAAATGGGGACAGGCTATTTAGTGTTTACCAATAGTACAAGCCCAGGAGCAGAGGCCCACACACGGGGCCAGTGTCTTTTGGAAGACTTTTAACATAATTGACCAACCGTTAGAGACTCTCCTTGGACTAGATAAAAAGTTTAAAATTCCAAGGAGTCCAAGTTTTAGGCATACCACCATACTTCCACAAAGCCCTACCAGCTGCTCACTGTGAAGATCAGAGAAAAATTTCCTCCAGCATCCAGCAGCAGGAGCGGGGGAAAAAATATTTTTTTGAAATACTCCCAGAGCTCTCTACTCTCTTTAACAATCCTTACAGAGTGAAGTAAGTCAGAAAGAAAAACACCAATACAGTATACTAACGCATATATATGGAATTTAGAAAGATGATAACAATAACCCTGTATACAAGACAGCAAAAGAGACACTGATGTATAGAACAGTCTTTTGGACTCTGTGGGAGAGGGAGAGGGTGGGATGATTTGGGAGAATGGCATTGAAATACGTATAATATCATATATGGAACGAGTCGCCAGTCCAGGTTCGATGCACGATACTGGATGCTTGGGGCTGGTGCACTGGGATGACCCAGAGGGATGGTATGGGGAGGGAGGAGGGTTCAGGATGGGGAACACATGTATACCTGTGGCGGATTCATTTCAATGTTTGGCAAAACCAATACAATATTGTAAAGTTTAAAAATAAAATTAAATTTAAAAAAAATAAAAAAATAAAGGACCAGTGCATTTTCCCCACAACTTTCATTTTTCAATTCCTCCCTGCTTTGGGAGCCAGACTTTAAAGAAACTTAAAGTAACTGCATACATGAGAAAAAACAGAAAGTCACTACACTTGTCCAGTGAAAGGGGCAAATTCAGAAAAGACTGAGAAGATCTCAAGTTTATAACACAAGCCTGATCCTCAGAAAGACACAGCCTACAACAAAAAGGAATAAAATTAAATAAAAACAATAACAGAAAGTAACAAAAATTAGTGAAGGGGGAAATATGATTTCCAGACTTACCACATATTTATATTAATACGACCAGTTTCCTGACTGAGAGCAGGCTGCCCCAAGATATGCACAATGGCATATAGATTATTTTGAATTAAAGCTACTTGACAAACAATGAGAAAAAAGTGATACTGAGAGAAAAATAATACTCTGATCATTCTCTTTCCCCCGAAAGTAAGAAAGAAATCTCCAGTATGAAGGTATTCCCCCATACCCAAAGTACAGAAAACATACTCACCAACAGAATTAGGACATTCAAGGCAAAAGAAAGTTGTATGAAAAAATCTGTGTGACTTCTTCATTGGTCTGCCACTACAAGTAAAGCCCTTATGTTAACTTGTCAAAAATAACTGTCTTTGTGTAAAATGAATATATAAACAGCCTGACTTCGTCACTTTAAGGGTTTCATTTCTATGTGACCTCTGTGCAAACAAATTTTTTTTCTCCTGTCAATCTGCCTTGTATCAAATTTTAGACCAGACAAATTTCCCCCTTCCCAAAAAAAGTACAAAAAGTGACATGAAAAATTCACTAGAAGAATGCAAAGGCAGATTTCAAGAGGGAACAGAAATAATCAGCAAACTTGAAAATGTAACAATAAAATGCACTGAATCTGAAGAACAGAAAGAAAACAGATTGAAGAAAAGAGAGTCTAAGGGAACTATGGGACACCATTAAGTAGACCAACATAGGTTTGTTGCAGGAATTCCAGAAGAAGAGAGAGAGAATATTTGCTGAAATAACGGCTAAAAGTTTCCCATATTTGATAAAATACATCAATATAAACATTCAAGAAGATCAACATATTCCATATAAGATGAAGTCAAAGAGACCCACACCAAGACACAATAAACCAACTAAATCAAACAAACATATATAGACTATTACACCCAAAAAGAAAATCACACACATTCTTCTCAAGTGGAAATGGGGCATTTTCCAGAAAAGACCACGTCAGGCCACTAATTAAGTCTCAGTAGACTTTAAAATAGAGAAATCATATAAAGTATCTTCTAAAATATAAGAAATATCCTCAGATATGCAGATGGCACCACCCTTACAGCAGAAAGTGAAGAACTAAAGTGCCTCTTGATGAAAGTGAAAGAGGAGAGTGAAAAACTTGGTTTAAAACTCAACATTCAGAAAACTAAGATCATGGTGTCCAATCCCATCACTTCATGGCAAATAGATGGGGAAACAATGGAAATAGTGATAGACTTTATTTTATTGGGCTTCAAAATCAATGCAGATGGTGATTGCAGCCATGAAATTAAAAGACGCTTGCTCCTTGGAAGAAAAGTTATGACCAACCTAGACAGCATACTAAAAAAGAGACATTACTTTGCCAACAAAGGTCCATCTAGTCAAAGCTATGATTTTTCCAGTAGTCATGTATGGATGTGAGAGTTGGACTATAAAGAAAGCTGAGCACCAAAGAATTGATGCTTTTGAACTGTGGTGTTGGAGAAGACTCTTGTGAGTCCCTTGGACAGCAAGGAGATCCAACTAGTCCATTCTGAAGGAAATCAGCCCTGAATATTCTTTGGAAGGACTGATGCTGACGCTGAAACTCCAATACTTTGGCCACCTGATGGGAAGAACTCACTCACTGGAAAAGACCCTGATGCTGGGAAAGATTGAAGGCAGGAGGAGAAGGGGACGACAGAGGAAGGGATGGTTGGATGGCATCACCGACTCAATGGACATGAGTTTAAGTAAGCTCCGGGAGTTGGTGATGGACAGGGAAGCCTGGTGTGCTGCAGTCCATGGGGTCACAAAGAGTCGGACACGACTGAGCAATTGAACTGAACTGCGTGAAAATACAAGAGGATAAAGTGAGAAATTGAAAACAAAAGGAAACCTAGAGAAATCATAAATTTTTAGAAATTAATGAACATACACTTTAAAACAATGAGTAAAAGAAAATACAAGGAAAATTAGAAAATACTCAGAGACAAATGAAAACAAAACAAATGTACCAAATTTTATTAGATGCAGCTAAAGCAGCGCTAAGCAAGAAATTTCTAGATATAAACAATTACATTAAAAAACAAAAAACAAGAAAGACCTCTCCAGATATATGCCCAGGCATGGGATTGCTGGGTTGTTGGTAGTTCTATTTTTTAAGGACCCTCCATAATGTTCCATGGGATTCTCCAGGCAAGAAGACAACCTACTTAAGCTTGTTCTCTACATCTGTGTGTCAATTTCTTCTTTGCAAATAAGTTCATCTGTATCATTTACCTAGATTCCAATACAAGCAACATATAATATTTTTCTCTTTCTGACTTCACTCTGTATGATCTAGGTCCATCCACATCTCTGCAGATGGCACAATTTCATTCCTTTTTATGCCTGAGTAATATTCCATTGTATATAGGTATCACAACTTCATCCATTCATCTGTTGGTGAACAGCAGGTTGCTTCCATGTTCTGGCTTTTGGAAATAGTGCTTCAGTGAACACTGGGGTGCATGTGTCTCTTCAAATTATGGTTTTCTCAAGATAAGGGGCTTCTCTGGTGGCTCAGATGGTAAAGAATCCACCTGCAATGCAGGAGACCCAGGTTCGATCCCTGGGTTGGTAAGATTTCCTATGGTAAAGCACTCCAGTATTCTTGCCTGGAGAATCCCATGGACAGAGGAGCCTGGCAGGCTACAGTCAGTGGGGTCGCAAGGACTCAGACATGACTGAGTGACTAACACTTTCACTTTCACTTTCACTTTCTCCAGATATATGCCCAGGCACAGGATTTTTGGGTCATATGGTAGTTCTATTTTTTAAGGACCCTCCATAATGTTCTCCACAGGGGCTGTATGTCTTCAGATTCCTACCAATAGTGTAAGAAGTTTCCCTTTTCTCCACACCCTCTCCAGCATTTATTGTTTGCAGATTTTTTGATGATGCTCATTCTGACTGATTTGAGGTGGAAGGTCATTATAGTTTTGATTTGCATTTCTCTAATAATGAGCAATGTTGAGCATATTTTCATGTATTTGTCAGCCATCTGTATGTCTTCTTTGGAGAAATGTCTATTTTGATCTTCCACCCATCTTTTGATGGGGTTGTTTCTGAAATTGAGCTACATGAGCTGTTTGTATATTTTAGAGATTAATACCTCTTCAATTGCTTCATTTGCAAATATATCCTCAACATGGTACTGTATGACAACCAAGAGGGGTAGGATGGGGTGAGGGTGGGAGAGAGGTTCAAGAGGGAGGGACATGTGTATCCTTATGCCTGATTAATGCAGAAGCCAATACAATATTGTAAAGCAATTATTCTCTAATTAAAAATAAATAAATAAGAAGTTTAAAAAAAGAACAGATGAGTAGTGTGAGCAAAGAAATAAACTGCTTAAGAAAGAATGAAAAGGAATTTCTAGAAATTAGTGACACTGTAACAGGAATGAAGAATGTTTGTGATAGACTCATCAGTAGACTACACTCAGCTGAAAAAGAATAAATGAGCTTGAAAATATGCCAATAAAAACTTCTAAAACTGAAAGACAAAGAAAAAAAGATGGAATAGAATGTCCACGAACTATGGGATAATTAAAAAAAAGATATAATATACATGCAATGGGAATGTCAGAAGGAGAAGAAAGAAAGGGACAGAAGAAATACTTGAAGTAACAAAGACCGAGAGTTTTCCAAAATTAATGACAGGTTCCAAGCCATAGACCTAGGAAGCATGAGGAATACTAAGCATGATCAATAGTAAAAAAAAAAATAAATATATATATATAGATACACCTAGGCAAATGCTACTCAAACTGCAGAAAACCAAAGACAAAGAGGAAATTCTGAGAAGCTGGAAGGAAAATAAACATCTTATCTACAGAGAAATAAACGTAAGAATTACTTTGGACTTCTCTTTAAAAACCAAGCAAGAAAGAAGAAAGTGGAATAAAATATTTGAAGAGTTGAAAGAAAAAATGACCCACTAACCTCGAATTCTGTGTGCAATGAAATTATTCTTCAAAACTAATCGAAAAATATACCTACTCAGACAAGGAAAAAATTAGGTAATTTGTCATTAGTTCACCTGCCTTTCAAAGAATGTAAAAAGGGGAGAAGAAAATGATATAAGTTGGAAACTAACATCTATATAAAATATAGGAAGAGCATTAGTGAAGGAATGCTGCTGCTTCTGGTAAGTCGCTTCAGTCGTGTCCGACTCTGTGCGACCCCATAGACAGCAGCCCACCAGGCTCCTCCGTCCCCGGGATTCTCCAGGCAAGAACACTGGAATGGGTTGCCAAAGGAATAAATGAGAGTAAAAAAAAAATATTTTATTTTTCTTATTCTTAATTGATCTAACAGAAGTTTGTTCAAAATAATAGTAGTAACACAGTTTTTAATGATTATAGCTTAAGGATAAGTGAAATGACTAATACCAATTTTTAAGGTACAAGAGGGAAAAATCAGGAATACACTTTTATAAAGTATTTGTACTACCCCTGAGGTGGTATGGTGTTATCTGAAAGTAGGCTTGGATTAGTTGTTCATTTATGAATCAGTAGCAAGCTCTCCAACAACCATTAAAAAACATTATTTTTTAAAAAATACGTTAAGTGAGGAAAGAAAATGGAATCAAATCATATAAGATGCTGAACTCAAACCAGAGAGAAACAGTGGAAGACCAAAAAAGTAAACAAAAGAACAAAGGCAATGATTGGAACTATTACAAATATGATAGCTATTAACTCAATTATATCAATAATAATTTTAAATGAGGATGATCTAAATTCACCAATTAAAAAATAGAAATTGTCAAAGTAGTGTGTATATGTGCGTGCACGTGCTCAGTCATGCCCAACTCTTTGCAACCCCATGGACTGTAGCCTGCCAGGCTCCTCTGTCCATGGGATTTCCTAGGCAAGAATACTGGAGTGGGTTGACATGTCAATTTTAAATGTGGATGATCTAAATTCACCAATTAAAAGAAACTGTCAAAGTAGATTAACCAAAAACAAAAACAAAAAAGAGTGTCAACAATGTGTTTTCTATAAGAAACCACTTGAAGTAGACACAGTAAGGAATGAAGAAAGATAAATCATTCTAACAGTAATAAAAAGAAAGCTGGAGAATCTACATTAGTTTCAGACAAAGTCACCATCAGAGCAATGAAAATTGTCAGAGATAAAGAGGGGCACTCCATAATGATAAAGAAGTGAGTTTCCCAAGAACACAAAATAACCCTTAATTTGCAGAACCTAACCACAGAATGTCAAAATACAAGAGGCACAAGAAATATACAAATCCACTATTATAGTTAAAGATGTTACACTTCAATCAGTAATTGACAGATCCAGTAGGCAGAAAATGAGCAAGGATATAGCAGAACTGAAGAGCATCATCAGTAGAATAGATATAATTGACATTCTATAATACTTCATCCAATAGCAGAATACATACTGTTCTCAAGCTCAGTGGGATGTTCGCCAAGACAGACCACATACTAAACCATAATACACTAGTCAACAAACTTAAAAGAACATAAGTCATATATAGTATGCTCTGAGTTCACAATCAAATTAAACTAGAAATAAATAACAGAACTGTAGTGGGAAATCAAAATGTCTAGAAACTAACACACTTTTAAATAATGCAAAGGTCAATGAATTATCAAGAGAAATTTGAAATTTTATGAACTAAAGTGAAAATGAAAATGTATCAAGATTTGCAAGATGCAGTTAAATATGTGCTTAGATGAAAATTCCTAGTACTAAATGCATATGCTAGGGGAAAAATAAAGATCTAAATCCATAAAACTAACTTCCACCCTAGGAAAGCAGGGTGGGGAAGCAAATTAAGTCTAACACAAGAAGAAAAGAAATAATAAAAATTAGCAGAGTCATCAGTGAAATTTAAAATAGGAAAGCAACAGACAAAAATCAACAAAACCAAAATTTGCCTGTTTATAAAGAACAATAAAATTATAGACTCCTAGAGCTCGACTAGTCAAGAAAAAGAAGACACAAATTACTAATATCAGAAATGAAAAGCAGTCTATCATTACTGATCTAAAAATATTAAGAACAATTATATGCCCAGAAATTTAATAACTTTCTGAACTGGACCATTTTCTTAGAAAATATAATCTACAAAAGTTCACAGAAGGAGAAACAGATAATCTGAATAGGTATACATCTATTAAAGAAATCGAATCAGTAGTTAATAACCATACAAAACAGAAATCATCAAGGTCTAGACAGTTCTGTCAGTGAATTCTACCAAACATTTAAAGAGGAAATGGTACCAATCCTCTACATTCTCCCAGAAAAGGAAGCCCAGGGAACACTTCTAAACTCATCCTCTATAGCAGCATCACCTTCTTATGAAAACCAGGCAAAGACATTAAAAGAAATGAAATTTATGATGAACATCTCTCATGAACACCAATGAATGTATGTTCAACTACATACTAGCAAATTGAATCCAACAGTGTACAAAAACAATTGTATAGCATAACCAGGCTGGATTTAACCCAGGTATGCTAGCTCAGCGAAGAAGGCAATGGCACCCCACTCCAGTACTCTTGCCTGGAAAATCCCATGGACGGAGGAGCCTGGTAGGCTGCAGTCCATGGGGTCGCTAAGAGTCGGACACGACTGAGCGACTTCGCTTTCACTTTTCACTTTCATGCATTGGAGAAGGAAATGGCAACCCACTCCAGTGTTCTTGCCTGGAGAATCCCAGGGACGGGGGAGCCTGGTGGGCTGCCGTCTATGGGGTCACACAGAGTTGGACACGACTGAAGTGACTTAGCATAGCATAGCATAGCATGCTAGCTCAGTATTTGAAAATCAGTCCATGTAATCAATCACATCATCAGGCTAAAGAAGAAAAATCATATGACTACATCAAGAGGTACAGAAAAGGCATCTGACAAAATTCAAGAACCATCCATGATAAGGAAATGTCCTCAATTTGGTAACAACAACAACAAAACTTACAGCTAACTTCAGACTGAATGATGAGAAATTAAAAGCTTTTCCCTTAAGATCCAGGAGGAGTTAGCAACAAAGAGGTCATACAAGGGAATTTTTAGGATAACTGTTGAAACTGTTCGGTATAATACTGTGTGGCTGGATACATGACAATATATAGTTGTCAAAACTCACAGGGGAAAAATACACAAAACCAACAAAAACATGACAAAGAGTAAATCTTAATGTATGCAAAATTTTAAAAAGTCAACCAGGACAGGAGAATCCTAGGATGGAATGAAGAACATGACAAATGAATCTTTGCATGGAAAATGTATAACACAACCTCACTGACAAGGATGGGTGGGGAAAGTTGCTAACCTAATTAACATTAGGAGAGAAAAGTTTAGAAAACTGTAACACTAAAGCCTAAAAAGAACTATACATAAATACTGTAGTCTAACTGGCAAATTTGTTTCACACTGCACAGGTTAGCAATTCTGATTCTATTGTACATGTAAGCCAGGGTTGAACAATAAGTAAACAAATCGTTGCTAATGAGTACCAGATTTTTCACCGTCAGGGAAAAAAGTTACAAATAAGCAAAGAAAGGAGGCTAGAATGGACCCTGCCCGCCCTGCTGGGTTTAGAGTCAGCCCTGCTGGGTTAGAGTCAAAGATATTATGCTTAAGTAGCTCTAGAGTCGGACACGACTTAGCGACTTCACTTTCACTTTTCACTTTCATGTATTGGAGAAGGAAATGGCAACCCACTCCAGTGTTCTTGCCTGGAGAATCTCAGGGATGGGGAAGCCTGGTGGGCTGCCGTCTATGGGGTTGCAGAGAGTTGGACACGACTGAAACGACTTAGCAGCAGCAGCATCATATCTAAAAAAACAATGTACATACCTTAATTTAAAAATACTTGATTTCCAAACAATGCTAACCATCATCCGAGCTTTCAGCAAGTCATAGTCATAATCTTTTTGCTAGTGAAGAGTTTGTAATAGTGCATGAATTATCAAAATGTGACACAGAGACATGAAGTGAGCACATGTAGTTGGCAAACCTGGCATCAATAGACTTCCTCAAGGTAGAGCTGCCACAAACCTTCAGTTTGTAAAAAACTCACTATCTGCAAACACAGTAAAGTGAAGCAGAATAAAATGATGTATGCCAATGGACAGACATATCTTCATTTGATCTTCATTTGTATTAGGTTGGTACAAACGTGATTGTGGTTTCGGATCATGAATTTCAAATCATTATAAGTAGGCTCAAACACATCTTTATTAGTCAAAATAGGAACCTTCGTAGCCCAACTTTTGAAGCACTGGTTGTGTGATGTGCAGTCGAGCGTTGTCGTGGAAGAGAACTGGGCTCTCCCTGTTGACCAATACTGCTGCAGCTGTTGCAGTCTTCACAGCATCTCATCGACTTGCTGAACCAAATTCTCAGATGTAACGGTTTCGCCAGGATTCAGAGAACTGTAGTGGATCAGAGGGGCAGCAGACCACCAGACAGTGACCATGACCCTTTTTTTGGGTGCAATTTTGGCTTTAGGAAGTGCTCTGGAGCTTCTTCTTGGTCCAATCACCGAGCTGGTCATTGTTGGTTGTCATATAAAATCCACTTTTCATCACAGGTCACAATCCAATCAAGAAATGGTTTGTTGTTGCACAGAATGAGAAGACAACACTTCAAAATGACAATTATTTTGATTTGCCGTCAGCTCATGAGGCACCCACTTATCAAGCTTTTTCACCTTTCCAATTTGCTTCAAATGCCAGCTGACCATAGAATGGTTGACCCTGAGTTCTTGGGTAACTTCTTGTGTAGTTGTATGAGGATCAGCTTCAGTGATCCTCTCAAATGGTTGTTGTCAACTTCCAATGGCCAGCCACTGCATCCCTCATCTTTAAGGCTCTCATCTCCTTTGCAAAACTTCTTGAGCCAACACTGTGCCATACATTCATCAGCAATTCCTGGGCCAAATGCACTGCTGATGCTCCAAGTTGTCTACACTGCTTTAAGACCCATTTTGAACTCAAATAAGAAAATCACTCAAATTGGCTTTTTGTTTAACATCATTTCCCTAGTCTACAATAAACATAAAATACACAGCAAGTAATAAGTCATTAGCAAAAAACATAGAGCAAGAAATGTGCATTAAAATGATGTATAACATAACCACATTTATTTAAGAATGCATTCCAGTATCAAATAGCAAAGTTCAACAATGCAAAACTTCAATTACTTTTGCACCAACCTAATACATGCTATCTTCCAACCAAAGAAACCAAGACCACTTCAAGAAATGGCTAATGTGGTGTTACAGAGGAAAAATACGGGTGAACGTAGACTGTCTTGTAATGCCAGAATGAAAGAAAAAGAAAATGGAGCACATTAATAACACATAGAAGTCAACTGGAAAGAGCTCCCAACTGGCCAAAGCTGTAACAATTTGAGAACAAAATAAATAATAATATTGATTATTATTGTTGTTATTTAGTTCCTAAGTCATGTCCAACTCTTCACAACCCCATGGACTGTAGGTTTCTGTACCCATGGGACGTCCTGGGCAAGAATACTGCAATGGGTTGCTATTTCCTCCTCTAGGGATCTTCCCGACCCAGGGATGGAACCCGCATCTACAGCAACCCTTGCATTGGCAGGCAGATTCTTTACCAACAGTACCACCTGGGAAGACCATAACCCCTCAAAAATAAATATCCATGAATACATATGGGCTTCCGCAACAGCTCACTGGGTAAAGAATCCGCCTAGCAATGCAAGAGACATAAGAGACATGGGTTTGATCCCTGAGTCAGGAAGATCCCCTGGAGGAAGAAATGGCAACCCACTCCGATATTCTTGCTGGGATAATCCCATGAACAGAGGAGCCCGGCCAGCTACAGTCCAAAGGGTCACAGAGTTAGACACAACTGAGCAACCAGGCATGCACATAAACACACATTGATAAGAGAAGGGACATATCTTCCTTACAGAAGAATTCCAAATAATAAATGTAAAAGGTATGAGGCAAACAGAAAATCACCATTTGGATATTGTAGTAATAACTGCTGCAAATAATATAGTGGTCAAAACTTAAAGTAGAAAGAAAATGTTTGCATAGCCTCAAAATATCCCCAAAATATTTATTACCATGGTTGTAATATATGTCCACAAACTCTTATGATATTCCTCTATCAAAAATGGTGGAGCAACCCCTCTCCCACCAAATGGGGACTAGAATTACTGACTTACTTCTAACAAAGAAAATGGAAAGGGAAAAAATAGTAACTTTATAGTGGAGAAACTTGACAGACATCACTCTAACTATGGGGTCAAAATTAACCCTCAATATAATGTAAAACCACTGTGGAATTCTTCCCAAAATTCATAATCCCAGTCTAATATAAGAAAACATTAAAAAAAATTGAATGACAGTCTATAAAATATCTAGTCAGTACTCTTTGAAAAGTGAAAATCATGAAAACAAAAACTGACTGAGAAATTGTCAGAAATTGGAAGAGCCCTTAAGAGACATAACAACTGAATGGAAATCTGTATTCTAGATTGGATCCTGGAATAAAGCCATTAACAGGAAAAATGGTAAAATTCTAGTAAAGCCTATTGTTTAGTTACCAGTACTTTTTTCTTTGCTTTGATAAATACATCAAGGTTATATAAACTGTTAACACTGCAGAAAGTTAGGTGAAAGGGATACAAGAATTCTCTATACCATTTTTGCAACTTTTCTGTAAAATCAAAAATTACTTCAAAATGAAAATTTGGAGGGAGGGTGGAAATATCCTCCAACAAAGAAAACTCCAAGCCTATATGGCTTCGATGTTGAATTCTCTTAAAAATTTAAGGAATAAATATTTTTCACAAATATTCATCTTTCATAAAATCATACATCTCTCAAAACAGAAGAGAACACTTTTCATCTCGTATTGTAAAGCCAGCATTATCACTCTGAAACAGTCAATTCAAGAAAAGAAAACTACGATGGCCTACAATCTAAAAAGCAGAACAGACTAGAGAACATGTACCATCTGATCAGAGTTCTGAAACAGATAAGATGTGCCACTCACTGAGTTATTTCCCAGCTCCAAACCTACCCTCTGCACTTGACTCTGATCCTGCTGCTGGGCTATCTGCCACCACCCACTTGTGCTTTGTCAGCTGGCCTCACGTTAGGCTCTGCCACTAGGAAGTGCTGGTTGGAGATTACAAGACTGGAAGAGAAAGAACTTGAACCTTCCTGGTTTTTCAAAATGTGTGCTTTCTGTTGCCTTTCCTCCTGCTTCATGTTCTTGTTAGCAACATTTTCTTCTGCATATTGTGACAGTTATTATATATAGACATAGGGTTTTACACAAATGGTCTGTACCTTAATTTTATCTCTTCCTTGTATATCTTGGATTTTTTTCTATATTGATGCATATAGAATCACCACATTTATATTATTAAATTCACTATTACTTTGTAGAGATATGCCATAGTTTATTTAACTAGATTATAACTGATCTTTTGCTATTACAAATATTCTTTTGTACATGTCGCATTCCACATGTGCAAAATACCTGTAAGACTGGGCTTCCCTGGTGGCTCATCTGGTAAAGAACCGCCTGCAATGTGGGAGACCTGGGTTCAATCCCTGGGTTGGGAAGATCACCTGGAGAAGGGAATGGCTACCCACTCCAGTATTCTGGCTTGGAGAATTCCATGGACTGAGTAGTCCATGGGGTCACAAAGAGTCAGACATGACTGAGCAACTTTCACTTTCACCTGTAAGATAAGTCCTTTGAGGTGGAATTGAAGAACACTTCAAATTTTGTTCAGTATTCCAAACTGCCGGCCCTAAAGCTGTATTAATTTGTATTTCCACTAACAGCACATGAGAATGCTCATTCCCACATCCTCAACAAGACAATGTATACAACTTTTTAATTTTTACCAATTTTATTGTAATTTTAACTTGCACTTATTTTACTGTGTTTCCTTTTCTTTCCACTGTCTGTTTATGCTCTCAAAGAATAGCAAAGTTCTGCAATGTGTTTGGATGTGTAAGCAAGCATGACTATGGGTCTCAAGATAACAGCAAACACGCTAAGAACAAAACTAGCAGTCAGCACATTAAACAGGCAGTTTCTCAATAAGATCCATAGGAACCCCAGCTGGCTTCTCAGTGGTGAGTTCAGCAGAAACCCCAAGAAAAGATATCCAGTGAGTTCTGAGGGTGTTTATTCAGTTTTCCATAAGATTCAATAGCACATTCCACAAGGGACTTCCTTGCAGCTCTCCAGGAAGTCAGCCAGTACCCCAGCCCCCTTTCCAGAAAGTGCAACAGTACTTCCTGTAAAAGAGATTTTTGGTGAATTTCATCAATACTCCAGCATGCAGTTTCGCTCCTAATAGCCTCCAATGGAGGGTTTCCTCCCTACAACTGTGCTGGCCCGTGGTAGCCTGCCCACCCCTCTCATCCTGCCCACACCTCAGTGGAAAGCTTTCAACCCACCAACCCTGGACTGTGGTTCTCCTCCCACCATTCTCCCTACTGACAGTGGGCCAGCTCTGGCCTAGGGCAATCTAATAAATCCCCTCCACTAACCAACGCACTACAACTCCACCCTCTCCAACAAGCTCTGGATCCCAGCCTTGAGGAGAGACCCTGGCTTCCAAGTTTATTCTTTCCTTGAGCACTCCTTCAATCCTAGGCTGTTCTCTTTTATCCCTGTTTATGGTTTTTCCAGCAGTCATGTATGGATGTGAGAGTTGGACTGTGAAGAAGGCTGAGCGCCAAAGAATTGATGCTTTTGAACTGTGGTGTTGGAGAAGACTCTTGAGAGTCCCTTGGACTGCAAGGAGATCCAACCAGTCCATTCTGAAGGAGATCAGCCCTGGGATTTCTTTGGAAGGAATGATGCTAAAGCTGAAACTCCAGTACTTTGGGCACCTCATACGGAGAGTTGACTCATTGGAAAAGACTCTGATGCTGGGAGGGATTGGGGGCAAGAGGAGAAGGAGACGACAGAGGATGAGATGGCTTGATGGCATCACTGACTCGATGGACATGAGTCTGAGTGAACTCCGGGAGTTGGTGATGGACAGGGAGGCCTGACATGCTGTGATTCATGGGGTCACAAAGAGTCTGACATGACTGAGTGACTGAACTGAACGAACAGAACACTTTTCCCTATATATAGTTCACTTGTTATATGAAAACTTCCCTTTTGAAACATCTGTTATCTCCTGACTGGACCCTGACTGATAGCTGACCAAACAGTTAAGGGGACAAAAAACTACTTAATCTACATAAGAAACAACAAAAGAAGACATAGGCATCTTACTCATATATGTATCCATCCAAATACATCAAAGAATAAACAGAAAAATCAGCAATTATAACTGAAAACGTAAGCAGTCATCTCAGAAACTGCTAAAACAAGTAGACAAAAACACACAATAGGAAAAAAAAAAACACAATAGAGAGAACGAAAAAGGAGGGAGAGAGGAATACAGATGATGATGATAGATAGATAGATAGATAGAATGTAACTAATAAGCCAGAGCTATCCCATGGATGGAGGAACCTTGTTAGGCTACAGTCCATAGAGTCAGACACAACTGAGCGACTTCATTCAATCACTCATTATGCTCAAGTTACTAGATTAACCAAGAATGAAGTTATGAACAAACGCATTTCATTTTATTCTGTTCCAAAAACTACCCCAAAGAAAAAATAATAGTGTTTGTTTGCTTGTTTATCAGTGGAATGGGTTCAGATCTTTCACGGAGGAGGAAATTTCCCCAGTACACCCTTTAAGTTCTTTGGGCTACTCTAATAATTAAATATAAGACAGATTAATAGGAGGAAAAAACTAATGCCTATGCATGAAAGTCCCATAGAAATGGTTGCTCTGAAGTAACAAAAGCAAACTATTTATCATTCTTAAACAAAGAAACAATTATTTGTGAAGGTTTAATAAAACAAAATGACTTGTGTTTGGAGTTGCAGGCTCATGAAGATGTAAACAAATTTGTTTATACAGCTCTCTTAGCCTTTTCCCTAACCACTGATAATAAAGATGCTTTCTAGTCTATAAGAAAGTCTATGCTTTCCTGCTATATGAAAGACACCTTCTCAAGGGAGGTTATTTCCTCCTTTGAGCCAGAAAGAGAAGCTCAGAGGATTTTTTTAATATCATTTTTTTTTTACCTGCTGTTTCTCAAGTCACTTTATAATAATCAATATGCCTGGAGACATATTTTGGGGCAGCCAGCCCTAGGCCCCAGCAGATCCAATGGTAGCAAAACTCACTGAGTTGCAAAGCAGGCAGACAACTGGTAACCGACTTCAGCAGGCCCCAAAAGCTGAAACTTAAGGCAGCAGTGAAGAAAGCAAAGGAGCAAATTAACATCATGGAACCCGTTTAGGCACAAAAATTGCCTGCACCGGGTATCTCTAGAAGTAGAGAGTTAAAACTGGGACCAAAATGAAGTCTCTTAAGAACAAGATCAGGACCCAGATTCCCTCACTCAACCCATGCCTCTCCCCAACCTCAGCAGAAGTTTAGCAGCGTCTTCTCTGGAGAGGGTAAAACAGAGAGTGATTAATCTAGTGGATACCAAGCAGAGATGAGGGCAAGAACAAACACTGACACTGAGAAGGTCAGTATAATCTTATAAAACGAATGTTAAAACTCTAGCTTACCAACATGGCACTAGCAGCCAAGCATATGTCCTCTAGCATTAAGTCTGGAAGATCCTACTCTGGGAAATCTAGATCAAGGAAGCAGCCCAGCTATTTCCCAAATCTTAGAAGGGAACCAACGCCTAAAGAAAGAGGGGGCTAAGGATCTTATGACAAGATAGTGAAATAAAATTAATCCACCAAGTATTTATAATATCAGAATTACAAAAAAGGGAGAAGGATCAAAGAAAAGAAACCAAATAACAAAAGACTTCTACTCTCTAACATAAATGTAAACAAAATGAAGTAAGACAGAACAGAGACCAAAAACGTAGCAGTTGCCTCTGCCTCTGCCTCTCCCATCAGTATTTAAAGCTGCCACACCACCTGCCCACATCTGTTCTGGATCCCATTGAATTCATACTTCAGTCACTTTGGCTTTCTTTCAGTTCCCAAAACAGGTCAGGCACCTTTCTGCCATAAGATCTATGTAAATACTCAGACTTATTCAGGGGGAAAATATGAATATTTCCATTAATAACCACATAACTTTCCATATAATGCCAAATATTTTAATATTTGTATACTTCTATAAATGGACCATTTTTTTTTTTCTTTTGCATGTTACAGCAAGCAGATCAGTGTTTTAGAAATGATGGTTCCAGAACCTTGGCTGTTACTACCTTTGTCTGTAAGAATGAGCCACTCTGCTTATGAATAATGGAAGGGAACATTTGTCAAGCTGTTAGTCAAAAGAGTGATAGTAAATGAATGCTGAAGTCCTTTCCATACTAAGTTTAGTGGAGAAACGTTTACACAATCAGTCTGGATTATATATGTGACCACTTTTCAATGCCAAATTGTTCTTCCCTGACACCAAAAGATGTTCCCTCACGGCCACATAGTATTTGCTCAAGGAGTGCAAACTTAAAATTTTTTTAAATTTAAATATGTAGACAACAATGAATCCATAATAGAATGTAAATTTAAGATAAGATGATTTTTATTTCCTCTTTTATATTAACATGAACAATGAAATATTGGGTCATTTAAAAACTATGATCTTTTTTTCATACATCTTTTCCCAAATTTCTTTCACTAGTTACTCGTTTATCACTATCAGTTTAGGGTAAAAATCTATTTCTTAACTGTTTCTGAGGGAAAAACAATGATAATCTTTTAATGTAAATGCAATTGAAATTCCAAAGCATTAATTTGTGTAAGATAACTGATGAACAAAGAGAATGAGTCAAGAGAATTTAGATGAAAGTAGTTCCTATTTCTTGGAGAAGGCCACTCTAGTACTTTTGCCTGAAAAATCCCATGGACGGAGGAGCCTGGTAGGCTGCAGTCCATGGGGTCGCGAAGAGTCGGACACGACTGAAGCGACTTAGCAGCAGCAGCAGCAGTTCCTATTTCTTAGCTATATTACCTGGTATTCATGAGATCATGATCAATTTATTTTATTTCATTGACCCTCCATTTTTAATTAAAATTGTGACAAGACTAGATAAAGGATTAAATAAGATATTTGGAAAGTGTCTGGCACACAGTGGTAATGTAATAAACAAAAGTACATTTTTTTAAACTGAACTTCCTTTTCAAAACTAAAGTCAAAATTTTAAAACTATCTCTGCCTTTAAAATATTTACATTTCATTTCTATGAATATATTCTCTTAGGAGAGAACAACAGATAAGCGAGAAAAAGTTTTGGAAAAGAAACTTTTCATGGTATATTTTTATAACTTTTGTACTATATTGCATTTTATTATATTATATATATGTATTAAAAATAAATCAATTAAATAGTAAACCAATATATTCAAAACTATTGAATAAATGTAGCATATAAAATCCTAATAATTTTATGTGAGACACTTGCAGAAATTATGTTTTATTCATCTTTGGAACCCAAGAGTTTTAAACAATTCTAAGTACATAATAAATATTCAAAAATATCAGGATTAATAGATGCATAGTTGAGACTTCTATGTGTATTATGGTCATATTTATATGGTAGCAAAAATGAAACTGAAAATGGCTCTCTAGCTACCTAAATTACATAACAGAATATGAGGACAACGTAATTAGCAGTGCTATCAGGGAAACCAAAAATAATTGATCCCCTAATGATATAATTTAACAGCTGTATACAGAGAAACAATATAAAATATATGGTAAAAAAATCAAACTTTTTTTTTAAACTACCATTAATTTTTAGAGATTTATAGAGAAAAATACACTTCTCAAAACTCTAAAAATTGCTCACAAGTAATGTCATTACTTCCATAACTGAGAAAAGCAAGTAATTCATAAAAAATGAAAACTGTTTTTCCACAGCAAATTACAAGAATTAATAATTCAGACTGGACAAGGCAATAAATTAGTCCATGACACAAACATACACGTTTTGAAAATCCTTGGCATTGTCATGATAAGTCATATATCCTTGGGTCTAAAAGAGATGTTAAGATATTATCTGGAAGATTAGCTCTAAGTTTTTTGGCTTTTAATGCATAAGATTTTTTTTTAAAGAAAAGCACAAAATATTAATATTCTTATTAGATGGCAAGATTGTGGGTGATTTTACTCTTCCTGCTTCTATTTCCCAAATTTTCTCTAATGTATTAATAATTTTCTTGTAATTTTCTCATAATAATATATATATGGTATTTTTAAGATATTACCTGGTTTAAAAAAGAAAGCATCCAGTGTACCCTGTGTTTATAGGTTGTTTAAAGATTAAACAATCTTACACATAGATACATAATCCAGTTTGAAAGTCCCCAAGAAAAGGGATGTACAGTTAGCACCACCTGTTCAGCAAGGGCACTTGTAAAATAAGCTCTTCCTGCCTTCATCACAGTGACTTAGATTGCTCAAAGAACATAAATAAATTATATGTATTTGTGCTCTGACCCCCTGAAACCTTCTGTAAATGCTCCGTGGAGATGGTTAGAGGAGAAATGGTGATAGGATTCAGTACACCAGTCCCATTAGAGAATCCTAATTTGTTCTCCTGCCCTCTCTGCTATCAAATGAAACACTGTCCACGGGCAGGTAGCCAAGCAGCCAGGTGACCTGCTCTAGTCACTCAGGCATCTGCACACGTCTAAAACACTTTATATCCTTTTATGATAAAATTACCCAAAACATAAAGAAAGGAAGCAGGAGCAATAAATCATGTTGGCATAGCACAGTTTATTTATTCTGAACAGGATGGCTGACAAAGGAACCTGCTATTACAACATATGAGAGGATTTAAAATAATGAAACTTAAAAAAAAAACTTAAAAGGAATAAATAAAGACACTAAGTGTCTGATCCCATTCACAATATGCTCTCAAAGACAATGAGATGATAAACATATTGATTTGACATTCTGGAGGTTAATAACATGATATCTCAATTTACTTTTTCAGTTTTTATATGGAACAGTATGGCCTTTCAAGTCAAGCACACTGAAGTCTGAATAGCAGCTCCAATGTTCACTACCTGGAAGTTACTTAACCATTTTATAATCTACTTGTAGAAAAAAGTGAAAGTCGCTCCTTCATGTGCAACTCTTTGCGACTCCATGGACTATACAGTTCATGGAATTCTCCAGGCCAGAATACTGGAGTGGGTAGCCTTTACCTTCTCCAGGGGATCTTCCCAACCCAGGGATCGAACCCAGGTCTCCCACATTGCAGGTGGATTCTTTACCAGCTGAGCCACAAGGGAAGCCCACTTGTAGAAATGGGAACTAAAATAGCTAGCTACCTTAAGAATATTCCAACTACTGTACAGCTATGCTCATTTCACATGCTAGCAAGGTTATGCTCAAAATCAAGCTAGGCTTCAAGCTCAGCAGTATGTGAACCAAGAACTTTCAGATGTACAAGCTGGGTTTAGAAAAAGAAGAGGAACCAGAGATCAAATTGCCAACATTCACTGGATCATGGAGAAAGCAAGGGAGTTCCAGAAAAACATCTCCTGCTGCTTCACTGGCTACACTAAAGCCTTTGATTGCGTGGATCACAACAAACTGTGGTAAATTCCTGAAGGGATGGGAGTAGCAGACTCCCTTACCTGTCTCCTGAGAAACCTGTATGCAGGTCAAGAAGCAACAGAACAGGACATGGAGCAACTGACTGGTTCAAAATTGGGAAAGGAGTAAGACAGCTATATATAGTCACTATATATTTAACTTACATGCAAAATACATCCTGCAAAATGCTGAGCTGGATGAAACACAAGCTGGAATCAAGATTGCCAGGAGGAATATCAACAACCTCAGGTATGTAGATGACAACACCCTAATGACAGAAAGTGATGAGGATCTAAAAAGCCTCTTGATGAGGGTGAAAGAGGAGAGTGAAAAAGCTGGCTTAAAGCTCAACATTCAGAAAACGAAGATCATGGCATCCAGTCTCATCACTTCATAGTAAATAGATAGGAAAAAGTAGAAACAGTGACAGATTTTATTTTCTTGGGTTCCCAAATTACTGAGGACAGTGATTGCAATCATGAAATTAAGACACTTGGAAGGAAAGCTATGACAAACCTAGATAGCATACTAAAAAGCACTTTGCTGATAAAGGTCTGTATAGTCAGAGCTATGGTTTTCCATTAGTCATGTGAGAGTTGGACCATAAAGAAGGCTAAGCTCCGAAGAATTTCTGCTTTTGAATTGTGGTACTGAAGAAGACTCTTGAGAGCCTCTTGGACTGCAAGGAGATCAAACCAGTCAATCCTAAAGGAAATCAACCATGAATATTCATTGGAAGGGTTGACGATGGAACTGAAACTCCAATACTTTGGCCACCTGATGCAAAGAGCCAACTCTGGAGAAGACCCTGATGCTGAGAAAGATTGAAGGCAAAGGAAAAGGGGACAACAGAGGATGAGATGGTTGGATGGCATAACCAACTCAATGGATATGAATCTGAGCAAACTCCAGGAGATAGTGGAGGACAGAGGAGCCTGGTGTGCTAAATAAAGCCCATGGGGTTGCAAAGAATTAGATACGTCTTGGTGACTGAATAGCAAACAACCTCACAGAGTGGTAGTTAGGATTAAGTAAAACAATGGGCAAAATTGCATGTTTATTATTCTCTAAATGTTTCTATATATTTGGGATATTATAAAAACATGCATTACATTGAGTGCCACAATGGACTCTCAATAAATGTTGGCTCCCTTCCTTGATATACACCTAAGAATTTTTATTTAAAAAAGAAAAAAGGAAGGGACAGAAGAAGGTCACTAAGTTCAGACCTCTAGGCTGATTTATCACATTAAATAAACATCATCTGATGACTTTCAGCACAGGGTATAAGAGGAACTTTTCTCAGTGCCTAAGAAAAAAAGATCACAAATAGGAAAATATTGATCAGTTAAATCTATTTAACTTACCAATTTAATAGACACAGTTGATGCCGATTGTAAAAAAGGAGCCTGCTTTTAAGGACTCCTGCAGTTTAAATGGCTAAAACTTAACAAAAGCCATACTGGTTAAAACAAACAAAATCCATAGAATAGGAAGTATCACAAATGAATAGGAGAAAAACATGTAACGTTTTCATTGATGATATCACAGAAACTAACTCACTGTAAGAGGAAAAGCGAAATTATGTGTATCTTTACGCCAGGGGTGGGCAAATTATTCTACAGGGCCAGAGAGTCAACGTTTTATGTTCTGCAGGTTATACAGTCCCTGCTGCAACCACCCAATGCTGCCATTTCAGCAGCCACAGACAATACATAGACGAAAGAACAAGGGCTGTGTTCCAACAAAGCTTTACTTCTGAAATAGTGAAAACTGAATTTCATATAATTTTCACATATCTCAAAGTATTATTATTCTTTGATTTTTTTTAAACATTTAAAAATAGAAAGCCAGTCTTTATCTGTGGGCTGTACAAGAATTCAGTCAGATTTGAGCCAGCGGACTGTAACTTGACAAGTCCTGCTTCACACTAAAAAGAAAAAAAAAAAATTAAAATTGGTTATAAAGTACTAAATGAGAGAGATAAAACTATAAAACTAACATAAGAAAGTAAAGAAAAATATCTCATTAACATCTTGCAGTGAATAAGGATTTCTTAATACAACAGCAAAGTAAAAAATTATTTATTTGACGTTATAAAAATTAAAGATATCTGTCAAATGAAGGATATCATGGAACACCTTCTATAATAGGAAGGTAACATACTGAGGGAAAGTATCTGCAACATTAAAAAGGCATTAATGTCTAGAATATTCAAAGAACTCATAAATCAATTAACAAAAGAAGGGAAACCCAATTGTTTTTGAAAACTGATTGATGCCATGTACTCTCAGAATAACAAGGGGAAGAATATTTTTATGCTTTATTATTTAACAAAGTTCATTATTAGAAATTCTTAAAGGAATAATCTAGCCTCTGGTGTATATGTGTATGTAATATAATAGAGGAAGTAATCTGAATAGAGGAAGTCATCCACTTGTAGGATTTTATTCTATTTTAGTACACAAACAACTACATAGTGATTCATATGTACCAGGCACTGTTCTAAGTAATTTACAAACACTAATTCATTTACTCTCTTAATTCTAAAAGAGGTACTATTATTATCCTCATTTTGAAGATGAGTCTTATGAGCAGTTTTTGTCTTTATACTTATTTTTATTTTCGAACTTTTAAGCAATATACATTTATACCTACATATCCACACAGAAATAAATAAAATAGTATATAGAAAAACACTGTGTCCTCTTAGGGGGAGGAATGTGAAGGGGCCAAGGGAAGTACAGGATTTTAACGCAACACCTATAGGACTTGAGTTTATGCTTCATCACACCTTTGTATATAATTGTTTTCTGTTTCCAACTTGGCTACTTTTCCTGTTCCTTCTGCTATAAACATATATAAATGTTTTGAGGGATAAGGTGATGAGTATGTAAAGGGCTGAGTGATTTTGTTTGTTTCAGAGCATAATGAAACCTTCTAACTACAAAACAAAGCTGTCAATCAACAAATATTTTTCAAGCACCTGTTATATCAAGCATAGTTCTACGCAGTAAGGATAGAGTAGTAAGCATGACAGATAATGATGTATTCTGTCTTCATCTGTTTTGATTACTACTCTATCCTTGGTGCCTAAGAGATGACTTACTGTCTAGAACTACTTACTGTCTAGAACTAAAATAGATGCTACTCAAAGAACTCAAATTCTAGTTTAACAGTTATAATCTAGATCAGAGTACTGCAAAAGCAGAAACTGAGAAAACGGATTTAAAATAGGACACTTTGCTTTTCTGCCTTTGTATTCATATACAAGGTAAAGGATAGGATTCTTTATATTAACTAACATAGTACCTTAAAGTTTATTAAAATGTTCTCCCATGCTTTAATTCTTTCTAACAAAGCCCAATCTATATTGAAAACTAATGATCATATACTTTAAGTGGTATCTTCAAGATCACAGTTTTGCTAATGGGTATAATGACTTTTAACAAAAGGAAAAATAACTAAATATTATCTATGCTAATTCAGTTAACACTTGAAGTATTTATTGTGTGTACACAGGTCTGACATTAATATTTATAGGTGTCATATGTATAGGTGTACATTGATAAAATATATAGATATATTGTATATATCTGCTGGCCTTGTTTAATAATTCTATTCATACACATTTATGTATGTACATACATACATTTTATATGTTATATATTAATACTATTTTATAAATATATATATATATACATTTTTCATCATTTCCACTGTATAATCATAACGGTGATGAATAAAGAAGGCTTAGTGCCAAAGAAATGATGCTTTCAAACTGTTGTGCTGGAGAAGACTCTTCCAAGTCCCTTGGACAGCAAGGAGATCAAACCAGTCAATCCTGAAGGAAATCAACCCTGAACATTCATTGGAAGGATTGATGATGAAGGTGAAGTTCCAAAACTTTGGCCACCTGATATGAAGAGAGGACTCATTGGAAAAGACTCTGATGACTGGAAAGATTGAAGGCAAGAGGAGAAGGGGGTGACAGAGGATGAGATGGTTGGATGCCATCACTGATTCAATGGATATGCGTTTAAGCAAACTCCAGGAGATGGTGAAGGACAGGGAAGCCTGGAGTACTGCAGTTCATGGGGTCACAAAGAGTGGGACACGACTTAGCAACTGAACAACAACAATATATATACATATGGATACACATTACTAGAGCTTCTTGTTGAAATATTTATATTCCTCAATAGGGTATGAACTCATTTCAGCAGTTAAGAATCCACCTTCCAATGCAAGGAACACAGGTTCGACCTTTGGTGGTAGAACTAAGAGCTCACATGCCACAGGGCAACTAAGCCCATGCTCCACAAGAACAGAAGCCTGTGAGACGCAGTGAAGAGCCTGTGTGCTGCAGAAAAGACCCAGCACAGCCAAAATAAAAAATACTTTTTTTTTTAAAAGAAAAAGAATAGGGACCATGTCCTAGTCATTTTGTGACTCTAAAACCTAACACAATGTCTAGCATATAATAAGTGTTAAATAAAGATTAAAGGAATGAGTGAAATATTAATTTCCCTATATTTTAATACTTTTAGTAGTACATTATCAGAAAGGGGATAGATTTAAATGTATGGGTTAACCCCTAAGAGGTATCTCTTTCAGATATTTTTATTAAGATAATTTTTAAAGTATAATACTTGAATTTTGATTCATAGACTGAGAATAATCAATTCATAATAAAGCATGATTATAAAGCTGTCACCCTTTTCTGTTACCAACTGATTACAGTCATTTACTCCTGCCCATTTTTCTTTGATCTGTATAGAAACTTAATAGGGTAGTCATTGAAGAATACACTAGCAGAAGACAAGAAAGAAAATAATAATAACAAAGTAGTCTATTAATAAAAGCAAATAAAGGAGTGCAACTGCAAAAATCTGAACATCGGCTAAAAATTATTACAATTATGTGGTATGCACACAATATACAAAACTACAAACAAGTTTAAAAACATTCAAAATAGCTGTTTCAAATAAAGACAATACAGCTGAATAATATTCAAGAAAGTATATATCACTATAATATAAAAAATATTGATGTTTTTCAGCAGTACATCAAAAAAAAAAAAAGTTCTCAATTTTACAATGATGAACAACTGACTTCTCGTTTACTGTAAGACAAAGACAGTCAAATCAAAATAGAAAACAGTACTGAGGTAAGGCCATTTTATTCAGAGTAGAAAGTAATTATACTTTTTATGCTTTAAGTTTAGATAAAGCTTTAAATGTATGCTAATCTAGTGCCTTTGAATGGAGAAGGCAATGGCACCCACTCCAGTACTCTTGCCTAGAGAATCCCATGGACGGAGGAGCCTGGTGGGCTGCCGTCTAGGGGGTCGCACAGAGTCAGACATGACTGAAGTGACTTAGCAGCAGCAGCAGCAGCAGTGCCTTTGAAAAACCTAAATGCACCTGCTTTTTTTATATAACTGGGTACTTAATTTGCAACTCTTTTCATGGGTACTGGCTCTCCAAAGTTAGAGAGATTGAATATATATTAACTAGATCCATTTAACAATTTCACAATCCAGTATTATCTGTGACTTCTTTGTAATGAATCCAATATTATTGCAAATTACATAGCGAATGGAAATGCACTAGGGAAAACAAATATGGTCAGAAAACAAAAGATAAAAAGAACAAAAAGACAGTATGGAGAACAGTATGGAAGTTCCTTTAAAAACTAAAAATAGAGTTAACATATGACCCTGTGATCCCACTTCTGGGCATAAACCCAGAGAAAAACATGGTCCAAAAGGATACATCCATTGCAATGCTCATTGCAGCACTGTTTACAATAGCCAGGACAGGGAAGCAACCTAAACGTCCATCAACAGAGGAATGGAAAAAGAAGATGTGATACATATATACAAAGGACTATTACTCAGCCATGAGAAAGAATGAAATAATGCCACTTGCAGCAACATAAATGGACCTAGATTGTCATACTGAGTGAGTTAAGTCAGACAAAGAAGGAGAAATATTCCTGACATGCGGAATCTAAAAAGAAGATACAAATGAACTTGTTTACAAAACAGAAACAGA
This sequence comes from Bos indicus, assembly GCF_029378745.1. Lineage (NCBI taxonomy): Eukaryota > Metazoa > Chordata > Mammalia > Artiodactyla > Bovidae > Bos > Bos indicus. The sequence goes on from NC_091773.1 coordinate 61,194,541, forward strand.
CTCACAGGCTTAGAGAACACACTTATGGTTGCCAGGAGGGAAGCACGGGGGGAAGGGTGAGGGAAACAGACAGCTGGGAGGCTGGGACCTACATGTACACACCACTGTATCTAAAATGGGTAACCAACGAGGTCCTGCATGTAGTGCCCGGAACCCTGCTCAATCATATGTGGCAGCCTGGACGGGAGGGGAGTTTTGGAGAGAATGGATTCATATTTATGTGTGGCTGGGCATCCAGTCCCATCACTTCATGGGAAATAGATGGGGAAACAGTGGAAACAGTGTCAGACTTTATTTTTCTGGGCTCCAAAATCACTGCAGATGGTGACTGCAGCCATGAAATTAAAAGACACTTACTCTTTGGAAGGAAAGTTATGACCAACCTAAATAGCATATTCAAAAGCAGAGACATTACTTTGCCAACAAAGGTTCGTCTAGTCAGGGCTATGGTTTTTCCTGTGGTCACGTATGGATGTGAGAGTTGGACTGTGAAGAAGGCTGAGTGCCGAAGAATTGATGCTTTTGAACTGTAATGTTGGAGAAGACTCTTGAGAGTCCCTTGGACTGCAAGGAGATCCAACCAGTCCATTCGAAAGGAGATCAGCCCTGGGATTTCTTTGGAAGGAATGATGCTAATGATCCAGTACTTTGGCCACCTCATGCGAAGAGTTGACTCATTGGAAAAGACTCTGATGCTGGGAGGGATTGGGGGCAAGAGGAGAAGGGGACGACAGAGGATGAGATAGCTGGATGGCATCACTGACTCGATGGACGTGAGTCTCAGTGAACTCTGGGAGTTGGTGATGGACAGGGAGGCCTGGCGTGCTGCGATTCATGGGGTCGTAAAGAGTCGGACACAACTGAGCGGCTGATCTGATCTGATCTGATCTGGGTCCCCTTGCTGTTCACCTGAAACTATCATAACATTGTTAATGAGCTATACTCCATTATAAAATAAAGCTTTAAAAAAAGAACAAAAAAGAAACTATGCCTAACTCCAGACAAAATGGAATAAACACATGCCATACTATTTCTCCTACTAATTACAATTTGTGAACTCCCAATAAAATTCAAAAAGCAACTGAAGAAGACCCTAGTAGACAAAGAAAAGAACATGGACTGGATAAGGACCTTGAGATTCAAGGAAAACTCTCGAGGAATAAGATACCCGAGGCCTTTCCCCCGGGATTTGTGTCCTGTATATCCTAACATGAGCACTAAAGAGACTCACAACCCGAAACACCAGCAGGCACAACAGTAACAACAAAAAGTCCCAAGAAAGTCTGATACCTCTAGTCAAAGGATCAGGGGAAAAGCAGTCCCGCAGAACAAACATTTACAGTACCTGCCCTACTCCAGGCAAGTAGCACCAAAAAAAAAAAAAAAAAACCACAGACTACATCTCTCCACTCTCTACTAAGCACTACCGTGGCAGAGATCATGTCTGGTATCTCCACGGTACCCCTCCCCAGTTGGGATTGTGAGAAGAGTCCAGTCTTTTAGCCTCATCCTATAATAATGAAACAGTACCTCTCCCAGCTACAGGCTCTGACTTGTCTTGTATCCTTGCTTTGCAACAATGAAACAGTACACGTTTCTTCCTGCTCTGGCTGTGGCAGAGAGGTAAGAGCCCTCTCCTCTATATCTTTGATGTAATGAGGAGGCAGAACACCATTCCCTCCCAAGTGGAGACTGGAGGAAAGACTGTCAAGAGGAAGGGATTAGAGGAAGGGATTTTCTAAATCAGCATAGGAAGCCCTGGCCAGATCTATGTACAGCCACTGCATAAAGTTAACCAAAATTAACACAGCAAACACTTTTGAGAACCACCCAAGTTCCACACTGACCTCTGGATAACACATGAGTAAGGCAAACCAGAAGAACACTGGAAAGGTTTCAGAAACTAAATTGACATTTTAACCATAACCCAAAAAAAAAGTGGGCCAGGAGGCACATATACTGAACCTAAACAGGTTAAATACATGCTAAAATAAGCAAACAAACAACAACAACAACATGGAAGAAGGGGCAGAATAGGGTTGGAAGGCCTTCAAAGCTTCCTTTCCAGAGACATGTCATTATTTGACCCGTCGGTGGTACCATCGAAGACCCCATTTACAAGGCTGTCTTTATTGTACCTGACTTGGAGCTGGCCCCATACAAAAAAAAAAAAAGCCTTTTCCCTGGAGGATTCTGTCAAAATCAATTAGAAGCAATGTATGACAACTGGAGCAAATAATAGGCTAACCAGAAAGTTCAAAAGGAATGACATGTTCACAGGGGCTTCAAAAGATCTAACATATTCCAGGGACTCTAGAAGGCCATACATGTGCATAGGCCTGTGCTTGAGCTCAGGAAAGACTGGAGAAGGCTCTAAGCTCTCACTTTTGGCTGATCTTTGGGACAATGCAAGCAGAAAGTGCAGGCAAAGGCAGAGTTGCCAACCTGCTCGGCTCAATGTTAATGGCACGCCTCAACATTCACACAGAGACCCTTAGCAAACACTGGGGATTTTTCTGTCACAAATCTCTGTCCAGTCATTAGCTGACCACCAAGCTAACCAAGTGGCTTCACAAGTGACACAATGGTAAAGAATCCACCTGACAATGCAGGAGATGAAAGAGACATGGGTTCGATCCCTGGGTCTGGAAGATCCCCTGGAGACGGAAATGGCAATCCACTCCAGTATTCTTGCCTGGGAAAGCCCATGGACAGAGGAGCCTGGTGGGCTACAGTCCATGGGGTTGCAAAGCGTAAGACACCACTGAGTACAGCACACACAAGTTAATCAAGTAGGGACGTCAGTAATCATCCATAACACAGAAAACAGACTTTACAGAATTAGTTCAGAAAAGTCATCAAACAAACAAACAACAGTAAACAGGAAAAAACAAACCCTGAGGAAGGGGGAGAATCTGATTTCTGAATCTGCCGCAATATATTATGGTCAGTTTTCATCAAAAACTTGTGAAGTAGTGATGAAGAAGTAGAGAATGGACATCAGCACACAGGGGAGTAAGGGGAGGGTGGGACAAATTAGGAGATTAGGATTGACATATATATATTACCATTTGTAAAACAGATAGCTGGTGGGAACTTGCTATAAAGTACAGGAAACTCACCTCAGTGCTCTGTGATGACCTAGAGAGGTAGGGTAAGGGGTGGGGGGTGGGGTGGGAGGTCCAAGAGGGAGGGCGTCTATGTATACATATAGCTGATTCACTTGGTTGTACAGCAGAAACTAACACAACATTGCAAAGCAATTATACTCTAATTAAAAAAATATGAGATATGCAAAGAAATAAGAAAGTATGGCCCACACACAAAAATCACTCAACTGAAATACTATATTCATTTATTGTTGTTGCTGCTTAGTCACTGAATTGTTTCCAACTCTTGCAACCCTGTTAGACTCCACTATCTAAGGGATTTCCCAGGCACGAATACTGGAGTGGGTTGCCATTTCCTTCTCCAGGGAATCTTCCCGACCCAGGGGATTGAACCCACATCTCTAGCACTGGCAGGCAAATTCTTTACCAATGAGCCACTAGGGAAGTCCATATTGATTATTACATGTACATATAACTACAATATGTGAGGTTATACTAGATAAATTACTTTAAATCTTTCCACATCTAAGAGTTCCATCTTGGATATCCTATTTCAGTATAAAAGCAGGCCACAGAACTACCTGTGGTCAGCGTTAGGACTGTTTTCTTTTTTTAAAAGAAGCTCTATCTTAAGGTTTTAAGCAAGTATTTAGCTGAAACTCCAGATTTCTGTACCTTAAACTATGGAAGAAATGCTCTTGATTTGAAATATTTTGAAAATAGGACTTGCAGCTGAAAATCACGTTCCTGTGATAGTGTAAGGGTCAAAGAACACTCCCTTTTCAGGCAGGTGACAAATTACATCCTGGTCCAGGACAGAGCATGGGGATAAGGTTTTGTTTCTGACACTATTTGTTCTTATTTGTTGGAAATTTGCTGCCACTTGAGTCAGCCAAATTTCTGGTCCTAACACAGGACACAATCCTCTACCGCATATTTTTCTGACAAAAAAAATCATTACCTCAATGAATCTAATTTTGTAAGGCTATGAATAGGAAGGTGAATAGGACTTCAATATCTGCACATCTTTCAGCATACTTTTCTTAACCTAGTCACTTCCAAATGTAGCACAGGATCAAAGGAGCTGCAACAGAGTTTCAAATACCCGCATGCTGCTAAATTACTTTGGAATCCCAGCTTCCATAGTGGTGTCACCAAATTAAATGCTGAATCAGGCATCTCAGAGACGGTAATGTTGTTCTGGGGCTCAAGCAAAAGTTTGTGATAGAATTCAAGGGCTTCTACTGTAAAACTAATTTAGTTCAAATCCACTCTTTCAAGTCTTTTTATATATATTCTTGTAAAGTTGATCACAACTATATGGATTGACCTCTTTGAATAAGTATAATCAGAAAGCAGCCAGACCAAAGTAAATTGTCTACTCAATGGCATTCAAAAAACTTTTAACATGACAGTAAGAAATACATTTTGCATATAGTATACACATTTATGGGGCTTCCCTGATAGCTCAGATGGTAAAGAATCCGCCTTCAATGCAGGAGACCCCTGTTCAATTCCTGGGTCAGGAAGATCCCTTGGAGAATGGATAGGCTACCCACTTCAGTATTCTTGGGCTTTTCTGGTAGTTCAGATGGTAAAGAATCCACCTGCAATGCAGAAGACCTGGGTTTGATCCCTGGGTTGAGAAGATCCCCTGAAAAAGGGCATGACAACTTGCTCCAGTATTCTTGCCTGGAGAATGCCCATGGACAGAGGAACCTGGCGGGCTACAGTCCATGAGGTCACAAAGAGTTGGACACAACTGAGCAACTAAGCACAGCAAAGCATATACAGTTATATAAGTGCACATAATTCCTTAACACAATATTTCCTAAGTGTAATACATAATTATATTGTCTATTTTTTTCAATTTACTATTTGTTTTATTATTTTATTTATTTTTATTTTTGGCTGTACTGGGTCTTCGTTGCTGTGCATGGGCTTTCTCAAGTTGCAGTGAGCGAGTTTCTCAAGGCAGTTGCTTCTCTTGTTGCAGAACACAGACTCTAGGGCACACAGGCTTTAGCAGTTGCTGCTCATGGGCTCTAGGGTTCAGTAGTCATGGCACACGGGCTTAGCTGCCCCACAGCACGTGGAACCCTCCCAGACCATGGATGGAACCCATGTCCCCTGCATTGGGCAGGCAGATTCTTAACCCCTGGACCACCAGGGAAGTCCTATTTAATTGCTAGTCGTACTTCCAATAAATTGATTTTATGACCCACAGTTTGAAAAACACTCTTCTAGCTACTCTGGTGGCTCAGTGGTAAAGAATCTGCCTGCCAATGCAGGAGATGCCAATTTGACCCCTGGGTCCGGAAGATCCCCTGGAGAAGGAAATGGCAACCCACTCCAGAATTCTTGCCTGAGAAATCCCATGGACAGAGGAGCCTGGCGGGCAACAGTCCATGGGGTCGCAGAGTCAGACACAACCTAGCAACTAAACAACAAGAGCAACTACAGTTGATTATATCTTATAATTTCAGGCCAAATCCATTTCTTCTGAGTTCCTCATGACCTTCAGAATATCCCCAGAGTTTATTTAGGAGAGCAGATTAAGATTCAAAAACAGCCAAATAACATGAGGGTGCCTTTATAATCACCTAACATACATGCAGATATGATAGGTTGTTGGGTCCTCCTACAGGTTGAAATCATTGCAATTCTATGTGTGCAGGAGTGCAAAGGAGGGTAAGTCACAAGAGGAGGCCTTACTAGGGCCATAAGGTAGACATAAGCTTTAAGCAGACCAAAAGGAAATAAACATTAAGTAGGCTGAGAGGCAGGAGGTGTGGGACCCACTGGGCAGACTAAGGAAGCAAAGAATAGAAGATAAACACAGCCAGAGCCAGGAAAACAAGTAGAACCTGAAGCAGGAGGCTAAATGGAGCCAGAGCCAGAAGGGAAAGCAAAAACAGGCACACAAGTGGAAACAAGGCCAACAGAAAATAATGTGTTATGCCAGAAAGGAAAAAAGGCTGATGGCATTTGGCTGCCTCATGCATGAGAGCAGAAAAGCATGGAATGTGCTACTATGTGTGTTCTCTCAGGCTATCAGAGAACTAGAACTTTCCATGCAGCTAAAATTCAGTGTAGTCAAAAAATATGGTCTTGGTTTATTATGCTCTATTAATTAGCATTTCTTTCCTACCAATAATTTTGACCTATTTTAATTAAAATGCTTACTCGAGTAAATAAGCATATGTTCTTTATCTACTTGATAAGTTTCAACTGCCAGAATTTAGAATCAAATTTAATTTCTGCCACATTGTTTTATAATTCCTTACAAATCCAGTTTCCTGGTTTCTTTAATACTTCATGCATACAACTATGCTATGAAAATACCTATTCTGTTTTGCTGGAAAAATACATTAAGATTCATATGCTGCTGCTGCTTAGTCACTTCAGTCGTGGCCGACACTGTGCCACCCTACAGACACCACCCTACAGACAATAGACACCAGGCTCCTTTGTCCATGGAATTCTCTAGGCAAGAGTCCTGGAGTAGGTTGCCATGCCCGTCTCCAGGGGATCTTCCCAACCTGGGATTGAACCCTGGTCTCCTGCACTGCAGGCAGATTCTTTACCACTGAGCCAACAGGGAAGGTCTAAGATTCATATGACAAGGAGCTAATTTTTATTTATTTTATTCTTAGTCTTTACTAATAAAAAAACTATTTGCAAGATAATTCAATAAATTAGTGATGCAGTTGCTACACTTATCACTATTTGCCAATACTTAAGTTGTATCTTTGATAAATAACTGGATTTTTTTTATTTTTTTAGAAAAGAATAAGAATCAGTAACTGTAACAAATTAAGGGAAAGTTTAAATTGAGGTCAGATTTAACTTAAACAGAATCAATCAGACATTTATACTTATGAGAAAAACTAAATCACCACCTAGTACAATTCACCAAAATCTATTCATTCAGGTTTATCATTAGGCAAATGTTCCAAAAACAAATTTTATAAAAGGCCTAAGTGGTATTAGCTATCATATTAACTGATGAACAACTAAAGGAAATCCCTCAGACAGTAAAAAATCTACCTGCAATGCAAAGATCCAGGTTCGATCCCTGGCTCAGGAAGATCGCCTGGAGAAGGGAATGGCTACCTACTCCAGTATTCTTGCCTAGAGAATTCCATGGGTAGAGAAGCCTGGTAGGCTATAGTCCATGAGGTTACAAAGAGTCAGACACAGACGCGACTGAACGACTAACACTTTCACTTGAATTAACTGGTAAAGAATTAATTCACAGTCAAATTACATTAACACGCTAACAGAATAAAAACAAATACCAAATTTAGATAATTAAGACAAAATAAAATTCATATAGCACTAATAATATTAACAATTTTAAAATGTAGAAACTGTCCCTAATCAACTGACATTATTTAAACAGAAAGGTATAGAGGGGACTCCCCAGATGGATCTATTGGTAAAGAATCCGCCTGCCAATGCAGGAGTCACAAGAGATGCAGGACTGATCCCTGGGTCGGGAAGACCCCCGGAGTAGGAAATGGCACCGCACTCCAGTATTCTTGCCTGGAAAATTCCAAGGACAGAGGAGACCAGCAGGCTACAGTCTATGGGGCCACAGAGTCAGACACGACTGAGCACACACACATATAAGAAGTCACAAAAACTTTTATAAGTAAAAAGTTTTTATCAAAGAAAGAAAGACATAAAAATAAATTCAATTTAAAAAAAGTCAGAAGAGCAATTTAGAAAAACTTAAAGGAGGAAAAGTTGCAAATACCCTACAATCAAAGAATGTACGAGCACTGCCACAGGTTTATAAGAAAGATATATTAAAAATAATCTGTAGTAGGAAATAGGTTACCAAAAAATAACCACGTCACCATTTTTATTTGTATATTTGTTTGGTTTGGGTTCTTTATTGAAATACATTTGATATATAACATTGTGAAAGTTTAAGAAATAAAACATGTTGATTTGATACATTTATATACTGCATTTGTGTACTGAGCACAAACTTAACATCAGCTAACACCTTTACCACATCACATAATTATCTTTCATGTGTATGTGTGATGAGAACAATTGAGATCCAGTCTCTTAGCAACTTTGAACCATATGATATGCACTCTTGACCATAACCACTATGTTGTGCATTGGATCTCCAGAACTTACTCATCTTTTTTATAATTTATTTTTATAAATATAATTTATATATAAAACATGATAAATATAATTTATTTTATGATTTATTTATTTAATTGAAAGATAATTGCTTTACAGAGTTTTGTTGTTTTCTGTCAAACATCAACATGAATCAGCCATAGGTACACATATGTCCTCTCCCTTTTGAACCTCCTTCCTATCTCCCTCACCAACCACCTGCCCCCCACCCCCCCACTGCCTAGGTTGATACAGAGCCCTGTTTGAGTTCCCTGAGACATATAGCAAATTCCCATTGGCTATCTATTTTACATATGGCAATGTAAGTTTCCATGTTACTCTCTCCATACATCTCACCCTCTCCCAATGTCCATTTTCTATGGACATTCTCTGTTTATCTGTTCTCTATGTCTGTTTCTCCATTCAGTTCAGTTCAATTCAGTCACTCAGTCGTGCCCAACTCTTTGTGAGCCCAGGAATCACAGCACGCCAGGCCACCCTGTCCATCATCAACTCCCGGAATTCACCCAAACTCATGTCCATCGAGTCGGTGATGCCATCCAGCCATCTCATCCTCTGTCGTCCCCTTCTCCTCCTGCCCCAAATCCTTCCTAGCTTCAGGGTCTTTTCCAATGAGTCAACTCTTCACATGAGGTGGCCAAAGTACTGGAGTTTCAGCTTTAGCATCATTCCTTCCAATGAACACCCAGGACTAATCTCCTTTAGAATGGACTGGTTGGATCTCCTTGCAGTCCAAAGGACTCTCAAGAGTCTTCTCCAATACCACAGTTCAAAAGCATCAATTAATTCTTCGGCGCTCAGCCTTCTTCACAGTCCAACTCTCACATCCATACATGACCACTGGAAAAACCATAGCCTTGACTAGACGAACCTTTGTTGGCAAGGTAATGTCTCTGCTTTTGAATATACTATCTAGGTTGGTCATAACTTTCCTTCCAAGGAGTAAGCATCTTTTAATTTCATGGCTGCAGTCACCATCTGCAGTGATTTTGGAGCCCAGAAAAATAAAGTCTGACACTGTTTCCACTGTTTCCCCATCTATTTTCCATGAAGTGATGGGACTGGATGCCATGATCTTAGTTTTCTGAATGTTGAGCTTTAAGCCAACTTTTTCACTCTCCTCTTTCACCTTCATCAAGAGGCTTTTGAGTTCCTCTTCACTTTCTGCCACAAGGGTGGTGTCATCTGCATATCTGAGGTTATTGAAATTTCTCCTAGCAATCTTGATTCCAGCTTGTGCTTCTTCCAGCCCAGCGTTTCTCATGAAGTACTCTGCATATGAGTTAAATAAGCAGGGTGACAATATACAGCCTTGACGTACTGCTTTTCCTATTTGGAACCAGTCTGTTGTTCCATGTCCAGTTCTAACTGTTGCTTCCTGACCTGCATATGGGTTTCTGCAATAGATTTCTCCATTACTGCCCTGCAAATAAATTTATCAGTACCATCTTTCTAGATTTCATATACGTGTGTTAATATATGATATTTATCTCTGTCTTTCTGACTTATTTCACTCTGTATAATAGGCTCTAGGTTCATCCACCTCATTAGAACTGACTCAAATGTGTTCCTTTTTATGGCTGAATAATAAATATTCCATTGTGTATATGTACCACAATTTCTTTACCCATTCATCTGTCAATGGACCTTTAGTTGTGAGTTTGTACTCTTGAACATTTCCCCAATATGTATACCCCCAGGTAATGACCATTCTACTTGAGCTTGACTTTTTAGATTTCATATGTAAGTGATAGCATACAATGACTGCCTTATCTGTATGACTTATTTCACTTACATACTGCCCACAAGGTCCATTCATGTCATCACAAAAGGCAGGGTTTCCCACTCCACTACGTGTGTGTCTGTGTGTATGAATAAAGTCGATCTTCTTTATCCATCCATCCACTGATGGACACATAGGTTGTGTCCATATCTTGGTCACTGTGAATAATCGTGCAATGAAATTGGGAATGCAGACTTCAATGTTTATTGCAACACTATTTACTATAGCCAAGGCATGGAAGCAACCTAAATACCCATCAACAGAGGAATGGATAAAGATGTGGTACATATATACATTGGAATGTTACTCAGCCATAGAAAAGAAAGATTATTTCATTCTTAAGGGAATACCCAAAGAATTTGCTGCTGATGTCACCTCCCCTCTCCTCTAATCACAACACCCCTGGCCTGCATTTACTTCATTAAATCCATTTACATTAACCACAGTGATGTAGTTAAACATGAACAATATTACCCTTAAATGAGTTGGCCTCCATCAAAGATCTGAAGACAGCATTCCCACAGTAGAGTAAAATTTCCCTCACTTGTGAACATCCACTCTGTTCAGGATCTTTGATACACTGGAGTACAAAAAAATAACAGCACAATAATACAAGGACTACCAAAGGAAAAATTTTCATCAAAAGAAGTAAAAGTTCATCTCCATGGCCTGGACCTCCCCTCTGCCCTGTGGGCTTTGAGGTTTCACCGTCCTTGTGATCACTGGCTACGGCTTCTTCACAACTTGAGCCCAGTTGCTGCTGGAGTCATCTACACTGGTCATCCACGATGAAGGGAAAGGAAGGAGGGAGAGAGGAAGGAGAGGAAGGGGTGTGGTGCTGGCTCAAACTGTGGAAAATTCTTCAAGAGATTAAGAATACTTGAAGGAGTACTAGACCACCTTACCTGTCTCTTGGGAAACCTGTATGCAGCTCAAGAAGCAACAGTTGGAATGGGACATGGAAAAACTGACTGGTTCAAAATTGGGCTGCATATTGTCACCCTGCTTATTTAACTTATATGCAAAGTACATCATGCTAAATGCTGGGCTGCAGGAGTCACAAGCTGGAATCAAGATTGCCAGGAGAAATATCAACAACCTCAGATATGCACATGATACCTACTATTCTGATGGCAGAGAGTGAAGAGGAACTAAGAGCCTCTTGGTGAGGGTAAAAGAGGAGAGTGAAAAAACTGGCTTGAAACTCAACATTCAAAAAACTAAGATCATGGCATCCGGTCCCATCACTTCACGGCAAATAGATGGGAAAACAATGGAAAAAGTGACAAACTTTAATTTTCTTGGGCTCCAGAATCACTATAGATGGTGCCTGCAGCCATGAAATTAAAAGATGCTTGTTCCTTAGAAAAAGAGCTATGACAAACCTGGACAGCATATTAAAAAGCAGAGACATTACTTTGCCAACAAAGGTCCATCTAGTCAAGGCTATGGTTTTTCCAGTAGTCATGTATGGATGTGAGAGTTGGATTATAAAGAAAGCTGAGTGCCGAAGAACTGATGCTTTTGAACTGTGGTGTTAGAGAAGACTCTTGAGAATCCCTTGGACTGCAAGGAGATCCAACCAGTCCATCCTAAAGGAAATCAGTCGTGAATATTCAGACTGATGCTGAAGCTAAAACTCCAATATTTTGGCCACCTGATGCGAAGAACTGGCTCACTGGAAAAGACCTGATGCTGGGAAAGATTGAAGGCAGGAGGAGAAGGAGGCGCAGAGGATGAGATGGTTAGATACCATGATTGACTCAATGGACATGAATTTGAGCAAACTCCAAGAGATAGTGGAGGACAGAGGAGCCTAGCATGCTGCAGTTGAGGGGGTCGCAAAGAGTAAGACATGATTTAGCAGCTGAATAACAATAACAACAATTAACCAAAAAAAAAAGAATGAAATACTGCCATTGGCAGCAACACGGGTGGACCTACAGATTATCATATTAAGTGAAGTAAGTCAGACAGACAAAGAGAAGTATCATATGCTATCACTCCTATGTGGAATCTAACTTAAAAAAAAAAGAAATGAACTTATTTACAAAACAAAATCAGATTTATAGATCAGAAACAAACTTATGGTTCTCAAAGGGGAAGCAATAGGGTGGAGAAATAAGTCAGGAGATTTGGATGGACATACACACACTACTATATATAAGATAGACAACCAGCAATGACTTACTTTAAAACACAGGAAACTCTACTTAATATTCTAGAATAACCTATATGAGAAATGAATCTAAAAAAGAATAAATATATGTATTTGTATAACTGAATCACTCTGCTGTACACCTGAAACTAACACAACACTGTAAACCAACGATGCTCTAATAAAACTAAACTTTTTTAAATTGTGAGTGCAGATATCTCACTGATACCCTGTTTTCATGTCCTTTGCCTATATATCCAGGAGTGGAACTGCTGAATCATAAATGGTTCTAGTTTTAGTTTTTGAAGTTTTTGAAGAACCCCCATGCTGTTTTCTAGAGTGGCTGTACCAAATTACATTCCCACTAACAGTGCCAAGAGTTCCCTTTCCTACACATTCATGTCAATGTCTGTTATCTCTTGTCTTTTGGATGATAGCTGTTTTAACAGATAATCAGTTGATATCCCATTATGGTTTTCATTTATTACTTCCCTGATGATTAGCAACGTTGAACATCTTTTCATGGACCTGTAGGTCATTCGTATACCTTCTCGGGAAAAATGTCTATTCAATTCTTCTGCCCATTATTAAACTGGATTGTTTGTATTTTTGCTATTGAGTTGTATGAGTTCTTTAATATTTTGGATATTAACACTTAATCCATTATATCATTTCAAATATTTTCTTCTGTTTCATAGGTTGCCTTTCCATCTTGTTAACTGTTTTCTTTTGCTGTGCAGAAGCTTTTTAGTTTGACATAGTCCCAACTTGTTTATTTTTGCATTTGTCATTATGTTTTTGGTTGCATATCCAAACAAAAAATCATTGTCAAGACCAACATCAAGGAGCTTACCTCCTATGTTTTCTTCTTGGAGTTTTATGGCTTCATATTTTACATTTAAGTATTTAAGCCATTTTGAGTTGCTGTAAACAGTAGGAGAGAGATGACTAATTTCATTCTTTTGCATGTGGCTGTCCTTTTCTCCAACATCATCTACTTAACAGACTATCCTTTCCCCATCACACATTTTTGGCTCCTTTGTCATAAATTAATTGACAATATATATGCATGGGTTTATTCTTGGCTCTCTCTTCTGTTTCATTGATTTATGTGTCTGTTTTTATGCCAATACCATACTCTTTTGATTACTACAGCTTTGTAATATAGTTTGAAATCAGGACATGTGATGCACCCAACTTTGTTCTTTCTCAGTATCGCTTTGGCTGATTTTATGGTTCCATACAAATGTTAGAATTGTTTTATTTCTGAGGAAAATGTCATTTGATATTTGATGTGAATCTATAGATGGCTCTGGGTAGTACAGACATTTAACATTATTGAGCACAGAATATCCTCCTATTTATATGTGTTTGTATTCAACTTCTTTCAGCAATATCTTATCGTTTTCAGTATACAGATATTTCACGTTTGGTTAAATGTAATCCAATTTTATTCTTTTTGAGGTAATTGTAAGTGGGGTTGTTTTCTTAATTTCTTTTCCTATTTCATTATTAGTGTATAGAAACACAACTGATTTTTGTGTATTGATAATGTATCCAGCAATTTCACTGATTAATTCTAACAGCTTTTTGGTGGATTTTCATGGTTTTCTATATAGAGTATCATGTCATATTCAAATAGTAACAATTTCACTTCTTTCTTACTTTCTGATGTGGATACCTTTTGTTTGTCAAATTGCTCTGGCTAGGACTTCTAGTACTATGTTAAATAAATGTGTGAGAGCTAGCACCCATGCTTTTTTTTTTTAAGATTTATTTTATTCTGTTTTGCTTTAGCTGCACTGGGTCCTCATTGCTACACATGGGCTTTCTCTAGTTGTGGTGAGCAGGGGCTACCCTTCATTGTGGTGCAAGGGTTTCTCACTGTGGTGGCTTCTCTTGTTTCAGAGCACAGGCTCTAGATGTGTGAGCTAAGGAGTTGCAGCATGTGGGTCTAGTTGCTCCATGGCATGTGGGGTCCTCTCAGATCAGGGATCGAACCCATGTCCCCCATATTGGCAAGAAGATTTCCAACCACTAGACCACTAGAGAAGCCCAGCATCCATGTCTTATTCCTGATCATAAAGGAAAAGCTTTTAGCTTTTCACCAACAGTATGATGTTAGCTGTAGGCTTGTCAAATATGACCTTGATTATATTAAGATATGCTCCCTCTCTACATAGTTTGTAGATAGTTTTTATTATAAATGGATGTTAAATGTCATCAAATGCTTTTCTTACATACAATGAGATGATAATATGATTTTTATTCTTCATTTTGTTAATGTGGTGAATCACATTTATTTGGCTTCCATGTGTTGAACCATCCTCCCATTCCATGAATAAATCCCACTTCATCATGGTGTATGACACTTGTAATATACTGTTTAATTTGGTATGCTACTACTGTTGAGGATTTTTGCATCTATGTTCATCACTCATAATGGCCTGTGTTTCCTGTAGTGTCCTTGTCTGGTTTTGGTACTAGGGTAATAACGCGGGTCACATATAATGAGATTCGAAGCACTTTCAATTTGGAAGTTTCTTCAATTTTTAAAAGAATTTGAGAAGGATTAGTAGTACTTTTGCCTGGAAAATTACATGGACAGAGGAGCCTGGTAGGCTGCAGTCCATGGGGTTGCTAAGAATCGGACACAACTGAGCAACTCCACTTTCACTCGTTGGAGAAGGAAATGGCAACCCACTCCAGTGTTCTTGCTAAGAGTCGAACACAACTGAGCTACTTCACTTTCACTTTTCACTTTTGTGCACTGGAGAAGGAAATGGCAACCCACTCCAGTGTTCTTGCCTGGAGAATCCCAGGGACGGGGGAGCCTGGTGGGCTACCGACTATGGGGTCGCACAGAGTCGGACACGACTGAAGTGACTTAGCAGCAGTATTAATTCTTTAAATTTTGGTATAATTCATCAGTGAAGACATCCGGTCCTAGATTTTTGTTTGCTGGGAGATGTTTGACCACTGACTCAATCTCCTCCCTAGTAATAAGTCTATTCAAATTTTCTGTCTTCATGATTCAGTCTCAGAAAGTTGTACTTTCTAAAAATTTTTTCATTTCTTGTAGGTTGTCTAATATAACTGCTCATAGCAGTCTCTTATGATACACTGTATTTCTGTGGTATCAGCTGTAACATCTTTTCTAATTTTATTTATTCGAGTCTTTTCTCTTTTTTAATTGGTGAATCCAGCTAAAGATTTGTCATTTTTAATCTTAAGCAACAGCCCAGTTTTATTGATCTTCTCTATTGTCTCTCAGTCTCTATTTTAGCTCTTCTCTGATCTTTGTTATTTCCTTCCTTCTACGAACTTTGGTCTATATTTGCTCTCCTTCTTCTAAAATTCCTGGAGGTGTAATGTTAAGTTGTTTGAGACTTGTTTCTTGAGATAGGCATTTATTACAATGAACTTCCCTCTTAGAAATGCTTTTGCTATATTCTTTAAGTTTTTATATGTCATATTTCTACTTTTGTTCAAGATATTTCTCAATTTTCCTTTTCTTTTTTGACCCATTTGTTGTTCAATAACATATTGTTTAATCACCACATTTCTTAAGTTTTGCAGTTTTCTTCTGATAACTGATTTTAGTCTCACACTATTGTGGTTGGAAAAGATGCTCAATATGATTTTAATCTTCTTAAATTTATTAAGACTTGTTTTGTGGCCTAACATACGATCTATCCTGGAGACCATCTCATGAAAAGACTGTGTATTCTGCTGCCATTGGAATGAATGTTCTGTAAATGTCTGTTAGGTTCATCTGGTCTAATGTGTAATTTAAGTCCAAAGTTTCATTATTTATTTTTCTGTCTGGATGATCTATTATTAAAACTAAAGTCCCCTACTATTACTGTATTGATGTCTATTTCTCTCTTCAGGTCTTTTTACATTTGCTTTAGATACTTAGGTGCTCCTTTTACAATTTTAGGATTCAAATTTTCCCTTCACTATCCAAATCACAATAGAAGATACCAACACATGCCCATTTCTTCACTATACTTGACTTTTGAAATTTAGTCAATTCCAGGTCTATTTTCATTACATAATTTCTCTTGTTCCCTCTTATTGTTATTTGGCTTTTTTAATGCTTATATTTCATGAGTACTGTCAAACATGCCTTTAATCAAGCAGATTCTGTACCTCTTTGTAGTAGATGCTGTGGTGCACTACTATTCAGATGCCTCCTCAGCAGGCAACACGCTAATACATTCAAGAGTATTGTCTGTTGACAGCTTACAATGAAAGGCTTCCCCAGAAACTTCCCTCAGTTGAAGGGAACTTCCTCACCCAAGTTAACCAAGAGCAACTCACATCCAAAGACACATGGATAAGGACATACAAACGTCCAGCAACTTTGCCTCAAGTCAGGGCAACTCTGAAGGGCCATTTCACCTCCAGAACAACCCTTGGACTCAGTTAAGGACCTTGTTACAACGGCATCACATTTCAAATTCTTCCTCTACTTAGTTCTGCTTCTTTCATTCCCTCTCCAGGATTACCAAGAGCACTCTCCAGTAAACTCCTGCAGACAAATCTCTGACTCAGAATCTATTTCCTCAGTAATCCAACCCAAGATTCCTTCTCTAGTTATTCTGCCACAATGCCACCAAAATTGGTTTTTCTACTTGTATCATAACTATGTTCTCTTCCTAAACATCATTTCAACTAATTTCATTTCCCTACTCTCTATAACTCACTTCTCTTGCCCCCTCATCAGTGACATTTAACTCCATAAAGTTGACTGAAAAAGAATCGGTAATTCCCCTAAACAAACACTTATAAAGTGTAGTCATAGCAGAGTTCCTTTACTGGAATATAATATGAAAGTGCACAAATCATATATGTACAAGTCAATTAAGTTTTGCACAGTGATTACACCCATGTGATCAGAATGAAAATCATGAAGTAGATTATTACCAGCACTCCAAAGGGTCTCTTTGTGCTCTGTGTCATTAACACTTTCCAAAGTTAACCACTTTGCTGACTTCAATAGCTATAGGTTCTTTCTGCCTTCCTTTGAATTTTATATAAAGAGAACCACAAAATATATATATATGTATTTTTATATCTGGATTCTTTTATAAACACTATGTTTGTGAAAGATTTAGCCACATTTTGGGCTTTAGTATTAGTTCTTTCATCTGCATTACTGTTTGCCATATAATTTTACGAATATCCTACTGTGCATTTATCCATTCTATTCTCAATGAACATTTAAGTGTTTCCAGTTTGGGAACTGCAGTAGGCCAAATAATGACCTTTCAAGATGTCCACATTCTAATTCTCAGACTCTGTGAATATATAATCTTATGTGGGAAAAGGAACTTTCCTGGTTTGTTTAAGTTAAGGATCTTGAGATGAGAACATATTCCTAGACTATCTGTGTGGGCTAAATGTAATCAGCAGGGTCTTTATAAGAAAGATGCAAAACAGTCAGAGAAGATGATGTGACAACAAGAGCAAAAGGAGAAAAGGCAACACAATATGAGATTACAAACCAAGGAATGAGGATAGCCTGTAAAAGCTAGAAAGGGAATGGAAAGGGATTCTTCTCTAGAAGCTCCAAAAAGAAGAAACCTGACAACACCTTGAGTTTAGCTCAGTGAGACCCATTCTGAACTTCTGGCATCAAGAACTCTAAAATAAAATTGTGTTGCTTTAAAAAGCCACTAAGTTGGTGGTAATTTGTTACAGCTGCAATAGGAAACTAACATAGGAACATTACATACAATGCTGCTATGGATGCTCTTGCCTTTTCTTTTAGTATAGTTACACACTCATTTCTGTTCTATATATACCTAGGTCATGGGATACCACATGTCCATGTTTAGCACATATTTTCTATATTTTTCCAAAGCAGTTGAACTCATTTAAATTTCCAAAATTTGTATCTGAACTGCTGTTATTTGATATCCTTGCAACACTTGGTATTGTCACATTTATTATTATTATTATTATCCTTCCTTATAAAAAGCTTTAAAAGCTACAATACTGACATGATTTGCTATCATAAGCATTCACTGTAAAATGGCTAAAAGTCTAGATTAAAAAGTACTTTGGAGCAGGGACTAAAAATTTCTCCTATCTCCTTTGTTTCCTCTGAAGATCCTAAACACTAAGTGTACATTTAGTGCACACTGAGTATACATACAGGCTTCCCTGGTGGCTCAGGGGTAAAGAATCCACTGGCCAGTGCAGGAGATAGAGGTTCAATCCCTGGGTCAGAAGATTCCCTGGAGAAGGAAATGACAACCCATTCTAGAGTTATTGCCTGGGAAATTCCATGGACAAAGCAGCCTGGTGGGTCACAGTCCATGGGGTCACAAAAGATTTGGACTCGACTGAGCAACTAAACAGCAACAACAAAGTGTGCATAAAAATAAGTCTCCGAAGGTAAACATTTATATTCCAAAGTGAGGACTTCCTGGTAACCAGCTAAGTACTGAAGCTCAAGTAAATGTATATACCAGGCCAAGTACCAGGAAATCCCAGGAACCAGGCAGGACAAAAAAACATATTTTTACAGGGTAATCAAAGACATCTTATAAAAAGAGAAAGTGAATACAAACATTAACGATGTTATCAAAGTAGTTACACATCAGAGGAGTAAAGTAAGGAAATAAAAAAGAAAATGAATCTCTTGAAATAGGAACAATTCAATCATAATAAACTGGGCCAAGGAGTTCAGGATAAGGCTGTGAACAACATTACAACTAAGTGATACCTGTTTTTATGAGACAAGTTTCAGTGAAAAATATATAAGGAAAGACTGGTGTAGGGATGCATGGTCTAAAGATTGACTCCTGTAAGAATAATAAAAGCATTCCACACCAGAATTATTATGGTTTTTAGAAATACCTTTGGTTCAAGTATCTCTATACTTAATAAACAGGGGAAGCGTAGGACAAATATGCAATTTTTCCTTGAGTGGCATCCAAAGGTGCTATCTCTTCAATAGTTCCAAATAGATTACAATAAAAGTGAATGGCTGACTTCACAAAAGAATGAAGTCTACATATACTAGCCAGGAAAGTCTTTTTCATAAGGAAGGAAAAAAAAAAAAGTTTACTGGAATCAATGACCAATTGAGGAAATTCATGGAAAAGATACAGAATCCTGAAACACATAAACACAATATTGACATACTAGTTGAAAATAATACAAATATCTAAGAAAAGTTCTGTGTAAAGGCAAAAGACAAATCTTGTCTCAATTTTCTTATTTTAGTCACTTGCTTAAACAAGCTTGATTTTATCTAGACTGAATTTCAATATTTTTTAAAGTATAAATAAGATTTTGAAAACTACCTTTTGTCCAAATTTTATCTGCTTCATTTTCCTTTTCTCCATCCAAAACAAAGTTATTATAAATCAAATTTATTTTAAAATACAGATTTTAAAGCTGTACAAAATACAAAATAAAGTATTTTGAAACTGTGAAGAGATTTATTTTAAAATTTTCACTAGTCTAAGATTTTCATAATTTAACAGTGTAAATAACCTACCACTAGCAAATAGTCTCAAAAAAACACAACACATTTAAGAAGTCTGTAATCAAAACTGACAATACTGTTGGCCTCTGACAGTTGCAGTTGCAACTTTCAATGTTTAATATGGAACTCTCTGTTGCTAAGCAGCACGGTTAATAAAATATTTGTTTAGTGGACACGTGTTTTTTAATACGTCCCAGATCCCTTTCCTTAGGGAATCACCCTCCCCTACCCTGTGTGGTTCTAATAAGGCTGTCAATGGGCTAGGAAGATAACTCAGTTCTGAGTAAACATGGGATCATTATTTCTTTACACAGAGTGATTGGTCTGAGAATGGGCACATTACAAACGCAAAGACAATGAGTTTTTCCATGAGTTGATACTGGGCAGACAGTATAGCATAGTAGTAAGCACATACAGTCTGCCTGGATTTCACTTGACTAGCTGAATGATTACACAAGTTACTACACTGGTCTGTTTCTTAATTTCCTCATATTTATAAATAATACTTTCCTCACAGAGTTATTGGACTTCCCTGGTGACTCAGTGGTATAGAATCAGCCTGCCAATGAAGAAGATCCAAGTTTGATCCCTGGGTAGGGAAGGGAAGGGAAGAGAGAAAAAAATGGCAACCCCCTCCAGTATTCTTGCCTGGGAAACCCCATGGACAGAGGAGCCTGGTGGGCTACAGTCCATGGTGAGTCACAAGAGTTCAAACACAACTTAGTAACTAAACAACAACAACAACACAAAGCTATTATGAAGACTAAATACTGTGAAACACATAAAGAACTTAGTATAGTAATTGGCATACAAAAAGAATTCAATAAATGTTAATATTAACTACTAATGACATTATTATTACTATTGTTAGTACTTTTGTTATCAGTGTTATAAACAAATTATAAGATTGCTAAGTTTAGACAATATGCCTTATATATGCCAGAAATCAGTCTCTGCCAGTTGCGGAACAGATAGAAAAAAAAATTTTGAAGCCAACTAAAAAAATGAAGCAGAACCAAGAGAATACAGAAGAGAAAACACATTTCTTTGAAGCCATGGGTCCAACCACTTCCTAGACTTGCAATAATTTTTTTCCCTTAAACTAACAATTTTTCTAATTCAAAGGAAAAAGTACTATTAAAACATTTTATGTCTAGAAATCACCAAGTGAATGAAAATGTACACAAACATACACATCAAATACTTGGGTTTTAATTATTTGTTGCTACAGTGTATATATACAAACACACATAGGAACAAACACACAAAAGGAAAGCATCATTATTCCACATACCCAGATGGTAAAAAGCTGAATGTACCTGGGTGGTAATATTTGTTATCTTATGTTGTTGTTGTTGTTGTTGTTGTTGTTCAGTCTCAAAGTCGTGCCCTACTCTTTGTGATCTCATGGACTGAAGCATGTCAGGCTTCCCAATCCTTCCCGATCTCCTGGAGTTTGCTCAAATTCATGTCCATTGAGTCAATGATGTCATCCAATCATCTCATCCTGTTACCCCCTTCTCTTCCAGCCTTTAATCTTTCCCAGCATCAGGGTCTTTTCCAGTGAGTTGGCTCCTCACATCAGGTGGCCACAATACTGGAGCTTCAGCTTCAGCATCAGTCCTTTCAATGAATATTCAGGGTTGATTTCATTTAGGATTGACTGGTTTGACCTCCTTGCTCTCCAAAAGGCTCTCGAGAGTCTTCACCAGCACAGTTCGAAAGCATCTTCTTCATTGCTATGTTTAGCCTTTGTTATGGTCCAACTCTCACATCCATACATGACTACTGGAAAAACCATAGCTTTGACTAGACAGACCTTTGTCAGCAAAGTGATGCCTCTGCTTTTTAATACGCTGTCTAGGTTTGTCATCGCTTTTCTTCCAAGGAGCAAGCGTCTTTTAATTTCATGGCTGAGGTCACCGTACACATTGATTTTGGAGCCCAAATGAAATTTGACACTGTTTCCACTTTATCCCCATGGAGTACAAATGGTGCTGGGAAAACTGTATATCCACATGCAGAGGAAGATACCTACCTCGCATGATAAAACTAACTCAAAATGGATAAAAAGACCTAAATGTTAGAGCTAAAACAATAAAACTCAGAAAGAAAAAAAAAGACACACAAATTTTCATGACCCTAGGTTAGGCAGCATTTCATGGATATTTCACTAAAAGTAAAGGTTTAAAAAAAAAAAAGATAAATTGAACTACATCAATATTAAAGACTTCTGTGTATCAGTGGGACAGCATCAAGGAAGTAGATAAACAATCCACAGACTGTGAAAAAATGTTTGCAAATAACAAATCTACTAAGGTACTTGTATGCAAAATATACAACCATTTTTTAATTAATAAAACCTGATAATAAAAAGATAACTTGATTTAAAACTGAGCAAAGATTTTGAATAAGTATTTTTATGAAAAAGATTATTTTAAATGGCCAATGAGTACATGAAAAGATACTCATCATCATTAGTCACTAAAATGACAAGTACATGCACGCATGCATGCTAAGTCACTCCAGTCATGTCCAACTCTTTGAGACCCTATGACAGTAGCCAGCTGCGTTCCTCTGTTCATGGGATTCTCCAGGCAAGAATACTGGAGTGGATTGCCATTTCAGGGGTAAATTGCCACTTCCCAACCCTGGGATCAAACTGGTGTCTCCAGCACCTCCTTCATTGGCAGGCAGGTTCTTTACCACTAGCGCCACCTGGGAAGCCTCCAGTAAGTACATACCTACCAATAATTACATTAAACGGACTAAACACACCAATTAAAAGACCAATAATGGCTGAATGGATTTTTAAAAGCAGGGAGGAAAGAATTTGAAAAAGAAGAGTACTTCCCTAGGGGTTCCCAGGTGGTGCTAGTGGGAAAGCACCTGCCTGCAATGCAGGACGGACACACAGGTTCGATCTCTGGGTCGGAAACATCCCCTTAAGGAGGAAATGGCAACGCGTTTCAGTATTCTTGCCTTCAGTATTCTCCCATGGACAGAGGCCCCTGGTGGGCTACAGACCACGAGGTCGCAGAGTTGGACACAACTGAGTACAGAGCACAAAGACTTCCCTGGTGGTGCAGTGGATATGAATGTGCCTGCCAAAGCAGGGGATACAGGTTGGATCCCTGCTCTGGGAAGATCCCACAAGCAGTGGAGCAACTAAACCCATGCAAAATAACCACTGAACCCACGCTCTAGAGACTTCGAGCCACAACTACCACGCCCGCATGCTGCAACTGCTGAAGCCCACACAGTCTCGGGCACACGTGCTGCCACTACTGGGCCCATGGAGCCCACACACCTGCAGCCTGGGCTCTGCAACAGAGAAGCTGCAGCAACGAGAAGCCCGTGCACGGCAACAAAGAGCAGCCCCCGCTCTGTGCAACTGGAGAGATCCTGCTCAAAGCAATGAAGATCTACCACAGCCAAAAATAAATAAGTAATTTTTTTAAAGAAAGAAAAACAATAGAAAAAAATTTAATAATTGTTTGAAAAATAAAAAAATTCAAACTTAAAAAAAAATAGAAAAGTGCTGCCTACAGAAAATGAGATCAAACTTGCAGTTGCCAGGGGCAGGGGGGCGGCGGGGGGTGAGGTAGGGGAGTGGGAAGAGATGGATGAAATAGGTAAGGGAGGTTAAGAGGTACAAACTTCTAGTTATTAAACAAATAAGTCACATAGATGTATTATACAGCATAGTGAATATAGTCAATAACATTGTAATAATTTTGTATGGTAACAGATAGTAATTAGACTTATCATGGTGATCATTTTGTGAAGTATAAAAATACTAATCACCATGTTATATATCTGAAACTAATATATAATATTTTAAGTCAAATATACTTGAACTTTTTAAATGTTAATAAAAAAATGAAATGGATAAATAAAATTCAGTATACCAATTAACTGGACTATTCTCCAGGCATGTAAAGAAAATAAAATATAAATGTTATGACATGGGTGCATTTTGAAAACATTATTTAAAAAATAATTAATTAATAAACATTATTATTTTATGTAGCTTAAAAATATTAAGCTAAATAAAAGAAGCCAGACATATTTTGTACAGCAAAGGGAACCATAAAAAAAATGAGAAGACAACCTATGCACTAGAATATTTGTAGATGATGTCACCAACAAGGGCTTAACTTCCAAAATACACAAATAGCTCATACAACTCAATAACAAAAAAACAAACAACTTGATTTAAAAATGGGCGAATCTAAATAAACATTTCTCTAGAGAAGACATACATATAGTCAGCAGGCACATGAAAAGATGCTTACTGGTAATTATTAGAGAAGTGCAAATCAAAACTACAATAAGGTACCAGCTCATATACACAGAACAGTCATCACGAAAAAGTCAATAAATAAATGTTGGAGAGGATGTGGAGACAAGGGAACCCTCCTACACTGTTGTTGGGAATGTAAGCTGGTGCAGCCACTGTGGAAAAGAACATGAAGGATGCTCAAAAAACTAAAATGAACTGCCATATGACCCTGAAATTCCAATCCTGGGCACATATCCACAGAAAACTGTAATTTGAAAAGATATAAGCATCCCAATGTTTACTGCAGCACAATTTACATTAGCCACAACATGAAAACAATCTAAATGTCCATCAGCAGATGAATGGATAAAGCAGATGTGGTGTGTGTGCATGTGTGGTGTACGTGAATGGATAAAGAAGATGCGGTGTGTGTGCACAATGGAACACTGTTGTTGTTCAGCCGCTAAGTCACGTCTGACTCTTTGTTGACCCCGTGGACTGCAGGACACCAGGCCTCCATGTCCTTCACTACCTCTCAGAGTTTGCTGCAATTCATGTGCAGTGCGTCAGTGATGCTATCTAACCAACGCACCCTCTGCTGCCTCTTCTCCTTTTGCCTTCAATCTTTCCCAGCACCAGGGTCTTTTCCAATGGAACACGACTCAGCCATAAAGAAGAATGAAATAATGTCATTTGCAGCAACATGGATAGACCTAAAGAGGATCATACTAATCATGTATACCTGTGGCGGATTCATTTTGATATATGGCAAAACCAATACAATATTGTAAAGTTAAAAAATAAAATAAAATAAAAATAAATAAATAAAATCTCCACAGATAAAAAAACAATAATAAAGTAAATCATAAAGAGAAGGACAAATACCATATGATATCACTTGTATGTGGAATTAAAATATGCCACAAATGAACTTATCTATGCAACACAGACTCACAGACATGCAGAACAGACTTGTGGTTGCCAAGGCAGGAGGAATGGATAGGGAGTTTTGGGTTAGCAGATGTAAACTATTACATATAGAATGGATAAACAGCAAGCTACTACTGAACTATCAGGGAACTATATTCAATATCCTGTGATAAGCCATAATGGAAAAGGATATGAAGAATAATATATATATTATATATATATATACATGAATCACTTGGCTGTACAGCAGAAATTGACACATTGTAATTCAACTATACTTCAATAAAATTAATTTTACAAAAAGAAATCAAACACAAAAGACTTCATCTTATATGATTCAATTTATATGAAATACCCAGAACAGGCAAATCCAAAGAGCAGTTTGCTGCTGCTGCTAAGTCACTTCAGTCGTGTCCGACTCTGTGCGACCCCATAGACGGCAGCCCACCAGGCTCCCCTGTCCCTGGGATTCTCCAGGCAAGAACACTGGAGTGGGTTGCCATTGCCTTCTCCAGCAGTTTAGTGGTTGTCAAACTAGTGGCTGGGGGAGGGGGTGATGGGGTGAGGCTTTAACAGATACAGGGCTTTCTTTTTATGTGATGAAAATGTTCTGGAACTAGATAGTTGTGACAGTTACACAACATCATTTAATTGTACTACATGCCAGTGAATTGTATACTTTAAAATTATTAAAATGGTAGATTTTGCTATGTGTGTTTCACCCCAATATGGGAGAAAGAGAAATGATGTATTGATACATGCTACAGCATGGATGACCCTTGAAAAAGTTACACTAAGTGAAAGAAACCAGTCACAAAAACAACATATTGTATGATTCTATTTATACAAAATGTCCAAACAGGCAAATCCATGAACAGCAAGTGCCCCCTTAGGAAGGGGCAAGTGCTGAATGAGGGCCAGTAGGTACAGGGATTCTATTAGGAGAACAAAAATGCTCTATAATTAGACCATGGTGATGGCTCAACTGTGAATATACTAAAAAATACTGAATTGTACACTTTGAAAGAATGGTTTGTATACGTGCGTTATATTGCAATAAAGCTGGAGAGAGGCAGACAGACAGAACTAAGAATTAGCCCCCAAAATGAAGGGTTAGTATAAAATAGGAATAATCAAAACATACAGAACAAGGATATAGAACAAGATCACCACTGCTCTTGAACATTCCCTAAATTTTATTCCAGAGTAATCAAACCCTAAACTGTAAGATTAGGAAACATAGGATGGTTAGGAGAAATAGGAATATATCCTGGGGGAAACAACAAACAAATGTTCACCACAAAATATAAATATAGGTAAATATATACAAGCAAACATCTAATAGAATTATAAAAATGAGAGAGTTCATGTGTTATGAACTCCATTTTCCCAATGAAGTACGAAGTCAGGTCCCAATTAAGAGTGAAGAGTATGGGAAGGGAGGTGAAAATTTAAAGAGAATGATAAAAGTTTGTTTGTCCCTGAAAGACTTGGAAAGGAGCGCCCTCTTCTTGCTTTCTGACACTCTAAAAGATTATAGCACCAATCTTGATGTTTTTTCACCCTTAGTAAAATCTACATTTTAGTCTTCTCAATTTTCTATTTTTTAGAGTTAAGTAAAGTGGAATTCCCAGGTGGTGCTAATGGTAAAGAATCCACCTACTGATGCAGGAGATGCAAGAGACACAGGTTCAATCCCTTGGTCGGGAAGATCCACCGGAGAAGAAAATGTCAACCCACTCCAGTATTCTTGCCTGGAAAATCCCATAGACAGAAAAGCCTGTGGGACTATACAGTCCATAGGGCAGCAAAGAGTGGGCACGACTGAGCACATGCAAGGTGGCACTAGCAGCAAAGGACCCGCCTGCCAATGCAGCAGACATAAGACACACAGGTTCCACCCCTGGTCGGGAAGATCCCCTGGAGGAGAGCATGGCAACCCACTCCAGTATCCTTGCCTGGAGATGCCCATGGACAGAGGAGCCCGGCAGGCTGCAGTCAATAGAGTCGCAAAGAGTCGGACATAACAGAAGCAACTTACCATGCCATCTTACTAATACAATTGTAAAGTGTCAAAATATTTTGCTGAAAAACTAAATAATGTCACAAAATCAGAATCAAGATTTCCTTCTCTTTCCCTCTTTCACTTTAGCACGCTACTCCTAACAAAAACCACTGGAACTAAAGAGAGTTGCTGGAAGACAACTTTGTGAAAATGTATCTAGACTAGTCTGTCCCTAATCAGTGCACTGATGCTATGTATTCCTATCGGTTCAGTTGCTCACCAGGCTTCCCTGTCCATCACCAACTCCCAGAGCTTACTCAAACTCATGTCCATCAAGTCAGTGATGTCTGACCATTTGAGACCCAATGGACTGCAACACACCAGGCTTCCCTATCCTTCACCATCTCCCGGAGTTTGCTCAAACTCATGTCCGTCGAGTCGATGATGCCATCCAACCAACTCATCCTCTGTCATTCCCCTTCTCCTCCTGCCTTCAATCTTTCCCAGCTTCAGGGTCTTTTCTAAGGAGGAAGTTCTTCACATCAGGTGGCCAAAGTATTGGAGCTTCAGCATCAGTACTTCCAATGAATATTCAGAATTTATTTCCTTTAAGATTGACTGGTTTGATCTCCTTGGAGTCCAAGAGAATCTCAAGAGTCTTCTCCAACACCACAGTTCAAAAGCATCAATTCTCCAGCGCTCAGCTTTCTTTATGCTCCAACTCTCACACCCATGCAGACTACTGGAAAAACCATAGCTTTGACTAGACGGACCTTTGTCAGCAAAGTAGTATTTCTTCTTTTTAATATGCTGTCTAAGCATTCCTATGCTAAGTATAAATCTTGATCAGATATAATCAACTTCTGTACACATACATGTCTTTAGTCCATATGTCCATCAAGTCTCAGTTGAGAGTCCAAACAGGACCCAGTCAGCATGCCCAGTACAAAGCTTCTCTAAAAGTTTGGCTGAAAACAGGAAGATGGTACTTCATCACCCAACAGTGGAGCTCTCTTGCTTCACTCTTACTCTTTCTGTTCTTTCACTCCGTCTTTCTTGGTTTCACTCTTACAAAAGAGGCCCAGGTCTAATCCTTTACAAATGTGAACAGTAATGACAGAATAGTTGGAATAAACCTATAGTCTCCCAAGATGGTCACTTTAAAGGAATACATATTCGTTCAAAGGTATAGGATCTGATATTTATTTAAAAACCAGTTCATTTTCCCTATAATCATATTTCAAATAAATATACATGAGCTAAGAGTTGAACAGAGAGATTAACTTTAATGCATGTATTACAAATGCTATGTTCCTTCTCCATACAGCAGAATTAGGACCAAGAATGGGCAACAGACATAAACACTGCTTTGAGGACACAAAAACAGTGCCAGGGAAGACACGAAGATCTGCCTACATAAAGATCCTGAGTAACCAGTCAGGTCACGGCTAATTCATTTTTATGGCTGTCAAATAGCTAATATTTATTAAGTCAAGATATATTAGGGGCATACCTTTTTGTTTGGTTGCTGTGCTTGTATTTCTGTTGCTGATAATGTGAGTAAGGAAGTACATTGTTTGGGATTTTTTTTTTAAGGGAAATGTTTCTTACTGGATCAGGACTTTGTTTATGTACTTATTGACTTCCATAACAGTAATATATTACAAAAGTAATAAATCAGATGTCAAGATGTAGTGACTGCCAGTCAGAATGGCCATCCTCAAAAAGTCCACAAATAATAAATGCTGGAGAGGGTGTGGAGAAAAGGGAACCCTCTTGCACTATTGGTGGGAATGTAAATTGATACAGCCACTATGGAAGACAGTATGGAAACTCTTTAAAAATCTAGGAATAAAACCACCATATGATCCAGCAATCCCACACCTAGGCATATACCCTGAGGAAACCAAAATTGAAAGAGACACATGTACCCCAATGTTCATTGCAGCACTATTTACAATAGCTAGAACATGGAAGCAACTTAGATGCCCATCGACAGATGAATGGATAAAGAAGTTGTGGTACATATACACAATGGAATATTACTCAGCCATGAAGGAATGCATTTAAGTCAGTTCTAATGAGGTGGATGAACACAGAGCATATTATACAGAGTGATGTAAGTCAGAAAGACAAAGATAAATATTATAAACTAATGAATATATATGGAATCTAGAAAGATGGTATTGATGAATTTATTTGCAGGGCAGCAATGGAGAAACAGACATAGAGAACAGACTTATGGACACGGGGGCAGGGGAGCGGGGAGGAGAAGGTGAGATGTATGGAGAGAGTAACATGGAAACTTACATTACCATACGTAAAACAGTCAATGGGAATTTGCTGTATGACTCAGGAAACTCAAACAGGGACTCTGTAACAACCTAGAGGGGTGGGATTGGGAGGGAGATGGGAGAGAGGTTCAAGAAGGAAGGAACATACGTATACCTATGGCTGATTCGTGTTGGTGTTTGACAGAAAACAACAAAATTCTGTAAAGCAATTAACCTTCAATTAAAAAATAACTTAGGCACTTGCCTGGTGGACCAGTGGCTAAGACTCCAAGCTCCCAATGCAGGGTGGGCCAGGTTCGATTCCTGGTCAGGGAACTAGATCTCACATGCTGCAACTAAGACCTTGCACAGCCAAAAAAATAAAATAAATAACTTAATTTAAAAAAAGAAAAAATTTTTAAAAGAAATGTAGTGATTGGGTCATATACCAAATGTTGAAGTAGCTGTCGGTAAGTGTAAGCATTACTTCTTTTATGCCTAACTTTTCGAAATTGACACAATGAGCACAGGTTTCTTATTCTAAAAATATACTGGAATTTCTATTTTCTATCTATCTAGATGAAAGTATCTAAAATTAAAAGTGCATAAAAACTGCTCTTCATAAAGCCTATTCTAGATTGTTATTCTTAAATATGAACAATTGACATAATGCCTTAAAATGTGTATATTTCAGATTCTGGATCACAGAGAAGAAAAAAACGGCAGGAAGCTGTGCTCTGTTAAATTAAGCTACATAGTATAAAAAGCTCATGACCAATTATTTGGAACAGCTGCAACTGAGTCACTGTGCTAAATTTTAAAACCAACCTAACTTTGTCAAACAAATTCCAAAACACATTTAAGAATTTAAAGATACAGACAGTAATTTTGGTTGCTGGTTTGTTTTCATTGGTCTTTGATATGCAGAGTTTTGTTGTTGTTGTTGTTTTTATTGGTTTGTTTGCAAGCAATACTAGTCAAGCTGCTAACCAATGCCAATGTTTCACAGGGTTATATCTATATTCATTAACAGAACCTCAAAAGAACATAAACATAGCATCTGGGGTATCATTTCATTGAGGTATTTGAAAAAGTGAATGAAAGTCTTGAATAAGTTTTTTAATTTAAAACATCTTAAATTTCATGATTGTATGATATGTTCAGCTTGTGTTTTTGAACACTCTCTAAATCCCCAGTGACATGCAATCTCATTACTTTATATGTAAATCACTTGAATTATTATATAAGCTACCTTTCCACCTCCCTTGATTCAAAATGTAAATATAATCAAATGTTTGATATGTGCATTCAACAACATTGAAGAACTTACTTAAATACTAATTTCAGAGTGTACTCTTTTCTGTAGATTTTTATATAAAGGTCACATGTTTATCAGTTTCTAGTATTTCAGTGAATAGAGATAGATGAAATCTGAATATATAAATATATTATATATAATCCTTTTATTTATTTTGATTTATTTATTTATATATGAATATATAAATCCTTTTATATAACAATAATTCTAGTATAGAATTTATGCTGACAGACAGTTCTCCATGAGTCCCTCTTTTCAGCCTGTCTCATGAGCAGAGGCACTGACTTCTCATTCTCTTGCACTAGCTTCTCAAGGATGTCTGTACAGAAAACGGAACTGGAAGATAAGATCTGCCTCGAAAGACAAGGGCAGATACGGTTACAGCCTGAGAAGAAAAGAACGTCTTCTTCCAGAGCAAAGGAAAAGCGTGCTTACTCCACAGAATAAAAAACTGGAGGTTCCAAGGCTCAGAGTTCCTCTCCTATAATTCCCATATTATCTGGCCCTCTTTATACCACCTTGTGAGAACAGGAGTTCAGAAACCGGCACAAATGATCACAGTCTAGCTACTGCCATTGCTATAAGTAATAACTGTCCTTCCTCTCTGACCCAGAGTGTCATATTTTCTACCAGCATCCGTGAAACTGTAGCAGGCTAACTTGTAACTAGAGGAAAATCTCAGACAGTTCATAGACAATCCACTGACTCAATATCAGTAAGTACTTATCGAATATCTATTATGCACTTAGTACTATGCTAGGTAATATGGGGTTGGTTTTTTAAAATTTCTATTCACACACACCTATTCTTGAAAACATGCAATAATGGACAGCAACAGAGAAAGGGATTTCTTTAAACCTAAAAGCTAAAGAATGTAGCATCATTTTAAAATCGTGCTTCTCTACCAAACCTTTTTTTGCTCTGTATGCTTTTACCAAATTTATTTAACCAATATTGAGGTTCTTGGGTATTTATCATAAAAGATAATGTTCCATGATTATATCTTTGGTTAAATCCTTACCTATAACCAGGATGGAAAAATTGTAAGTAGAGATGCTGAAGTATACAAACTTCAAAGATGTAAGGATTTTGGTTTATCAGTAGCCTTTTTACTTAGTCTCTTTGATTCTCATTCAGTATAGCTGGTGTAGTTGATACAATTTTAACTTACAAAGAGTAAGATTGAATCCTGGATCCTCAATGAGATGATAGTATCATTAGAACAATAACACATTCCAAAGAGAAGCTATTCTTTATACATACCTTTATTAAAATTTTAGAATCACAGAAATTTTTTAGAGCTGAAGGAATCTTAGAGACAATCCAATTTTACACTTGGTTGGAGGAGTTGATATAACCTGCCCAAGCTGTACATTTAGTCAGAAGAGAGAACTAGAGCACAGATTACCCACTTCCAGTACTCCTTCTACAATACCTAAATATACTATACATGCAAATACAAACTATGTTGTTATGCTTGACTTATATATACTTTTAAAAATTGTGGCCTGTTAGGTCTGAATTATAACTGAGTGTTGAAAAAAGCAAAAATGTATAGTCAGAAAATTGGTACCGTCATTACTTAAGGAAATAATATTGGTATAGAATATGAAGTCCACAAAGGGAGAAATTATTGAAGGGTTTATTTGATGGCTTCGTCCACTACAGTGTCCCATAGTTCCAGAACAATACCTAGAATATAAATATTTACTAAGTTATATACAAACCTTGATGCTTTAAAATATCACATTTAACACCAATATATTACTATGTTTACTATTTTTATTTTGCCTAAAGTTGGGGAAGAATAAGAAAATCAGAAGGAATACTTACAGACATTTTTCTCAAGAAAGACAAATAAGGAAATGGTCAAAACAAATGGACCATTAGATGCTGGCAGTTAAGAAGAGCCTTGAAAAGCTTTTGACAACACACTGTCAAGCAGCCTGGTGTTAAGATAAGGTTGTTCTCTGTGCTATATGCTGCTGCTGCTGCTAAGTAGCTTCAGTTGTGTCCGACTCTGTGCAGCCCACCAGGCTCCCCCGTCCCTGGGATTCTCCAGGTAAGAACACTGGAGTGGGTTGCCATTGCCTTCTCTGTGCTATATAGGAGGTCCTTATCAGTTATCTACACCTGAAACACAACACTGCAAATCAACTTTACTCCAATAAAAATTTTTAAAAGAAAAAAAAAACATATTATATAAATAAATAATAAAACATATTATATAAATAAAAAGATACGGTTATTCTGTCCTAGTCAGGAGACATAATGGAGATTATATAAAAGTTGTGGAGGTAATCATTAAGGATCAGAATTATGGGTAAAAAGAAGAAAGGTGTTATCATTTTTTAAGAATCTACAAGCAATGACAGAGGAAAGCACTATGTTAGGTACTTTATGTATATTATCTCATTTTATTCTCACCAGGGAAAGGTAAGGCTTCTATCTTAATTTGTATTTTCTGTATCACTGATCCAAACTCTATTTGTACAAACAGTCTCCAGTCTTCAAATGGATTATACTCCAAAATTATCTTTCTTAAACTGTTTGTAACCTAGAATTCATATCCCCATAGAAGTATCTTTTGGTCCCTAGACCTACCCACAAAAACTAAACTACTGCTAAATACTATAAGGTTATGATGAATGAGAGCAGGAAATCCTGCTTAGAAGTCTCACTGTTTATTAGGCAAGTTTTTTGTTGTTGTTGTTCACCTAACTTTTATCAATAACATCCTTTTCCTTCAGAAATACAAATATGGTGTATGAAGGAAACAAACACAGAAATATTGAGAACATGTCTAATTGCTGGATAATGAACTGTCAACAACATAAAGGAAATAAGATAATATGCAGAATATTGAGTTTTATAAGTAACTTGATCTGGACATAGCATGTGCTGGCTGAGCTAATACATAAATTTCCCATGAAGGAGAAGCATATATAAACTCAAAAAAACTTTGATCAAGTCCTGGCTCTCCCAGAATGACACTGGATGTCACCCAGCTAATTTAAGTCTGTTTCTTCATCTATTTTTCCTGCTTTAAAGAAATACAATAAGGCTAATTTCACATGTTCTCTGTAAAAGAGAAACTGACTTCATTGGCCATAAACTTCTACAGTTATCTTTCTTTTTTGGCAAATAACCAAAGTATAACACCAGACTGCCACAGGGTTACTTCTGTACAGCTAAACATCTCCCATCCCCACCATTTGATGGAAAAAAATATGCCACAGGAGACTAACACTTGAATGTCACCATTAGTTGAAAAGTTAAAGAAAGAGACCGGGGAAAGACTATAATCAAGCAGAAATTGGGGACCATTAGGCTACTACCACGGAGAAGGCAATGGCACCCCACTCCAGTACTCTTCCTGGAAAATCCCATGGATGGAGGAGCCTGGTAGGCTGCAGTCCATGGGGTCGCTAAGAGTCGGACACGACTGGGCGACTTCACTTTCACTTTCATGCATTGGAGAAGGAAACGGCAAACCACTCTAGTGTTCTTGCCTGGAGAATCCCAGGGACGGGGGAGCCTGGTGGGCTGCCGTCCATGGGGTCACACAGAGTCGGACACGACTGAAGCGACTTAGCAGCAGCAGCAGCAGCAGGCTACTACCAAGTATCGATACTAAGGTACTAAAAATTACAATTAGACAGCCCCTTTACTGTCTACCAGATCAGGCATGTTAAATACTACCCTATTAAGTTAAGTACTATCAGCCCCATTTCATATGAGAAGAAATTACGTAATTTGAAGGTAACTGGAATTTGGTAATTGGATCCAAATCCAAGAGATTAAATCAATACATATTATAATTAGAATCACTGTTGACTTCTTGGTCTCCTTTGCTAGAACTATGTTATTAATTGACTATTATGTGACCAAGTGCTTTATAAGAATTTTAATATATTATCTTATGCAAAACTCACACAAAAATCTTTTAAAGTTAAGTATTATAAACTAATTTCAAGAATGAGAAAACCATGAGTAAGACTATGACAAAGGCCATGTCTTGTTCATTTTTGTGTTCCCCAGCACCTGGCAAAGATGCTGTTGCATGGTGGAGATAAAAGATGAATAGATCAGTGAGTTAATTAATCAACTGTTTTTGTTTTACCGCCTATTAACATATGAGACTTTCCTTTGGTTGATTTCCTTTTATCTTTTCTAACCTTTACAATTCAAAAATAGACATTACACAGTCAGTCTGACCAGTGCATATCTTGAGATTATTCCACAATTTATATGTACTATATTAATACTATCTCATTAATTCTTTCTTATTGCTTTTCCTTAGATGCCTGGAGACTGCTTAAACCTCACACATATAGCACGTCTACAAAAACACATAAACAAACTTTAAATTTTTTCTTATGTAAAAGCTCTCTTCAATCCCATACCCACATAAGTGCCCTTATATGTTTCTACTAAGGCAAAGTCAAAAGACTGTCCTCCTAGAGTTTAACAACCGAAATAGAGTCAAAATATTCTCTGCAGTTCCATTTCCAGGAAAAAAGTTTGGATCAAACACAACTGGACTTCCCAGTGAAACAATATGTGATGAAGCTGAAGTCAGAGATGTACCAAACTGCTGTTTGATTTCTGGCTATTTCTCCTGCTATAGTATCTACTTGTCACAACTGTATCATAAGAGTCAAGTACTTAAGACAGATGGACTAAGTTCTAATCTACTATTAATAGTTACTGCTTTAAATTACTTGATCTCTGAGTTTCATCTATAAAATTTGCATGATAGTATCTCACTCCCAGATTTTTTGCTGTAATTTCATAAAATGATACATGTAAAGCACCAGCACAGTGTCTGCCACTTTATAAATTTCAGTCCTTCCTTAACTTTGCTTCTTAAGCCTTTTCATATTCTCTCTTTCACTCTAAGATTAGAGCATGCAGAAGTCTGTCAAAGTTCTCATAGACTTAGAGAATGAAATTATGGTTGCCAGGGGGAAGAATGGGGAAAAGGGATAGTTAGGGAGTCGGGGATGGACATGTACACACTACTATATTTAAAATGGATAATCAACAAGGACCTACTGTATAGCACATGGAAGTCTGCTCAATGTTATGTGGCAGCCTGGATGGGAGGGAAGTTTAGGGGAGAATGGATACATCTATACATATGGCTGAGTCTCTTTGCTGTTCACCATAAACTATCACAACACTGTTAATAAGCTATATACCCTGACACAAAATAAAAAGTTAAAAAAAGGGGAAAAAAAAAAAAAAGATTGTCAAAGTTGAACCCTAGTCATCCTGTCACATTTAACTACTGAAAAGCCTAACTCATCACCCCTTGCTAACCCTATCACCCATCAAAATGCACCAAATTTTTGCCTTACCTTTTGGCAAGAACTGAAAGTGCAGAAGCAGACCAGATGGCCAAGGTTCACCACTGGCTCCTGGAAACTAGTCAAAAGCTAATATAGAATTCTGGCAAAGCTCTGCAGGCATTCAAAGCAGTTCTTTTGGCTGTGATCACCTCAATGATGGTGTTAAACATAATATTGAAATGCTGGAGATATATCTGAGCCTGATACGCCATTTATGGAATGATAACACATTTATGAACAGGGCTGTTGGTAGTTTCTAATATCAGAGTCAAAACTTAGAATATGGTGTAGATAAAGCTTTTCTAGCAGTGCAGCTCATTGCTAAACTATTTATATGTAATTAAAGGTGAACTGATTGGTTGTGTAACAAGGGAGGAAAAAGTACTTATACTACTCCTCCACACCTGCTCTACTCCTACTAGCCTAATCTCTACTAGAGCTAATTCTCACAATGAGAGGATAAAATGTCATCAGGAGAAAGGAGGTCTGACTTTCAGAACTGATGATGCAGACAGTTGTCCTAGTTCTGTCCATAGTTTACAGTTGTTTCTGGTTAGTCCACACTTTATAAAGGACACAAATAAGGATGTGATAACGTTGAAACCAACCATATATAATTATATTCTGTAGTTGTAAATAACAATTTACATTCAAAGTTACCTCAAGAAAATTCTTTTAGCCAGAAAGAGGCAACAGTAAACTGGGTATTTCAAACTTAAAATTCCTCTTGATTACTCAAAGAAGAAAACCAACACAATGTACAGATTTCATATTAGTATCTACTGATATTTATCAGTCTAAATCAAAGGTCAGCAAACTTTTTCTTTAAAGGGCCAGACAGTAAATATTTTAGGCTCTGGGGTCAAAAGACAAAATTGGGGATCATACATACTACAAACATAACAAAAGAATAAACACATTTCCAAGTATCCTTATTGACAAAATTCAAACAGTTGAGTGCAATAATACAGGTCTATTAATGAGAATATATGGAATTCTTCTAGGGGAGAATAACACTTTAATTTGAGCTCCCCTGGTGGCTCAGTGGTAAAGAATTCACCTGCCAATGCAGGAGATGCAGGTTCAATCTCTGGGTTGGGAAGATCCCCTAGAGAAGGAAATGGCAGCTCACTCCAGTATTCTTGCCCGGAAAATCCCTTGGACAGAGGAGCACAGTCCATGGAGTCACAAAAGATTCCAGCACAACTCGAAACTAAACAACAGCACTTTAGTTGGGATTCAGAGTTAGTA
Organism: Bos indicus; assembly: GCF_029378745.1. Classification (NCBI taxonomy): domain Eukaryota; kingdom Metazoa; phylum Chordata; class Mammalia; order Artiodactyla; family Bovidae; genus Bos; species Bos indicus. The sequence goes on from NC_091773.1 coordinate 61,231,681, forward strand.
CTCCAAACATCCAAATCAATAGAAAATGTTCTTCTGCTAATGCTGATCTGTAATATGTGTGTGTTAGATCTGTAACACAATTTTAAGTATTTCATGTTAAAAATGTCTTTCACAGAGATAAGAAATATCAAGTACTGACATCAATCCATGAAAATATGACTTAATTGACTACATTCATCACTAAAAGGACACAGGAAAGTGAATTAGCTTCTTCTCTTGACATTTGCCATTTAGCATGTCATTACATTGCAGATTAAGGTTGAGTGATAGCTCTTCAATTGTATAGTTAAATGAAGTTTTCCAGTAGTCCTGTATGGATGGGAGAGTTAGAACGTAAAGAAGGCTGGGCACTGAAGAATTGATGCTTTTGAAATATGGTGTTGGAGAAGACTATTGAGAATCCCTTGGACTGCAAGAGCAAACCAGTCCATTCTAAAGGAAATCAATCCTGAATATTCACTGGAGGCACTGATGCTGAGGCTGAAGCTCCAATACTCTGGCCATCTGATGCGAAGAGCCTACTCATTGGAAAAGACCCTGATGCTGGGAAAGATTGAGGTCAGGAGGAGAAGGGGACGATAGAGGATGAGATGGTTGGATGACATCACCAACTCAATGGACATGAGTTTGACCAAGCTCTGGGAGATGGTGAAGGACAGGGAAGCCTGGCTTGCTACAGTCCATGGGGTTGCAAAGAATCGGACAGGACTGAATGACTCAACAACAACAACAACAAAAAAAAGCTTTAAATATGTAAATTTTTTGCATTTGCATCAAAGCCAGAAAAGTACTGTTGGCACCAAAGTTTGACCTGAGAAAACAGATCCACCAAAAAACTTGTATGGGAATGAAGAGTTTGCTACTTGCTTTGACTTTTGACAACATATTTGTTTTAACTTTGGAAACATATAAAGCAACTAAAACTATTTGTGATAAATATTAGTTGTCATTGAAATGACTTTACCACAGTATAAGTTCCACATATAAGCACAGTTCTGCCTTGTAATTATAGATTGAACTCAGAAACTTCATCAATTCTGCAGCAAAAGCAAATTTCCAAAGCCATTCAGTGTTCAATAATAGTGGTTAAGGGTGTTATCTCATGCAAACACATGTAAGCATTTGTACACAGTTCAAATGTAAGCCCTAGTTCAAAAAATCATAATAAAATGTTAGCACTTCTGGGCCATTAAACTTCTGTGTGATGGAGTAAGTCATGATAGTCAGTTTCTATTGCTGACAAAAATGCACAGAACTAATGCTTACATCCACAAGACAGAATGAAGTTTACTGTTGACACTACTGATTCAATAATCCATGAATTTAATTTAAATATTTAATATTTAAATATTTTCTGCCAAGTACTCACTCACAAATAATACAGTAAATAACCATGGGCTTTAAACATCTTCTATTTTCAGTCTTTGTAAATGTGTCCAACTTAGCCTTTTTCTATCTATATATATTTTTATCATCATCATTTTTAACACATCTTAGCAGATTTCACTTCAGATCATACAGAATTCATGTTTTGTCATTTTTTTTTTTAACTGTTGTCTCTTGCTGTTCACCACATTGACTGTTCATATAGGTTTATTCTTCAGTCACTTCAAACATTAAACACTAACTAGAACCGCCCATCCTGGCCAGGCAGGACAGTAGCCACTTGCATGACAGGACGTCCTAGAAAGGAATTTGGAACTAATAAGCTGCCACCAACTGGAAGAATTCATGAAAGGTCAAAAGGAGAGAGGAGACACCAATCGATATGATCCTACAAACCGCCCAGAATCTTTTTCATTGAAATTCACTTTGGCTGCGAGATGCACAGGACACCAGGAAAGATCCCGAGTCAGAATGATTAGCCCAGTTGTTGTTGTTCAGTCACTCAGTCGTGTCCAACTCTTTGCAACTCCATGGACTGCAGCACACCAGGTTTCCCCATCCATCACTACCTCCTGGAGTTTACTCAAACTCATGTCCATTGAGTCATTCATGCCATCCAACCATATCATCCTCTGCTGTCCCCTTCTCCTCATACCCTCAATCTTTCCCAGCATCAGGGTCTTTTCCAATGAGACGGCTCTACACATCAGGTGGCCAAAGTTTTGGAATTTCAGCTTCAGCATCACTCCTTCCAATGCATATTCAGAGTTCAATTCCTTTAGGACTGACTGGTTTAACCTCCTTGCAGTCCAAGGGACTCTCAGAGTCTTTTCCAGAACCACAGTTCAAAACCATCAATTCTTTGGTGCTCAGCCTTCTTTATGGTCCAACTCTCACATCCATGCATGACTACTAGAAAAACCATAACTTTGATTATACAGATTTTGTCAGCAAAGTAATGTCTCTGCTTTTTAGGCTGTCTAGGTTTATCATAGCTTTTCTTCCAAGGAGCAAGCATCTTTCAATTTTGTGGCTGCAGTCACCACCTGCAGTGATTTTGGAGCCCAAGAAAATTAAAGTCTATCACTATTTCCCCATCTATTTGCCATGAAGTGATGGGACCAGATGCCATGATCTTAAATTTTTTGAATGTTATTGAGTTTTAAGCCAGCTTTTTCACTCTCCTCTTTCACCCTCATCAAGAGGCCCTTTCGTTCCTCTTCCCTTTCTGCCATTAGTGGTATCATCTGGATATCTGAGGTTGCTGATATTTCTCTCAGCAAATCTTGATTCCAGCTTGTGATTCATCCAGCCCTGCATTTCTCATGATGTACTCTGAATATAAGTTAAATAAGCAGGGTGACAATAATCAGCCTTGTCATACTCCTTTCCCAATTTTGAACCAGTCCATTTGTTGTTCCATGCCCATTTCTAACAGTTGCTTCTTGACCTGCATACAGGTCCCTTAGACAGCAGGTAAAGTGGTGTGGTATTTCCATCTCTAAGATTTTTCCACAGTTTGCTGTGATCCACACAATCACAGGCTTTAGCATAGTCAATGAAGCAAAAATAGATTTTTTTTAAAATTCCCTTGCTTTTTCTACAATCCAATGGATGTTGGCAATTTAATCTCTCATTCTTCTGCCTTTTCTAAATCCAGCTTGTACATCTGAAAGTTCTTGGTTCATGTACTGCTGAAGTCTAGCTTGAAACATTTTGACCATTACTTTGCTAGCATGTGAAGACAACCCAGAAACTAACCCTATTACCTTAAACCCAAGGCTGGGAGCCTTGTGGCAGAGCAGTCCTCCTGGGTTCCTTACCCTGCTGCTCTCCGCTCGGGTGCACCTTCCCAAGTCCCTTGCTTTGTCAGCACATGCCTCCCTGGACAATTCATTTCCAAGTTAGACACGAGTCCCTCTTGGGCCCTAGAAGCAGTCCCTCTTCCTGCAGCACAAACAGTACTGACTTCTCAAATAAACAGCAGAGCAGTACCAGTAACACCTGTCAACTTTGAACGGGCCAAGAAAAACAATTCAAAATTGTTTGCCTTGTTTTTCAATTGACCATAAGATGTTGCTGGTAATGCACTCAACTCTGACAATCTGTTCTCATCGAAAGGGTTAACAGTCTTAAACAAGTTTATTTTCTCTGGGTACATTTTTTTCAGTTGCTGCAATCAAATGTTACTTAATTAAAGCACCATGGTAAATGGATTGGCTAACAAATTAGTCATTCAGAAACTTTTTGATTCAAGACTCATTTTCATTTTTAAAATTTTCTAATTTTCTCTAGCTAGCATGATTGTGATAGGTGCTTAGTAAGGTAATATCTATTATAGATTGTATTCTTTTAGCATACATATATTCAATAAATAATAAACACAATGTTTTGTCATCTAACTTGATAACAAAATAATCCACACTCTGCTAGGCTTTAAGAGTACAACAGTTGAAGTCTACATTTCTCATCTCTTCTTGTTTTGACAAGATGCTTATGCACTGGTTAAGTAAAAAATAAATACAACTAAACATCAAAATGGCACTCCACTCCAGGACTCTTGCCTGGAAAATCGCATGGACAGAGGAGCCTGGTGGGCTGCAGTCCATGGGATCGCTAAGAGTCGGACACGACTGAGAGACTTCACTTTCACTTTTCACTTTCATGCACTGGAGAAGGAAATGGCAACCCACTCCAGTGTTGTTGCCTGGAGAATCCCAGGGACAGGGGAGCCTCATGGGCTGCCGTCTATGGGGTCGCACAGAGTCCGACACAACTGAAGCGACTTAGCAGCAGCAGCAGCAAACATCAAAATATAGCAGGACACAGAGCACTCATTTAATCACTGTCCCAACTACTTAACTTTGGCGTTACAGTGCAAAACGTCCATAAACAAGACAAACAGATGAGCATGCTTGTGTTCCAAAGGAACTGTAATCATAAAGACTGGAATCTGAATTCCATACATGGTTTTCCATGAGCCATAAAATATTCTTCTTTTAAGTTTTTTTAAACACTGAAAAATGTAAAAAGCATTCTTAACTCATAGGTCATACAAGATGAGTGAAGCAGATTTAGCTTATGGCAGTACTTTGCTAACCCCTAGCCAAAACCCATCTATGGAATGAGAGATTGAAAAATCAGAAAGTCCTAGAGAACTTTTTCCTTCACTCCTAGGACCACATTTTAGACATAATGAATCATTAAGTTTGTGGTATAATTTGAACGAAACAGAGGATCATATTTCTGGACAATAAAGAGCCAAAATATGAAAGAAGACAATCTGACTGGCACCATAATAAAGCAATTTCCTTCAGCCACACCTGGCTGAGCACTTCTCCGTAACTCAATGAAGAATAATCACAAATTAACACTAAGAGCACACAATAGTTTTATCTGTGCATTATTGTGCTTGACCATATATATATATATACACACACACATATATATACACCTAAATTAACCTTATTGAACATTGCATAGTGTGTCATTTCTAAATATTTCTCGTCTTTATGTAACCTCAGGTAGAGAGCCCCTGGGGCATTGCGGAGAGAACAGAAGACAAAATAAATAATGATTAACTGTAAATACTGTGGCTACACACTGTATTTGGCAGTTTATACAGTTTATCACTTAATTCTTCCAGCCCTGGGTAGACACTTTTACTTTAAATTACAGTCCCTCAGGGTAAATAACTTATTAAAGGCCAAACTAATAGATGGCAGAAGAAATATTCCATACCAGCTTTGTCTGCTTCTAAAACCGGGGGCTTCCCTGGTGGCTCACTGGTAAAAAATCCACCTGACAATGCAGGGGACACAGGTTCGACCCTATGTCCAGGAAGATTCCACATGCTGTGGGATAACTAAGCCCGCAGTCCACCGCTACTGAAGCCCATGCCCTAGAGCCCATATTCTGCAACAAGAGAAACCACTGCAAGAGATACTTGTGCACTGCAACTAGAAAGTAGCCCCAGCTCATAGCAACCGTAGAAGGCCCAGCACAGCCAAATACATAATATTTTTTAAAAATAAATAAATAAAACCAGTGTTGTTTATCTGAATCCAATAAAGCAAATCAACATTATAGTAAATGTCCTGCTGTTTAAAGCATGATCATTTTTTTTCTTACAGTTTTTAAATAATTTAAATGACAGGAAGTAGTGATACTAAAGTATCTTCTGTAGCAGATACAATTTTTAAAGTCATAACCATAGAACACAGAATGCTCCAATAATTAACAGAAATTGGACATGTACTCCTAAAAGTTACATTTCAATCATCAAAAAAATCTAAAGTAAAATTCATTGGCTTCATAATGCAAGAAGCAGGTAAAAACTAAACAAGTTTCTACTAATAGAATTATAGCACATTAGAAGTGAAGAAAACATCATAGAGATAATCTAACCCAGCCTCTTAAATTTACAAATGAAGGTGTAAAGGGCCACAGAACTAATGGATGGAAGAGGTGGGACTAGAGCCCAGATGACCCGATTCCTAAAGCACAAGCGTCATTTGTATTCTTTATTTACAACTACAATTCTCAAAGGAGACTGTGTAAACTCTTTACTATTTTCTAAATAAAGGTATAAAAGCTGTCTTTCCAGTATGCAAGTAAATTGAGTTTGGCTAACCAGAAATGTAACATCACAATAATCACGCTTACAGTTTGCCCCTAGTGGTATCATTGCCAGTCTAAGTCGGTATTATTCATTTATCTATCAAACAATAATGAGTTCAAACTACATAATAAATAAAACAGAAAACTACATCATAAACGAAGTGAAGTGAAGTGAAAGTCGCTCAGTCATATCCGACTCTTTGCAACCCTATGGACTACACAGTCCATGGAATTCTCCAGGCCACAATACTGGAATGGGTAGCCTTTCCTTTCTCTAGGGTATCTCCTCCACCCAGGGATCGAACCCAGGTCTTCCGCATGGCAGGTGGATTCTTCACCAGCTTAGCCACAAGGGAAGCCCATGTAATAAACAAATCAGAGCAAATATCTTAAGTATCTGAGACTCATTATAGTAACATAAGTAGAAATGTAAAAATGCACAATCCCTTTGGATTAAATATATTGTTATTCAATAGAATACTTAAATAAAGTAGGTGCTTTTCCAGAATAAAAGAACTTCTTAAGATCCCATTTGAGCAACTGTACTAATGAATGTAAAAAATAGGTCATTAGATAAAGTATCTGATATAATGCATATCATACAGTAATCTATGCTAAATTGCTTCAGTCGTGTCTGATTCTTTGCAACGCCATGGACCCCAGAGGGCTCCATCAGGCTCCTCTGTCCCTGGAATTCTCCAGGCAAGAATACTGGAGTGGGTTGCCATGCCCTTCTCCAGGGGATCTTCCCAACCCAGGGATCAAACCCATATCTCTTATGTCTCCTGCACTGGCAGGTGGGTTCTTTACCACTAGCACTGTGTGTGTGTGTGTGTGTGTGTGTGTGTGTGTGTGTTAGTCACTCAATCGTGTCCAACTCTTCGATCCCATGGACTGTAGCTTGCCCAGATCCTCTGTCCATTGAATTTTCCAGGCAAGAATACTGGAGTGGGTTATCATTACTTTCTCCAGGGGATCTTGCCAAACCAGGGATCAAACCCAGTTCACTTTCATTGCAGAAAGACTCTTTACCATCTGAGCTATCAGAGAAGCCCATAAATCATCATATTTTAGATTTATTTTCTGGTGCTGTTTTTATATAGAAATATACTTGATTCCTATCTATTAACTTTGTATCCAGAAATCTTACTAAAATCCTTATTAATTCTAAAAGTATATTTTTAGTTGTTTTTTTAATTCTCTCCATACTAACAACTCCAGGGTTGTTGTTGTTTTTTCCTTCCCCATCCCTATACAATGTATTTCTTTTTCTTATCTTATTGTACTAGTTAGGACTCAACAGAAGTGGTGAGAGTGGGCATCCTTTTTCCATTCCCTATCTCAAAGAGAATGTTGCAGCATATTAACATAAGTAGGATATCTGCTTCAGAATCTTTGTAATATTTTTATCAGATTAATAATGTTCCTATCAATTACTAATTTTCTAAGACTTTTTATCAAAAATGGATAATGTATCTTATTAAATATATTTTCTACATCTAGTGACATTATCAGTATTTTTCTTCTTTATTCTGCTAAAGCTGTGAATCACTTTGATTTTCAACCTTATATTCCCAGAACATACACAATCTAATCATGTTCCATTATCTTTTTTATTTCTTGATAGATTTCATTTTTATATAATTTATGGACTTACATTCCTAAGAGAAGTTTAAACTATAATATTTTATAATACTCCTTTATAGTAAAGAGATGGGAATACCAGACCACCTGATCTGCCTCTTGAGAAATTTATATGCAGGTCAGGAAGCAACAGTCAGAACTGGACATGGAACAACAGACTGGTTCCAAATAGGAAAAGGAGTTCGTCAAGGCTGTATATTGTCACCCTGTTTATTTAACTTATATGCAGAGTACATCATGAGAAACGCTGGACTGGAAGAAACACAAGCTGGAATCAAGATTGCCGGGAGAAATATCAATAACCTCAGATATGCAGATGACACCACCCTTATGGCAAAAAGTGAAGAGGAACTCAAAAGCCTCTTGATGAAAGTGAAAGTGGAGAGTGAAAAAGTTGGCTTAAAGCTCAACATTCAGAAAACGAAGATCATGGCATCCGGTCCCACCACTTCATGGGAAATAGATGGGGAAACAGTGTCAGACTTTATTTCTCTGGGCTCCAAAATCACTACAGATGGTGACTGCAGCCATGAAATTAAAAGACGCTTACTCCTTGGAAGGAAAGTTATGACCAACCTAGATACCATATTCAAAAGCAAAGATATTACCTTGCCAACAAAGGTTCGTCTAGTCAAGGCTATGGTTTTTCCTGTGGTCATGTATGGATGTGAGAGTTGGACTGTGAAGAAGGCTGAGTGCCGAAGAATTGATGCTTTTGAAGTGTGGTGTTGGAGAAGACTCTTGAGAGTCCCTTGGACTGCAAGGAGATCCAACCAGTCCATTCTGAAGGAGCTCAGCCCTGGGATTTCTTTGGAAGGAATAATGCTGAAGCTGAAACTCCAGTACTTTGGCCACCTCATGCGAAGAGTTGACTCATTGGAAAAGACTGATGCTGGGAGAGATTGGGGGCAGGAGGAGAAGGGGACGACAGAGGATGAGATGGCTGGATGGCATCACTGACTCAATGGACGTGAGTCTGAGTGAACTCCGGGAGTTGGTGATGAACAGGGAGGCCTGGCGTGCTGCGATTCATGGGGTCACAGAGTCGGACACAACTGAGCGACTGATCTGATCTGACAGTAATGTCAGGCTTGAGTATCAAAGTTTTGCTTACCTCATAAAATGAATTTTTAAATTATTCTCATTTTTTCTATTTACTGAGTTTTAAGTATTATTTCCTTTTTAAATGTCTAGTAAGTCATCTCATTTTGAAGTTTTCCTCGTGAGAAAGTCCTTCAATTACATATTCAATTTCATTAAAAATTATAGGATAGTTCAAGTTTTCTGTTTCTTCTTTTAGTAATTTCAGTAAGCTTTTAGTAAATTGTTTTTAATCTAAGAATTTGACCATACGAATTAATTTTAACTGTACTGTCATAAGGTTGATCATAATATCCTTTAATTACTTAATGTCCATAGCGTCTATAGTGATGCACTCTTTTGCATTTCTGATATTGGTTAGTTCTGCCTTCTCTTTCTTTCCTTTTTTTTAACAGTGATATCCATGATACTGTCTTTAAAAGTTTTATTAACTTTTTATTTGTGGATCTTCTCTATTTTAGGTTTCCTTTTCCTTTCAATGATTTCTAATCTTTATTATTTACTTCATTTTGCTTTCTTTGGGTTTACTTTGTTGGGGATTCTGTTTTCTTGAGATAAATGCTTAAATGATAAATGTTCAAACATTCTTATTTCATAATATATGCCCTTAAAGCTATTAATTACCTTCAAAGTACCCTCACTGCATCATACAAATTTTGACAAGTTGTGTTTTCATTATAATTCAGGTAAAATATCTTTAAATGTTTATTTTTATTTTTCTTTAATCCTTGAATTTTCTGAAAGTGGATTTTTTAATTTCTAATATAAGGGATTTTTCTAATTATCTTTTTGTTATTGATTTCCAGCACTGTAATCAGAGAACATACCTTGTATATTTAAACTGTCTGATTTTGGGGGGAATTGCTTTATGATCCAGTGAAAGTAGAGTGAAAGTTGCTCAGTCATGTCCAACTCTTTGCAACGCTATGGACTATACAGTCCATGGAATTCTCCAGGCCAGAATACTGGAGTAGGTAGCTGTTCCTTTCTCCAGGAGATCTTCCCAACCCAGGGATCGAACCCAGGTCTCCCACACTGCAGGAAGATTCTTTACCAGCTGATCCACAAGGGAAGCCCAAGAATACTACAGTGGGTAGCCTATCCCTTCTCCAGATCTTCCAGACCCAGGAATCAAACCAGGGTCTCCTGCATGACAGGTGGATTCTTTCCCACTGAGCCACCAAGGAAGCCCTTATGATCCAGCATATAGCCAATTTTGGTATTCCATGTGCATTTGAATGGAGAAGGCAATGGCACCCCACTCCAGTACTGTTGCCTGGAAAATCCCATGGATGGAAGAGCCTGGTAGGGGCTCCTCCTTCAGTCCATGGGGTCACTGAGTTGGACATGACTGAGCAACTTCACTTTCACTTTTCACTTTCATGCATTAGAGAAGGAAATGGCAACCCACTCCAGTGTTCTTGCCTGGAGAATCCCAGGGACAGCGGAGCCTGGTCAGCTGCCATGTATGGGGTCGCACAGAGTCGGACACGACTGACACGACTTAGCAGCAGCAGCAGTGCATTTGAAAAGAGTATGCACCCTACAGCTGTTGGGTGCAGTGTTCTAATATGTCAAAAGGTATAGCACATTAATCATTTTGTTCACATGTTCTAGGTTACTATTAATTTTTTGTCTGCTTGATCTATTGCCTGAGAACTCCATTATCTGAATCCCTGTGAGTCTGTTGCTATGATCTTTGTTTCTCTGACTTGCAGTCATATGATCCTTTCTCCTGTATGACCAGTTATTTTTTGTATGCATGCCAAGATATTTTATGCAAGTTACAGAAATTATTTGAGGCTTAGGATGATGTTATCTTCCTTCAGAGAAGATTCATTTTTCTTATAACAAATGGCTACAATCACTTATAATCCTGGAAATATTTAATCTAATCAATGACATGGATGGTTCTAAATTAGATTTTATTTTATCAGTAGATCATTCTACTTCTGACTCACCCTTACTCCTAAGGCATGGCCCTTCAGGGTCCCAAACCAAAGCATGGATGATTTAGCAGGAAATCTCCCCTCTTGGTGGACCCTGGACTCAAACTCTTGCTCCCTTAGTCCACCCTATGAGCATGTTGAAAACTCTTCTCAGCTTCTCAGATGTTCAGCCACCTCTGCCTGAAACATAAGTTTCTCCTAAGGGGAAAAAGTCTCACATGCCTCGCTCACCTCTTTGGACTTCCTTCTTCTCCAGGATCTTGTCCCCACAGTCTTCGCTGATGTGTTAGCTCTCTGATACCTTCAAACAGATGATTTTTTATATTTGATCCAGCTTTTCTAGTTGTTCTCAGTGGGAGAGTTAGTCCAAATTGCCTAATCCACCATCACCAGAAGTGCACCTCTCAATTTCTCTCATCTGTAAAATGAGGATAATAATGACAACGTCCTCAAATATATCATCAAAGGAGATCAGCGTGCCTATCGTATATTAAGTGCTCAAGAACCTTGACTATTGTCTCAAGCTACCTATGACTAATGCAAACAAGCCCCAGTTAATAGTTATCTTGTGGTTTTACCTGCTGAGTATTCATTCTCCTCTAACAGCTCAGAATTCCTTTAATAAACTACCCTTCAACAATCAAATAATCCTGATGTAGCTGTCAGTCAAAGTATCATGTCATCCTCTGACCAATGGTGGGTAACCAACCAAAGGTAGGCCAGTCTGCTTCTCTACTGGTAATGTGAACCATACACAAAAAAGCCAGTCCATACAAAAAGCAAGTAACATCTTGAAGAGGCATCCATTAGCTTCTATCCAGATCCATAGCTACCCCAATTTCTATCTTTTCCAGGAACTTCTTAAGTTAACCAGGATCCATTTTTTTGTTCTTGATATTAAAATACTCTAATTGAAATCTCAATGGAAAACTCTCTTACTTTCAAAGGTTTTCTACCGTCCCTATAACTTCTTTCAACTAGAAAAAAAGGATCTTGACATTACTCAGAAAAGTTGCAAAAAGGATTCTTTTCTCTTATGACTGAAGAATCAATATCCTATAACTTCTCTCTATGCCAGTTCTTTGTTGGTTCTCAGCTTCATTCCTGCTTTTCCATTCCCTTCTGTACTTCTAGGGGCTAGAAGACTGCAGACTACATTTCCTTAATAGCTGGTTTCCAATCAAGTTCTACCACTGGGAAACACTGGTAAAAAGCAGATGGCAGGAGAAAATAAACCATTTTACTTTCTTCCTTCTGTTTCTAGTTCCTGCAGAGGCATCAGCAGTAGTCTCGGATCCTCAGCAAAAGTTTGATCATGGGCTCCGGCTCCAGCAGCAGTAGCAGCACCAGATAACTATCATGCAAATGCTGGCTACTACAACAGAAATGCAGTTCTGGTAAGGGTAGTAGTGGGTGACTGCAGGCTCCAGCATCCTCTTTGGTGAGTCCTGCATCATCAACAGACTTTACAGGTTTTCAAACATCATTAGAAGCACAAGTTCCTGGGCTTCCTGCAAAGCAGCAGCAGCTCCCAAGGGTAGCAATAGTACTTCAACAATCTCAGCACTACAGTACATGTGAGCTCTACATAACATCATTTTCTTTTTTTCTCTCCTAGCCCTAGGAATGGTATTGACTTCTTGCAGTTGCTGATTTTTTGGTAAAATCATTATTCATTTTTTGTTTCTTCAACCTTGCCAATACTTTGGTAATTAATTCTCTATATTAAATTCCTTTCATTTGAAATATTTACAGCAGGTTTGTTTTCCTAGTTGCACAATTTCCAGTGGCATGGGCCTCTTTTTCTATTTCTCCATTTTTTAGTCTTTTTTGTCCATGCTTTCTCTTTCTCATTCATTCATTCCATTTCTCTATCCTCTCTCTATTCATTTTTTTTTCTTTCTTCTGGACCTATTCCTTAAGTATATCAATAATATTTATGTCATTAATATAATGACACTCAGGGCAAAAAAAAGGTGGAACATTTTCAATTTAAATAACAGTACAAGTACAAACACAATAACTTTCTAGAAACCATAACTCTTTATTAGAATCCAATTTGTATTATAATTACAATTGTCAATACCTAAAAAATATTTTCTATAAACACTACAACAACTCACCACTTGAATAAGTAACATCATCTTAGCCCAAAAAACTTAAGCCAAGTAACAACTGTAATTCAAATAGAAATTATGATTCATAGCTTTAGGTTCATGTTTCATTTCAAATGCATCATCATTATCACATAATAAACCAGAAAAACTCAGTATATGTTTTAGAAGATAGTGATAAGGCAATGTTAATATTTTAACTCATCTGAAAAGTTGAAAAAAAAATCAGTTGAGATCACAATCAAACTTTACATTTGTTCCAAACAGAACTCCTGCTTGGGAGAGAAGTACGCTACTTCTCTTGTTGTTCAATCACTCAGTCATGTCTGACTCTTTGCGACCCCATGGACTGCAGCATGCCAGGCTTCCCTATCCTTCACCATCTCCTGGAGTTTGCTCAAACTCATGTCCATTAAGTCAGTGATGCCATTCCAACCATCCCATCCTCTGTCGTCCCCTTCTCCTGCCTTTAACCTTTCCCAGCATCAGGGTCTTTTCGGCTACTTCTCTTACGCAGCTCTGAAACACTCTCCACCACCACTTCCCCCACATCATACCACTCAACTCTATCCACTTAAATTGTCATTCTATTTAGAATACAACTGAACTCTTTGTCATGTCTTATCTCTGCCTGGCTCCTGCATACTGGTCCATCCTCAACTTATCCACTTAACTTATTCAGTACAGAGATAAGGAAAATAACCAATACTCACAGAATGACTCAATCCTAACTCATCACACCCACATACACATGCACGCACAAAATCCCTTCCAGTCCTCAGGCAAGACCCTCCTATGCACTCTAAGTTCCCCTCATCCAGAAAAGTGGATAGAAATCAAGGTCAATCACATCTTTTCCAGACAAACAATAGGTGAGAAGTAAGTTAATGCTCAATCCAAAATTGATGGTGGAACCTGTATAGTTCAGCAGGAAATCCATTAACATAGAATGGATACTGAAGATTCATGAGATTCATACTTACTCCTCTATGGTGAAGAGTAAACCATTTCTCATGAGCTTCCCCCATATGTATCCATGTATGTATGTTTGTCTCTCTGTCTCTCCCATACACACACACACACACACACACACACCTTCATTTCTGGCTACACCAAAATGATTAATTCTGGTTTACCTTCAGGGTCAGCTTTTAGAGTATTCTAATACTACTATAAAATTCCCTGTCACTGTACCCCTTCATACATTCTATCAGTACCTTGAAAACCCAAACTAAACAAAGCATCTTTAGCTCCTTCATTACCTTATTACTGAACACCTACTATGTGCTAGGTACTATGCTAACTAACCTCAAAAAGGAATAGAGTTATCTATCATACAAATTCTTGCCCTCAGTCTTCTCATACTTATAACTATAACTGGCTTAACCTATAAATACGTATCTGCTTAAGATTATAACTTTATTATTAGCCATTTGGAATTTTTAAGGTTCTTTTTTATTATTTGCCATATGAGAAAATATAATTGATTACTCTTTTTCTACATAATAGAGATGAAGAAGGTTAAAGAATAGGACAGCAGTAAATGCTCAAAGAAGTCATTCCCAAGTGGAGAAACATTTATGATACCCTATTAAGTAAAAAACATTTATAAGCAAGTACTAATTAGAATATAAAATTACACATGCAGGACATCCCTGGTGGCACAGTGGGTAGGAATCTGCCTGCCAATACAAGGGACATGAGTTCCATCCCTCGTCTGGGAAGATTTCACATGCCTCAGAGCAACTAAGCCCCTGCACCACAGCTACTGAAGCCCACGCCACACCCTAGAGCAACACACCACAACTACTGGGCCCACATGCCACAGTTACTAAAACCCACGCACCTAGAGCCTGTGCTCTGCAATAAGAGAAGCTACTGCAACGAGAAGTCCACGCACCACAACAAAGAATAACCCCGGCTCTCTGCAACTAGAGAAGGCCCGTGCACAGCAGCGAAGACCCAGTGAAACCAAAAATAAAAATTTAAAGGAATTGCACATTCACCATAACTGCATATATGTAAAACATATTATGCATATAAATGAAAACGATGATAAAAGAATATCTAAAAAATGAACAATTGTGGAGGGCAGTGAGAATATACAGAACTTTGCCTTTTTTCAAAAATGTTTATTATTATTATGCTTTATAATCAAAACTGAGATAAAACAGTCTCTAAAGTTTTAAAATATTTATTTACTTATTTGGCTTCACCAGGTCTTGGTTACATCATGTAAGATCTTAGTTGCAGCCTGTGGGATCTAGTTTCTCTGAGCAGAAATTGAACCTAGGCCCCTTGCATTGGGAGTGCAGAGTTTTAGTCACTGGACCACCAGGGAAGTCCCTAAATTTTTATTTGTATAGAACATAATCAGTGATCTAGGTGAATATATTTAAAAGATGGTGATTTCAGCACCTAGGATGGTCAAAGAGAATTAATATAAATTTAGGAATACTACTATTTTGATCAACTTGAAAAACTTATTAACAGCTTCGAAATACATACTTGTCAAACCACAAATTAATTCCATAGAGGGCTTAGATTTGGATGAACTGCAGAATTTAAAAAGCAATTGTTTACATTCTATTACTTTTTAGTTATAAAAAGATTTTAAGATACAAATACTGGGTTACTAATGGCGAGTAGAGAAAAGCTAAGGATTCTGATTAACTATTTTCAGCATGTTACTTATTTGTAAAAGATGCTCAACATCACTCATTATCAGAGAAATGCAAATCAAAACCACAATGAGGTACCATTTCACGCCGGTCAGAATGGCTGCTATCAAAAAGTCTACAAGCAATAAATTCTGGAGAGGGTGTGCAGAAAAGGGAACCCTCTTAAACTGTTGGTGGGAATGCAAACTAGTACAGCCACTATGGAGAACAGTGTGGAGATTACTTAAAAAACTGGAAATAGAACTGCCATAAGACCCAGCAATCCCACTGCTGGGCATACACACCAAGGAAACCAGAATTGAAAGAGACACGTGTACCCCAATGTTCATCACAGCACTGTTTACAATAGCCAGGACATGGAAGCAACCTAGATGTCCATCAGCAGATGAATGGATAAGAAAGCTGTGGTACATAAACACAATGGAGTATTACTCAGCCATTAAAAAGAATACATTTGAATCAGTTCTAATGAGGTGGATGAAACTGGAGCCTATTATACAGAGTGAAGTAAGCCAGAAGGAAAAATACCAATACAGTATACTAACGCATATATATGGAATTTAGAAAGATGGTAACGATAACCCCGTATGCGAGACAGCAAAAGAGACACCGATGTATAGAACAGTCTTTTGGACTCTGTGGGAGAGGGTGAGGGTGGGATGATTTGGGAGAATGGCACTGAAACATGTATAATATCATATGTGAAATGAATTGCCAGTCCAGGTTCGATGGCATGATACAGGATGCTCGGGGCTGGTGCACTGGGACGACCCAGAGGGATGGTATGGGGAGGGAGGTGGGAGGGGGTTCAGGATGGGGAACACATGTACACCCATGGTGGATTCATGTCAATGTATGGCAAAACCAATACATTATTGTAAAGTAATTAGCCTCCAATTAAAATAAATAAATTTATATTAAAAAAAATTTTTAAACCACCTTTCAGACTCATAAAGGTAATTTGTTATACTCAAACAATCTAAAAATTCCTTTAGTGAAGAAAATGTTCAAGGACAAATACCCAGATGAATTTCACCTATGTCCTTCTCACTTCCTCTCACCCTAGTCTCATCTTCTAACCTCAAAACTGACCTTCATATAAACAAATATAATTTCATACAGGAATGGCAAGCACAAGATTGGTAGCAGAAAAAGTAATCTAAAGAGCATGGTGCCTATTTTTCCCTATTAATGTTTATCATAAATTTTCAGTGTACCAGGTACATTAAACTTGCATCTCACTACAACCCTATGAAACAGGCATTATTGTCCTCAATTTACAGTTAAAGCAACAGAGAGGCGAGGAGATTAAGTGAATTGCCTAAGGTCACACTGTATGCAGGTCAAGAAGCAATAGTTTGAATCCTGTAAGGAACAACTGACTGGTTCAGGATTGAGAAAGGAGTATAACAAGGTTATCTGTTGTCACCCTGTTTATTTAACTTACACACTGAGCACATCATGAGAAACGCCAGGCTGGATGAGTTACAAGCTGGAATCAAGACTAGCAGGAGAAACATCAACAACCTCAGATATGCAGATAATACCACTCTAATGACAGAAAGTGAAGAGGAACTAAAGAGCCTCTTGATGAGGGTGAGGGAGGAGAATGAAAAACCAGCTTAAAACTAAATATTTAAAAAAACTAAGATCATGGCATCCAGCCACATCATCACTTCATGGCAAATAGAAGGGGAAAAGGTGGAAGCAGTGACAGATTTCTTCTTCTTGGGCTCTAAAATCACTGCAGATGGTGACTGCAGCCATGAAATTAGGAGACGATTGCTTCTTGGCAGGAAAGCCATGACTAACCTAGACTGTCTTGAAAAGCGAAAGACGTCACTTTGCCGACAAAGGCCCATACAGTCAAAGCTATGGTCTGTCCAGCAGTCACGTATGGTTGTGAGAGCTGAACCATAAAGAAGGCAGACTGCGGAAGAATTGATACCTTCAAACTGTGGTGTTGGAGAAGACTCTTGAGAGTCCCCTGGACAGCAACAAGATCAAACCAGTCAACCTTCAGGGAAGTCAACCCTGAATACTCTCACTGGAAGGACTGATACTGAAGCTGAAGGTCCAGTATTTTGGTCACCTGATGCGAACAGCCAACTCACTGGAAAAGACCCTGATGCTGGGAAGGACTGAGGGCAGAAGGAGAAGAGGGTGTCAGACGATGAGATGACTAGATGGCATCACTGACGCAATGGACGTGAATTTGGGCAAACTCAAATTCCCAAAATTTCGGGAGATGGTGAGGGACGGGAGACCTGGCATGCTTCAGTCCATGGAGTTGTGAAGAGTCGGACACAACTGTGCAACTGAACCACAACTAGTAACTGGCAAACTAGGATATGACCCAGAGCTGACTAATGCCAAAGCCTCCTCTTTACACTGCTGACATACAGTGCTGCCTTAACTCCTTGAAACCAGCTAAGGGAACACAGAATTAAAATAAGCAGAAAAATCAATATTTTCAGTCATAAAAATCCAGCTACTTACATAAGCTATCTGAATTGACTTAGGCTACACAAATTCCCCTAAATTCTAGCCAGATAAAAACAGGATCCGTAAGAGAAATTTTTACTAGAATTCCATCCTATATTATTAAAGGAACCAGCTCAGCTCTAAATTATAATGTTTCTGACTCTGATTACTTTCAACAGAAGTAAAAGACAAGTGGCAAGCTCTGAAGAACTGAGATTAGACTGCTGAACATAGATCAGGAATCAAGAGTTCTGAGGATAAAGCATGGCTTATGTTAATAGCCTAGAAAAGGGTCCAGGAAACAAGGAACAATAGAGAATTGATTCTAAACTGGAAGGCTATAAAACAAAGATTTTTCATGAATCACAGAAATGAATGAGAATTACAGGGTAAAGCTGGGACAGAGCTGAGAAATGTGAACTAGAAAGGGTGGGAAAGAGGAGAGTGTTTGAAAACATTGGAAATATTGAAACATATGGTAAATTGTGAGACAGTTTGAGCTATGGCATGGTTATATAAATTCCTCCTGCAAAATCTGGTGGCAGATTGGAAGCATGTGTTCCAAAATAATTCCATAAGATTTCTATTGAAGTTGAAGAAAATGAGTAATGAGAGTTTTACATACTTAGCGGTATCTGAGTGGTCCCTTCAAAAGATGGTTTTAGCAAAACTTTTTAAATGAAGGCACCACTGAATCATCCCCAATTTCAAATATTTAATATACACAGTATGTATATTAACTCACTAAATTATATATTTCATACATATATAATAGAGTCCCTTATAATAGAGTCCCCCTTTCCCTACTTCAGTGTTCCAGGAAGAGTGAAAATTTTGTAGCTAAAAGAAAGATCTATGAAAGGGAAAGGCGGACAGTGAGCTGGAAAGAAGGCTTAGGCAGAGACTGTGAAGGAACTTGTATACAAAAGGAAGGAGTCTAGATTTTATCCAAAGCAGGAGGAAGCCTAAAGAATTCATCCTAGTTTAGACTAGGAGATGAATGATTTAAATTTTATTTTTAAGACGGTACTCTGGAACTATATAGAGGAGAAATCCAGGATAGAACCATAAGATCAAAAAAAAAAGAACCATAAGATCCCAGAATACAAGACAACAGCAATACCAGTGTAAATACACTAGTGAAAATTCTCACACTAGCTAGATCTTCTGACAGTAAACCAATACAATGTACAGACATACAAGCACTACCGTGCTCTTATTTCCAAATCTTAAACTGCAATCAAATGCTGCTGCTAAGTCACTTCAGTTGTGTCCGACTCTGTGCAACCCCAGAGACGGCAGCCCACCAGGCTCCCCCATCCCTGGGATTCTCCAGGCAAGAACACTGGAGTGGGTTGCCATTTCCTTCTCCAGTGCATGAAAGTGAAAAGTGAAAGTGAAGTCACTCAGTCGTGTCTGACTCTTAGCGACCCCATGGACTGCAGCCTACCAGGCTCCTCCGTCCATGGGATTTTCCAGCCAAGAGTACTGGAGTGGGGTGCCATTGCCTTCTCCGCAATCAAATGCACCAGTGAGACAAATTCAAATTTCTTAACAAACCATAACGTATGCTGCTGCTGCTGCTAAGTCATGTCAGTCGTGTACAACTCTGTGCGAGCCCATAGACGGCAGCCAACCAGGCTCCCCCGTCCCTAGGATTCTCCAGGCAAGAACACTGGGCAAGAACACTGGAGTGGGTTGCCATTTCCTTCTCCAATGCAGCAAAGTGAAAAGTGAAAGCGAAATCGCTCAATCATGTCCGACTTTTAGCGACCCCATGGACTGCAGCCTACCAGGCTCCTCCGTCCGTGGGATTTTCCAGGCAAGAGTACTGGAGTGGGGTGCCGTTGCCTTCTCCAAGCATAACGTATAGATGGTTCTAAATATTTAACAACTGACACAACCATATAAAATATGTGTCAATATATAAATTAACATTAAAAATAAATTTCTTTTTTCCAAATAAACTGTATAGAATTCTGCTGTGTTATAGTAGTCCCTCCTTATCTGCAGTTTCGCTTACTGCAGTTTCAGTGATACACAGTCAACAGCAGTCCAAAAATATTAAATGGAAAATGTTTATTTCAAAACAAACAATTCACAATTTTAAACTGTGCACTGTTCTGAACTGCATGATGAAATCTCAAACTGTCCTGCTCTGTCCCATCCAGGATATGAATCATCCCTTTGCCAAGCTCAATCTGCCAATTTGTCACTTGGTAGCCTGCATGGTTATCAGATCAACTCTCACAGTGCTTCTGTTCAAAATAACCCTAATTTTACTTAATAATGTCCCCAGAGCACAAGAGTAGTGATACTGGTAATTTGTAAGTGCCAAAGAGAAGCCATAAAGGGTTTCTTTATGTGAAATGGTGAAAGTTCTTAACTTAATAATAAAAGAAAAAACAGTAGGTTGAAGTTGCTAAGATCTACTGTGAGATCAAATTCTCTGTAAAATTGTGAAGAAGGAGAAAGAAATTTGCGCTAGTTTTGCTGTCGTACCTCAAACTTCAAAAGTTTCGGCCATACGCATGATAAGATGGAAAGAGTGTTAAATTTATACAGAACTTTGACAGAGCACATTCACATAACCTTTATTACAGTATAATGTTGTATGTTCTATTTTATTATTAGTTATTGTTAATCTCTTATTGTGCCTAATTTATAAATTCAACTTTATAATATAGAAACTATATAAAACAGGAAAAAAA
This sequence comes from Bos indicus, assembly GCF_029378745.1. Taxonomy (NCBI): domain Eukaryota; kingdom Metazoa; phylum Chordata; class Mammalia; order Artiodactyla; family Bovidae; genus Bos; species Bos indicus. Next base: position 61,252,371 of record NC_091773.1, read on the forward strand.
ACATAGTATATATAGGGTTTAGCACTATCCACAGTTTCAGACTTTCACTGGGGGCTGGGGAACATATCCACAGCGGATTAAAGGGGACTAGTGTAATAAGAGCTATAGCAACATTATACACTAGTCATTTTAACAGTTTCCAAATCATTTGTTAAATTTTAAAAGTTGATTTAACCTGTCTAAAGGGGCCATGATTTGATATTGGGAACCATACCAAGCTTTTCCCAACATCTTTCTCATTAAAACGATTGTCACTAGTCGCTGCTACTGCACTTTGCTGAAGCTGTAAGGAAGCTGGGCCTGCTGCCTGTATGTCACTGTCACACAGCCTACAGAGGCTAGTGCTTCCCATAGTGCATGAAATCCGTGTCACAGGACCCCTCCCCCAAAAAATGGTGCCACAGAAACGACCTGCACTGCAGCCTGCCCCATGACCTCCAGCAACAGGGAACACACTAGGCAGGCTCCAAAGTTCCAGCTCCAGTCACTATGGGCCTTCCAAGGACCGTGTTAATCCACACCATGCTCACAGACTGCACTGCACAACGTAACATTCTCTCAATAAAAGTCACCAATATGCACGAAAGTGATTCAATATTTTAATAACTCGGGTCTCTGTTACCAGTACATAACAGCTGAATACCAGTCCTTCATACAAGGTCCTTTACAACTGACCCCTGCCAACTAGCTTCCATGCACCTATCAATATAGGAATATTCTAAATGGCTGGCGACAATGAGCGCATCAGTTGGCCACTGTAGTTATGGCAATTAACATGTTATAGCAATTTATGGCTCGTGGGCACTTTCATTTACAGTGTCATCGTAACCCTGTCAGAAAGATACCACAAACCCTAATTCCTTACCCATGATTCCAAAACCCAAAAGCTCTGAAAACAGAACTTTTTTTGCAAGTTTGGGCCAAAATTCTTGATCTAAATGAATTATTAATAGCATGAGGCTTTATGTAATCTCTATTTAACCTACTTATAAATATTCACATGTTTCACTAGAGAAACATAAATGCACTTGCTTAGGGGCTGCTGTCCTGATCCACTGAGAGTTACATACTTCTGTGGTTGCACCTTTATGTTTCTAAAACCAAAAAAAGGGTTGTTGTTGTTATTATTTAGTTGCTCAGTTGTGCCCGACTTCTGTGCAACCCCAGGGACTATAGCCCACCAGGTTCCTCTGTCCATGGAGTTTCCCAGGCAAGAATACTGAAGTAGGTTGCCATTTCCTTCTCTAGGGACTCTTTCGGACCCACGAATCAAACCTGCATTTCCTGCATTGCACACAGATTCTTTACCGCTGAGCCATAGTGGAAGCCCCAAAATAGAATTCAAAATACCTGAATTCTAAACCACATCTGGCACCACGGAATTCAGTTAAGGAATGTGGGATGTGTGTTTTCAATCTCCATTTCCAGAGTTTAAGGAGCTGAAGTGACTTCGTCAAGATAACACAGCTTGTAAATGGTGGAGCCAGGACTCTAATCCAGACACCTAAGTCTTGTTTTATCCCCTATGCAAGACAGACCATAAATGAAAAAAGAAACCTTTCTCTGCATAAAAAGACACATCTCACATTTCACATAATATCATGTAAGTATAAGTTAATATAAAAATTGTAATGCAAAAATTAAAAAACAAAGTCTGTATCTAATCTTCAAAAAATATATTTCCTGCTGCTTAAATATTAATGTTTCACCTTATTTTACACAAAGGAATAAAGTCATTGTCAGATTTGGAGTCACTCTTCCAGAAGTTAAGAGCACCATCAATTTTAATGTTGATACTATTTTTCACTAAAATTCCTAAACACTACATAACAAATTAAACAATTTTAAAAGAGAATTATAATTATCCTAGGAATTGACAAACTTTCTAATACCAATCCTGTCAATTCTGTGGTAGTTATATTTTCAACAAATACTCAGATTCTCCTTCTAACCATGGTAGGACTACACTTTTCTACCGAGTTAGGCATGATCATGTAACTTACTATGGCCAGTGAAATGTGAACAGCAGGTATATATATATTTCTGAGAGGAAACTTTAAGAGACAATCTGCAATTCACTAGTTTCTCTCTTCATCTGCTCTCAATGTTCCATACATCTTCTCCATCATCAGCCTGTGTTCCAGAATGAGAATGACATGGGGTAAAGACCCCAAGCAACCCAGATAAAAATATACAACATGAAAAAGAAACTTGTATTGTTTTAAGCTACTGAAATTTGAGGACAGCAAAGCCTACTGCTAATTTATCAATGTATTGCCTCTTAGCTCCTAATCCATCTTTCTTCTTCCTACTTAGTAATACTGAATCTGGACTCTACAACCATTTCTCCTTTACCAGTCGGCGCAATTTTAAGCTTCGTCAGTAGAGGGAGCTGGAGCAAAAGGAAGAAGGGGCTTCTCTTTCTGGATTTGGGAATTCTGTTGTTTTCCCTATGATGCTTGGCTGTCAGGAGCTTACAGGATACCCAGCGGCACTCACTCTGGGCACTCACTCTCACCAGCATGCAACACGTTTCACCAGCACCCAGCAGGAACTGATCCAGAAATTTCAATAGCATCTCAGCAGGCAATATCCCAATAAGTCTCACAGACACCCTATAGGTGGTTTCCCAGTGACTTTGGCTAAGCACATTAGCCAACCTCTCAGCAGCCCCACCGACACCCCCACAGATGATTTCCTGCCTGTCCCAGCTGGTGGCAGCTCAATGGGACATTGTCACACCTTCCAACAAGGGCTGAATTTCAGCCTTAGCCATGGGGGAAAGGGCCTCTTCCAAGTTTGTTCTTTCCTTGAGCATTCAGCCTCAGCCCTAAAGAAGGTGGCTGCTCTCTGCTACAAGTTAATAATCCTTTATATTAAAATTTCCCTATTCAAATTATTACTGCAGTTTCTGTCTTCCGATTGGACTGTGATATCTAGTCTACTCCAACATATAAAACTCATGCTGTAACATGAATTTGTATTAGTAGTTTTGAAGGATAACTTTGGTTATTTTCTTTTTCTAGCTATTTCATAGCTCTTTTTAATATTTTATGTATCAAAGTTAAAGCAATTAATGATATTTTGACCACTGACATAGAATTTAAATCATACTAAATACTAAATATTTCCCTTGTGACTCAGCTAATAAAGAATCCACCTGCAATTCAGGAGACCTGGGTTCGATCCCTGGGTTGGGAAGATCCCCTGGAGGAGGGAAAGGCTACCCACTCCAGTATTCTGACCTGGAGAATTCCATGGACTCTGTATAGTCCATGGGGTTGCAAAGAGTTGGACAGGACTAAGCTACTTTCACTTTCACTTTCAAATACTACATGCTTTCATTAAATCAGATTTATGGCTAAAAATTATAAGAAATAAAAATAATATATGAAAGCACATTTATTGTGGGGTAAGAAATAGTTCTTCAACCAAACATGTCAAGGAAAATTATATTCTTGTCAAAAGATTAAATTCAAATTTTTATTTATTCATACTACAATAAAAAGTTTATACTGAGTCTTTTTAAATCAGTTTATACTGAGTCTTTTAAAATCAGATAATGAAAATATTGCATTTGGAAAGGTTTCAATACTCTTCACTATGTTAGTCATATGGCAAAATTAAATATTCCTCAATCTATAAAAATAAATCCAATTATTAACTAAAAAGACTACTCAGGAAGAGTACTTAAGTGTTTCTTATGTACAGAGCCAAAAACAATTCTCACTGCTTGCCCCCAACCCCACTTCCCATTAGACCAGTAATTTAATTCAGGAGGAAACAAATGAAAAGTGAAGAGCACATTGGCAGTAATTTGAGGGCAATAAAGTATTATAAACCTATGGAAAAGTAAAACTATAAAATATTATTTCAGAGATAGTCTAGAATGTATGTCTCTAATACAAAATACATTTTTTTAAATGAGTAGCTCAATGTCTCCTTTATAAAAGACATATATCCAAACTTATATCTAGTGGCACTTACTAAAGAAGTATAAAGAGAATAATGACCACCAAAGAAGTTCATTTTCTAATCCCAGGAAGGTGAATATATGTATCCTTGCGTGGTAAGAGATTTTCGAGATGTGACTAAGATAGGAAGATTATTCTGGACTATCTGGGTGAGCCCAATCTAATCATAGGAATTCTTAAAAGAGAAAAATCTCTCCCAGCTGTGGACAGAGAGAGAGGCAGTGACAGAAGAAGGGTCAGAAAGATGGCATCATGACAAGAATTCAATGCTCCATTGCTGGTTCTGAGATGTAGGAAGCTATGAGCAAGACTAGAGAAGAGGTCTCTAGGAGGTCAAAACAGCATTCGGCTCATAGCTGAAGGAAATGGGACTCTCAGTCGTTTAACTTCAAGGAACTGAATTCTTTCAACAGCCCAGAGGAGCAAGAAAACATTCCCTCCCACCCCAGCCCCCAACCGCCACCACCCCCCCCACCCTCACCCCCACCCTAGGTAGCTTCCAGAAAGAAATACAGCCAGTTCTTTTGATTCTATGCAGTAAGACCTATGTCAGACTTCTGACTTACAGAACTGTATGATAATAAACTTGTGTTGTTTTAAGCCAGTAAGTTTGTTAGTAGCAGAAAACTAATACAAGGGACACTATTTATAACTTTGGAAGATCTAGGTCACACTTTATTAAAGAAAGTAGCAATGTCTTTTCAACAGGTATTAAAATATTGGGCGTTCATAAAAGTATTTACTGAAAATAAGGTAGGTTGATTCCCAGGCAAGAATACTGGAGTGGGTAGCCATTCCCTTCTCCAAGGGATCTTCCCGATTCAGGGATGGAACCCAGGTCTCCTGTATTACAGGAGATTCTTTACCTTCTGGGCCACCAGGGAAGCCCCTTTCATAAAAGTATTCATTGAAGATAAAGTAGATTGATAGTCTCTATAGTTACCAATGCTTCCTTCTTTCAGCTAAATTATTTCTTTAACAAACACTTGATGTTTACTATGTGCTAAGAGCTCTTCCAAGGGCTTTACAAATGTAAACTCAATCCTCATAACAGCTTATGAAGTAGGTATTATCCCCATTTTACAGATAAAGACAGTAAGGTACACCACTATCAATCCCAGTTTGAGCTGGGATTCAAACTTAAGCTTGACTGACTCCAGAATTCAAGTGCTTCTGCACTGGCTAACTATTTTCCATACGAGACGCAACAGCAATGTGATAGAAAGAGATTGGGTTTTGTAGTTAAAAAGATCTAGGCATAGATCCGTATTCTGCTACTCATAAGCTTTGTAACCGGGATCCTAGCACATAATGGACACTAAAGAAATGTTCATTCCCTCCTTCAACTCCTGCTTCCAGTGTAGAGATACATTCAAATTCAAAGAAAACCCTATATGGAATAGGCTTAAGAAAAAAACTGAACACTAATCTTAACTCCCAAATTTGCACTTCTCTTTCCTCAGGTTTACACATTACTTTTCAGATCTCAGCTAAGACAACCAATGGTGTAACAACACATTTCTAGGGGTACTCTAGGCTCTCACTATCATACCAACTAAAATATATTGGAATTTTACCATAAAAACAAACTTACAAAAAAAGGGGGGAATTTTTTTTAAGATTTAAACATGAGGTAAAGGTAAAGTTTTTTCGATTGAAGGTAATCTTAGCCATAGAATGAAATTAAACAGCTATCACACGCACCTTCTGGTTCACTTTTTGTCTCAAATGGGGTTGCAAAGAGTCCGACACAACTGAGTGACTTCACTTTCACTTTACCTTGTTCTTGTTAACATGTTTGAAGAGTGGTCACTGGCCATATATTAATACTCTTTATGCTAATATTCTTTATATTCGTTATCACCTAGAAATCAACTTTACCATCTCATATTCTAGACAGTGAACCTGGTCTTAACAAAGACACTTTGTCCCCAAGGCTGTCTACCCCTGCAATACCACCACTATTATTGCCCAGAGAAATCTTTTTTGAGGGAGGTAGAATTTTCTAAAATGCTAACTACTATTTCAAATAAAGACATACTTGACACTATAGCAAAAAAAGTATCTACTGGAACATCAGCAAAAGGTAGCTTAATCTATCATGCTGTGCTGTGCTTAGTCACTCGGTTGTGTCCGACTCTTTGTGACCAACCCCATGGACTGTAGCCTGCCAGGCTTCTCAGTCATTGGGTTTCGCAGGCAAGAATACTGGAGTGGGGAGCCATTCCCTTATCCAGGAGGTCTTCCCGACCCAGGGATCAAACCCGAGTCTCCTGTATTGCAGGTGGATTCTAAGTACAAATTCTGGTGGAATATGTCTGCTTGGGCTTACATCTTAGCTCCCTACTGAAAACTCTGAGCATCCAACTTAAGTCTTCATTTTTTTTCATCTGTAAAACTGGGAAAGTAATAACTATCTCATAAGATGGTTGTAGTGGTTGAATCAGATAATGAATACATAAAATAGCACAGTAAGCATTCAACAAATGTTGGCTGTTGAGTATTAAGGTAGTAAGAGTATAATAAAAGTATATAATAAGAGTTATATGAGCACAAAGAATCATCTAACCCAGTTTCCAAAAGTTGGAAACCTGAGATGAATCTCAGTTAATCAACAGGACTTAGCCAGAGAAAAGCGGTTAGGGCTTTCTAGTCAAAGAGAACAGTATATGCCAAACTACAACAGAAGATGAAAAAAAAGAACAGGGAACTCACTTCAATACAATTAAAACAGATAGGGCTCATGAAAGATCACCAGGATTTAACACTGATAAAGCACTACAAAGGGACTTCCATGATATACCTAGAAGTTTGGACAATATCATAAGTGCAATGGGAAAGACTAAAGAATACTAAGGATATTAAAGTTAAACTGTGTCAGAGTGTAGTACTATCACAGAGAGGCTGGACTAGAGGAAGCGAGCCTCAACTAAAGATCCTTGTTTAGAAATGATTAAGGAAAAGACAATAAAGGCATGAAACAATGCAGTGACAATGAAGATGAAGAGAAACAGATTTCAAAGATATTTCAGAGAAAATAAAAATAGGATTTGGTAACTGATTATATTTGAGGGCTGAGGAAGAGTGAGGAAGTTAGAATGACTACCATGACCACCATGTTTTATTAACAAATGTTTATTGACTGACAACTATGCCCCTGGTACTACACTAGGCATAAAAAGATGATTAAAACTTGGTCCCTGACATCAAAGAAACCAGTTATACTAAGAAAAACATAGAGATTAGTAACTAATATTGAATATCAGAAACATTATAAAAATTGTTTACAGAATGATACAAAAATTGAAAGGAGAGACACCCAACTAGTGGAAATACATCAAAGAGATGTGTGTCTTCACAGCAATGGAGCTGGACACAAAACAGCACATCGGGAAAAGAGCAAGAGGATGTGCGTAATCAAAGAACATGATACAGAGGAGGATTTGTAAAAAGATTACTATGATTATATAGAAGGAGGTGGGTTGTGAATGCCTAAAGTTACGATTCATTCACATTCATAATCCAAATAAATTTTTACTGATCTACAGTGTATCAGTCTGGGTCCTGGCAGGAAACAGATGGCATAAACTGAGTAACTAAGGAGAGCTTAATAAAGGTACCGTTTTACAAAGATGTGAGCAGGATTTAAGGAAACCAACAAGAGATGGTGCAGTATGACGGCTAGCAACACAGGAAAGCAATTTCCAGAAATGGAAGAAAATAGCTGTATAAGAGGGCCACCAGACTAGCATGGAGGAAACTTGGGAACAAACAACCTGACGTCATTCTCCTTCCATACAATCTGCCAGTGTCTCACATCAACAGAAACCAACTGGAGGTCTAAGAACAAGGAGACCTGCGGGTGCAATCCATAGAGGTCAGCTCCTATAGTATTCAGCAAAGTGGGGGAAAGTGAGTAGATCTGGAATGGTGAATGGGGAAATATGTAACATGCAATGATAAAATTCAACAACATTCAACTGTATAAAAATTCACCTCCCAGTTCTATAACTCTTCTACACTTCAGTTTGGAGACAGAGTTTATTAGCCTTCAACCTGCAAAACTTTTAACATGAAGCTTCAATTTGTTCTAAAATGGATCCTTAGCATTGTGAATTCTTCTGTCTCATCATAAGTCTATATGCTATTTTAACTCCCTGAGCAACTATCTCTGTTAAGGTACAGTGTAAGCATTTTCTCAAACCTTCAACAACAAATCCTCAGTTGGGGTACAGCCAGCAACTTGTCACCAAGAGGATGGAAAAGACATGTCCTGATAAATTCTGCATTCAAGAATCAGTGGCTGCGTTAAGACTTTGGTTAGCTTAGACCAGACAATCGTTGAAGAGAGGTCAATTTGTGATAATAAAATTCAGTACCCAGGTGGCACTACTGGTAAAGAATCTGGCTACCAATGCAGGAGATGCAAGAGATGCAAGTTCAATCCCTGAGTTGGGAAGATCCCCTGGAGAAGGGCATGGCAACCCACTCCAGTATTCTTGCCAGGAGAATCCCCATGGACAGAGGAGCCTGGCAGGCTACAGCCCATAGTGTCACAAAGAGTCATCAGCCAGAACTTAATTACATGAACTAATCTAGATACAAGGGGAGATGGAAAAGGTAGGACTAGACAGCTACTGCACAGAAGCTCTATGAAAAAGGAATATAAATCTTTGAGAAACACCTAGCTACCTCCACAACAAAATTCACTTTGACAGAAAAAAAAAAAAATGTGTTAATAAAAGCATTAACTATTTCAGCTTTTGGTCAAAAGGAATTATGTGTGAGTGATATGTGATGAAACAGATTTTTCATGTATGTGCCCGAGAAGCAAACCACTACAGCAATTACTATAATAGACACCTCATATGCCAACAAAACAAGAGGATTGTTAGCATCATCTCCACCTGTCAACTGAACAATACCAAAGTACTAAGTATCAATAAACACCATTGTGATTATATTGCTACCTAGCTACATTATTTAGTGTATCCTTTTTTCCTAGTGTTAGCATCCCAGAAGCCTAGTTGCAGGATATGTGAAACTGTTATTTCTCCCTCCAGATGAACATAAGTTTTCTTGGAAGAAAAAACACTAAAAGGCATAGAGAATTCCATCCTCTTTCTGTGCGTAAAGGAGCATTTATCCAGCATCTCTGTTTAGCAGAACCTATATGTGTGTTACATAAAAATATTAAATGTTTATAATATATAAACCCTATAAAATTCTCAATTCTAAATGCCTTAAAAAAGCATTTAGCGAGCATTATGTTGTTTGGAAAATATAAGTTAGAGCTTTTGAGATGCATGTATATAAAAGTCACTCATTCTTAGACTAATTTATACTATCTAGTTGTCCACCAGTTTTTTGGTAACAATTTTAGACAGAAAGTAGGTGAAGCAATATTATATCACTCCTGGGTCAAAACCCATTCTCAACTTTTCCCTTTCTAATAACCCTACCTCCAATCATATTTCTAGAATTTCCTATCACAAAATCCAACAAAAATTATCTCCCTTTCATAATAAAACACTTTTTGAAATTCTGCAGTAATTCAGTAAGCTCATATAAAGAGAAAGAGAATCTTCAACTGTAACATATCATTTCCAAGGCTAATCTCCTTTCTATATTTTCCTAAAATACATTCACATATCCAAAAGTTCATTGGAAGTGATGTAAGAAGATATATAAAAAAGAAAATATGTTCTAGTTAAATCCAACATATATAATAAAGATTGTGTAATAGTTAAAAAGAAAAAAAGTTATGACCAACCTAGATAGCATATTAAAAAGCAGAGACATTACTTTGCCAACAAAGGTCCGTCTAGTCAAAGCTATGGTTTTTCCAGTAGTCATGTATGGATGTGAGAATTGGACCATAAAGAACACTGAGCACTGAAGAATTGATGCTTTTGAACTGTGGTGTTGGAAAAGACTCTTGAGAGTCCCTTGGACTACAAGGAGATCAAACCAGTCCATACTAAAGGAAATCAATCCTGAATATTCATTGGAAAGACTGATGCTGAAGCTGAAGCTCCAATATTGTGGCCACCTGATGTGAAGAAGAGTCAACTCATTAGAAAATACCTTGATGCTGGAAAAGATTGAAGGCAGGAGGAGAAGGGGACGACAGAGGATGAGATGGTGGATGGCATCATCGACTCGACGGACATGAGTTTGAGCAAACTCCGGGAGATGGTGAAGGACAGGGAAGCCTGGTGTGCTGCAGTCCACTGGGTCTCAAATAATCAGACACAACTGAGTGACTGAACACCACCACCACCTTAGTTATCAGTCTCTTTAATAATGGTTTCTGTTAGAGAAACTGCTTCCAATTCACCTTCCCTCTCCTTGTCCCTAGCTTTCTAGACAAAGAATGTGTGTACTTAGTCTCTCAGTTATGTCCAACTCTTTGGACTCGATGGACTGTAGCCCACCAGGCTTCTCTGTCCATGGGGATTCTCCAGGCAAGAATACCGGAGTGGGTTGCCATGCCTTCCTCCAGGGGATCTTCCCAACCAGGGATTGAATCCTGCAGGCAGATTCTTTACCATCTGAGCCACCAGGGAAGCCCATGAATACCGCAATGGGTTGCCTATCCCTTCTCCAAGGGATCTTCCCAACCCAGAAATCAAACCAAGGTCTCCAGCACTGCAGGCGGATTCTTTACCAACTGAGCTACCAGGGAAGCCCTTGACAAAGAATGAAGTCAGCTAAAAGTCCTCCAGGCATATTTTGACTTCCTAGTAGGCAGAAAAAAGCAACTCTCAAAAGAAAGGGCAGGGGGACAGATTTCGTCCAAGAGTGCTATAGAATTAAGGTTTAGAGACCCCTATCTATAGTCAGTTAGTAGCAATGATTTATTGCATACCTACTTGTGCCAGGACACCTGGTATATATTGATTACAACAATCCTTCAGGACAGGTGTTATTACTCAGATAATACAGATGAGGAAACATGGCCTCAGAGAGCTTATTAGCGTAAGCAAGACCTTACAGTTATTAATTAGTAAAGTAAGGTTTCAAGTCAAAATTCATCTGGCCTATCACACTTGCCTCCACTACCTCCCTCTTCATCATATTGTACAATCAATTTTTATCAATATATATTGTCAACAAGAAGATACTATTTAATTGTCCTAATTAAATTATAGAATATATATGAAAAATTTATCAGGTATTTTCTCATAAAATGGCAATGTTTTAAAATGCATTTTGAATCCTTAGAAACTACAGAGTTTCAATTTTTGGCAATGACCATGATTACTGCATGTACAATAATGATTTTTATTTAAGTCTTCATGATTAAATTACATAATTTAGATGACATGCCACACTTAAAATTTCATTTAGCTGTAAGAAAAAATATGGTATTTTAAATATCAGAAAGAGGAAGATCATTCTAAGCATATCACAAAACCCAAAGGCAATCATAATAATAATAAATTTAAATACATTTAAAAAAATCTTGACTGGTAAAAAAAAAAGGCATAAACAAGGTCATAAAACAAATGATAAATAAAGAGCTTCCACAAATCACTGAAAATGACCAACAGAAAAAGAAATACAAAAGGCTCTAAACAAATGTAAACGGCTCTCAACCTCACTGATAATAAGAAAACTGCAATTAAATTTTAGAATGGCATATTTTCCACCAAAACTATTGGCAAGACTACCACATACTGAGTTAGCAAGGATATATGAAAATCTCCCTAGCATTTGTCACTTATGCATACTTCCTTTATGAAAGTAAATGTGACAATAATAAAATTTAAATTTTTTATTGTATACATTATAAAAATATAAAGGTTACACTTTATGACCTTTTGAACAATCTCATTCTAGGAATTTATTCCAGAGACAAATTCATGCATATGGAAAATGATATATGTACAAATGCAAGAGATGTAAGAGACTCAGGTTTGATCCCTTGGTTGGGAAGATCCCCTGGAGAAGGGAGGGCATGGCAACCCACTCCACTACTCTTGCCTGAAGAATCCCATGGACAGAAGAGTGTGGCGGGCTACATCTATAGGGTTGCAAAGAGTGGGACATGACTGAAGCGACTTAGCATGTACGCACATGCACACATACAGCCATTAAAATGAATTCAGTTCAGTCGCTCAGTCGCGTCCGACTCTTTGCAACCCCATGAATCACAGCACGCCAGGCCTCCCTGTCCATCACCAACTCCCAGAGTTCACTCAAACTCATGTCCATCGAGTTGGTGATGCCATCCAGCCATCTCATCCTCTGTTGTCCCCTTCTTCTCCTGCCCTCAATCTCTTTTCCAATGAGTCAACTCTTCACATGAAGTGGCCAAAGTATTAGAGTTTCAACTTCAGCATCAGTCCTTCCAATGAACACCCAGGACTGATCTCCTTTAGGATGGACTAGTTGGATCTCCTTGCAGTCCAAGGGACTCTCAAGAGTCTTCTCCAACACCACAGCTCAAAAACATCAGCTTTCTTCACAGTCGAACTCTCACATCCATACACGACCACTGGAAATACCATAGCCTTGACTAGATGGACCTTTGTTGGCAAAGTAATATCTCTGCTTTTCAATATACTATCTAGGTTGGTCATAACTTTCCTTCCAAGGAGTAAACGTCTTTTAATTTCATGGCTGCAATCACCATCTGCAGTGATTTTGGAGCCCAAAAAAATATAGTCAGCCACTGTGTCCACTGTTTCCCCATCTATTTCCCATGAAGTGACGGGACCAGATGCCACGATCTTCGTTTTCTGAATGTTGAGCTTTAAGCCAACTTTTTCACTCTCCTCTTTCACTTTCATCAAGAGGCTTTTTAGTTCCTCTTCACTTTCTGCCATAAGGGTGGTGTCATCTACATATCTGAGCTTAATATCCCTAACATATCCCTAAAATGAATTAGGGAGTTATATATTCATGGGTATGGAATTGATCTCCTAAAAATTAAACTGCAAGACATATTTGTACCTTTTATGCTTACACACATAAGTCCATACATGTGTATACACGTATATATATACATATATAGACACACAATATTTGATATACACACATATCTACTCTTAAGCATAGAATATTTCTGAAAGAGTATAAAACAAGCTGGCAATAGGAGTTGCCTCTAGAAAGGGAAAATAGATAGCTAAAAATTTTGTACCATATGTATATATTACCTATTAAGTAAAGAAGTTTATAAACTGACTTTAGATAGTACTTTAAAATTGAAATATTAAAAAATATAAAACTTCTTACCTATGTTTTAAATATAATCTAAATCATTACCTTGATCTATCATGCAAATTTTTATTTATCATTTTCTTTTATTAGGGGAGCAAATTATCCCTTTGACATTAACAGAAAATCTAAACTGTGGATGAAAAGATAATTTACATGGCAAGAAACACATAATTTCTAATTTGTTTCAAAAACATCTCATCTAAAAGACTATGATACAGGATAGCAGAAAGCTCAATAAATATTTACTGAAAATACTTTTCTATTGATTTCAGTGGGTTTACTTTACTCATCGATTTTTTTCACATCACACCCAAAACAAACAAAAAATAGTAACAAGAACAAAAACTCACTGGAAAATATAAATTTTAAATAAATTACTCACTTTGTCCAAAAAATTTCATTTTTCCAACAAGTTTGGTAAGCTACTTGTTAATGAACATTACTCGAAGTTAAAGCAACATTGCTTACTAGATACCTACCATGTGCAGGTGTTAAGGATACTACAAAACAGAGACTCCAAAGAGGAGTACATTTTTATTCCTGCCCTCAAGAAGTTTACAGTCTTGAAAGACAAGGCTTTAAAACTTTAATCAACAAAAGAATATTATAGATTTTACTGATACACTGAGTTATCCAAACTAAAACTGTTAAAGGCATTCACGTAAGGATTAAAAAAAAAGTAATTGTTGATCCACTGAAGGATCTATTGGATATAAAAATGCTTCCAAAGTCCTAATATCTCACTCATATGTAAAACTGTAACATTTGATGATGACCAAAGACTTCCAGAATATGTGAATATTCACCTAGGCCATGAAGAAACTGCTAATGATTAAATATAAATATTTTAATTATCCACGCTCCTTAGAAGAGAATTTACTGCAATGGTCTCAATCAGTTTTGATCGCTCACCTTTTTCACTAAAAATATGTCAAGCATTAACTTCTTAAAATATGTATATTTACTTATATGCATCTTCACATTGTCAATCTATATATTAAGTATCAATAAAACTTAATTTCTGTCTTTTTCAAACAGACAAAAATTTAAATATAAGTTTTATTTTCTTCTTGTAATCTAGTACATCATCTTATGATGCCCTTGGGTATCCACATTCTGCTCTGTATGAATACTTAATATGAATATTTAAACTCACAGATCATGCAAAAATATTTTCATCTAATGGTTTCAATTTTTCACACAGCAAACTCATTTTTTAGCATAGCTGTTAAAAGGCAGCAGACATTAATTTCAATTTCAGTTTATTTCTCTCTGCCCATGACCTTCTCTCAGAATAAATGTTAACATGCAATTAAACAGACATCACTAAAGAGAAACAAAGTATAGTCATGACCAAGCAAATGGCCCCTAAAATTTAATGGCAAATAGCAATCATTGAAGAATATTAGTACTATTTTTTTCTTTTAAATAGCATTTGTAACTTAATAGTCAATATTGAAAATATTAGTAAATTGTCAAAATCTTCAAAACAATCTGTCTCATTTTTATCATTCTATTATAAAGTCTATTCTTTTCCTAATCTTCCTTGTCTAATCTTATTTTATTATGAAAGCCAAAAGTAGTTTTTATTTACTTTTAATAGAAGGGTAATTGCTTTACAATATTATGTTGGTTTCTGCAAAAGTATTTTTAAAGAACATTAAAAATTAAAGTTTCAAATATATTATAATTTAACCTCCAAAAAGTTTCTTGTTAAAATGAATACAAAAATAATTCTGAAACCATGTATATCATTTTGAGGTATGACTCCTTCCAAGTCTAAGTTAGGTAAAGATGCAAATAGATATTTTACATAAACACAAACAGATTTTTCATCAATATAATTTCATAGACTATATGACTATGTTCTTAGAGAATGCTTGTTTCTACCTAAACTATGCAAATATGAATGCACAAACTTTATATGCATTTGCACAGTATGTAGGTTTACACAGGAAAGTAAAATACTCACACGTACCTATCTGAAAAAACCCTTTCACGTTCTCCTAATATAACATATAGTTCACCTTAAGAAATTCTTTATTTAGTACTCAAAAGTTCATTTACGTTTCTATGTATTGGAACAATAAATAGATTTGGAACTACAGTGAACTAGCCAATAAATACCATAATTCCACACACCATAAATAAATAAAAACACTTCCTACAGTTAAATATGAGTCCAACAAATAAAACCACATTTAATTTGAGCATCATTTTGGCAATACTTATAACAATTATAAGAAAATACAGATTAATATATCCAAATATCAAACTCTAAGTCATCAAAAGCTTGACATTGTAGTAAAGTTAAGCAAAAGTTAGAAGTATGCTCAAAAAGCTCTTTAAAATAATTGTTTTATTTTTTACTAGTTTAAACAAGCTACTTAAATCTCTTACTATTTTTTCATTACACAAGCGTACTAGTAAGTCACATTGCCAAACAACTATTGAAACCCAGAAATTAGTTTTGAAGAAGCAATTCTTTATTTCAGTTTGTATGTTAGAAGCACATTTGCTCTTAGTCCTTCAGTATTTTTTGAGAACTAGTATTTTTCTTGGACATGTAAAGATATTTGATAAGTTTGTTATATAATTTAAAGTAGTATTTTTCATTAAAATATGTAAATATATATGTGTAGAGAGAATTGTTTCTTTGTTAAGTGCTAAAGAATACTGAATTCAACAACCTGTTTTTTGGAATTTACATGATTAGAGGTCAGTGTGTTAGTTCCGTCCCAGAGGAACTCTACACTTTCAACTATGTGTTTCTGTGGAGAATATGGGAAAAGCATAATTTAGAAATAGGCGACACGAAAGAATTGTCGCATATTTGGTATATCAACTGTACAAATTAATCTTAATGAATAATGCATTTCTAGCAAAAAATGAAAGAATTGAGCTGGAAAAATATTTTTAAAAAAAGGTTGCACATGCTCTGCACAATCTCCTTCACGTAGTAACCGAGAAGTCAAAGAACCGTAAAACATTTAAAAGCAAACCTGCTGAAACACATCTCTTTGCTAGACTGACAAGAAAAGGAATCTCAAACGCCTACAGATCTCTCGCTCTCTCTCTGGACAGTTCCCTGGTGCTGAAGTTACACCGTCACTAAACTGTGTTGGGTGCCTGGGTGCTGCTTTCACTGTCCCACCCTCCGCAAGATCCCGCTGCCTAGACTACGAGCACGAGGAGCAGAACTTCACAAGGTAGGGAGCATCCCAAGCTGCAGTGACGGGAGGAACTGGAGTCCTTTCGGAGCCTCTTCGAGATTAAGCAGATTTACTAGTTGCAAATAGGAAGAGTGGCAAGAGAGCAGGGTGTTACACACCCGCCGAGGGGGAGGGGCTGGAAGATGGCGGCGACCGCACACCCACCCGAGACACGACAGCGCTTATTACAGGCCCCCCTCGCCCGCACCGCCGCCCTCCTGCCCGGGGCGACAGTGGGCAGCGCTGCTCTTCCCGCAGTGGAGGAGGTTGGGGGGGGGCAGAAGCGCCCCGCGGAGGCGGGGCCCAGGGGCCCCCCGGCGGCGCCCTCCTCCCCGGCCGGCGCGCCTCCGCCCGGGTCCCGGCCCGGGGAGCACCTGTGCACGGCCATATTGGATTCCTCGCCCCAGTCACTGCCTCCGCGCGGGGGCGGCGGGAAGCGACCAGGGACGCGCGGAGAGAGCGTTCAGCCCAGAGCCCCGCCGGGGCCCGCAGCCGAACTGGCCCGGCGGGCAAGCCGGAAGGACGCCGGGGGGGAATTACAACGCCCACAGGCTCGCCGCGGCCGGCCTCGGCGCTCTCCCTCCCCGATACACACACCCCTGCGCTCTGACAGCCCCAACAAGCTAGCCCCGGCGGCCGGCGGTGGTCGCAACCCTCGTGGCTCAGGCGCCGCCGGCGGGAAGGGAGGGCGGCGATCCCCGGGCGCGCCGGCGGCCACAGGGCAGCGACCGAGGTGGGGGGGACGGCGGAGGGCAGGGAGGGAGGGAGGCGGGAAGATGGAGTCAGATCCTTACTTCAGCACCGACTGCTCTTTCTCCTCTTCTTTCTTCTGCCGATCCATGACGGCCAGGATGATTTTCCTCTCCTCCTCTGTGAGGTGGCTGAGGTCGGGCATCTCGGGCTGCAGAGGCGGCTGAGAGCCCGCCGGGGTGGGAGCCGGGCGGCCCCGCGGCCCGACAGGAGCCGACATGTTTGGTGGAGTCCAACCACCCTAGGGAAGCCGGGAGGCAACTCCACCGGCGGCGGCGGCGGCACCCGCGCGGGCGGCTGGGGCAGCCTCCGGCGCCGGGACAAATACATACAAATCAATGGCCTTCAATCCCAGGCGACGGCCCCCCTCCCCCAAGATGGAAAAGGGAGGGGGGAAGGGGAGGGGAGGGCGAGCGCGGCGGGATGGGGGGAAGGCAGGGCTGACGAGTGCGCTCTGAGAAATGTTTCTTTTTCCCCGGGGGGCGAAGGGCTGGCAAGTGAGCTGTTGGGGCCAGAAGAGGAGCGGGAGGCCGGGCCGGGCCGCGGAGGGCGCGGAGCGGCGCGGGGAGGGTGGTGGAGTAAGGTGGCGGGGACGGCGATAAGGGTGGGGTGACTGGAAGGAGCGGGCGGGAGGGCGGCGCGCCGGCCCGGGGCGCAAGGGTGTCCGGCTGCGGCGGAGGCGGGGGGCCCCGCGCGCGCCGCTCGGGAGCGGAGACAGGGGTGGCTGCGACCCAGCCCCCTGGGGGGAGTCCCGGGAACTCGCTCCGAGTGCCGGGGAGGCAGCGTCCCGCGAGCCAAGAGGGGCGCCGAGGCGGGAGCGCAGAGGAGAGTGAGGAAGCAGGGACGAATTTCCCAGAGAAGCTGCCGAGCCGTCCCACCGGCCGACGCGTCACTGGGCTCCCGGCTCCGCGGAGGGAGGACCCCCCTCCAGAAACGACGAGGAGAGGGCCAGGGGGCGGGGCGGGTAGCCTTGAAGACCACCCCTCTGGGCTAGAGCGGGGAAGCGAAAGCGGAGTAGGGATGACAAGGGCTAGTGGCGGACAGTCCGGAGGCCGGGGCTTCGCGGCTGCCAGCGCCCGGATCCCAGCGACCTCCGACGCGCAGCAGGGTCGGGCGCGGGTCCTTCACCATCAACGCGCCCGTCTGGAGTCCCTCAAGCTGCCACCGCCCCTGTGGTCCGTGGAGTGGGTGCAGAGGGCCCCGCTCCCTACGCCGCCGCTGCTGCTGCCGCCGCCGCTCGGTGCCGCCGCCCGCGCCTCCTCCGCCTCCCCAGCTCCTCCCGCGGGGCCCGCGTCACCTCTTGGCCGTGGAGGCCCGAGCACCGCGGACGCCCGGCGGGCGGCGCCCACCCTCCCGAAGGCGATCAGTGGACTGGGGCAGGGCGGGGAGAGGTTGGGGAGGGTGGGAGGGAGGGAAGGAAGGGAAGAGAGTGAGCTGGGCGGAGGAGGAGAGCGGGAGTTTCAAGGGCGGGGGTGTGGAGAGGGGAGCTTGAGAGCCGGCGTCGGGAGAGAGGGAAGAGTTAAGAATCGAGGTGGATGGAGAGCCCTGTGGGTCAGCTGGAGAGGTAGAGAACCAGGAGCGCAGGGACCGGCGACGGGCGTGTCGGGTCCGGAGACTGAGTGAGATCCGGGAGTGAGGGCTCGCAGGGGTTTTGAACCCGGAATGGGGCGGGAGCGGGGGGCGGGGGGAGGGGGCGGGAGGCGGGCGGCGCGCAAGGTGTCAGGCTGGAGGGGGAAAAAGTATGAGCGCTTGGAGGGGCTCTTGAGCTGCCAAGGGCGGAGTCCTGGAAGGAGGGAGACTGTAAGTGTCGGGACGGATTGGTTCCTCGGGGGATCCTCATGGCGAAGAAAGCGCAGGAGAGGCTGGAGAAGTGGGAGGTGACACTGGGAGAGTTAGGGTTTGTCTGGGAAAGGTGTGCGGATGAGGAGGAGACCGGAGGCTGTAAATGTGAAGGCGAAGAACTAAGGATCGGTCGGAGAATGGGGATCAGCCGGTGCTTGGGCCAAGGGCTTCGTTCTATTTGGCCCTCTTTGGCGGGCCTTATCTAGAGAGTTAGTGGCAGGGAAGCCAGGGGATAGGGTTAGTGGGAGAGTCTGGTTTTCCAAGCACAGGGACGGGTAAGATGAAAGAGGTTGAGAGTGAACAGAAAACCAGCTCCTGGAGAATGGCAGTGGCCGCCGCTGCCCTGTGTTTTGGGTAGGGCTGAGCCCCGCCCTGACAACCCTCTGGGTATGGTGGAGTGGGGCGGGACTGGGAGCTAGTGGAGAGGGGTAGAGTTGAGGCCAGCGGGACTGGTTGCCAGGGATCACCCCTTCTGCCTGCTCTTGGCAAACGCAGTGGATGACTGAGGTGGGGTGCGTGTACGTGTGTGTGTATCTACGTATACGTACACACCCCTACCCCGCCTTCCACGCTAGCTTTGTTTAGTACCAGGCCAGATTATCGTCTGATGAGTAGTGTAAGGCCTTGGGGACTTGTATTTATCTTCTTGGTGTGTAGCAAACTCTCTCCTCCTCCCGCTCCCCGTTCCCCGGGTAGCATCTGACTAGCTCCCAATTTAAGAGACCTGGGAATACACAAAGCTGCCTTGGAAGTCTCTTGTGGTTTCTAAGCATCAATGTCCTCTGTTTCTTTTCTCCCACCCCTTGTAACAAGGGAAAAGTTTACTTAAGTGCTTTTATTTATTTACTCATTTATTTACATTACTCACCTACTTCAAATCAAGCTCTCACAGCCCCAAGTAATTCAGTTTTCATCTCTTTGGAGTTAGTTTGATGAGATCATATGAATCCAAATTTATGTGATTTTGTTGTAGAATTAGGGGATTATTATATATCTCTAATCCAGCCTCATCATTTTATGGGAACTAGAGGACTAAGGTCAGCCAGCTAGTAAATGGCAGCACTGCAACTAGAACCTAGATACTTTTACTCCTGCTTGAAACCATTGCAATTTTAAACCCTAGCTGCACCTTTTTAAAATATCACCTGAGTCTAACCCTAGATCAAATGAATCAGTCTCTGGCGTAAGGACTCTGGTCAAGAGTATATTTTGAAAATTCCTAAGTACATAGCAAAGGTTGGAAACTATACTAAGTGCATTACAATAAAAGATAATGGAGGAGAAACTGGGAAGTGGAAAACAAAAAGAACACTTCTAGTGAGACTGATTTTTTTACCTAAAATTGGAATATTGAGTTTTTAAATAACATCCACACTTTCCTTTTCACTAATATGCAACGACAGGTAACAGTAAATACACATATCTATGACCTTTACCTCACTGCCACTAAAATACACTAAAAGCTCCTTTAAAAGAAAGGAGAATAGAGCTAAAAACAAAAAGGATGGGTGGAACACTCTACCTTATTCACCTATTTCTGAGCCAGATTTTAAGCACCACCACGTCCATTCCCCAGCCAGCTATCAACCCAAGTAGAAACAGACGGCTAAGTTGCTAAGTTGCTTCAGTCGTGTCTGACTCTGTGCGACCCCATAGACGGCAGCCCACCAGGCTCCCCCATCCCTGGGATTCTCCAGGCAAGAACACTGAGAGTGGGTTGCCATTTCTTTCTCCACTGCATGAAAGTGAAAAGTGAAAGTGAAGTCGCTCAGTCGTGTCTGACTCTTAGCGACCCCATGGACTGCAGCCTACCAGGCTCCTCCATCCATGGGATTTTCCAGGCAAGAGTACTGGGGTGGGGTGCCATTGCCTTTTCCAAGAAACAGACTACCCGGAGTACATAAAATGTGAACTTAGAAGAGGTTGTCCAAACTGAACAATTTTGGCTTATTTTATAGCAGAGTCACACCCTGGGCCACGCACTGTTTTCTACCAGTCACAAAGTATGCTGAGTGCCTGCAGTTGTGTCTCCCAGAACCCCTCCTACCTCTCACCTGCCTAGAGATAATGCCAGCATATAAAATTCAATGTGCATAAGCTGGTATCACAGGGACACCTGATTTCTTATAGGATTGGATAAAGTAGAAGTGTATTTCCTTTTTACATTTCTTTACTACAAACAACTACATGTGTTTTTCCTATTAAAGGGAATGCTTAGCAGTGGAGGTATCTTAAAATCATCTTCCACTCTGATTCATACACCTTTTGAAAATAAAAATTTGTCACAGTATTTATATAACATACAGAATCCCATAGAATTTGAAATGGGCTACTTTTCAAAGCAATAGACCCAAGTTAAAGTAAGATTGGTATGCTGAGAACTAAAATGCTTTCCAAAGATCTCTTGTCTTTTGATCTCTGTTTTGTTTTGTTTGTTCTGATTTAGTATTTAACCTAAAATGTTTATCTCATCTCATTATATCTTGTAAGGCATTATGGTTTACTTAAGCATGTCCCTCAAATATATGAACACATTTGAAGTTGAGTTGAAAGTGAATTGTTCTTACTTACCTTTAGGAGTAACTCTCCATGTTCATCTTTGTTCTTCATTGAGTTCTCAAGGTCTTCTTGACAGGCCACAAACTAACTCAGAAATGCAATCCTTTCTTTAGTTCCTATAGGAGCATAAGTTTGTGAAGCCTGTAAGCCTGTGGACTTTGAGTTTTGCATAAGGGTACGGATTCAGAAAATGAAGATCATGGCATCCGGTCCCATCACTTCATGGGAAATAGATGGGGAAACGGTGGAAACAATGTCAGACTTTATTTTTCTGGGCTCCAAAATCACTGCAGATGGTGACTGCAGCCATGAAATTAAAAGACGCTTACTCCTTGGAAGGAAAGTTATGTCCAACCTAGATAACATTCAAAAGCAGAGACATTACTTTGCCAACAAAGGTCTGTCTAGTCAAGGCTATGGTTTTTCCTGTGGTCATGTATGGATGTGAGAGTTGGACTGTGAAGAAGGCTGAGTGCCGAAGAATTGATGCTTTTGAACTGTGGTGTTGGAGAAGACTCTTGAGAGTCCCTTGGACTGCAAGGAGATCCAACCAGTCCATTCTGAAGGAGATCAGCCCTGGGATTTCTTTGGAAGGAATGATGCTAAAGCTGAAACTCCAGTACTTTGGCCACCTCATGCAAAGAGTTGACTCATTGGAAAAGACTCTGATGCTGGGAGGGATTGTGGGCAGGAGGAGAAGGGGACAACAGAGGATGAGATGACTGGATGGCATCACTGACTCGATGGACATGAGTCTGAGTGAACTCCGGGAGTTGGTGATGGACAGGGAGGCCTGGCGTGCTGTGATTCATGGGGTCGCAAAGAGACGGACATGACTGAGAGACTGAACTGAACTGAAGGGCTAATTAGGGCTTCCATGGTGGCTCAGTGGTTAAGAATCTGCCTGCCAATGCAGGAGACATGAGTTTGATCGCTGGGTAAGGAAGATTCCCTGGAGAAGGAAATGGCAACCCAGTCCACTATTCTTGCCCGAAAAATCCCATGGACGGAGGAGCCTGGCGAACTATGGTTCACTAAGGCAGACATAACTTAGTGACTAAACAACAACAATGAGGGCTAATTACTTGTAATCTACTAAATAAGTTATAGGGGGCATATCTAAACTAAAATCAAAACTGTAATAATCAGTAAAATTTACTGAGGACTCAGTACTCTGCTGGAGAAGGCAATGGCACCCAACTCCAGTACTCTTGCCTGAAAAATCCCATGGATGGAGGAGCCTGGTAGGCTGCAGTCCAGGGGTTGCTAAGAGTCAGACACGACTGAGCGACTTCACTTTCACTTTTCACTTTCATGCATTGGAGAAGGAAATGGCAACCCACTCCAGTATTCTTGCCTGGAGAATCCCAGGGATAGGGGAGCCTGGTGGGCTGCCGTCTATGGGGTCCCACAGAGTCGGACACGACTGAAGCGACTTAGCAGCTGCAGCAGTACTCTCCTAACAGATCTGGCTGCCTCACAATGCTTAGAATCATTGCAGCCCTCAGTTTCTCCTAACAGATCTCCCTGCTTCTGTCCTTGCGGCTTTCAGTCTTTTCTCAACACAGCATAAAGACAAATCCTCCTAAAATATTAGTCAGATCATATCACTCTACTGGTCAAAATCCTGTGGTGGCACCCTAGTTGACTCAGTCAGAATTTAACCCCTTAAATGTCCTGCAAGTCCCATATAACCTCTCTGACCTCATCTACTGCTCTCTTGTTAGACTTTCCTCTAGCTGTTCCTTCTGCCCAAAATACTGTTCACCCCGATATTCACATGGCCTACTCTCCTTCTGCACATTTCTGCTTAGTTTTCCATCCTGTTTAATGTTCCAGCCTGTTTCACCTGCTCCCTGGTCACTCTAGTCTCCTTTACCTTACCCTGATTTTTCCATGACATTTGCCACTCTCCAACTTTTACTCCAAGTTGAATAATAACCCGGCTTTTTATGTTTATCATTAACCTTTAACTTCCCGCACAAGAATATTTAAGCACATGAACAAAGTAAGATTTTTACTAATGTAGCATATGGACCTAGAACAGTACATCACATGTAGTAGGTATTCCAACAAAAATAAATACTCGTTGAGTTAATTTCTGGGAAGAGAATCTTGTCATGATTGGTTTAAGTTGGGTGGGAGAAAAGGAAATGAGTGCATGCTCAGCCATGTCTGACTTTTCTGTGATCACATGAACTGTAGCACACCAGCCTTCTCTGCCCACGGAATTCTCCAGGCAAGCATACTGATTTTGGGTTATCCATTTCCTACTCAAGGGAATCTTCCCGACCCAGGAATCGAACCCATGTCTCCTGTGTCTCCTGCATTGGCTGGTGGACTCTTCACCCCTGGGTCACCTGGGAAGTCCAAGAAAAGGAAAAAGCAGCTTCGAAAGGAAGAAACATAGGTGGAAAGAAATAAGATCTAAAGTCTTTGTCTGAGGTTCCTTTAGGATTCCACTACTGCCTACCTCCGTAGCCTTATCTGCAACTCAGCCTACCAACACACACCCCTCTTCAGCCATGACAAATGACTTGTACTTTATTGAACATATAAAGTTTCTCATCTTTAGGACTTTCTTTTATATTCCCCCAACTTGAACCACCCTTTCTGCTCCATCTGCCATAACCTTCCTCTCTGTCAGTAACTTGTCTTCTCTACCGTGTGCTCATCCCTTCCTTTTTTGTGCTTCCTCCTGTTTGCCCCAGGCTCTCTTAGCACTGTACTGCCTTACTCACAGATAGCACATGTCACACAGGGCTGGACCCGTTTATCTCCGTCTGGCTCCTCAACCAGGCCATGAATGCTTAAGGGCAAGGAATATGCCTTTCACTCCAGTTTCCCCAGGGCCTATCAGACTGTCTCATGTATTACAAACTCTTGATAAATATATGCACAATTACATGAGCAGTCACAAAATAATGAGAAAAATCACTGTTGCTGGAGAATGAGGCAGGGAGTTGCAGCAAGAGATAAAGCTGGGAAAATAGGCAGTGGCAACATTATGCTATAACCTTATGTGCTCTGCTGAAGAATTTGAACTTATCCTATAGTCATCAGATAGGCAGTGGAGGTTTCTTTATTCAGAGAACTGACATGATCAGCTTTGATTTTCAGAATATCCTGCCTTCACTTCTTCATGCATATCCAAAACACCTGCTAATAGAATTACTGAAAGGACACAGATGTGCGGTGATTTAGGCATGGAGACACAAATAGCAGAATTTTTTACTTCCTGCCTTCAGAATTTATTTTTCTGGCTATGTTACTCAGTAGATTATAACAGCATGATAATGAGGCCAAGGTCGTGGTTTAAATCCCTGGGTGAGTCAGTCAGTGCAGTGGCCACAGCTGACTGTTAATCTTTGCCAGTTGTCAGATGACAACATGTTATTTCTTGACCAGGAACTGGGTGGAAGGATATGACTGGTTCATCAAAAGTTAATCAGCATTATTGGAAAAATAACTCAAAGTGCTTAGCTATGACTGTAGGACCATACTGTCATTTTAAATCAAAATAACAGTATTATATTAGTGATAACAAAAGAGCATGGCATCAGGGAAAGAATATATTGTTTGTTGCTAGAAAATAAGCTAGAGATTAGAACAGTTTAGTTATTAGGATTTGAAGCCAAGAAGTAATGAAAAACTTAGAGGATGTTGGTGTAGATAAGCTTATTAATTACTTTTTTGTGCATCTAGCAATATAGGAAGTTATTTCTTAATTATTATGTCATAAAACCCATAGAGCCATTTATATTAAAAAGGGGAAATCATATTCTAATCATCTTTCATTTATAGCATTATAAAGTTATTTCTATTTTTATTCCCTCCTAGCAATCAATAAGCACATCTTTAAAGTGATATAGGATAGTATTCGAGGTTGGGCCATATAGACATAATTAATGTAAATATTTTCTTAATTACATCTTCATCTTAATTACAACTCTGACCACTTTCAGAAGTGAAAAAACAAGTGAATTTTATGAGATCAGAAATAAACACAAAACCCTTAATGAACAAATATAGCTAAGCATTAAATATCAATTAAATAGCAACAGCTGCTAACGTCATAAAAGATAATCAACTAGGCATTATGTGCTTCCTGATAGAAAAATTATACAACTATATGTAGAAGTTGTTTTCCCCCCCCACCAAAAAAAAAAATCAAACCTAAATTTACAACACCTTCTAAATACATCAACCAATTTATAGGAAATAGAACAGAGGAACATATTAAACTATACCAAGGTCCCCTACTAACTGGTGACCTGGAGCAAGACTGATCTCCTGGAGCCTCGGTCTTCTCACACATGACCTTGTAAGAAGTGCCTCCTCACAGTGTAGTTATGAGGACTGAACAAGTGTGCTGAGAGCATTATGCAGAATAGCAGACATAGAATAAAAGTGAATGAATCCCTTCTCAAAGCTATTTCTCCATCAAGTTCCATATCTCAGTTTCCATGATCCCTTTGACTATATTTATTTATACCTGTTTAGGTTTTTGTATCCCTTGACTATATTTATTTATACCTATTTAGGTCTTTGTATCTGTCTCATCTCCCCAACTTCATTTTAAATTCAAGGCCAAATTTTACTTTCCTCATTGTAAACAATATTAATAGTACTTAAGAGCCATCCCGTGTGTCAGATAGCATGCTAAGCTCTTCACTTACCTAATCCTAACAATGATTCAGATATTAACCCCATTTTAGAAACCTACAAAGGGAGGTGTATTTCAGATAACTACTGAGTGATGGAACCAGAATTGACAATGAAGTATCTCAATTCTAATCTCTGCTCTCATAAGCATGGTACTTCTATCCCACTCAGGCACATTGTAGGAATGCCATGGGAGTCTTTGAAAATTGCAAGTAGACCCAATGTATGAGTTACCATATAAGACATACAAATGTGCATGTTAATGACAAAACTTACTTAAATAAGACTTGTATTAGAGTCAAATAAAATTTATTCTGCGAGTAAACTGCACCATGGGATTTCACTCTGTAGAATACTCTACAGAATATTTTACAGGGCAAAACCCAGATTTGGGTTTTGTTTTGTTTTGTTTTGTTTTTGGCCACATCTAGTCAAGTCTATGGTTTTTCCAGTGGTCATGTATGGATGTGAGAGTTGGACTGTGAAGAAGGCTGAGTGCCGAAGAATTGATGCTTTTGAAGTGTGGTGTTGGAGAAGACTCTTGAGAGTCCCTTGGACTGCAAGGAGATCCAACCAGTCCATTCTGAAGGAGATCAGCCCTGGGATTTCTTTGGAGAGAATGATGCTGAAGCTGAAACTCCAGTACTTTGGCCACCTCATGCAAAGAGTTGACTCATTGGAAAAGACTCTGATGCTGGGAGGGATTGTGGGCAGGAGGAGAAGGGGACGACAGAGGATGAGATGGCTGGATGGCATCACCGACTCGATGGACATGAGTCTGAGTGAACTCCGGGAGTTGGTGATGGACAGGGAGGCCTGGCGTGCTGGGATTCATGGGGTCGCACAGAGTCGGACACGACTGAGCGACTGAACTGAACTGAACTGAACTGAGAGACTTGCAGAATCCTAGTTCCTAGACCAGGAATCAAACCCAGTCCCCAGTAGTGGAAACGTGGAGTCCAAACCATTGGACCACCAAGGAATTCCCCAAAACCAAGTTTTTTTTTACAGCAAATAAATTTCAAGGAAAAAAATTAAAAAGAGGTGAAGAGGGGATCTATACTTTAAATGAAACTTAAAAAACATCAACCAAGTGCAAGGATTCATGGACCTCATCTTTTAAAAAATGAGTGGAAAACTTTTATAAGAGACCAGGCAATTTGGACAGTAACGAGGCACCTGATAATAATAGAGAATCATTGTTGCTTTATTTGGTTAATAATGATAATGTGATGATGTTAGAAAAGTAAAGAATCCTTAGTGACACATACTAAAATACCTATAGATGAAACTATTTGATATCTGAGATTTGCTTCAAAATAATATGGATGGAGGTGCGAATGGGGCAAAACTGGCCATGAAATATAGTAAAAAATAAAATCTTTAAAATAAATGTTTTTAGAAATATTTTCTTTCCAAAGAAGTCTCTATCTTCCACTCTAGCTGCCTTCATTAAACTAGAAAATCAACAAAATCAGATAATCCTTTATCAAGCATTTGTTATTTGATGAATAGATACTATGTTAGTGCTTTCACATTTTTTACCACCTTCTTCTACCAACATAAGAAGAATAAGTATCATTACATTTTATAGGTAAGGAAACAGCCTGAGAGGTTTAGGGATTCAATCAAAGGAAGAGATTGAATTTTAAGGCAAATTTTCAGTCTGACTTTCAATCCGGTATTTATGCCTCTATACACAATTGTTTATTATAGCGGTATGTATATATTCCGTTTCCCTGACTAAAATTTGTGTGTGTATATGTGTGCGCGTGCATAGGTGCATGTGCAAGTGAACGCTAAGTTGTGTCTGACTCTGTGACTCAATGGACTGTAGCCCGCCAGGCTCCTCTGTCCATGGAATTCTCCAAGCATGAATACTGGAGTGAGTTGCCATTTCCAGGAAGATTTCCAGGGGATCTTCCTGGCCCAAGGATCGAACCAGCGTCTTATGTCTCCTGCATTGACAGATGGGTTTTTTTTTTTACTGCTGTACCACCAGGGAAAGCCCAAAATCTCAATACACTTTACTATAGTGTCTAACATACAATAGGCATAGTTATATTTAACCCAAGCTAGTCCCCAGTAGGAGAAAGCAATGGCACCCCACTCCAGTACTCTTGCCTGGAAAATCCCATGGATGGAGGAGCCTGGTAGGCTGCAGTCCATGGGGTCGCTAAGAGTCAGATATGACAGAGCAACTTCACTTTCACTTTTCACTTTCATGCATTGGAGAAGGAAATGGCAACCCACTCCAGTATTCTTGCCTGGAGAGTCCCAGGGACGGGGGAGCCTGGTGGGCTGCCGTCTATGGGGTCGCACAGAATCAGACACGACTGAAGTAACTTAGCAGCAGCAGCAGTCCCTAGTAACTGTAATATTTAAAATGCCAAAAAAATTTACAAGAGAAACTAATGTTTTCTTAATGTTCCAGTTTGCCCAGGATGCTGCTGTTGCTGCTAAGTCGCTTCAGTCCTGTCCGACTCTGTGCGACCCCATGGACTGCAGCCCTCCAGGCTCCTCCATCCATGAGATTCTCCAGGTAAGAGTACTGTAGTGGGGTGCCACTGTGGTCCTTGTTTAATCTGTTGATCAGATGTAGGTATTAGTTGTTGCTCAGTTCAGTTCAGTTCAGTCGCTCAGTCATGTTTGACTCTTTGCGACCCCATGAATCGCAGCACGCCAGGCCTCCCTGTCTATCACCAACTCCCGGAGTTTACCCAACTCATGTCCGTCAAGTCGGTGATGCCATCCAGCCATCTCATCCTCTGTCATCCCCTTTTCCTCCTGCCCACAATCCCTGGCAGCATCAGGGTCTTTTCCAATAAGTCAGCTCTTCGCATGAGGTCGCCAAAGTATTGGAGTTTCAGCTTCAGCATCAGTCCTTCCAATGAACACCCAGGACTGATCTCCTTTAGGATGGACTGGTTGGATCTCCTTGTAGTCCAAGGGACTCTCAAGAGTCTTCTCCAACACCACACTTCAAAAGCATCAGTTCTTTGGCGCTCAGCTTTCTTCACAGCACAACTCTCACATCCATACATGACCACTGGAAAAACATAGCCTTGACTAGATGGACCTTTGTTGGCAAAGTAATGCCTCTGCTTTTGAATATGTTATCTAGGTTGGTCATAACTTAGCTTCCAAGGAGTAAGCGTCTTTTAATTTCATGGCTGCAATCACCATCTGCAGTGATTTTGGAGCCCAAAAAAATAAAGTCTGACACTGTTTCCTCATCTATTTGCCATGAAGTGATGGTTTTCGTTTTCTGAATGTTGAGCTTTAAGCCAACTTTTTCACTCTCCTCTTTCACTTTCATCAAGAGGCTCTTTAGTTCCTCTTCACTTTCTGCCATAAGGGTGGTGTCATCTAAATATCTGAGGTTATTGATATTTCTCCCAGCAATCTTGATTCCAGCTTGTGCTTCTTCCAGCCCAGCATTTCTCATTATGTGTTCTGCATAGAAGTTAAATAAGCAGGGTGACAATATACAGCCTTGACGTAGTACTTTTCCTATTTGGAACCAGTCTTGTTCCATGTCCAGTTCTAGCTGTTGCTTCCTGACCTGCATATAGATTTCTCAAGAGGCAGGTCAGATAGTCTGGTATTCCCATCTCTTTCAGAATTTTCCACAGTTTATTGTGATCCACACAGTCAAAGGCTTTGTCATTGTCAATAAAGCAGAAATAGATGTTTTTCTGGAACGCCCTTGCTTTTTCAATGATCCAGCAGATGTTGGCAATTTGATCTCGGGTTCCTCTGCCTTTTCTAAATCCAGCTTGAACATCTGGAAGTTCACCATTTCATTATTGCTGAAGCCTGGCTTGGAGAATTTTGAGCATTACTTTACTAGCATGTGAGATGAGTGCAATTGTGCGGTAGTTTGAGCATTCTTTGGCATTGCCTTTCTTTGGGATTGGAATGAAAACTGACCTTTTCCAGTCCTGTGGCCACTGCTGAGCTGTCCAAATTTGCTGGCATATTGAGTGCAGCACTTTCACAGCATCATCTTTCAGGATTTGAAATAGCTCCACTGGAATTCCATCACCTCCACTAGCTTTGTTTGTAGTGATGCTTTCTAGGGCCCACTTGACTTCACATTCCAGGATGTCTGGCTCTAGGTGAGTGATCACACCATCATGATTATCTTGATCCTGAAGATCGTTTTTGTACAGTTCTTCTGTGTATTCTTGCCACCTCTTCTTAATACCTTCTGCTTCTGTTAGGTCCATACCATTTCTGTCCTTTATTGAGCCCATCTTTGCATGAGATGTTCCCTTGGTATCTCTAATTTTCTTGAAGAGATCTCTAGTCTTTCTCATTCTGTTGTTTTCCTCTATTTCTTTGCATTGATCGCTGAGGAAGGCTTTCTTATCTCTCCCTGCTATTCTTCGGAACTCTGCATTCAGATGCTTATATCTTTCCTTTTCTCCTTTGCTTTTCACTTCTCTTCTTTTCACAGCTATTTGTAAGGCCTCCACAGACAGCCATTTTGCTTTTTTGCATTTCTTTTCCATGTTGTTTAGTTGTTGCTACTCATTTCAAAGTATCCCAGTTTTCACCCCAAATTTTATGATCAGGCTATATTAGTGTAATATCTCAGTTGGACAATATATAAATAAAATTCAAACAGTATTCCCCAGGTCTATGTCATAACCATCCTGTGATACCATAGTATATGCTAGACATTTAATAAATTTGGTTGGAGTTCCTGTGTTCTCCATTACAAAGGAGTAAATTTTTTTTTAAAGTAAATCACTTTGGTTAATACTAATATTAATGTTATCCCCTCGGACAAGATTTTTGTTTTTGTTTTTTTTTAACCCTAGCTGGAATCCAGAAATAGCTAAAAGGAATACCAAGAAAATGGAGCCCTTCTTTTAACAAAGAATCATGACTAAACGAATGAAGCTGCCTAGGATTTGTAAGACAAGCATAATAAATTGATACAGAACTCATCAATATAGGCTGAAATACTGTACAAAAAGATAAGTTTTAAGAATCTTCCCAACTAGAAAAAAAGATAACCGTTTTTATTTGAGAGCAGGTTAAGAAGGGACTCTAGAAGTCTGGCCAAAATCTAATGAGGTAGAAATAGCCTGTAATCCAAGATTTCCTACAATATTGTGGCTCTCAAAGACAAAGGGTCGGTTTATCTTTTGCAACATGAACTGACTACTGTATACTTCAAATGTCTCCCTCTGCCTACGAGAATTGCTTTGGTCTTATCTAGATGGTACCTGGTCCAACTGCTTTCGTCCAAGTCCTTTACTCCACCAGACACTGAAATTCAAGAAACCTCATCTTAGATCTGATGAAAGGAGATGCAAAGCTTACTATCAGCTGTGTACTAATGATACTGCATCCCTAATTACTTCACTATCTTCCTGATTAGCGTCATATAACACTAAACTGAAAGAGAGATAGAAAAGAGTCCTGTCATTTCCCACAAAGGAAAGGTGAGGAAAAGATTAGCAGAAGAGATACAGAATAATCCAAGTTTGTTAAAGTCTTTACCTTTAGTCAAGGGAAATTTAGTTCATCCAAAACCCAGAGAGAGAAAAATCAGTTTATCATGTTTATTGGCTGGATATTTATGAGGTGCCTACTATTTATATATGGGTTTCCCAAGTGGCACCAGTGGTAAAGAACCTGCCTGCCGATGCAAGAGACATAAGAGACACGGGTTCTATCCCTGGGTCAGGAAGATTCCCTAGCGGAGGGCATGGCAACCCACTCCAGTATTCTTGCCTGGAGAATCCCATGGACAGAGGAGCCTAGCAGGCTATAGTCCATAGGGTCACAAAGAGTCAGACAGGACTGAATCAACTTAGCATGTACACACACGTGCTATTAATATTTACAGAGAAAAATGTCACCGTGCTAATAACTTGGAGAAAGTCATTCAACTTTGGGGCCTCAGTTTCTCTCTTGTAAAATAAAATTTCTCTACAAGGAATCTTTTCTACCTTTTAAATGTAGTCATTCTATGAAATATTGCAATTATCTAATGCTCACTTCTGGAACATCATTCAAACAGCAAGCATGGATCAGGAACTATTGAGAATAGCATAACTATATGAAAAATAAAATGTCTACCTCAAGAAGTTCACAGTGTAGTATGAGAGACATGCAAATATTTATAATCCATTTGATACATGCTGTAAGAAAGGTATCTATAAAATTATGCAAAGTACAGATATACCTAACTCTTATGAGAAACCATGGAAAGAAAACTTTTAATGGGTATTGAAGACCAGAAAGAAAGTTTGTTATGCAGCAGAGAAAAGATGAATACCCAGAATTGCAAATCATTTTGTACAAGATTGAATATGGGTTTTAAGAGACTGGGAAGGGGCAGTTGCTGGAGATGATACTGGAAACTGAGCTAGACCAGAACCTCTAAGATATGTTAAAGAGTTTGGACTTCATCCTGCAACAGTGCTTCTCAAACTTGAATGTGCATATAAATCATCTCTATATATTTCATTAAAATGCAGATTCTAATTCAGTTAGTTTGGGTGGAGATAGATTCTGCATTTCCAATGAGCTCCGAGCAATGCCTCCTATACTGCTGATCTATTTTGAGCATGAAGGGTATTCTAAAGCAGAGATGTGATGTGGTGAGGTTGTTTTTAAAAACTGTTACTCTATAAAGGTCTTCCCTGGTGGCTCAGCAATAAAAAATCTGCCTACAATGCAGGAGATGCGGGATCTATCCCTGGGTCGGGAAGATCCCCAGGGGGAACTGAGCAGGACGCACCCTGTAAAAATGTAGGAAATGAAGAAAAACAAGTATGGTAGTCAACAGAAAAATTGGGAAGCTATTAACTCTCCTCAATTAATTTATTTAAATGAATAAAATCTCATTAGATCAATGTTGAACTGCATCTCAAAGATAAGAAAACACTGTAAAAGTACACTCGATTTGAGAATCCCCTAGCGGTCCAGTGGTTAGGACTCGGATTCCATTGTAGGGGGCATGGGTTTGATTCCTGGTCAGGGAACTAAGGTCCCGCAAGCCATGTGGAATCACCCCCTCCAAAAAAAGTATACTTGTTTGGCTACAACAATCTTTTGCCATTTTCCTGTTTAACTCTTTAATAGTCTAAGGTTGATCTAGAGCTATGTTGTCCAATGTGGTAGTTACCAGCCGTAACTACACACAGATGGCTATTTAAATTTTTATTAATTTATTGTTATATTACTTAAAATTAAGTAACATGAAAAATTCAGTTCTTGGGGACTTCCCTGACAATCCAGTGGTTAAGACCCCAAGCTCCCGATGCAGGGGGTGAAGGCTGGATCCCTGGTCGAACTAAGATCCCACATGCAGCATGACACAGCCAAAAAAAAAAATTAAATTCCTCATATGATCCAGTGATCCCACTCCTAGGCATAGCTGGAGAAAAGTATAATTCAGAAAGATATATGCACCCCAGTGTTCACAGCACCACTATTTATAATAGCTAAGACATGGAAGCAACCTACATGTCCATCAACAGATGAAGGAATAAAGAAGATGTGGTA
The DNA here is from genome assembly GCF_029378745.1 of Bos indicus. Lineage (NCBI taxonomy): Eukaryota > Metazoa > Chordata > Mammalia > Artiodactyla > Bovidae > Bos > Bos indicus. Next base: position 61,286,131 of record NC_091773.1, read on the forward strand.
TATATACACAATGGAATGTTACTCAGCCATTTCCAACAACATGGATGGACCTAGAGATTATCATACTAAGTGAAGTAAGTCAGCCAGAGAAAGGCAAATGTATCTGCTTATAGATGGAACCTAAAAAATGATACAAATGAACTGATTTATAAAACAGAAACAGATTCACAGACAAAACAAACTTATGGTTACCAAAGGGGAAAGGCAAGAAGGGATAAATTAGAAATTTGGAATTAAAATATATAACTACTATATATAAAATAGATAAATAACAAGGACCTACTATATAGCACAGGGAACTATACTCTTTATCTTGTAATAACCTATAATGGAAAAGAATCTTTAAAAGGATATATATATATATATATATACATACACACACACACACACACATATATATATAACTAAATAACTTTGCTGTACACTTGAAAGAAACACGTTGTAAATCATCTAAATTTCAATAAAACTTTTTTAAAAATTCATTTCTTTAATTACACTAAACACATTTCAAGTGCTGTACATAGCTAATGGCTACCATTTTGCACAGCATCAATATAGAACATTTTCAACTCAGAAGAAATTTCTATTGCACAGCACTAACAGAGGCTCAGCTAGGCATCTGTAGTCTAAGGAGTCAACATTATGAAAAACATCTCATTATCTCTATTCTTTGTTTATTTCTTTTAGAATGTATCCTCTCCTTCTTGAAAGATTATTCAGTACTTTTTAAATGTGACAATGAATTAAGAAAGGGGAACATTTAAAAACCATATTGAAGGTGAGGACATCTTGGCAGACTCAACAACATTGTTTTCCTTTGAGAAACAACACCAAGATTTGGAACTCCCAGAAGATATCTCAAGATCATAGCACCCTTGAGAAAATGAGCTAATTTGTAAGTAAGTCTGTGAGAATGATAATAAATACATTATTCCCCATATGTAAACAGTAAATAAGTTTAAGACTAAGTTTCAAAACCTTATGCAATTGCCATGATTAATTTAGTCAAGAATAAAAAACTGAGTATTGATGTTTAAAGATAGAGTCTGTGCTTAACATATCGTCATATCCAACTCTTTGCGACCCTTTGAACTGTAGCCCACCAGACTCCTCTGTCCATGGGATTTCCCAGTCAAAAACTTGGAGTGAGTTGTCGTTTTCCTCTTCCAAAGGATCTGTCCAACCCAGGGATCAAACCCAAGTTTCCTGTGTCTCTTTCATTGCAGGTGGATTTTTTACCCGATGAGCCACTGGGAAAGTTCCAGGACTTTTCCCCATAACAACTATAAGCTTATCAATGGAGAAAGAATGCTTTACCTCAAGAGATGCTTTCTGTTATGTATACAAACAAATTCAACACAAACTGATAAATAAAGAAACTTATTGGCTCATTTAACCAGAAAAGCCAGAAGTGTATGTGATTTCAGAATTGATGGGTCTAACAGTCTAGCTATTTTTTTTATCAAGGACTCAATTTCATTCTGAATCTATCCGTGGTGTTGACTTAATTTTAACAATGATTACTTTCACTGACATAGCTGACAAAAATAATCAGGGCCTTTTTATATCTAAGCTGGGGCTTCCCTGGTGACTCAGACAGTAAAGAACCTGCCTGTAATGAGGGAGCCCCGGTTCGATCCTTTGGTGGGAAGATCCCCTGAAGAAGGGAATGGCAACCCACTCCAGTATTCTTGCCTGAAGAATTCCATGAACAGAAGAGTCTGGAGGGCTACAATCTATGGGGTTGCAAAAAGTCAGACACGGCTGAGCGACTAACACTCTCACTTTTTCACTTTCATATCTAAGCTAGTCTGCTCCCATATTCTTTCAATAGAGTTCTAAATTGTGCACTGATTAGAGCAATTCTCATTCATCCCTGTGGCCAGGGCAGTCCATGACTGCTCTGATGACTTAAGTCTGACTAATCTGAATTCATCATTGTAGCAAGAAGCTTGGTCCACTCAAACCACATGGCTGCCATATAAAAGAGGAAGACAGAAATAAATGTTGGGGAAAGAAACAATGTTTACCATGTCACCAGAAAAAGATTAGTTTTTGGTTCTCATTTATATCAACTTATTTTTTAAATCCATACATTCCAAGTCATTTTTTTCTTGATAAGAAAAAACTTTGAAAGTGGGCAAATGAGGTTTCAGATTCACAGGGGGAGAAAAAATCACATTAGAGAAAGCATAAGGAAGAAAATAATGGCATGAAGGTCAATTTAATTTTTACTGCAGCCACAAAAAGTGGGGGAAATAGAATCAGAAAGAATTGATGGCATAAGGATTATTGGGATATATTCTGATTTTATTCCTGTTGTTTGTGGAAGAGAGAAATTCTTCCCAGCATTACAAATAAGAGTCCTAAAATTCAACCAGACTGGTTCATAGTCTCTTCTTACCCCACCACACTCAGCCCCAACAGAACAATAATATGACCAGGAAAAATGGAATGTGCCAACCATTAGCTTAAACCACCATAGATCTTCCTAAAGCTTGAGATGGGATCAGGTTCCCCCCAAATACTAGAGTTTATGGTAAAAGCTATTATCCAAGCTCAAGTCTGAATTCTCTTAATAGTGAGAAAGCAAGTAATGAAGATTGGTATGAAGCCAAGAACGTCCACTCCACCATCCCTAAGGCCCAATTAAAGACTGTCTCTTGTATTAATTCACAGTGTTGCCCTAGACACAGGCATTGGCTTCTCTGTGATTCAGTGTCCTGGTTTCTAAACTAGAAGTAATAGTTCTTCCTTCACAAAATTTTTGACAGGCTGCGATGCCATGATTTCAGTAAAATTTATCTTGTAAACTGAAAAAAAAAATACTATCTCTTTGAAAATGTTAGTTTTTATAAATGCTGCTTTGACTTGCTTTATACTGTGTATATGTCTTGCCTCCCTCAGTGGATTATTAGTTCCTTGAAATCAGGGACATTATATCCCTACTCAAGCACTAAGCACATACAGAGAGCACTGACTAAAGGATAAAATAGTTGAATGGTGGGGAATCAGTGCTATATATTTGGAAAGTGGAACTAGGTCATTGAAAGAAGTGGAGTGGGTAAAAAAGAATATCACAGCTCTTAGAACTGTTCTAGGGGAGAGGCACAACTTAGGTAACGGATCCTGGGGTAAAATAACTCAGGCGGTTTCACTCCCCAAGACAGGAGCCCACAGAATCCCATTTCTACTTGCAGATTTTCTAATAGCTGTGTTTGATGATCATATTTAATCATCAAATAAATTTGTGCCTCTACAAGTGCTTTATGGATTTATGCCTCCACAAATGCTTTCTTAGTCTTGACAATCTCAATTTAAGTTTCTTATTCCTTTTGGATCTTGTGAAGTGTTTCTCCTCACATAGCATCTGAGAAAACATATTCTATTCATTTACTTCATAACGGCTCCCTTGAACTCTTTGTTGCTTCCCTAACCATTAGAACCTAAGATGTGCTTGCAAACAGGACTTATTATTGACAATCTTCATCTTTTGCAGATGGAAGTGATGACAGACCCACTGCTTTGTATAAAAATATTTTGCTATTTCTATACAAAATATTTTATTAATGGAAACCACACATTATGTTATATTGAAATATTATGACTTGAAATTTGAGTATCTAATGTTGCTTGTAGATCTGCAGCTGGCTGGTATTTTAATTTTTAATTTAAATATGACTGATCTGAAATATTAAGAAAAATTCTCCTTGGATCATTGCATTTCAAAAGAAGAAAGCAAATCCAGTTGTTTAATGATGATGCAATCTTTTATTTATAAATTGAGATCATTAGCACTCACCTAATGCTTTCTTTCTACTAAGTATATTCCTAATAATGCTAAATAAAATAAAGGCTCTTTATAATGTTAAATTCACCAGAGCAACATAGCAAAGTATGGAGGTAAGAATTATTAATAACATGTTAAAGGAAAAAACTCATTTCTAAAAACAGTTTCAATGAGCGATAATTATGCAAATAAGTACTGATTTTTAGGTAATAATTCCAAAGTTGTTCTGTCTTCCCCACTGAATTTTGAATGTCTGCAGGTATGTGAAATGCCTTATTCTTATTATTCACCAAATTCTCTAGCATAGTGCCTTCTACACCATTGACTGCTTATTGAATCTAACTAAAAATCAATAAGCTCTGCTAATAAACCAACAGTAGATAGGCAGTGTTTTGACTTAAAATATTGACACTTGAAAGAAAAATATCTAAGCATAAGAATGTGATTTTCCTCAATTAAAATGTTGAGATTTTTAGACTTCCCTGAAGGTCCAGTGGTTAAGACTCTGAGCTTCCACTGCAGCAGGTGAGGGTTCTACTCCTGAGCAGAAAACTAAGATCCCCGCTGGCCAACAAAAGATCCTCAGTGTGGCCAAAAGTTGAAAAAAAAAAAAAGCTGAATTTTTTTTCCTTTTACTTTTAATCTTTATTGTCAACATAAATATTGGGGGAACAAAGTGTGTCAATATATCTGGTTAGTGAAAACCACAGTATCAAATTCTAACTCACCTTCATTTAGTTTTAATGTACTTTTTCATTTAATTTTATTTTTTTAGAAAAAGAAAAAAATGATTAAATTCTTTTCTAACACTGAATATAGAAGGTCTTAATTTTCTGCTACAGGATTGCTGATATTTATTTTCATTCTTCATCCCTGTGTGTTTCTATGAAAGGACTATTCTTTTGTTAGTGTGTATATGTTATAGTGATATGATTAAAGTCATATTGTGATGATGATAACCCTTTAGATCACTCCTCACAGAATGTTCTAGAAGTTGGCAGATCTGTTAACCTCAGCCAGAAAGGTTTAGATATTGTATGAATTCCAAGAATCCCCTACAGATAAGGTATACACCTCAGGCTAAAAACTTGAGCTGTGTGAGAAGACCTTAATTAGTCTGAGACATTTAAACCAGTCTCCTAAACCTTACTCCAAGAATGAGTCAGTATGTCATGAGAAGAGCTCTCTTGTGAGGGTAAATGAGTTGCCTTGTCATATGGAGGCAGGGAGATGAAAGAGAAGGGAACTGTGCTTGCAAAATTGATCTAATCCTTTAAGCTTGCTGTATGGTTATAATTACCTATACAGTCCATGGAATTCTCTAGGCCAGAAAACTGGAGTGGGTAGCCTTTCCCTTCTCCAGGGGATCTTCCCAACCCAGGGATTGAACCCAGGTCTCCTGCATTGCAGGCAGATTCTTTACCAGATGAGCCACAAGGGAAGCCCAAGAATACTGGAGTGGGTAGCCTATCCCTTCTCCAGGGGATCTTTCCCACCCAGGACTCGAACCGGGCTCTCCTGCATTGCAGGTGGGTTCTTTACCGACTGAGCTATGAGGGAAGCCCGTGGTTATAATTACTTCATAATAAAAAACATCTTTTACACTTGAGGTGGTTTTTTTTTTTGCTTTTTCCCCCAATTTTTTGTTCTATCTTAATATTTAGTGAAGTTTTCAACATGACCACTTATTTCTTCTGTCCTGTGGAGAACCAAGGAAGGAAATATTGTTCACATTTGGACTCGAGTTAGGTACCCAGCATAATTCAAAGTGGGACAGCACAAATCTTCCCAAGGGAAGATGAAAATGGAGGTGAAATAATTAGAGTCATTTACTTGGCTTCTCCTAGAGATTTTCCTTCCAGAATTTTCACTGAAAGAACTTCAGGTTTTGTGTTTTAGCTTTTATAAGAAAATGGTTGTGACATGACATACAATATTTTTATAATATTTTATAAGATAATTCTTAAGCATGAGTTAAGTACTCTTAACTCATGACATTTCTCTAAGAGGAGGAAGTAGCAAAAATTGTGAAGAAAATCTCAGCAAAACAAGACTAGTACCATCACCATCATTTAATTATAGATCCCCATCGTGCCTGATGATTGCTTTCTACTCCGCATGATGCTATGCTAGGCTGGTACAAAAATAAGTCCCCAGTGGCTTCAAATATGTAGTAATGATTGGGAGTATGAGATTTTACAGAGTTGAAATAATATTGAGAGATAGAAAAAGAAGATATAACATTCAGTTAGAGGAAAGTTAAGAGGAGTAAAAAGAAGTAATGCTGAGAGCAAGAGAAATTGTGGGTCGGGTCTTTACAAATATAACTGAGGGGGAAATGACATAAGAAATGTCTGGGGAAAAAAATGTTTATATATTCCTGAATTTGAAGGGAACAAATTATACTCAAGAGGTACAAAAAGGATGGAGAAATATGATCCTCATTAGTTTCAATACATCAGTTGACAGTGTCATCTAGAGCATTTTAATAAATTTTTCTAGGCTTGCAAGCCTAGACTTTTACAGACTAGAAATGAAAACTACCTTTGATTCCTCCACTGGGTCCTTTATGTCTGTACTATCACTAAATCCTTCTTCTTTAACCATTTTCTCTACTTTTACTTTTTTCTTTCTTTCTCCACTGCCACTTCACCCTACTTCAGTCTGTCTTAGAAAAGGCCAGCAGATTAATATTCCTAATTATTTTCATCATGTTGCTACTCATCGTCTCAAGAATCTACGTTGCCTAGGATATCAGGGCCATGTTCCTCTTTCTGAGAAATAAGAGCCCTCCAAAATCCAAATTTACCCTGCTTGCATAAATTTTACTTCCCAGTACTGCCTAAAACATATACTCATTTCAGACAGGGACCTTTATCTAAGCACTTCCCACACAACGCCAAGCCCATTCTTGCTTTAATGCCTGTGCAGGTGCCAGGGTATTGCTGAAATGACCTTGTTACTACCCTCTTCACTAAATTGTCTCCTTTTGAAGTTCAGTTCAAATCCCACTGCCAGAATGAGGCCTTTTTCAGGTACTCTGGCTCTTACAACACAGATTCATCCTTTTCCTGAAACCATTCTATCCTTAGAGTTAGTGAAAATAAATATTTCTTTTTTTTTTTTTTTAATGCTTTACTAGGAATGGCACCCCACTCCAGTACTCTTGCCTAGAAAATCCCATGGATGGAGGAGCCTGGTAGGCTGCAGTCCATGGGGTCGCTACAAGTCGACGCGACTGAGTGACTTCACTTTCACTTTCACTTTTCACTTTCACTTTTCACTTTCACACAATGGAGAAGGCAATGGCAACCCACTCCAGTGTTCTTACCTGGAGAATCCCAGGGATGGCAGAGCCTGGTGGGCTGCCGTCTATGGGGTTGCACAGAGTCGGACGCGACTGAAGCGACTTAGCAGCAGCAACAGCAGCAGGAAGATTGTAAGCTAATTAAAGCCATGTTTTTAATTCCTTTTTTCTCCAATAGTGTATAAAATGAGTTGGGCCTTTGTTTCTTCCTAATGCTTTGACTCACAGAAAAGTTGAAATTGAAGTTTGAAGATTATAATTTAGGAAAAATTTTTTTAGGAATTTGTACCAGTTTAGAAACGTATTTCGGAGAAGGCAATGGCAACCCACTCCAGTACTCTTGCCTGGAAAATCCCATGGGCGGAGGAGCCTGGTAGGCTGCAGTCCATGGGTTCGCTAGGAGTCAGACATGACTGAGCGACTTCACTTTCACTTTTCACTCTCATGCATTGAAGAAGGAAATGGCAACCCACTCCAGTGTTCTTGCCTGGAGAATCCCAGGGACAGGGGAGCCTGGTGGGCTGCCGTCTATGGGGTCATACAGAGTCGGACACGACTGAAGCGACTTAGCAGCAGCAGCAGCAGAAATGTATTCAGTATTTGTGTGGTATAAGTTTTTACTATTTACATTAAATAACTTTTTCAGTTCAGTTCAGTCACTCAGTCATGTCCGACTCTTTGTGATCCCATGGACTGCAGCACGCCAGGCTTCCCTATCCATCACCAACTCCCGGAGCTTGCTCAAATTCATGTCCATCCAACCATCTCATCCTCTCTCATTCCCTTCTCCTCCTGCCTTCAATCTTTCCCAGCATCAGGGTCTTTTCCAAAGAGTCAGTTCTTCACATCAGTGGCCAAAGTATTGGAGTTTCAGCTTCAGCATCAGTTCTTCCAATGACTATTCAGGACTGATTTCCTTTAGGATGGATTGGTTTGATCTCTTTGCAACCCAAGGGATTCTCAAGAGCCTTCTCCAACACCACAGTTCAAAAGCATCAGTTCTTTGGCACTCAACTCTCTTTATAGTCCAATTCTCACATCCATACATGACTACTGGAAAAACCATAACTTTGACTAGATGGACTTTTGTCAGTAAAGTAATGTCTCTGCTTTTTAATATGCTGTCTGGGTTGGTCATAGCTTTTCTTCCAAGGAGCAAGGTTTCTTAAAAGTTTATTAAAAGCTATTTTGCTATAGTCATAGCAAAAAGAAAATTCAAGTTTTCCTTTTTATCACCAGGCATCCTGTCCCCAGTTTCATTTTACATAGGTAGCCATTATTAACAGTTTCTTCCAAAATCATTCAGAATATATCTATGCATGTACAATATGTACTTAAGGCAAATGAGATCATAATTTACATACTGTTCTGCCAATTTACATTTTTATTTAAAAGTATATCTTGGAACTCTTTCCATATTAGTACTGTACATTTCCATCATTCTTAATATTTTTCAGTTTTCCATTTATATCAAAGCTCCATAATTTATTGAACCAATGCCCTACTGATGGGTATTAAAGTTATTTCCAGTTTTCTTGCTATTATAAATAGTGCTACTATTTAAACCTTGTTATAATAATGTTATAGTTTAAAGAATGTTATAAACATTCTTTTTGCACATTTTTGTGTACTCATGCAGGAATACCTTAGAAAGCAAGTTTCTAGGTGAAATGGTAAACATATGTTACTTTCTCTTTTTTGGCTGCACCACACAGCTCACAGGATCTTAGTTCCCTAACCAGGAATCAAACTCAGGCCCAGGCAGTTAAAGCACAGAGTCCTAACCACTGGACCACCAGAGAATTCCTTGCTACCTTTTTTTAATAATTGCCAACGCTGTCTTCTAAAAAAGATCACACAAACTTATGCTCCCACCAACTGTGCAGGAGTGTTTATTTCCTACACTCTTGGCAGTACTGGGCACTGTAATCGTTGCCACTCCAGTATTTGAAAAGTAATGTCCACCTGCTTTTCTTTAATTATGACTAACAAGTGTTTATAAGTCATTTGTGGAGAGTTACTGCAAAATGTCTTTGCCGCTCCCTTTTTGTCTTTTTCTTACTGATTTTTCAACATTCTTGCATATGATGGAAACTGGTCTTTTTCTGTCTTATGTGTTGCAAATGTGTTTTCCAGTTTGCCTTTTTTCTTTTAAATATATTTATGGTATTTTTCTCATATTACCATTTCAATTTTTTATGTTGTCAACTACATCAGCATTCTTGAGCTATGTAGTCTGTACTTTGTACCATAGTAAATGCCTTCTTATTTTTAAAAGTATTTTCAAGAATTTATCCATTTTCTCATTGGACTTATCATGGTTTCAATTCTTTCTCTTTTCTTTGGTTAACTATTTTATCTGTATGAATTGGGCAAGGGGGCACTGTATGAAATGAAATATACATTTTTTTGTAAAGAGCCAATTGTTCAAAAATGATTTATTAGATAATCCATCTTTCCTGACATATTTATGATGTGTGTGTGTATATATATATATACACACACATACATATATATATACAGGTTAGCAAACTGTGTTATTAGCTATTTTATTACTGTCGAGTACAAAACAAGATCTGACTAACCAGCCAGGAAAGAAACAATAAGCCTTTTTATTAGATTCAGACCATATATGACTTACATAGACTGCAAAAGAAGGAGTATATAAAGGTGCCAGCTCCCCATGGACCTTGTTCATGGCAACACCAAAACATAAAAGGCCAGATGACTGCCACACAAATGATGGGACACCGTGTTGCTGAGAAGCCAATGCTACCTTGCAACTAAGCAGTTTTACAGGCTGTGGCTGTGCCCTAAGTAAGGGGTGGGGGTTGGGATAAGGCAGAAAGCCTCATACCTCATCAGAACCAGGAAATGGTTTCATGACACTCTCCCTGGAGATAGGGGATGAATAGGAAATGGCCATATAGAAACAATTCACAAACCTCCCGTGCTCCTATGTTCTGGGAAAATCACAAGACCTCTGCCAGGATCGCTGACGTTCAGTCTTCTTCAGTCTTGTGTGGCCGATGTGGGTAAAGGCAAGGTTGCCAGGATCCAGCACGGGACTGAGTCCCCTCAGCAGCCAGTCTCTCCTTGCTGTGGTCTTATGGAACCTGGAGCCCCAATACATAGGGTTCAGTTCAGTTCAGTTCAGTCCTCAGTCATGTCCGACTCTTTGCGACCCCATGAATCACAGCACGCCAGGCCTCCCTGTCCATCACCAACTGCTGGAGACTACCCAAACTCACATCCATCGAGTCGGTGATGCCATCCAACCATCTCATCCTCTGTTTTCCCCTTCTCCTCCTGCCCTCAATCTTTCCCAACATCAGGCTCTTTTCAAATGAGTCAGCTCTTCGCAGCAGGTGGCCAAAGTATTGGAGTTTCAGCTTCAACATCAGTCCTTCCAATGAACACCCAGGACTGATCTCCTTTAGGATGGACTGGTTGGATCTCCTTGCAGTTCAAGGGACTCTCAAGAGTCTTCTCCAACACCACATTTCAAAAGCATCAATTCTTTGGTGCTCAGCTTTCTTTATAGTCCAACTCTCACATCCATACATGACTACTAGAAAAACCATAGCCTTGACTAGACAGACCTTTGTGGACAAAGTAATGTCTCTGTGTTTTAATATGCTGTCTAGGTTGGTCGTAACTTTCCTTCCAAGGAGTATTCATCTTTTAATTTCATGGCTGCAATCACCATCTGCAGTGATTTTGGAGCCCAAAAAAATATAGTCAGCCACTGTGTCCACTGTTTCCCCATCTATTTCCCATGAAGTGATGGGACCAGATGCCTTGATCTTCATTTTCTGAATGTTGAGCTTTAAGCCCACTTTTTCACTCTCCTCTTTCACTTTCATCAAGAGGCTCTTTAGTTCCTCTTTACTTTCTGCCATAAGGGTGGTGTCATCTGCATATCTGAGGTTATTGATATTTCTCCCAGCAATCTTGATTCCAGCTTGTGCTTCATCCAGCCCAGCATTTCTCATGATATACTCTGCATAGAAGTTAAATAAGCAGGGTGACAATATACAGCCCTGATGTACTCCTTTTCCTATTTGGAACCAGTCTGTTGTTCCATGTCCAGTTCTGTTTCTTCCTGACATGCATACAAATTTCTCAAGGGGCAGATCAGGTGGTCTGGTATTCCCATCTCTTTTAGAATTTTCCACAGTTTATTGTGATCCACACAGTCAAAGGCTTTGGCGTAGTCAATAACAGAAATAGATGTTTTTCTGGAACTCCCTTGCTTTTTTGATGATCCAGCAGATGTTGGCAATTTGATCTCATGTTCCTCTGCTTTTTTAAAAACCAGCTTGAACATCTGGAAGTTCACCATTCATGTATTGCTGAAGCCTGGCTTGGAGAATTTTGAGCATTACTTTACTAGTGTGTAAGATGAGTGCAATTGTGCAGTAGTTTGAGCATTCTTTGGCATTGCCTTTCTTTGGGATTGGAATAAAAACTGACCTTTTCCAGTCCTGTGGCCGTGGCTGAGTTTTCCAAATTTGCTGGCATATTGAGTGCAGCACTTTCATAGCATCATCTTTCAGGATTTGAAATAGCTACACTGGAATTCCATCACCTCCACTAGCTTTGTTCATAGTGATGCTTTCTAAGGCCCACTTGACTTCACATTCCAGGATGTCTGGCTCTAGGTGAGTGGGAGTGATCACACTATCATGATTATCTGGGTCGTGAACATCTTTTTTGTACAGTTCTTCTGTGTATTCTTGCCACCTCTTCTTAATATCTTCTGCTTCTGTTAGGTCCATACCATTTCTGTCCTTTATCATGCCCATCTTTGCATGAAAAGTTCCCTTGGTATCTCTAATTTTCTTGAAGACATCTCTAGTCTTTCCCATTCTGTTGTTTTCCTCTATTCCTTTTCATTGATCACTGAGGAAGGCTTTTTTTAATCTCTCCTTGCTATTCTTTGGAACTCTGCATTCAAATAGGTATATCTTTCCTTTTCTCCTTTACTTTTTGCTTCTCTTCTTTTCACAGCTATTTGTAAGGCCTTCTCAGACAGCCATTTTACTTTTTTGCATTTCTTTTCCATGAGGATGATCTTGATCCCTGTCTCCTGTACAATGTCACGAACCTCCATCCATAGTTCATCAGGCACCCTGTTTATCAGATCTAATCCCTTAAATCTATTTCTCACTTCCACTGTATAATCATAAGGGATTTGATTTAGGTCATACCTGAATGGTCTAGTGGTTAACAAACCCATAATCACTCAGACTTTTTTGAGATTTATATCATATGGTTGAATGACAGTATTCTCTGGCCTAATTAGGGGGAAGCAGTGGGAATGAGATGAATACACTCCCCAAGTTAAATGATTTGCTATTAGACTTTTCTTTAAAGAAAAGATGTGAATAGAAATGTTGAATTGTGTACAAAAGAGGAACACAAAGTATCTAAGTACTAAGTATTTTCCTAATTAAAGGCTAAATTGACTTGTAATTTATATGAGTAACTTTTTTTTCTTTAATAACATATCAGTGTATTATCATAAGTAAAACTGAGAATTTGATGGAAAAGTTTCAAATGACTACACTAATTACTATTAATATCTTTCTTTCCTAACTAGCATATTCTGAGATTTTAATTAATTTATTTTAAAAGTTTTAAAGTAGTATCGTCTTCTAAATATTAGTACATTTGTATAACCACATTAACTAGAATTATAAATCTGTTGATTCCTTAAGAATCTTAAATATACTGAACAACTTTTTAGTGCTAAGGCTTCCCTGGTGGCTCACTCGATAAAGAATCTGCCTGCAATTCACGGGACCTGGGTTTGATCACTGGGTTGGGATGATCCCCCAGAGAATGAAATAGCAACCCACTCCAGTATTCTTGCTTAGAAAATCCCATGGACAGAGGAGCCTGGCAGTCTACAGTCCATGGGGTCACAAGAGTCAGACATGACTTAATGACTAGACCAACACTCCCTTGCATATGAAAATTTTCAGGCAATGTATTTTTCCAATGTTATAGTTATCAAATGTCATATTAAAAGTATCATTCATTTAAAAACAAATTAATATTATAAAATTTATCTGGCCCTATTATTCTAAATTAAAGATTCCTTAAAACATATTTATACATTTTTATGAGAATATTTCTAAATGAAAGAGGAAAACTTTAAAATATTAGCCTGCTTGATACAAATTCAACATATGAACATCTATATTTACAGAAAAGATAATTAAGACATGATAATTTGCTCTGCAAACATCCCTTTTGTAAGAAATACAGATTCAAGTAATATCTTTCAAATTCTTTCTGTATGACAATCATATGCCTAGTGTTTTCAGACAAAATATCTCATGTGATTCTCATGAGCCCACACAAACTCAACCTTTCTTTTATCTTTTAATATAATTTGAACATCTGCCTAACCATGGGGAAGAAACAAGAAGTGTCAATAGACTTTGCAGTGTGGATTAGGCCAAAACCTAAGTGCTTGCTGGGGGTGAAGTTGGTGGAGGAAGAGCTTCAGGAAGGGAAGGTATTAAAGAGAATGCAGGAAACTCAACCCTAGAACCATGGAAAGGCTTCTCCTTGATTGTCCAAGATATAACAAATGGCAGAGTAAAGTTTGGGGCTGTAAGGAGGATTGGTTGAAAAATCTGGACAGAAAATGATTAGACTTCCTAGGTTCCCTTTTCAAGCCCATGTAATTTATGACTCCACATCCACTACCCCCCATCCTCCACCCATACCATATTCCCAAACACTTCCATCAAGATACCACCACTATATGGGGACCCCGAACCAAAGAGGCCCTGACTTTTGTCCAGGCTTAGGGGTGAAGTAGGAAAACAAAGGGCTAACAGAAGAGACTAAGCAAATCTAATGGACCCCCTTGCCCTCCCCTAGTTCCAGGAAAATAGGCACCAATACCTATTATAGTTGATTGATTTGTGTCCTCAAAAAAATTTATGTACACCCAAAACCTTAAAATATGACCTTATTTAGAAATAGGGTCTTTGCAGATGTGATTAAGATGATGTCATACTATATTAGGGTGGGCTCTAAATTCAGTGATTGGTGTCCTTATAAGAGGAGAGGACACGCAGGGACACATGCACAGAAGACCAAGTGAAGGGGCTTCCCTGGTGGTCCAGTGGTTAAGAATCTGCCTTGCAATGCAGTGAACTTGAGTTTGATCCCTAGTCAGGAAAGTAAGGTCCCACATACCGTAGAGCAACTAAGCCCACGCACCACTAGAGAGTCCATGGGCCACAACAAAAGATCCCACATGCCACGACTAAGACCTGACATGGTTGAAGAAATAAGTAAATATTTTTTAAAAAGAAGACCAAGTGAAGATGGAGGCAGAGACTGAAGTGATACAGTTACAAATCAAGGAATTCCAAAGATTGCCAGGAGCCATCAATCAAAGATTGCTGGGAGCCATCAAGTCAGTTCAGTTCAGTCACTCAGTTGTGTCCAACTCTTTGCAGCCCCATGGACTGCAGCACACCAGGCTTCCCTGTCCATCACCAACTCCTGGAGTTTACTCAAACTCATGTCCATAGAGTCAGCGATGCCATCCAACCATCTCATCCTCTGTTGCCCCCTTCTCCTCCTGCCTTCAATCTTTACCAGCTTCAGGGTATTTTCCAAGGAGTCAGTTCTTCACATCAGGTGGCCAAAGCATTGGAGTTTCAGCTTCAACATCAGTCCTTCCAATCAGTCAGTTCAGTCGCTCAGTCGTGTCAGACTCTTTGCGATCCCATTCACTACAGCATGCCAGGCTTCCCTGTCCATCACCAACTCCCGGAGCTTGCTCAAACTCGTGTCCATTGAGTTGGTGATGCCATCCAGCCATCTCAACCTCTGTCGTCCCCTTCTCCTCCTGCCTTCAATCTTTCCCAGCATGAGGGTCCTTTCCAGTAAGTCAGTTCTTTGCATTAGGTGGCCAAAGTATTGGAGTTTCAGCTGCAACATCAGTCCTTCCAATGAATATTCAGGACTGATTTCCTTTAGGATGGACTGGTTGGATCTCCTTGCAGTCCAAGGGACTCTCAAGAGTCTTCTCCAACACCACAGTTCAAAAGCATCAATTCTTCGGCTCTCAGCTTTCTTTGTAGTACAACTCTCACATCCATGCATGATTACTGGAAAAACCATAACCTTGACTGGATGGACCTTTGTTGGCAAAGTAATGTTTCTGTTTTTTAATATGCTGTCTTGTTGGTCATAACTTTTCTTCCAAGGAGTAAGCATCTTTTAATTTCATGGCCACAGTCACCATCTGCAGTGATTTTGGAGCCCCCAAAAATAAAGTCCTTCCAGTGGGGGCCATCAAACACAATGGCTAATCCTTAAGCCTTGTATTGGGGGATATCTGTTAAAATAACTTAGCCTCTCACCTACTAATTCAGTACTATTTAGTACTTTAAATTACTTTGATAGAGGAAAAAAGTTTATTTGGAAAGCAAGAAGAGGTAAGGAAGGAGTCTTCCCTAGAGCCTTCAGAGCATGGCCCTGACAGCACCTTGAATTTTTTTTTTGACTGCACAGCAGGGCACGCAGAACTTTCCCAACCAGGGTTTGAACTTGTGCCCCCTGCAGTAGAAGCATGGAGTCTTAACCACTGGATCACCAGGAAGTCTGACACTGGAATTCTGACTTTCAGTTTCCAGAACTGTGAGAGAACGGATTTCCACAGTTTTAAGCCACCCACTTTGTGGTAATTTGTTACTATAGCCCTAAGGAAACCAATACATCAGTCCTTAGGCAGAACTGGAAGACTATTTTCTGGAAAAACTGATCAGCCCCAGAGAAAAGCCTTACAAATATTGACATTTAGAAGTTTAACACATACAAGGAAAAAGCTGTCAAGTGAACAAACAGTGAAGCTTAAATCTGCCCACGTACTGCTCACTACCACAGCTCAGTCTTCCAGAGGCCCCAGTGCCTCATTCTTAGAAATGGATAGCTGAGAGCCAGCAGGCATTGCAGGAAGGCCTCAGGCACCTGGGACAGGGCCGACGATCGTTGCTAATATTCATTCTTCTCCTTTTTCTTGTGTAATAGAACCTCCTGAATTTTTGCTGGACACATGAATATTCAGTTAAACACTGTTTCCCAGCTCCCCTTTCAGATAACGTGGCCAGTGGATATGAAAAGAGAGAGGAGGCTCCTTCGAATTTATGTCCTTAAAAGGAAGCTGCTCGGTGTTCCTCGCTTCCTCTTCGTTCAGACTTGGTGGTGAGCTAGTTTCAACCATGCAGAAAAGAAAAATACTTCAGGAGGATTTGGGAGTAACATGGTAGAAGGGTCCCCGGATGACTCTGAAACAGAGCTACCCACCCTCTTGGACTGTTAAATGACAGAAAAATAAATTTCTATTTTACTTGAGCCTTTGTATTCAGCATTATCTTTGTTACAATAATTTAACCTCTCACCCAAGAATTCATTATTATTTAACTCTTTAAAATTACATTGAGAGAAGTAAAATTTCATTTTTAAAAACAAATTTAGTTAGTCTCTGAAGTACCTGGATGACAGTATCTAATGCACATTTCTTGAGTTGTTTTACAGGCTGAAAACTCACACCACATGGAAGATATTAACTACCTGATGGCCTCCTAGAGCCTAAGGACTGATAATGTTAACCCCTGTGACATTACTCTATTACCTCACCAATAACTGATCAGAGCATTGTGCACAACCCGATCACACACTCTGCAAACCTCCTTCCTCACTTGGGCTTTAAAAATGCTTTCCTGAACCTTATTGGGGAGTTTGGGCTTTCTGAGCACAGGTTGTCCTGAACTCCTTGCTTGGCGCCCTGCAGGAAGCACTGTACTTTCCTTCCTCACAACCCCAGGTCAGTAGATTGACTTCACCATGCTCAGGCAAGTGGACCCAAGTTTGGTTTGGTAACAGGAGAAATTGTTAATTGAACCCCATATCCATTTTCCTTGCTTACTTGGTATTAGAACATTTAGCTAGGCATACATAAAGATGACATTTTCCAGCCCTGTTTATAGTTCATGTGGCTTGTGTGGCTAAGCTCTGGCTAATGGAATGTAAGTGGGAATCTCCTTGTTGGCAGTTTCTGGGAACCTCTTAAGAGAAACCTGGAGCTTGCTCTTGGCTCTTCCTACAGGCCCTTCTGCATGCTGCTGCTGAAATATAGATGCCACCTTGGACCTGAGTATGAGGGTGTGTATCAGTTAGAGCTCTCCAGAGAAGCAGAAGCAAGAGGATCTATCTATCTATCTGTATTTATATTTATTTAATCACCACGTGTCCAACAAATATAAATGAAGTACCTAGTACATCCAAATTATTATATTAGGCTCACTATGGGCTACAAAATGAAAACCTTACCTTCAGAGAATTTACCATTAGCATCAGACGTAGTATTAACAAATTGACATTAGTAAATAACCACAACTATTCAAAGAGAAAGTTTTGGCATTATACTGTCCTTAATTTTTCAAGTCCTTCATGAATATCTCTTAAAATTCTACAAAATAGTATACACTTATATTTATAGTTTGTATTATAAAATCTGATCTATAGAAATATTCTGAACTGGCAATGAGTTTGAAAAATGGATTAATCTCTGTGTTACATTTCAGCCTAGATTGTTCAATCCAGTACCACTGAGCAGTCAACAAGCACAACATGTGGTTACATAAAACCCTCAGGAAAACCTCCTACAGGAGTGGGCAAATTCCTCACAGATCTTTGTTCTTCTCACGAGAAGCAGATGGGATCAGTAGACCATGACGATTGTCTACTGCTATTTAGCAACATAGAGTAAATTTTTCTGTGTTGCTTCCAAAAAAAGAATAAGCTGTATATCTGCACCAAGGAAGAGAAACTTGTGAGCCCTACAATATATAATATACAGTATATATTATATTATATATATTTCTTCATAAATAGGAGAAATTGATCTCTTAGGATTCCAAATAAGGGAAAATGAGGTTGTCATTGGTTGCTAGTATGTGCCAACAATTTCTACCCTAGGAAAAGTAATAAAAGGCCGAGGTAGGGGAATTGCCTGGCAGTCCACTGGTTAGCACTCACTGCTTTTACTGCCATGGCCCAGGTTCAGTTCCTGGTCAAGGAACTAAGATCCCAAAAGCCGTGCAGCTTGGGAAAAAAAAAAAAAAAGCAGGACAATACCCAAGCACTTCATAACCAAGCAAACCCTCCCAAAGGGATCCAGAACATTTTATCAAGAGTTTCACCTTTGGTGAAGGGTTGAAAGCCTTCGAGGTAAAAGAATTAGAATGTAATTAATGGAAAAAGATGGAAAGCATCCTTAATTTGGGAGGACTCCAAAACTTCATAAAAAATGCCCTCTTTGTATTTTAAATTATATATTTAACCTTTCATTTCCACTTTGTTAGCAATGTGGAAAGAATGTTAAATCTAGTACTGATGTGAAAGGAACAAAAGAGCTTGGATTCTAGACCCAAACTGGATTCAAATTTCAGCTCTATCACTTACTGACTGTGTGGTCTTGGGAAGTGGGCCTCAGTTTCCTTATCTACAAAATGGACAGAATAATAGCAGTCACCTCATAAGGCTCTTCTAAGGAATATGTAAATTAACACATATTCACTTAGAAAAGTAGTTGGCACAGAGTAAAGATTATACAAAACCTCTTAGTGTTATAAATACTTTGGCATCATTTGGGAAGGGGGACATGGTATTCTGTTACCTTGCCGAATATTAAGATTGATTGGAATTCTATCAAATTTTTAAACGCCCAGCAGAATATTTATGGGCCTTCCCCTTTTCCTGCAGTTTTTCTGGCATCAGGTCACCTGTTCTGTTATGGTTAGGCCTTGGAGGTAAAGGAAAAGGGATACAAAGATTGTCCAGAAAAGGCCCTCTTCTTATGCAGTGAGACCAAGAGTGCAAGGGTATCATATCAGATACGATTCTATACATTCCTGCTATTCCTACCTCACTGCAATTTTTCCTTGTGCTGCTGCTGCTGCTGCTGCTAAGTTGCTTCAGTCGTGTCTGACTCTGTGCGACCCCATAGACGGCTGCCCACCAGGCTCCCCCATCCCTGGGATTCTCCAGGCAAGAACACTGGCGTGGGTTGCCATTTCCTTCTCCAATGCATGAAAGTGAAAAGTGAAAGTGAAGTTGCTCAGTTGTGTCCGACTCCCAGCGACCCCATGGACTGCAGCCTACCAGGCTCCTCCGTCCATGGGATTTTCCAGGCAAGAGTACAAGCCATCAGAGGACAACCAGTAAATAGGACTGGTAGTAGGAACATCATCTTACTGTGTACCATGCAGTGGGCTAGGTGCTTTAAATATTGTATACCACTTAATTCTCACAAAAATGCTCTAATGTAGGTGCTGTTGCGAGAGGGGATGTTGCATGATGATTTGACTGAGGGCTTTAGAGGCAGGCTTGCCTGGGATTGTACCCTGGCCCTGTCATTGACTGGCTGTGTCTTGTGTGCATGCTCAGTTGCTTAGTCATGTCCAACACATTACAACCCCATGGACTGTAGCCCACCCAGCTCCTCTGTCCATGGGATTTTCCCAGCAAGAATACTGGAGTGGGTTGCCATGCCCTCCTCCAGGAGATCCTCCCAACCCAGGGACAGAATCTGTGTCTCCCACATCTGCTGCACTTCAGGGAGATTCTTTACTGCTGAGCCACTGGGGAAGCCCAGCTGGCTGTGTCATCATGGGCAAATTACCTAAACTTTCTCACCCACAGAATTAGGATAATGATAGGACTTATCTCACAGGGTTTTGGGGTGAGCATTTCATGAATTAATACATATAATGTCCTCCAATTTGGACTGGTTTCGAATGTGGACTCTTGACGCCAGGCTACTTGAGTTTACATCTCAGCTCCATTACTTAGGAGCTAAGTGGCCCTGGACAAGGTTTCCTCCTCTGTAAAATGAATGTGGCCGGAAGAGTACCTAACTTAAACAGCTTTTATGAGGATTTAATTAGTTACATCTGTAAAGTACTTTGAGCAGGGACTGGCAATAATAAACTCTCTCTCTTATCTCTTAGGACTCCAGCTACGCAAGTTAAACCTATTCTCTGTGTTCCATTTATCTTTTTCTCTCTTTTTCATCCCTTTTGGCGCTTAAGTCAGAGTACTTTCTTCTGATCTTTCTTCCAATTCGTTAAAACAAAAAATAAATATTTATAGGTACTTTGTTGTCTAAATACATAACTCTGTGCACTCTCAAAATAAAAAATAACTGAATAAATGAGTAAATACTCTGTACATAGCAAGTATTTGACACGCATTTGTTGTACTTATTAACTGCTATATAATATGAGAGGAAACTGAAACTTGAGGAGATCAAATAACTTTTCAAGGTTATATAGCTGGCGAGTGATGCAGCCAGTATTTAGACTCAGAGTCCAGACCTGAGTCTGGATTAAAGTAATTATTTTAATTTTCATACTATGTTACTATTGCTGGAAAACTAGTAGGGCACTGCAGATATTTGGTGATTTACCTTCTTTTCGAGGGTGGATACTGGCTTTGTTACCTAGTGTGTGTGTATATGTGTGTATATTTTAAGGGCTTTGTTGGGGTAGGGGGTGTCATTTCAACCTAATCCACCCTACCTACATCATCCTTAATTTTGCCCCAAATACCTAATTCCCAATTAGAAAGCTTAATTCTTACCTATCATTCTGCATATGCGAACAGTGGGAGTTCCCCACTCAGAAGAGCAGAGCAGTGAAACTAACCATTCTTGGGCAAGCAGCCTGTGTTTCCAGAATTAACCTCATGCTGCTGCCATCATGAGCCCTTGGGCTGAGATGTGACTCTGGTGGAGGAAATTAATGAATCACCACTAAGTTTTCTTGTTAGTCTTTAGCTATTTGGAGCGGCACCACTTTAAATAATTAATGAAATTTGAATGAAAAAAATAAAAGAATTAGTGAGTTCTTTTTTTTGCTGATAAAGCCAGGATGCATCAATATAAACTAGCTAAGAAGGAAGAGAGGAAAAACTTGGAGATGATTTTCTAGGAATAGTTCTACTTAACTAAAAGGCTCAGATAGCAGGAAACAAATATAAAACTGGAATGGTAGTAGTCTATAAAGAAAGCATAATTATTATTTTGTTCAACCATCCACTTCCTGTCAAATACACACAGATACACAAACATTCTTTTTACAGTAAGTTCAATTATTTCATTTTGTCCCCATTAGCTTTTTTTTTTTTTTTACCAGTTTATTCTTCCCCTAAAATATCATCTATTCTATCCGTTTTGATGACCACATCTACAGGTGACATCTGAATTTTCATGTTGTGTGTCTAACATTTGTAACTACTTTTTAGGAATATCTGCATATTATCCTGCCATCAGCCCAAATAAACTATATTTAAAAGTAAACATAATTCCACTTCTATCTAGGACAGAGAGCTGAAAAGAATATTATTTCCACCTTAATAAAAAGAAAAGAGAAAACAAGGTAATAAACATAATCATTCCTTTTCTTCAGCCCATCAAACGACTGATATCACAGGGCAAAAAAAAAGTACACTGAAATCAAAAGAAAGACAGAAACCTCCAAGGATAGAGAAGCTGAGAACATTGTCTCACTTGTAGCAGAGCACAAAAGGAAGTAACTCCAGGTGCAGCACAAGCAGGTAAGAAGGCTACAGATAATTTGGGTTTTTTTTGGGAATTGCTAAAGTCTAGTGTGGGCTAGTGAAAGAATTTAGAACCCCTGGAAGCTGCAGACACCAAGGGAGATCACAGCCACCTGCAGGTTCTTCTCCATGAATACCCACTGATTGTATCAGTATACATAGTGGAGAATACATGGTGTCTGAATGGGGCCATTCTGTAGGGACAGGAAACATTTACAGATGAGCATCAGTGACCCCATGGTGGGGGAAAAAAGAAGTCACAGAGGACTAAATAGCTTGAACATCATGTACACACATGTGTTCGTGTTTGGGAAGGAAATTGGAGGAGGCAGGAGAGGGACATGAATTTTCAGTTTGCCTTGGAGATGAAAGTTTTAGGTATCAGCTATACTGTGACTCTTTTTTTTCTTCAATAATGCTCTATAATGAAAGTTGGTGGTTGTTAAAACCATGATGGGAAGAAGCAGTGTGAAATCAAGACTGAGAAGCAGTTGAGACCAAAGTGTGGCAGCTTTTCTATGTAGCTGTTTCCTTCTCAGCAAAAGCCTTATCCATCACCCCTACCCACTCCACTTGCTCCCTTAGACTTACATGTCAATTTCTACCTACACTTCTTGTGCCAAGTGTAGTTTATGAAATTCTTGTCTTATTACCTGCAATGTGAACCATCTCTTCCTCCCTTGTCTGACTGCCCCCTGGGTTTTCATCCCACCACAGTGCATGGGGGCAGGGCACCAAATAAAAGTGTGGGAGTGTTCTCAGGTTTGCTTTATCTGGTTGATGGCTGTCTCTGGACCAGACGCCATCTTTTACTGACACTTGACACAGATACCAGTCTCCCATTTCTGAGATAGCACAGTGTCATATGCCCTGTTTTCTTTTGTTCGCTTAGAGAACAGTTTCTACCACCCAAGTCACTGGGTCATAATAAAGTTCCAAATCTTTTCTACATTCTAAAATCAAAACTTTGTGCCTATGTTAACCACTGGCTTCAATTAACAGCTTTGTTTTAAAAACAAACAAAACCTGTATTTTAAAATAGAATTGGTCTTGGGGGAAGATGAACTCAAAGAAAAATGTATTTGGAGTTTAACCATACAACTGACAAAACAGTTTAAAAGTCACATGAAGACTGTAGAGAACCCACTTGTGGACACAGATGGGGAAAGAGAGAGTGGGATGAATTGAGAGAATAGCACTGAAACATACGCATTGCCGTGTGTAAGACAGAGAGCTAGTGGGAAGTTACTGTGTAACACATGGAGCTCAACCCAGTGCCCTGGGACAGCCTAGAGAGGTGGTTGCGACTCAAGCGGGAAGGCATATACGTATACCTATGACTGACTCATATTGTTGTATGGCAGAAACCAACACAACATTGTAAAGCAATTTTCCTCCAATTAAAGATAATTAAAAAAAAAAAAGTCACTTGAAGTATAAGCAATCAAAAACATACCATTGCTCACCAAACCTAAATGGCTACATGAACCTCTACCTGTAGGGAAGAACAGAAAAATTATGGTAGAAAGAAAGAGAATAAAGAATGGGGACCTATGTTTCTTTGGTTTAACCTCAGATGTGGGGAAAATTTGATTTGAAGGAAAATATATTTAAAACTTTTCACTTATGCTGCAGTTACACATTGGATTTTGGTGTGCGTTGGGGGAAAAAGATGCATTTTGATCCATTCAGTTCATTCTCAAGACTAGACACAGCATGATTTGAAGGTAACTAGAAAGATCTCATATTTCCAAATAATCCTTTTTATTCTTGGGACAAAAATATATCAGAATAACCCCTAGAAAGTATTTTCCTAGAATTCCCTGACAGGTAAGTTTCAGCATCGCCACCTGTCATATGGACTGTGGCTGTTCCTTTAATTGATTAATTAAGTCTCTAATTTCCCCTCTTTTCTGGGTCTTGTTAGCTCAGGGCAGTCAGTCACTTAGATTTCAGCATGGCTTGGTTCTGCAGTGAAATTTCAGTATATAAATTATCCAGAGTGATCGGAGTACAGTCTGGCTACTTAAACCAGTTTGATACTTCTTAACTCATTAAATCCAGTTTTAACTGTTATTCAAAATTCATTGCCAGGTCAGTTGGTGATTCAGCTCTGTTCTGGCCACTAGGCACTGCCCTTGGTCACAACTGAAAACAGCTTTCCCTCTGCAACTTCAGGATATGACTTGAACAGTTCTCTTTAGAGTCTATCCTAAATCTCTTTATCAAATTTCTCATCTCAAGAGCCCTAGGCCTATTCAGGTGACATGACTGAAGCTGCTTCTTCATCTTTCTAAGCCTTATCTAGATAATGTATCTGTATAAAGCTAATATATTTCTCCCCGTGGACTCTCCTGGCAGCCTTATAACCTACTATTTCCACTTTGGTTTCCCATGCTTCTTTCCCCAAGTGAGAACTTTCCCCAAGTGTGTCTAAGTAACTTCTACCTTTCATTTTTCCATCTTTTCCTCTTATAGTTATAACAGAATCTTCATCCTATCCTTCTTGATAAAACATAAAACCCATTTACACTTCAATTATTCTTTCTCCCATATGGATAAGAGTGCCATATTCTTTTCATACTGTTCATGGAGTTCTCAAGGCAAGAATACTGAAGTGGTCTTCCATTCCCTTCTCTAGTTCCATAAAAACATCTCCATCTGCTTTATTGAGTACGCCAAAGCCTTTTGACTGTGTGGATCACAACAAACTGGAAAAATCTTCAAGAGATGGGAATACCAGACCACCTTACCTACCTCCTGAGAAATCTATACGTAGGTCAGGAAGCAACAGTTAGAACTGAACATGGGACAACAGACTGTTTCCAAATTGGGAAAGGAGTGCATCAAGGCTGTATATTGTCACCCTGCTTATTTAACTTATCATGCGAAATGCCAGGCTGGATGAAGCACAAGCTGGAATCAAGATTCACAGGAAAAATATCAATAATCTCAGATATGCAGATGACACCACCCTTATGGTAGAAAATGAAGAGGAATTGAAAAGCCCCTTGATGAAAGTGAAAGAGGAGAATGAAAAAGTTGGCTTGAAACTCAACATTCAAAAAACTAAGATCATGGCATCCAGTCCCATCACTTCTTGGCAAATAGATGCGGAAACATGGAAACAGTGACAGAGTCTCTTTTCTTGGGCTCCAAAATCACTGCAGATGGTGACTGTGGCCATGAAATTAAAAGACGCTTACTCCTTGGAAGGAAAGTTATGACCAACAAGACAGCATATTAAAAAAACAGAAACATTACTTTGCCAACAAAGGTCCATCCAGTCAAGGCTATGGTTTTTCCAGTAATCATGTATGGATGTGAGAGTTGGACTATAAAGAAAGCTGAGAGCCGAAGAATTGATGCTTTTGAAGTGTGGTGTTGGAGAAGACTCTTGAGAGTCCCTCGGACTGCAAGGAGATCCAACCAGTCCATCCTAAAGGAAATCAGTCCTGAATATTCATTGGAAGGACTGATGTTGAAGCTGAAACTCCAATACTTTGGCCACTTAATGCAAAGAACTGACTTATTGGAAAGGATCCTGATGCTGGGAAAGATTGAAGGCAGGAGGAGAAGGGGAAAACAGAGGATGAAATGGTTGGATGGCATCACCAACTCAATGGACATGCGTTTGAGCAAGCTCCGGGAGTTGGTGATGGACAGGGAAGCCTGGCATGCTGCAGTAAATGGGGTTGCAAAGAGTCAGACATGATTGAGCAACTGAACTGAACTGAACCATATCCTTAAATCTACACATTCACTGGGGAAGGGTTATGTTTTTTTAGTCACAACTTTAATTATAAAAAACCTGTTAAGTCAAGATTGCTTTACATTTGGGCATCTGATTAAGAAGGGAAGACTCTATCATCGGGCATGGACTAGGATCATGATGCAGAGATGCTTAGGAACCACAAGGGAGAGTATAGTAATTCATTAAGTCCCATATAAAATACAGCTCCAGAATTTGGGGATGTGATCACGGGAAGGTTAGCTTCTGATAAACAGAAAAAAAGTTGGATAGGACTGCATCTGCAGAAATGACACACTTTCACTGATTTAATACGATGTCCCAGATGGAGCCATTGTTTCTTAGCTCAATTAAGAAATTCTTTGGATTTCTCAAAAAAAAAAAAACTGTAGTCCACCCAGTGATATTGTCAAATGCCTCAGATTTCTGTTGTGCTGTCATAACAGGAGGATTGGAAGTCTGCCTTAGACCTTAGGAAAGGAAAGCCAGAGAGCAAACTGATATTAGTTTTACCCAGGATCCCCTGATGGCAGGACACTTGACTTCAGGGGACCAATGTCAAATATTTAGTTAGAATATACCTAGAATAGAGCAGGGGCAAGCTACACTTAATTTTATAAAAATAGCAGTAATTACACCTAACTATTTTTGTTGTTATTATTTTCACCATGTGTTGCAGGAGGCAGAGAGAACTAGGAAGAGGAGTGGATAAGAATGTCATGAATGGGGAGACTAATGTACATTTAGTGCCAGATAGGAAAATAAATTGCTAAATGGAAGTTTTAAGGGACAGGCAGCTCAGGAGTGGATGAAAAGAAAGACTAGGAAAAAGGCAAGGTTGACCTACTGATAAGAGAAAGTAAGGATGAGGCATAATCACAAGGGAGTGCATTTGTAGATAACAGCTGAATCTAAATGCCTGAATGAAGAGGAAAATTGGAAGAAGACATCCCGTGTAGAACTTGCCATAGTAAGCATTTTTTCCCCATGAAGTTGATACTTTGTGATGTCAAGCAATTGAGGGGTGAGTATTTAGAACCAACATATAAGATAGGGAATAGCATGTGATTAGTTGGAAGTATTAAATAAGATATCAAGACATTACATAAATGCTGCAAAAACTTTGTTACTTAATACAATCAATATGTTCAGGGTCTCAAAATTTTAGCCTTTGGGCCCTACCTTTATCATCTTTGCCATATCCTCATACCATTTGTATGTTGTTTCATGTAATTCTTAAAACAATTTTTTCTCACTTTAGCTTCATCCTAAGCAATAGTATCTGTAGCCCCATGAGTTTGATAAGCTAGTTGTATCATTTTCTAACATACATTAGCATAAATGTATAACCTTAAAAATAAAAATTCTTCATCCATGCAACAGCTGAAATCAACTGGTGTACAACTGGTGATCACAGATCCTATTCTGAGAAATCCTAAGACATATGTATTTTGCTTGTCTACAGTGATGTTGTGGTTTAGTGTGTAAGAAAGGAAGTACTAAATGCAGTTTATGAGTCACTTTTTCTTCAAGTTCGTTGCCTTTTGAGAGGGAAAAAAATGGAGGAAAAATATAATATCTTTAATTTCCTCCAGTTAACGAGTGGCTCGGGGGTTTATTTTTAAATTATTGAAAACACCAGATTGCTCAAAGTGTAAGGCATGGGGTAGCCATTTGTAAGAGGGCTTTAAGTTGATAGAAGAGAAATCTCTCCCCTGGTATGGAAGGGACTGTACATCAGCTGAGAGGCAGATAGAGCTGTTGCTCTTCAATACACTAAGTATGCTTTTATTCAAGCTACAACCCACGAAAAAGAAAAGCTATGGATGGGAATGAACAGTGTACCTGTTGAGAGACAGACTCTCTTTGGAGAAAACATTTATATTCAAGTATCCTGGTGGGCTTCCGGGTGGCACTAGTGGTAGGAACCCTCCTGTCAAAGCAGGAGATCCAAGAGATGCGGGTTCCATCCCTGGGTGGGGAAGATCCTCTGGAGGAGGCATGGCAACCCACCCCAGTATTCTTGCCTGGAGAATCCCCGTGGACAGAGGAGCCTGGAGGGCTACAGTCCATAGGGTCTCAAGGAGTTGGACATGACTGAAGTGACTTAGCAGGCACGCATGCACCCTCATACTATGAGGAACAGGTAAAGATCCTTCCTACCTGGACCCACAACACACATCATTACTTTATTTCTGCCAAGATGTCACACCAACATTTTGTCTCCCAATTGGATTTACCACTAAGAGAAAGAAGTTGGAGCAAATAGCCAATGCTGACATCTGGGTAGATATAAATTCTATAAATTCTGAAATTGGCAGCTGCTGTGGAAAATCATGTGGTAGCTCCTCAAAAAGCTAAACATAAAATTACCATATGCCCAGGTAGGGTACCATATGCCAGCAGGTCAACTCCAAGGTATGTAGTCAAAAGGATTTAATGCAGGTACCCAAATAGATGCTCTTACTTAAATGTCTACGGTAGTACTATTCACAATAGCCCGAGAGTGGCATTGAAAGTGAAAGTCGCTCAGTCGTGGCCGACTCTTTGCAATCCCGTGGACTGTACAGTCCATGGAATTCTCCAGGCCAGAATATTGGAGTGGGTAGCCTTTCCCTTCTCCAAGGGATCTTCCCAAACAAGGGATCAAACCCAGGTCT
Organism: Bos indicus; assembly: GCF_029378745.1. Classification (NCBI taxonomy): domain Eukaryota; kingdom Metazoa; phylum Chordata; class Mammalia; order Artiodactyla; family Bovidae; genus Bos; species Bos indicus. The sequence continues at coordinate 61,314,297 of NC_091773.1, forward strand.
CCCACATTGCAGGCAGATTCTTGACCAGCTGAGCCACAAGGGAAGTTATTGATGAATAAATGGATAAACAAAATGTAGTACATGAATACAGTGAAATACTATTCAGCCGTAAGAGAAATAAAGCACTGGTGTGTGCTATGATGTAGATAAACCTCAGAAACATGTTGCTAGGTGAAAGAAGCCAGACACACAAGGTCATATATTGTATGATTCCATTTATATTAAATACCCAGAATAGGAAAATTCATAAAGACAAAAAGCATATTGGTGCTTACCTCAGGCTGAAGAGAGGTAGTGGTAAATGACTATTAATGAGCATGGGTTTTCTTTCTTTTTAATAGGATTTTTTAAATTTAAATTAACTTATTTTTGTTTAAGTTTATGTCTGCACTGGGTCTTCATTGCTGTGCTCGGGCTTTCACGAGTTGGCGTGAGCAGGGGCTACTCCCTAGTCGCACAGCACAGGCTCTAGGGCTCACAGGCTTCAGTAGTTGTGGTACATGGGCTTAGTTGTCCCACAGCATGTGGAATCTCCCCAGATGAAGCACCAAACCCATGTCCCCTGCACTGGCAGGCAGATTCTTAACCACTGGACCACCAGGAAAGTCCCTTTTTCTTTTGGGGTGATGAAAACCTTTTGGAACTTGATAGAGGTAGTGACTGCGCAACATTGTGAACATACTAACTGCCAGAACTGTACACTTCAAACTGGTTGTTTTGATGTTATGTGGATTTAACCTCAGTTTAAAACAAAAGCCATTGATGATTATTACTTAATGATCTGACATGCAAATTTGAAGCCAGAATCAACAGAATGCAGCATTCTTATTTCCATAATTTCTGATGACATATACAGTTCATTGAATTGAAATAATTTTTCAAAGTATAAAAATCTATCTTTTCAGGGGAATCCTTTTTATGAGTGTGTATGCTCAAAGTTTAGCTGATATCTGTTAAATAGCAGTTTAAATTATTTAGTGTTGTTTCCCCATAACTGATAAAGAATTGATTCAGAACAAGTGACATCAATTTGAACATGACTGGCTGACCGAAGTGACTAGGAGATCCTGGGGAAATTGATAGTGTTAGGTGATGAAGCTGATAGATCTGTGGCCATGCAGCTGACAGCTTAGAAACTATAGAAGTGTATCTACTATTCTGAGGAGTGCTAATTAGAGCCAAGGAGAATCAAGAGGAGTGCTTTAGAAGAGTTATATACATCACTCTACCGAAAACAGGTGAATCTGCCAAGAGAGCAGGTTCTATTCCCAGGGATACAGAATTGGGGTAGAAAAGCTAATAATCCTAACAGGGAAGATGTGCTTTCTAGTCTATGAAGTCAGTCTCATTAACTTACACACAAAGGAATGCCTTAAATGAGCCAACTGAACCTCTGATTTAAAGGGATTAACTTTAAATTTGCTCTTTTCTGTACCTGGCCTCATTTCCCAAACTAGTTAAAAGTTATTATCACCCTAAGAATGATTTTTGAACTGTGTTACATGCACATCTTGATAACGTGCTAATGTTTCCATCAGTCAGTTCAGTCGCTCAGTCATATCTGACTCTTTGTGATCCCATGGACTGCAGCACGCCCAGGCTTCCCTGTCCATCACCAGCTCCCGGAGCTTACTCAAACTCATGTTCATCGAGTCGGTGATATCCAACCGTCTCATCCTCTGTCATCCCCTTCTCTTCCCACCTTCAATCTTTCCCAGCATCAGGGCTTTTCAAATGAGTCAGTTCTTTGCATCAGGTGGCCAAAGTATTGGAGTTTCAGCTTCAGCATCAGTCCTTCCAATGAATATTCAGGACTGATTTCCTTTAGGATGGACTGGTTGGATCTCCTTGCAGTCCAAGGGACTCTCAAGAGTCTTCTCCAGCACCACGGTTCAAAAGCATCACTTCTTCAGTGCTCAGCTTTCTTTATAGTCCAACTCTCACATCCATACATGACTACTGGAAAAACCACAGCCTTGACGAGACCGACCTTTGTTGTTAAAGTAATGTCTCTGCTTTTTAATATGCTGTCTTAGTTGGTCATACCTTTCTTCCAAGGAGCAAGCGTCTTTTAATTTCATGACTGCAGTGATTTTGGAGCCCAAAAATAAAGTCACTCACCATTTGCATTGTTTCCACATCTATTTGCCATGAAGTGATGGGACTAGATGCCATGACTTAATTTTTTGAATATTGAGTTTCAAGCCAACTTTTTCATTCCCCTCTTTCACTTTCATCAAGAGGCTCTTTAGCTCCTCTTCACTTTCTGCCATAAGGGTGGTGTCATCTGTAAATCTAAGGTTATTGACATTTCTCCCGGAAAACTTGATTCCAGCTTGTGCTTCATCCAGCCTGGCATTTCACATGATGTACTCTGCATATAAGTTAAATAAGCAGGGTGTCAATATACAGCCTTGACGGCACTCCTTTCCCAATTTGGAACCAGTCTGTTGTTCCATGTCCGGCTCTAACTGTTACTTCTTGACCTGCATACAGATTTCTCAGGAGGCAAGTAAGGTGGCCTGGTATTTCCATCTCTTGAAGAATTTTCCAGTTTGTTGTGATCCACACAGTCAAAGGCTTTGGCATAACAGAAGTAGATGTTTTTCTGGAACTCTCTTGTTTTTTCAATGATCCAAGAAATGTTGGCAATTTGATCTCTGGTTCCTCTGCCTTTTCTAAATCCAGCTTGAATATCTGGAAGTTCATGGTTCATGTACTGTTGAAGCCTGGCTTTGAGATTTTTGAGCATTACTTTGCTAGCATGTGAGATGAGTGCAATTGTGCAGTAGTTTGAGCATTCTTTGGCATTGTCTTTCTTTGGGATTGGAATGAAAACTGACCTTTTCCAATCCTATGGCCACTGCTGAGTTTTCCAAATTTGCTGGCATATTGAGTGCAGCACTTTCACAGCATCATCTTTTAGGATTTTAAATAGCTCAACTGGAATTCCATCACCTCCACTAGCTTTGTTCATAGTGATGCTTCCTAAGGCCAACTTGACTTCGCATTCCAGGATATCTTACTCTAGGTGAGTGATCACACCATTGTGATTATCTTGGTCATGAAGATCTTTTTTGTATAGTTCTGTGTATTCTTGCCACCTCTTCTTAATACCTTCTGCTTCTGTTAGGTCCGTACCATTTCTGTCCTTTATTGTGCCCATCTTTGCATGAAATGTTCCCTTGGTATCTCTAATTTTCTTGAAGAGATCTCTAGTCTTTCCCATTCTGTTGTTTTCCTCAATTCCCTTCCATTGATCACTGAAGAAGGCTTTCTTATCTCTCCTTGCTATTCTTTGAAACTCTGCATTCAAATGGGTATATCTTTCCTTTTCTCCTTTACTTTTTGCTTCTCTTCTTTTCACAGCTATTTGTAAGCCCTCCTCAGACAGCCATTTTGCTTTTTTGCATTTCTTTTCCATGGGGATGGTCCTGATCCCTGTCTCCTGTACAATGTCATGAACCTCTGTCCATAGTTTTATTACTTCAGGCACTCTGTCTATCAGATCTAATCCCTTGAATCTATTTGTCACTTCCACTATAATTTTAAGGTATTTGATTTAGGTCATACCTGAAAGGTCTAGTGGTTTTCCCTACTATATTCAATGTAAGTCTGAATTTGGCAATAAGGGGTTCATGATCTGAGCTATAGTCAGCTCCTGGTCTTGTTTTTATTGACTGTATAGAGCTTCTCCACCTTCAGCTACAAAGAATATAATCAATCTGATTTCAGTATTGACCATCTGGCGATGTCCATGTGTAGAGTCTTCTCTTGTATTGTTGGAAGAGTGTGTTTTCTATGACCAATGCATTTTCTTGGCAAAACTCTGTTAGCCTTTGCCCTGCTTCATTTTGTACTCCGAGGCCAAATTTGGCCATTACTCCAGCTATCTCTTGACTTCCTACTTTTGCATTCCAGTCCCCTATAATGGAAAGGACATCTTTTTCTGGTGTTAGTTCTAGAAGGTCTTGTAGGTCTTCATAGAACCATTGAACTTCAGCTTCTTCAGCATTACTGGTCGGGGCATAGACTTGGATTACTGTGATATTGAATGGTTTGCCTTGGAAATGAACAGAGATCATTCTGTCATTTTTGAGATTGCATCCAAGTACTGCATTTCAGACTTTTAGAAGAAATGAGGGCTACCCCATTTCTTCTAAGGGATTCTTGCCTACAGCAGTAGATGTAATGGTCATCTGAGTTAAATTCACCCATTCCAGTCCATTTCAGTTCACTGATTCCTAAAATGTCAATGTTCACTCTTGCCATCTCCTACTTGACCACTTTCAATTTACCTTGATTCGTGGACCTGACATTTCAGGTTTGTATGTAGTATTGCTCTTTACAGCATTGGACTTTACTTCCATCACGAATCACATCCACAACTGAGTATTGTTTTTGCTTTGACTCTGTCTCTTCATTCTTTCTGGAGTTATTTCTCCACTGTTCTCCAGTAGCATATTGGGCACCTATCAACCTGGGGAGTTCATCTTTCAGTGTCCTATCTTTTTGTCATAACGTAAAATAATTTTTCCATAACATAACATAATGTTTCCTTATGTTTAGGCAATCGCACTAATTTGTAAGAGTCTAGTTTACTTACCAAAAAAAAAAAAAAAAAGAGCTTATAATGATGATTACTACAGATGGAACAATATCACCCAAAATAGCCAGGTAATAAATATATTAGTTTATCCTTTGGTGTGGGGTAGGGGATGCTTAGATTGAAACTCAAACCAAGTCTTGCATCAGTTAGTATGTTTTTTTGGCTGTAAGTATTCAGAAAATCAAATTAACAGTGGCTTTAACCAGTAGGGATTTATTTGTCTCTAGAATTAGAAGACAAGAGGTCAGATCTCCTGCTGAATGATGTCATCAGATACCTTGGCCTTTTCTATCTTTCTGTTCCCTCATACTTAGCCTCACACCTTGAACCTCACACTTTGGACTCACATATCATGGTCATAATATGTCTACCACAGTAACAGATACCACAGTCACATTTAAAACATAAAAGAAAGATGGGTGAGGGTGGGAAGGAACAAGGTGGCATCAACGAAATTTCTCTGTTTTTAGGAAAGAAAAGCTTTCCTGGAAGCCTCATAGTAGATCCTTGTTTAGGCCATGTTGGCCAGAATGGGTCACATGGCCAGCTGCAAGTGTAAGGCCAGTAGAAAGAAAATATTTTGCATTTCTAACCTCTCCAGTAGAGAGTTGGGAATGAAGAAGAGGAGGGGAGTGGGATTTAGGCTGGTTGTATTTTACTGTTTGCCAAACTTTTTCTTGTACAAACATTAAAAAGATTCTTAGGTGAGGAAATAAAATAACTGATTTTATGGGTAATAAACAAGAATGTGGACACTGTACAGCTCCTCTTCCAACTGTCTTAATCTAGGAAGGTGTGAGGTTGCTTAAATTTCCACTTCATTTCAGAAAAAAAGAAAACATATTCTAACTTAAGTAGTTTGTGGCCTTCCTTTTCAGGTCATAAAAGATCTTCATGCGTATTGACTCATTTGGTTTTCCTATACTTAAGAGAAAGACAGTGGAGACTGGGGATGATGGGGAGATGAGAAACAATTTACTCACCAAATTCAGAAATTTAACAGGTCCTGATCTGGAATTCAGGGTATTTTAGCAAAGTATTTTGTCTCTACTATTTTTCCTCCCTGTAAATGCCCAATTAAACATATACACTCACACACACACACACACACACACACACACACACACACATACAGATTATAAATAATCACCACCAGCATAGGGGAAAGAAGAAGCAATTACCTAAACCTTGGCCTGGGCAAAAGAAGGTCGTGACTGAATACCCAATGCCAGGAAAAGAGGGAAATTATTATTGCCCTAGGGAATACAAATCTCTTTTAAGTTATCACACTTGAAAAATGGATTTATGCAGCAATATTTCAGGGAACAGTGGTCAGATTTACGATGACATAAAATTCATTGAATTTACAAAAAAATTCAGCTTCCTCTTTGTTATCCACAGAACCTATCTTACCCAACCAGGCAAAATAAGCTTAACCTTGACGAATTGTCTCCCTGAAGCAAATGCTTGCATCAACTGGCAGATTTTCCCAGCTATGGATTGTAATTACTTTCTTAATTTTGAAGAACAGATTAAATGGCTGCATAAGGATCTGAATATTACCATCCACAAATTTTTCTGCTAACTGATTACTATGAGTTATCACTAAGTGGGCTTTCCATGTTTCATAAGCATTTCCTGTGCGGGTGCATCCTTTGTGATACTACACATTGCCTCTGACAAATGATTCAAAAATAAAATATGAGCCTCAAAGAAAATGAAGCCAACTGTGTGGTAGAATAGATTTCAAGGAAGAGTTTAATACCATCTTAGGGTGAGGAACTTTAAAAAATACATTTTCTGAGGCAAAAAGATAGTAGCTTTAAGGTTTGAATGTAAGTGTTAAAATAAGTTTTAGCAAAAGAACAAAAGTCTTCATAAAGTGCAATGTTTATATGTTTTGCATTTGAGCTTTAATAACTTGGGTGGCAACTATGATAGAAATAATCTGTGAATGTCACTCAAAGGCAAAATACATTCTCTTCTCCTAGGCTCAAATGCACTTCTAATCTGCTAGCCAAAGGGCATACTCTAACTATCTCTGTGGCAACCTTTTTTTTCTTCATTTATCTCAGTGTCTGAAGAAAGAACACACTGCGTACAGCTGGGTAATGCAGTTGTCTCAGACTTCAATAAATTCGCTTTTACATGCTATTTACAGATTTCTATCATATCTACAATCTCAGATATTAAGGTTAGAGATACACAGGGTCTTCATAAAGTTCTTCTCCAGATATCTGGTTATATTAATTCCCTTTGACAAACTCTTATAGTCCAATGCTTTATATTTGGAAAGAACATCCTAATCATCCCCATTTATCTTTCCAATATCCGTAAGAATGGAGTAAGCTCCAGACAGGGGAAGCATTGGCTACTATTGAAGGCACAAGAGTCTGCTGACCTTTTTTTACAATTGGAAGAAGACAGAAAATCATCTTGTGGCAAATTCCATAATAAAGAAGGACAGCCAAAGATGCAGAAGGGAGACTCAAATACTGGAAACAAGAGAAAAAAAGAGTCAGACCCACTAGCTTCCAGACTTGGAGACTAATAATAGCTAGCCCGTAAATGGTGAGCTAAGAGTGCTGGGCACTGGGATAAATACTTTTCATGCTTTGTTGTTGTCGTTTAGTCATTCAGCCATGCCCCTCTTTTGTGACCCCATGGACTGTAGCCCACCAGGCTCCTCTGTCCATGGAGTTTCCCAGGCAAGAATACTGGAGTGATTTGCCATTTCCTTCTCCAGGAGATCTTCCTGACTCAGGGATCAAACCGCATGCCCTGCATTTCCTAAACTGGCAGGCGTATTCTTTACTACTGTGCCACCTGGGAAGCCCATGATTGTCTAACAAATTATGATCATTCATTCAGTCATTCTTGATTTCATGGTGTAAGTATTTAATGGACGACTGCTTAGTGCTAGGTATTGTGCTAGTGATTGGGAAAACCAAAGTAAACAAGACCACGGGTTCCCCTTGTGGTCCAGTGGTTAAGAATCTGCCTGCCAATGCAGGGGACACAGGTTCAGTCCCTGGTCAGGGAAGATCCCACATATCTCAAGGCAGCTAAGCCGGTGCGCCAAAACAACTTAGCCAAAAATAAATAAATAAATAAATCTTAAAAAAAAAAAAAGAAAGACCAATATAAACCCTACCTTCAAAGGGTTAACTTTGTTAATCTAATGTAGTATAGAGTCCATGTTTAAGAAGTGATAATAAGTAATACATGCGCAGTATGTGTTACATACTAGGCACTTTTTTGACAAATGTTATTTCATTTAATTCTCCCAACATCCCTACCACTTTACAGATGAAGAAACTCAGTCAGAGCTAGAGGTTGAGTAATTTACCCAAGGTTATAATCCTTGTGATTGGCAAAGTCAGGAATTTGAACCCAAGTATTCACTTTCACTTTTCACTTTCATGCATTGGAGAAGGAAATGGCAACCCACTCCAGTGTTCTCGCCTGGAGAATCCCAGGGACGGGGGAGCCTGGTGGGCTGCCGTCTATGGGGTCACACAGAGTCGGACACAACTGAAGTGACTTAGCAGTAGCAGCAGCATTCTAACTTGAGGGACCATGGTCTTAATACTGCACTATTATTTCTCTTATTGAGAAATTGCTTGTTGAAATAGGTTGATTAGAGACCTCTCTCATTGACTCTCAGAACTGTTGGATAACTTTTGGATACATTTTGCTTAGAGAAAGTCCTAATGAGAAAAGAATGGAAGAGATAACATCTACTTGGGATATAGGGAAGATGGGGGTTTTGAAGGATGCAACAAAGTAGAGAAGCCAGGGAGCTGAGAATACAGCTGAGGATAAAACAAACATGGTCTACACCACTCTTGAGCACTCAGTTAGAGAAGCTCTCAGAGATTTCATAATGAGAGGCCTTCCTGACTTGTGGCGTCCAGAAAGTTTTCTCTGAGGAAATGGTGCTTGAGAAAATCTGAAGAATTTGGGACAAGCCCTTAGGATAGAAGAAAAAGTTTGTGGACATTTTGAGGCAGGATAAAGCTCAATGTGATCAAAGAACTGAGAGAAGATCAGTTGTCTGAACACAGAGATGGAGGAGTTTGGCATGAGATGGTGATGTGATGTTGGTTGAGAGAGCAGACCATGCTGAGAACGTTGGACTTTCTTTTAATGGCAATAGTCAGCTACAGAAAGGTTTTTAAATGTAGGAGAATCGTGGTGAAATCTGCTTTTTGAAAAGATTACTTTGGCGAAACAGTAGAGAACAAGTTAAAAGAAGGATAAATTTATGTAAAAAGGCCTATTAGGGAGCCACTGCTTCCTAATTGTACTTTGAGTGAAGTTTGGTGGTAGGCTAGATTGGGATGTTGACAGTGGAGATGCAGAGAAGAGGAAAGACTCAAATATAATTAGAAGATATTTAGGACTTAATCACTAATGAAAAAAGATGGAAGAGCCAGAGACATCCAAAGGTAGAAATCTAACATTTGGGTAATAGTGAGCAATGCTAGCAAGTTGCAGAGCAGACGGAAGAAGCCGGAGGTTGCATGTAGATGATGGTATGACAGGTGGGGGAGAAGGCAAGGACTGATGCCTAGGATGACAACAGGAAGAGAAGTGTGGGTGGGGAGGTTCCTAAAGCTTCTTGGCCATTTTCAAAAATACTTCTAAATATTTTACTAAAATTCACTTGAGCTCCCTGGTGCAGATATACTGATAAAGGTAGAATTTGAGCAGATATTTTTAAATGGAGAGAAGTCATTAACCAATTCATATATTCAGTTCAGTTCAGTTCAGTTGCTCAGTTGTGTCCAACTCTGCGACCCCATGAATCGCAGCACGCCAGGCCTCCCTGTTCATCACCAACTCCCAGAGTTCACTCAGACTCACGTCAGACTCAGAGTCAGTGATGCCATCCAGCCATCTCATCCTCTGTCGTCCCCTTCTCCTCCTGCCCACAATCCCTCCCAGCATCAGAGTCTTTTCCAATGAGTCAACTCTTCGCATGAGGTGGCCAAAGTACTGGAGTTTCAGCTTCAGCATCATTCCTTCCAAAGAAATCCCAGGGCTAATCTCCTTCAGAATGGACTTGTTGAATCTCCTTGCAGTCCAAGGGACTCTCAAGAGTCTTCTCCAACACCACAGTTCAAAAGCATCAATTCTTCAGTGCTCAGCTTTCTTCACAGTCCAACTCTCACATCCATACATGACCACTGGAAAAACCATAGCCTTGACTAGATGGATCTTTGTTGGCAAAGTAATGTCTCTGCTTTTGAATATGCTATCTAGGTTGGTCATAACTTTTCTTCCAAGGAGTAAGCATCTTTTAATTTCATGGCTGCAGTCACCATCTGCAGTGATTTTGGAGTCCCAAAAAAATAAAGTCTGACACTGTTTCCCCATCTATTTCCCATGAAGTGATGGGACCAGATGCCATGATCTTCATTTTCTGAATGTTAGGTTTTAAGCCAACTTTTTCACTCTCTTCTTTCACCTTCATCAAGAGGCTTTTTAGTTCCTCTTCACTTTCTGCCATAAGGGTGGTGTCATCTGCATATCTGAGGTTATTGATATTTCTCCCAGCAATCTTGATTCCAGCTTGTGCTTCTTCCAGCCCAGCGTTTCTCATGATGTACTCTGCATATAAGTTAAATGAGCAGGATGACAATATACAGCCTTGACGTACTACTTTTCCTATTTGGAACCAGTCTGTTGTTCCATGTCCAGTTCTAACTGTTGCTTCCTGACCTGCATACAGATTTCTCAAGAGGCAGGTCAGGTAGTCTGGTATTCCCATCTCCTTCAGAATTTTCCACAGTTTATTGTGAAACCCACAGTCAAAGGCTTTGTCATTGTCAATAAAGCAGAAATAGATGTTTTTCTGGAACGCCCTTGCTTTTTCGATGATCCAGCAGATGTTGGCAATTTGGTCTCTGGTTCCTCTGCCTTTTCTAAAACCAGCTTGAACATCTGGAAGTTTACGGTTCACAAGATCCTGTTAATATTTTATTTGAGCCCCTTTTTCTGGTGAATGGGGCAAGAATACTGGAGTGGGTTGCCATTCCCTTCTCCAGGAGATCTTCCCAACCCAGGGATAAACTTTGAGCTGAAATCTCTTTTACTTACTAGATCATCACTGCCAACATGGGCACTGAAAGAGCAGTGTCTATTTTACCTGAAATTCCCATACAAAAGTTTATTTATAAGACTACTATTTGAACCTTGGAAAACAATTTCTAATAGAACAAGTTATAAATCGTGAGTGAGTTCCCAAACCAGCTTGTAAAAAGTTATTTTAAGCCTTAATACAGCTAGAATAGAATATCAGGGCTTCCCTGGTAGCTCAGTTGGTAAAGAATCTGTCTGCATTGCAGGAGACCATGATTTGATTCCTGGGTTGGGAAGATCCACTGGAGAAGGGATAGCTACCCACTCCAGTATTCTTAGGCTTCACTTGTGGCTCAGTGGGTAAAGAATCCACCTGCAATGAGGGAGATCTGGATTCAATCCCTAAGTTGGGAAGATCCCCTGGAGAAGGGAAAGGCTACCCACTCCAGTATTCTGGCCTGGAGAATTCCATGGATTGTATAGTCCAGATCAGTTCAGTCACTCAGTCGTGTCTGACTCTTTGTATAATCCATGGGGTCACAAAGAGTTGGATACAACTGAGCGACTTTCACTTGCTACTTGCTTGCTACAGCTAGAATAAGAATCTATATAAATCATGTCCAAGAGATCCATCACATTTATTCAACAAGCTCCATCAAGCATCTGTTAGATTTTATTTATGTGCTGAGAAATCAATAATGAACAATACAAGGGTCTTCGCAGTCTAGTTGGAAATAAAGGGCTGAGAATAGGAGTGATGACAACAAGAAGGTTTTCTTTACTCTTCTACATTTACCCCTTTCTCATTTCCCTACCCCAAGAGTGAAAAGCAGGAACTGCCCAGGGAATATAAGAGAGTGAAATTTAGTAAAGGTAAATGTGATAGACTTTCCTTCCTGCCCCTCCTCCCCTTCCCAGATGCTGCCAGAAATTCCTTTATGCTCATTCTCTCTATGGAATCTCTTTTCCTGGACTATGTGGGGTAAATCTGTGGATCACTGGCAGGAATGCGGAGTAGGGCAGTGATTGAGCAATGAGAAAAAATAGTCAGAGAAGAGGAAAGACTCAAATATAATTAGAAGATATTTAGGACTTAATCACTAATGAAAAAAGATGGAAGAGCCAGAGACATCCAAAGGTAGAAATCTAACATTTGGGTAATAGTGAGCAATGCTAGCAAGTTGCAGAGCAGACGGAAGAAGCCGGAGGTTGCATGTAGATGATGGTATGACAGGTGGGGGAGAAGGCAAGGACTGATGCCTAGGATGACAACAGGAAGAGAAGTGTGGGTGGGGAGGTTCCTAAAGCTTCTTGGCCATTTTCAAAAATACTTCTAAATATTTTACTAAAATTCACTTGAGCTCCCTGGTGCAGATATACTGATAAAGGTAGAATTTGAGCAGATATTTTTAAATGGAGAGAAGTCATTAACCAATTCATATATTCAGTTCAGTTCAGTTCAGTTGCTCAGTTGTGTCCAACTCTGCGACCCCATGAATCGCAGCACGCCAGGCCTCCCTGTTCATCACCAACTCCCAGAGTTCACTCAGACTCACGTCAGACTCAGAGTCAGTGATGCCATCCAGCCATCTCATCCTCTGTCGTCCCCTTCTCCTCCTGCCCACAATCCCTCCCAGCATCAGAGTCTTTTCCAATGAGTCAACTCTTCGCATGAGGTGGCCAAAGTACTGGAGTTTCAGCTTCAGCATCATTCCTTCCAAAGAAATCCCAGGGCTAATCTCCTTCAGAATGGACTTGTTGAATCTCCTTGCAGTCCAAGGGACTCTCAAGAGTCTTCTCCAACACCACAGTTCAAAAGCATCAATTCTTCAGTGCTCAGCTTTCTTCACAGTCCAACTCTCACATCCATACATGACCACTGGAAAAACCATAGCCTTGACTAGATGGATCTTTGTTGGCAAAGTAATGTCTCTGCTTTTGAATATGCTATCTAGGTTGGTCATAACTTTTCTTCCAAGGAGTAAGCATCTTTTAATTTCATGGCTGCAGTCACCATCTGCAGTGATTTTGGAGTCCCAAAAAAATAAAGTCTGACACTGTTTCCCCATCTATTTCCCATGAAGTGATGGGACCAGATGCCATGATCTTCATTTTCTGAATGTTAGGTTTTAAGCCAACTTTTTCACTCTCTTCTTTCACCTTCATCAAGAGGCTTTTTAGTTCCTCTTCACTTTCTGCCATAAGGGTGGTGTCATCTGCATATCTGAGGTTATTGATATTTCTCCCAGCAATCTTGATTCCAGCTTGTGCTTCTTCCAGCCCAGCGTTTCTCATGATGTACTCTGCATATAAGTTAAATGAGCAGGATGACAATATACAGCCTTGACGTACTACTTTTCCTATTTGGAACCAGTCTGTTGTTCCATGTCCAGTTCTAACTGTTGCTTCCTGACCTGCATACAGATTTCTCAAGAGGCAGGTCAGGTAGTCTGGTATTCCCATCTCCTTCAGAATTTTCCACAGTTTATTGTGAAACCCACAGTCAAAGGCTTTGTCATTGTCAATAAAGCAGAAATAGATGTTTTTCTGGAACGCCCTTGCTTTTTCGATGATCCAGCAGATGTTGGCAATTTGGTCTCTGGTTCCTCTGCCTTTTCTAAAACCAGCTTGAACATCTGGAAGTTTACGGTTCACAAGATCCTGTTAATATTTTATTTGAGCCCCTTTTTCTGGTGAATGGGGCAAGAATACTGGAGTGGGTTGCCATTCCCTTCTCCAGGAGATCTTCCCAACCCAGGGATAAACTTTGAGCTGAAATCTCTTTTACTTACTAGATCATCACTGCCAACATGGGCACTGAAAGAGCAGTGTCTATTTTACCTGAAATTCCCATACAAAAGTTTATTTATAAGACTACTATTTGAACCTTGGAAAACAATTTCTAATAGAACAAGTTATAAATCGTGAGTGAGTTCCCAAACCAGCTTGTAAAAAGTTATTTTAAGCCTTAATACAGCTAGAATAGAATATCAGGGCTTCCCTGGTAGCTCAGTTGGTAAAGAATCTGTCTGCATTGCAGGAGACCATGATTTGATTCCTGGGTTGGGAAGATCCACTGGAGAAGGGATAGCTACCCACTCCAGTATTCTTGGGCTTCACTTGTGGCTCAGTGGGTAAAGAATCCACCTGCAATGAGGGAGATCTGGATTCAATCCCTAAGTTGGGAAGATCCCCTGGAGAAGGGAAAGGCTACCCACTCCAGTATTCTGGCCTGGAGAATTCCATGGATTGTATAGTCCAGATCAGTTCAGTCACTCAGTCGTGTCTGACTCTTTGTATAATCCATGGGGTCACAAAGAGTTGGATACAACTGAGCGACTTTCACTTGCTACTTGCTTGCTACAGCTAGAATAAGAATCTATATAAATCATGTCCAAGAGATCCATCACATTTATTCAACAAGCTCCATCAAGCATCTGTTAGATTTTATTTATGTGCTGAGAAATCAATAATGAACAATACAAGGGTCTTCGCAGTCTAGTTGGAAATAAAGGGCTGAGAATAGGAGTGATGACAACAAGAAGGTTTTCTTTACTCTTCTACGTTTACCCCTTTCTCATTTCCCTACCCCAAGAGTGAAAAGCAGGAACTGCCCAGGGAATATAAGAGAGTGAAATTTAGTAAAGGTAAATGTGATAGACTTTCCTTCCTGCCCCTCCTCCCCTTCCCAGATGCTGCCAGAAATTCCTTTATGCTCATTCTCTCTATGGAATCTCTTTTCCTGGACTATGTGGGGTAAATCTGTGGATCACTGGCAGGAATGCGGAGTAGGGCAGTGATTGAGCAATGAGAAAAAATAGTCTTGAGAAAAGCAAGTTGTTGTTCAATTGCTCAGTAATGTCTGACTCTTTGTGACCCCATGGACTGCAGCACGCCAGGCTTCTCTGTCCTTCACCATCTCCTGGAGTTTGCTTAAACTCATGTCCATTGAGTCGTTGATGCCATCCAACCATCTCATTCTCTGTCATCCCCTTCTGCTCCTGCCTTCAATCTTTCAGTCTTTTCCAATGAGTCGGCTCTTCCCATCAGGTGGCCAGAGTATTGGAACTTCAGCTTCAGCATCAGTCCTTCCAATGAATATTCAGGATTGATTTCCTTTAGGATCAGCTGGTTTGATCTCCTTGCTGCCAAGGGACTCTCAAGAGTCTTCTCCAGCACCACCATTCAAAGGCATCAAAAGCAAGAGGTGCTGTGCTTAGTCGCTCAGTCATGTTTGGAAAGCTCACTACCCTTCCCATATACCTCACTCTATATATTGTATTGATTCATGAGGCCGCTCATCTGAATCCTTTATGATAATATAAATTATTATATTAATATTATTGTTTAGTCACTAACTCATGTCCAACTCTTTTGCAACCCCATGGACTGTAGCCCAGCATTCTCCTCTGTCCATGGGGATTCTCCAGGCAAGAATACTGGGGTGGGTTGCAAAGTCCTCCTCTAGGGGTTCTTCCCAACCCAGGGATCAAACCCAGGTATCCTGCATTGCAGGTGAATTCTTTACCATCTGAGCCACTAGGGAAGCAGAGTTACAAATGAAAAGAGAAAGGGAAAAATACATCCCCAATAGGGGGAAAAAAAATCCCCATTGAAATCAGAAGAGGAGGGCTTCTCTGGTGGCTCAGTGGTGAAGAATCCGCCTGCCGATGCAGGAGACATGGGTTCATTCCTTGGTCTGGGAAGGATCCCACATGTCTCAGAGCAACTAAGCCCTTGCACCACAACTGTTGAGCCTGGGAAAAGCAACTACTGAGCCCGCGAACTCTAGAGCCCGTGCTCTTGAACAAGAGCAGCTACCACAATGAGAAGCTTGCACACCACAACTAGAGTAGACCCTGATTTCTGCAACTAGAGAAAAGCCTGATCAGCAATGAAGATCCAGTACAATTAAAAAAAACGTCAGAAGAGGAGGCTGTTCATATGCAACATACCCCCAAATCAATACAGGGCTTCCCGTTCTTTGTAGGGTTCTCACTCAACTGTTTCGTTGTTGTCATTGTTGTTTTTTTAAGAAAATTAATTCTCCAAAAGGCAAGATTTACTTAATGAAAACTAATAAATTAGAATCATTCCTAATGTAACAACCAAAAGGCAATCTCCTATTAAATTAATTAGCCAAAAGCTATATGCTTGTTCTTGAAAACAAACAGAAACTGACTATTGCTAACTTCAGCAGAAAAGGAATTTGTTGGAAAGATAGAGGATAGGTTACAGATTGGATGGGAGGGCTAGACTCCAAGCTTGGAAATTTGAGAGGAGCCGGAAAAAGTCAGGGAGCAGGAACCAGGCCAAAATCCCACTGCAAGAAAGGTCTATTTGTGATATCTCAGTGGACATGACTGCCATTTTTGCCCTAGGCTGCTGCTAGATGCACCTCCACGTGTGAATTCAAAACTGCCCCTGTATAATAGCTTCACTAGCCTCAAATTGAAAGCACTGATCAGGAGCATCCAATTGGCTTTTCCCATAAGGGAATGGGGAGAGGAAATGCCTGGCTCCATCACTTTCAATAATCACACAGTGTGGATTTCATCAGAGTAGATACTAGGCAGCCACAAACAGGACACACTGTACTCTGCTTCTGGTAATTTACTAAAGTGTTATTTTAATGAAAATGTCGAATTTCAGCCAAGGATTTCAAAAGTGTTTGTAAGAGCAGCAAAGAAGTATTGCCTAAGGGTCAGCCACTGGCTGACTCAAATAACAAACACCACCCATGTTTACCTTTGATTCTTAGATCTTGAAACACAATTCTTTGTCAAGATTGCCATTGCCTCCATAGGTATATCATTTTATATACCCATTTTACATATGATATGACGGAATCTCAGGGAGGATAAAGCATTTTGCCTATAATCACAAACTATAGGCCTAATTGGTATTATGCAATATAAACAGATTTGTGTAATTAATTCTTCTACTCTATATACTCTAAGTAAAACATGATTAATAAAATTACTTTCAAATATATATTTCATCTATAGGGAACATTTCACATTTTTTCTTCATAAAATGAATAGTAGTGATTTGAAAATCCTTGATGGATGAATAGGAAATTTCTTCTCTACAATAGAAATTGAGCCCATTAATTATAAATCAGAATGGATAATGCTATTCAAAGCTTCACATTTCACCTGGAAGGAATCTAATTAACAAGAGTGCTTTTTATAAATTAATTTCTGACCTAGTTCCTTATAGAATTGAAATGACTCAAATGTGTTTGCTCTAGTTAGTTGTTATATTTGAGCTTGAAACTTTCATATTTGGGATTCTATGTACAGTGATAACACATGTAAGTCCAGATGAATTTTTTAATTAAAATTACAAATGATGAGAAAAATAGCTGAGGAATGTATATTACCATCCTGCCAAACTCAATATTTCAGCTTAAATTCTCTACCAATTCTAATTGTTGAAGGGAACTTTTTCACAAAACTAATGTGATTTTTGAATAAGAATCCTTAGGGAACTGTTTCTTCATAAGGAAATTCAAGGTGTTAAAGCCAACAAAAAGCTTCAGAAATCATGCAAAGCAAGGTTTCCCGAATGTGTTAGCAGGACAACAACACCTCTGTACAGAGTTTCTATTTTATCCCAGTTAAGGTGAAGATAAAATCTCCTTTGAGGTAATTCTGAAGTTGGGAAAGTTTGTTCTCTGGTGCAAGACCTGCTGGGACCTGAGCAGTGAGAAGGTCTGACCTGACAACACAGGGGCTCTAGGTGCTGGTAATGCTGTAGTGCTCTCAGAGATGCTGTGGTTTAGCAAGCTTGAGAAGAATTCAGGGGCTCGTAGTTGGTCAGAGCACAGAGGGAGGGTTTCCAAATGGTGTTCAATGTAGGAGCCAGAGAGGACACCTATCAATGTCTATTTTGCCGGTGAGTGGGGCCCAGCTTGCAGGATTCAGCCGTGTGGGAGGCCAGTTTAATAGGAACTAGTTAGAGTTCCATGGCAGTACTCACTACTGGGACTCAGGGTGAAGCCACAAGGAGAAAGGAGGACTGGGGTCTACACCCAAACCCAGGGAGACATTAGGGTCTTAGAGAGTCTAACTGACTTTGAAGCCTTCCTTGTATTTCCTACCTCAGTTAGAAGCGGCAAATGCAAGACTGGGATGTGTTAGGGGGAGCACCAGGAGACCTGGAGTCAAGGGGCTAAGAAAGCAGAGGCAGTCAAAGTCAATTGAGGCAGACATCAATCTCCTCTTTCTGTGCCCTTATATCAACTCAGGAATGACCTGCCCACACTGTACACTCCCAAGTCCTTCTTCTTTTCTTCACCTCCTATTTTTTTCACCTCCTCACCCATATCAAAATACTGATATGGCTTATTTTGATATGATTGCTGATATGATTGCAAAATACTGATTGCTATTTGTTTCAGTAAGTAAGTAAGTGAATGGTCTTAAGCATCTGAGGGACTTGCCTCCCCAGAGCTCATTCTGAAGCTGTCCCACCTCTAATCCATGCTGCGAGAGTGGTCAAGGGCAAGGTCTGCTGACCAGGGTCTCTGATGTGACTCTGCCACAAAGGACTCCGCCCCCAAGTAAGTGATTCCAACTAAGGCGTTTTCCTCTCTTGAGAACTGAAGTTGAGAGACTTGGGTAAGGAGCCAATTGATGGGTCACTGAAAAGCCATGTTGGATCAGGCCAGGGAAGCCATTTGTGGACTTAAAGAGTTGAAGTTACAAAAGAGCAGAAATTACAAGCAATGAGAAGGCAGCTGGTAGAGAACAGATGGTGCAGACGCTGAAGGAGTCCCACTTCCTCGTGGCTCTCCAGCGCCCAGCTCCAGAGCCCTGGCCTCTGACTCAGCTGTACTGGGGTCTTATCCTTGGGTTTCTGCAAGATTCCTTCCCACGAATTTCTTGAACTGCCTTGGGGAAAATACTGTTTCTTGTAACAACATTACCCTCAATCTACAACAAAACTACAGTGTGTTTAAATCAATGTATAAGCCAATCCCTGTATTTTCAGTCTTTGTGTTTAATTACAATAAAGAGGTTTTTTTGTTTTTGTTTTTGTTTTTTAAGTGGGGCAGAGGAGGGGAACCACAAAATCATTTAGGCCTATTTTTAAAGCTGACCCTAAAAGTAAAACTGCCCCCCTCCTTGTTTGGATGAATTATGGGTATAAAGATCAGAAGACGTCTTCCCTTTTCCCTGCAGCCAGCCTGCTTCCTCATCCTTTGAGCACGCAGCTGCGTGTGCAGGCATTTGCCATTGGCTGAGCTTGCCTGGGCCATCCACCCAGACCTGCAGAGCACCCTGTTCTGGCTCAGCACCTCCACTGCTCACACCCACCTTTATCTTTCCCTACCACTTGCCTTTTCTGTCCTGTGTCCTAAGACCCTCCCCCCGCAACCAATATGCTTTTGTGCTTTCTGATCCTTAATCCTTAGTGCCTAGTCAAATGCCTATCCCTAACTCGCTTATCTTCCTGGAGAATATTAGCCCAAACCTTATATGTTATTAGCCCTAGGTAATAAGTTGGTGGTAACATAGCAGTGCTGTAACAGTTGCTTTCCTTCATAGTGATATATCTGAATGAGGAACGACAGATTTATTTTGAAAACAGCCCTGCTGTGTTCCTACTCGCTAGGCAACATGCCAGAACCACCAGCGTTGGATGGTCCTTGTTCACCTCTGGAGGCTTCTTCATCTCCAGCAGGAAATTAGGCCCTTCCTCTTGGGAGCTGCCATAGTATCCTACAGGCATCAAAATGTACTGCAGTGATTTGTTTTCATGTACATGTCCTTTAAGATTGCGCTCCTCCTTGTGGCCTTCTTCTGGGGGGTTCTTAGGAGAATTGAAAGTAAATTAATTTAAAAGCATGCAAGGCATTTGCAATGTTGTGAGTGTTCCATAAACATTAGCAGCTATTGTTACTATTCCAATTATTATTAATTACAAAGTTTGCTTCCTTCCACCTAGGTTTCTGTCTGGGTATCTCTGTGGGTGATGTGCTATTCAAAAATAGGGAATTAAAAAGGAGGTGAAATTTGAGAGTTGGAGTAAAATAATGAGTTCATTTGGGGACATTAGCTTCAGTGCTTGTGAAGAGACCCAAGTGTGAAGCAACTTAAAAACACACACTTCCTTTGCTGGAATAAATGCTGACTCTGAGAGAATGGTCATTCATTCATTCATTTGTTCAATGAATGAGTTCTTGGCCCTGATTTAACTCTAGCTGTTCAGTAACTTTATGGGATAGGATCAAAGTAAATGTAACATTTATTTTTAAATGTATATACCATTAGCACTACTATGAATATTATAATACCAAAAAACTGAACAACACTGGTCAATTAAACATTTTCAAATTCTTTTCTCCAAATAATTAAATTTTTATTTAGTACCTTCTAACAAGTAGGCTGCGGCCATGAAATTAAAATACGCTTACTCCTTGGAAGGAAAGTTATGACCAACCTAGATAGCATATTCAAAAGCAGAGACATTACTTTCCCAACAAAGGTTGGTCTAGTCAAGGCTATGGTTTTTCCTGTGGTCATGTATGGATGTGAGAGTTGGACTGTGAAGAAGGCTGAGCACCGAAGAATTGATGCTTTTGAACTGTGGTGTTGGAGAAGACTCTTGAGAGTCCCTTGGACTGCAAGGAGATCCAACCAGTCCATTCTGAAGGAGCTCAGCCCTGGGATTTCTTTGGAAGGAATGATGCTAAAGCTGAAACTCCAGTACTTTGGCCACCTCATGCGAAGAGTCGACTCATTGGAAAAGACTCTGATGCTGGGAGGGATTGGGGGCAGGAGGAGAAGGGGACGACAGAGGATGAGATGGCTGGATGGCATCACCGACTCGATGGACGTGAGTCTGAGTGAACTCTGGGAGTTGGTGATGGACAGGGAGGCCTGGCCTGCTGCGATTCATGGGGTTGCAAAGAGTCGGGCACGACTGAGCGACTGATCTGAACTGAACTGAACATGGGGCTTTAAGGTCCTGTATAAATCATCAGTGTTCACTGGGTAGCAATCAGTTTTAGATTCATTACTCAAACATCCAAACTGACCATGAATGTTCTCTAAAGGCTTAAGATGCCTGATTTCTTGATTATCCCTTGACCATAACCAGTCCTCAAGTCTCCTTAGTACGTTGATGTCACACTAGTTATAAAAAAATCTCCCTAATCTGTTCCATAATTGTAAAACTGTAGAAGCAAATGAAGGAGAAGGAGGAAATGGGGGAGGTGGAAGAGAGAAAGAAAGGAGGGAGGAGGAAAGAAAGGAAAAGACAGAAAGACTGTTCTATGTTCACATTTTTAAGTGGGTGGCAAGGAAGGGAAATTGTTCTTTTCCCTTTCTTTTTTCTGAAAATAAGATAATGAGTGGAGATTATTTAAAAAAAAAAATACATTCAAGAACAATCTGAGTCCTCTGGCTCTATCAGAGAAAATTGTCCTGCCAGTGACTAAGTGGTAAGAATTAATAACAAGGCATTTGATGCAACCTTTCTTTCCTGATGGGCTACTGTAAATCCTTTGCATTTACTAACATTTCTCTATCTTCTTAAGCAACACTTTCGTATCACCACCATTCTTATTTTCTCTCTCAGTGTTCTATCCTGATAACCTCACTTTTCAAACATCTCTGTGCATTTTAGTCCAAAAGATTTTGACTGGAAAAGTTATTATGGTCAAAATCATGCTCCCATTTCTAGATTAGTAAAAAGCTCAAATTAAAGGAAATCGCTCATGTCTCTAACCAGTCAGGTTCTCTTAAGAGCTATTCCCTGAGATGTCACTATGGAAACCACGGGTTGTATCAGGAGGTCGTGCCAGTGACTCAGCAGGTGGTGCTTGCCTTCAAGTCAACAGTACCTCGTGCCCTGACAAGGTGCCAGACAAACAGCACACTATGGGTGTTGCATTCTTTAGGTGGTATATACTCTGATGTTCACTGGGCTCAGATGCAACCAGATTTTAGACCAGCCCAAACTCAAGCAGGACAAAAACCGACAAAGAGAAAGACCCAATCAAGAAGGAAAAAGAGTTAAGCAAGCTACCGTTCTACTCAGTTTTGTAAATCACTTAAAAGTTGGCCTCAGTGATGGAAACTGGTTACTCCGGGGAGGCAGTAAGGGGAGGATGTGCTTTCATGTTAGGCTCTTTCCTGCCTGGAGTCTTTTTTTTTTCTTAATGAATTATAAACTGTTAAACATTTGCAGTTTTGAATTCTGATTAAAAAAAAAGAAGAATCTGGGCTTTCCTGGTGAAGAATCTGCCTGCCAATGCAGGAGACACAGGTTCAGTTCCTGATTCTAGAAGATCCCACATGTCTCAGAGCAACTAAGCCTGTGCCACAACTACTGAGCTCATTCTCTAGAGCCAGGGAACCACAACTACTGAAGCCTTCACACCTAGAGGCTGTGCTGCACACCTAGAGGCTGTGCTCCGCAACAAGAGAAGCCACGGCAATGAGAAGCCCAAGCACCACCACCAGGGGCTGGAGAGCAGCCCCAGTTCACCACAACTAGAGAAAAGCCTACGCAGCAACGAAGACCCAGTACAGCCATAGGTAAATAAATAAAATTATATAAAGTAAGGATCTCCATTGGAATTTCTGTAGCAGCTTGGTTAAATATGAAGCAGTCTCTTGACAGTGGCACCATTGACATTTTGGACAAGATAATTCTTCCTCATGGTGATGCTGCTTTACGCATTGTAGGATATTAGCAATTCTCTCTCAGGCTTCTACTCACCAGACGCCAGTGACAATGTTACCAAGCCCAAGCTCCCTCTGCTCGCCACATGACAGGCCAGTAAAGTGGGAGATGAGTTGTTGGAGTAAGGAATAACAACTTTAATCGGAAAATTAGCAGATGGAGAAGATGACACTCTAGTATTTCAAAAAACTGTCTTTGCTCAAGTCTGAATTTCTCAGTTACTTTTATACAGATGAAGGGGAGGAGGAGGGGCCCACTGCCGTTCCAACCAATGGCTGAACAGGACCACTAACCGTTGCTGGTTGACAGTTGCTCCCAACGGTCACTTACTTGGGGGAGAGGCCCACTGTGACACAGACCAATGGTTGAGGGAGACTGCTTCCCTCTGCCCCGGGCACCTGCTACTATTACAACCTTCTACCCCTACCCAGTTGGTTGTAACAGTAAAAAGTGTTTCTGCTGCTGCTGCTGCTGCTAAGTCGCTTCAGTCGTGTCCGACTCTGTGTGACCCCATAGACGGCAGCCCAGCAGGCTCCCTCATCCCTGGGATTCTCCAGGCAAGAACACTGGAGTGGGTTGCCATCTCCTTCTCCAATGCATGAAAGTGAAAATTGAAAGTGAAGTCGCTCAGTTGTGTCCGACTCTTAGCGACCCCATGGACTTCAGCCCACAAGGCTCCTCTGTCCATGGGATTTTTCAGGCAAGAGTACTGGAGTGGGGTGCCATTGCCTTCTCCCAAAATTGTTTCTAGACATTCTCAAATGTCCCCAGGAAACACAACTGCTCCCAGTTGAGAAGCACAGGACAAGATGTAAAAAGTCTTGCTCCCAGCTGATTGGGAGCTGTGAATCCAGATTCTCCTTTAACATTTTTGAGGAAAAAAAGTAATTTTTGTAGATCTGATAGAGTGCCTGATGAACTATGGACGGAGGTTCGTGACATTGTACAGGAGACAGGGATCAAGACTATCCCCACGGAAAAGAAATGCAAAAAAACAAAATGGCTGTCTGGGGAGGCCTCACAAATAGCTGTGAAAAGAAGAGAAATGAAAAGGAAAGATATAAGCATCTGAATGCAGAGTTCCAAAGAATAGCAAGGAGAGATAAGAAAGCCTTCCTCAGCAATCAGTGCAAAGAAATAGAGGAAAACAACAGAATGGGGAAGACTAGAGATCTCTTCAAGAAAATCAGAGATACCATGGGAACATTTCATACAAAGATGGGCTCAATAAAGGACAGAAATGGTATGGACCTAAGAGAAGCAGAAGATATTAAGAAGAGTGGGCAAGAATACACAGAACTGTACAAAAAAGAGCTTCATGACCCAGATAATCACAATGGTGTGATCACTGACCTAGAGCCGGACATCCTGGAATGTGAAGTCAAGTGGGCCTTAGAAAGCATCACTACGAACAAAGCTAGTGGAGGTGATTAAATTCCAGTGGAGCTACTTCAAATCCTGAAAGATGATGCTGTGAAAGTGCTGCACTCAATATGCCAGCAAATCTGGAAAACTCAGCAGTGGCCACAGGACTGGAATAGGTCCGTTTTCATTCCAATCCCAAAGAAAGGCAATGCCAAAGAATGCTCAAACTACTGCACAATTGCACTCATCTCACATGCTAGTAAAGTAATGCTCAAAATTCTCCAAGCCAGGCTTCAGCAATACGTGGACCGTGAACTTCCAGATGTTCAAGCTGGTTTTAGAAAAGGCAGAGGAACCAGAGATCAATTGCCAACATCCGCTGGAACATCAAAAAAGCAAGAGAGTTCCAGAAAAACATCTGTTTCTGTTATTGACTATGCCAAAGCCTTTGACTGTGTGGATCACAATAAACTGTGGAAAATTCTAAAAGAGATGGGAATACCAGACCACCTGACCTGCCTCTTGAGAAACCTATTTGCAGGTCAGGAAGCAACAGTTAAAACTGGACATGGAACAACAGACTGGTTCCAAATAGGAAAAGCTATATTGTCACCCTGCTTATTTAACTTATATGCAGAGTACATCATGAGAAACACTGGGCTGGATGAAGCACAAGCTGGAATCAAGATTGCCGGGAGAAATATCAATAACCTTAGATATGCAGATGACACCACCCTTATGGCAGAAAGTGAAGAGGAACTACAGAGCCTCTTGATGAAAATGAAAGAGGAGACTGAAAAAGTTGGCTTAAAGCTCAACATTCAGAAAACGAAGATCATGGTATCTGGTCCCATCACTTCATGGGAAATAGATGGGGAAACGGTGGAAACTGTCAGACCTTATTTTTCTGGGTTCCAAAATCACTGCAGATGGTGACTGCAGCCATGAAATTAAAAGACGCTTACTCCTTAGAAGGAAAGTTATGACCAACCTAGATAGCATATTAAAAAGCAGAGATATTAGTTTGCCAACAAAGGTCCATCTAGTCAAGGCTATGGTTTTTCCAGTGGTCATGTATGGACATGAGAGTTGGACTGTGAAGAAAGCTGAATGCCAAAGAATTGATGCTTTTGAACTGTGTTGTTGGAAAAGACTCTTGAGAGTCCCTTGGACTGGGAGGAGGTCCAACCAGTCCATCCTAAAGGAGATCAGTCCTGGGTGTTCTTTGGAAGGACTGATGCTGAAGCTGAAACTCCAATACTTTGGCCACCTCATGCGAAGAGTTGACTCATTGGAAAAGACCCTGATGCTGGGAGGGATTGGGGGCAGGAGGAGAAGGGGACGACAGAGGATGAGATGGCTGGATGGCATCACTGACTCGATGGACGTGAGTCTGGGTGAACTCCGGGAGTTGGTGATGGACAGAGAGGCCTGGTGTGCTGCAATTCATGGGGTTGCAAAGAGTTGGACACGACTGAGCGACTGAACTGAACTGAACTGAATTTGTTTCAGTGCCAGAGGAAGAAGACTCATAAATTTTCTCCCTTCCTAGGTACTTGCAATATATGTACCAAGTATAATATATGTATAATATTTATAATAACTGTATACTACTTTAAAAAAAAATGCTTCTCCTGTTCATTTTATCAACATCTCTCTTTCACTTTAAGTTGAGAACTCTATCATCATACTTGACAATAAGCTCTGTGATCATTCACGCTCCATTTTTCCTCTTTACACTCCCCCAAAGTAAAAATGAGAGAGAATGATGGCAAATATGGAAACTCCAAAGTGGTCAAATGGCTTGTTGATAGGACAGAAACTTGCACCAGTAGTTTTCCACTATTGAAGACCCTTGCACATCCAAAAAGAAAAAAAAAATCTGTGGTCCTTTTTTTTTTTTTTTTTTTGCAAAATTTAAGAAAAAATATATTGTGGTTAAAAAGAAATCAAACAGAAGGGAAAACTAGGACTTTGTTTCTTAACTATGTGGCCTGATATAAACACTCTCATCCCCTTTCCCTTAAGAATCATGATGTTGGTGGTTTAGTCACTAAGTCATGGACTGTAACTTGCCAGGCTCCTCTGTCCATGGGATTTTCCAGGTAAGAATACTGGAGTGGGTTGCCATTTCCTTCTCCAGTAGGAATCATGGCTGGGTTCTGTTTCAGTTATAGTGATTACTCTTCCACAGAACAATGACATCAGAAAGGTACTTTTTAAACATCTATTTGGGCTAACTTTAAATATTTGACTCCATTTTTGTACATGGATATATTTTCAATTATTTGAATCAATTATTTCATTCAAATTGAGGTGTGATATGGGTGAAAAGATAGCTTGAATATTTTCGTTAAAATGAATTTAACCAGTTATAATGCATAGTTGTGGAGAATGGCTTCCCACTCCAGGATTCTTGCCTGGAGAATTCCATGGACAGAGGAGCCAAGCGGCTACAGTTTAAGGGGTCAAGAAGAATCAGACACAACTGAGTTACTAACACTGCCACAACGCATAGTTCGGTGGCTTGAATTTAATTAACTTTTTGTTTTATCAAATATATTTTTTGATATTAAAACCATCAAAAAATTGAGCCATATATTTTTTATTCATGCTTGTGAACAATACTTTTTAACATTTTAGGACAAAATATATTTTAGGGCAGCATTCTTCTTAAATAGGGACATTCTGCATTCCCAGGCTTATGGAGGACAAAGGCATTAAGGAAAAAGAGTTAAGTCATGAAAATATATAACTAAAATCATCAGCAAATATTCTACCAGGAACACAAGTCTGGGTTTCTGTCATGACCACAGCACTTACTGAGCACCCACTATGTGCCAAGTGCTAAGTGTTGAGCTTGGCTCCTTTCTCTACACTCATTTCCAATCCCATAACAGTTAATATCACTTAAGGTCAATATTAAATTAATATCACTTAAGTGAATACCACTTAAGAACAATATTTAAATAGCATTTTGCAAATGAATTGCACTTTTACTTAATTTCAGGATAAGTAAAAATATTAAATATGCACTTAGCAATGATCTGATATCTCCTATATAGCAATACAAGTCGATAGTAAATCATGACAACGAAAATGAAAGTGGGTGGCTGTGGCAGCCATGGAAATGTACCACTCGGATTTCCTTCAAGAGGATTGGCAGGGGGGAGCATCGTTTTCTAAGAACTCCAGCTGCAACCCCCTGGATCCACCACCAGGCTTCTGTCAAGCTATACTTTCCTGAGCTGTTTCAGTGACTGAGTATAGCAGGGGTCTTAGCCTGTCCTCTCCGACTCAGGGCTTCTCTGAAGACAACTTTGGCTAAAGGACTCTCCTTTGGCTTGGCTAAAGCCTTCCTAAAGCTGCCTTGCAGTCCGAGGTGCTTCCTACCCAGACCTTCTTTCTGTCTCCTGTCCCATGTGTCAAGTCTTCCATGCAGGTAGAAGGCTCTCACTGCCTACTGCTCCTTCGCCTTCACACACAGTTCCCTCCCATAGATCTCTTGCTTGTTTAACCTTGACTGGCACCTGTTTCTCAGAGAACTTGAACAGAACCAGGTGATACTGGGAGCCATTCAAGAAAATACATAGGCAATAAGATGGAGTTTGGAAGTAGGCTCACTGCCTGGCTGATAAAAACTATGCTGAGTGGCCCAATTGTTGAAGATTTCAGTGGTGATGACCTAGAAAAAGATCCTGATAGAAGAAACTACCATTGCAAGTGTGATGAGTCAAGCCATCTGAAAGATATGAGGGGCATAAAGTCTGTAAGAATAGCAGACTCACCAGCTATTAAATTGTATTGGTGCCCTGCAGGGCAATAATGAGGACCATTGACGATTATATGTAAATATGAGAGCCAGAGACCCGAGTCTTTGCTAGCTTCCAAAGAGGCCCTCAGCTTCTGCAGTGAAAGTGTAGACAAAGCAAATAAGCAGACAAAGGATTTGATAATGAGAGTTGTAGAGCCCCTGGGACATTTAAATGCTCCACCAATGTAGGTCTGTTATGCTGAGGACAAGACTCAGGTAGGGAAAAAAAAACAACAGGACCTTGAAATATGGGGTGCTCTAATGATGTCCCAAGGATTTGGGCACTGCAAACCTCCCTGATCCTTTTGAACTGTGGTGTTGGAGAAGACTCTTGAGAGTCCTTTGGACTGCAAGGAGATCAAACCAGTCAATCCTAAAGGAAATCAACTCTGAATATTCATTGGAAGAACTGATGCTGAAGCTGAAACTCCAATACTTTGGCCACCTGATGCAAAGAACTCACTTACTGTAAAAGACCCTGATACTGGGAAAGATTGAAGGCAGGAGAAGGGGACAACAGAGGATGAGATGGTTGGATGGCACCACTGACTCAATGGACATGAGTTTGAGCAAGCTCCGGGAGTTGGTGAAGGATAGGGAAGCCTGGCATGCTGCAGTGAATGGGGTTGCAAAGAGTCGGACATGACTGAGCAACCGAACTGAACCTCCTTGAATCCCTAGAGGCTGGAGTGGTGGTCCACTCTAGCAGGAGCTAGCACTTCCCCATATGGGAAGATACTGCACAAGCTTCTCCCCTGCCACGCAGCAGGTATGGAGATCTATCCATCTACACTGCATGCTGCCAGCCCAATAACTAGAGTTACATTCCAGCATTTCTTTTCTGGGGATTCCATGACAAAGGAGCTGTGAGAATTAGCTAGTGTACACTGGCAGGAGCAAGGCAAGTGCTGCTGGGATTGGATTCTGAGGATACTTGATTAAGGGGACAGGAACGTAACACTGAAAAAGGAATAATGCATTTATAATAATAAATATGCATTTATAAAAATAAATAATAATGCATTTAACTGAGGGCACTTTCTTTTGTCATGGGATTTAGCAGCCTGGCAAGGATGCAAGAGATGGAGCCAACAGGTTTGACTCTTAGAAGCCTAGAGAAAGTGATCACCGATGTTGAGCAAAGTGGAAACACTTGTGTTGTTTTGGTAGCCTATAAAGGAAGAAACAAAGAGCTGAAGGAACTTGGCATGCTGGATGGATATGTTAGGCTAAAAGATGACCTGATGTACCATGGGAAAGCCTAGAAGACACACCATTCACCAAGGTCAACAGGAATGTGCTGGTGAGAGGAGTACTAAATCACCAAAATGCTCCTCTTCAGGCCAGAACTGGGCTCATTAAAATCTTTGGTGTTGGAACTTCTTGGTGGTCCAGTGGTTAAGAACCTGCCTGCCAATGCAGGGGACACAGGTTCAGCCCCTACTCCAGGAAGATTTCACTTGCCGTGGGGGAAACTGAGCCTGTGAGCCACAGCTACTGACCTTGCGTTCTAGAGCCTATGAGCCACAGCTACTGAGCCCGTGCTCCGCAACAAGAGCAGCCACCGCAGTGAGAAGCCCAAACACTGCAACTAGAGAGTAGTCCCTACCAGCCGCAACTAGAGGAAGTCCACGAGGAGCAATGAGGACCCAGTGCAGCCAAACATAAGTGAAGAAATACAATTTTAAAAATCTGTGGTATCCAAACCCTTGCCCTCAAATATTTACCAATAATAGAGGTCAGGGGGTGGTCCTTCACCATTAGAAGCCAGGTGACTATACTGATCAGCAAGGCTGAGGGACAGGCAAAGAGTCTTAATCTGCAGGGAATTGTGAAAACAAAGCATGATGTCCTTTAGGCAAAACAGATGAGCATCCAATGAGGGTACTCCTTGACATCCACAACCAGAAAAGGGCAAGACTGGAGGAGTAGGGTGGAGTAGGGGCCCAGGAGGAGTCACAATAAGAAATGCAATCTCTTGCTGTTGCCAGACCTGAGCTAATTTTCATATCTGGAATCAGAGACTGGAGAGGTGGCTGAGTCCCTCAGAGGAAGGACCTTGCAAAACCACTGCAAGTGTATGCAGCAATGGTTCCTCCAAAGGACCTCTGACCATTTATTCAGGGAACTGTGAGAAAGGGGGAATACCGAGATATTGCAAGGACTATGGGATCCAGAGTTTGATTCCTGAAGACCTAGAGTCATCATTGTCCTGTTAGCATGGCAGCTCATGAGGGCCACTTAATAAATAGAGATCTATCTAAAATCTGGGTAAGTTATAAGTCTGGGTATACGTTATAAGACTAGGTAAGTTTTAAGTCCATGGACTTACCCAGTTGTCATTTCCTCAGTTCTCAAATGCATAAATGGGAATGATATAGCTGGAGTAAGCACCATATTGAATCTTGTCCTATAGGTAAGAGCTAAGACAGTAAGGAAAAACAAGTAAAAACTTCTGACTCTTTGCAACCCCATGGACTGCACCATGCCAGGCTTCCCTGTCCTTCACCCTCTCCCAGAGTCCACTCAAACCCATTCTGTTGAGTTGGTGATGACATCCAACCATTTTGTCCTCTGTCACCCCTTCTCCTCCTGCCCTCAATCTTTCCCAGCATCACGGTCTTTTCTAATGGGTCACCCCTTCACATCAGGTGGCCCAAGTATTAGAGCTTCAGCGTCAGTCCTTCCAATGAATATTCAGGGTTGATTTCCTTTAGGATTGACTGGTTTGATCTCCTTGCAGTCCAAGGGATTCTCAAGAATCTTCTCCAGCACCACAGCTTGAAAGCATCAATTCTTCAGTGCTTGGC
This sequence comes from Bos indicus, assembly GCF_029378745.1. Lineage (NCBI taxonomy): Eukaryota > Metazoa > Chordata > Mammalia > Artiodactyla > Bovidae > Bos > Bos indicus. The sequence goes on from NC_091773.1 coordinate 61,344,682, forward strand.
CTTCATTATGGTCTATCTTTCACATGTGTACACAACTACTGAAAAAAACCAGAGCTTTGACTGTATGGATCTTTGTTGGTGAAGGTAGCTGCGTTAGAGACATATAAAGGGGTGGGCCTTGAAAGAGAGTAGTGAGGGAAAAATCTTCCCAATGGGCAGATCTAGGAACAAGCACTTGGTTGTAGTTTTATGTAGAAGTGGACTTAGGGGAGATTCCTGGGCAGTGGTCTATGGCTGGCCATTTGGTGAGGGTGTAGAAGAGTAACAGCTTGAATATCAGAGACATGGTTTGAGGTACAAGTATGTGGATGGATGAGGATGTGGGCATAAAGAATAAATATGTTTGTATAACCTGTTAATGTCCACAAGAAAGCATCCACCATAGAGGCGGCACAAAAACCACCAAGTAGATAAAATGATTCCATCACTTGACAATGGCCAGCCTAGAAGAGGCACGATGGGCATGTGGATGGAATGGCCTGTGGCAAAGACAGAGGCTCTGAATGAGCCCAACAGATAAACTCCCCCTTACCAAAGCTGATCTAGCTATTGTGTTTCTATCCAATCTGTCAGCAACAGAGATGCGACGCCCCCAGTATGGCACTATTCCTTTAGAACAACAGGCCACTTGGCGTCAACTTTACTACACTGGATCCTTTTGATTCTAGAAGGGCTAGCAACTCAACTTCACAGGAACATCTGTTTTGATATCCCCAGATACCAGGGCTACATGTCTCAGCCAGCACCTCTATTTGGATATTAATGAAATGCCTAATTCTCAGGCATCAATCCCACCCCAATACAATTTTTCTTAATTTTTTATATATTTATTTTTGGCTGTGCTGGGTCTTTATTGCTGCACAAGGGCTTTTCTCTAGTTGCTGAGTGAGGGCTACTCTCTAGCTGCGGTGTGTGGGATTCTTACTGCGGTGGCTTCTCTTGTGGTACACAGGCTCTCTAGGTGTGCAGGCTTCAGGAATTGCAGCTTGTGGGATCCAGAACACAGGCTCAGTAGTTGTGGCACACAGGCTTAGTTGCCTCGTGGCATGTGGGACCTTCCTGGACCAGGGATTGCACCCATATCCTCTGCATTGAGAGATGGATTCTTAACCACTGGACCACCAGAGAAGTCCCCCACCCCCCAATAGTTTTTATCAGGGGATCTATTTCAGTAAAGAAGTGAGAGTGGGCCCAACCACAGTACCCATTGATCGTATCACATAAAGGCAATCCAGAAATATGCCATCTCACAGATCACTGGAGTGGCCTGCTAAAGACACAGCACCAGCTCAGAGGCAACATGCGCAAAGGACAGGGTGCCATCCTTCAGGATGCAGTATATGCATTAACTCACAAGATGAGAGGATACATGTGATGGCTCCAATTACCATCACTTCCAGTGACTCACTGGAGGATCTGGTTACCATTCCTGAAACTGGGCTCTTCAGGGTCAGAAGTACTGGTCACCAAAAGGGGGCACACTCTTAGTAGGGTACACAGCAAAAGTCCTACTGAATTACATGCCATTGTCACCAAAGTACTTTGTACTTATGTCCAGGGACCAACAAGCTAGAAAAGCAGTCATCCTCCTGGCAGAGGTCACTGGCTTTATCAGCAGGAGGTGGTGGGGGTGGGGAATGGGAGAACTTGTGCAGAACACAGGTGACCCATTTTGTGCCTACTGGTATTCCCTTGCTCCACTGCAACTGTAAACAGATATGTGTAACAACCCCAGCCTGATAAGGGTACGATCAACAAAGGTTAGACCCCTCGGGAATGAAGGTTTGGGTCACAAGATTAGGTAAGTCACCAAAATCTGCTAAAGTAATACCTGTGGATGAGAAGTATTTAAAATGGATGATGGAAGACAAGGTAAATACCAGTCATTGCCCTTCAGTGACAGGGAACATTGATGATCCTCTTCAATTCCTCATTACGTACACGGAAGTCATGGAGTTGCTCCCCAATCCTGCAAGAAGTGGGTCTGTGTGGTGCAAAAGGTACAGCTACAGAAATGTTGTTTGCAATTCCTTTGAGAGAACTGGTTGCAGGAAGCACAGCTAACTGAGTCCCAGCTGAGGAGTCCTCGCTGCCACCCCTCTGGACTCACCACTGCATTTGCTGCATGGCCAGGCTCCCCTGGGGCTGCTCCCTGCCACTGGCTGGGCCCAGAGAGGGCAGCAGCACTGAACCAGTCTCACACAATGTGGGACTCATCTGACAAGCAATTTGCGCTCAAGAACACCCCAACAACCTGGTCCAACCTTTGTAGTCTGAGGCTCCACGTCAGGGAAGGGTCCTCCTGCCTTCCTACTCTCCTGCCCCAGAGGTCAAGCCTACAGTACAGATGGAAGTCTCTACCTGCCTCTTCCCACTTCTCCTCTTTATCCTTCAAAGACAGTCCCCTCCAGGAAATCTCTCACATGTCTTCCATAGGCACCTGCTTCTTGATGGATTCAAACTGACACAGAAGCTCATGTTTATGGATCAGTATATTTTCTTTGAAACCACACCCAAACAGCAGTGGAAGATGTACAAGAGAACTTGGTTCACCTTATAAATCAAGCATTTTGAGTCCTACAGTACTTCCAAAGGATTAAAAGATAGATGGTTGATGTCTTTATCAGCTTTGAGAAAAACATGATGAAATATAAACACGAAGAAAGCATAAAAAATAATAGAATGTACACACAGCTGAAGAAAGAAACCTTATCAAGAGTTAAAATCTCCCATGTATCCCACCCTGATTGAATCCTGCTCTCACTTTCCAGATTTTGATATTTATCATCACTTCTGTATTTTAAATATTTTTACTACAAGTATTCTTAACATATTTTTTCCTTTGGATTTTTAATTTCTTTTAAACATAATTTACTAAAAATTAGTTTTGTATGTATTTATAATACTAAGCTGATGATGGGTTTTAAAAAAAAACCCAATCTATGTCACACAGAGCTATTTATGATTACTGAGATTAAAAATAGATGATTTAGCAGAAATGGAACAAAGTTATAATGCTGAGAAAAAGGATATTTTATAATCTTGTTTGTAAGTTAATTATTTATAAAAGTTATATAAATGTAGGCTAATCATCTATACAGTCTCAAAAAGCCCAATGTAAATAAAACACAGAAAATAAGTTCAACTGAGACAAGTTCAGACAAAATTCTTCTATGTGTCATATGGAATCCTAGGAAGAATCACTGCAATAATTATCCAAAGTAACATTAAAGGTAACACAAGAGATGTTTGGTCTTAGATGTAAATTCAAATGTAGAGTGTCTAAAATAACAGGTCAAAGTGAAAGTACATCTGTAATTTCTAACAGCAAAAAATAAGTTTGTAAATTCTGTATTCTTCAATGAAGAAAGAAGATCAAGGATAACATGTTGGATAGTCTTATCAACCAGGTCACCTTTAAAGATAAGTTTTCAAGACAGCAAAAATGTGCAACAATTAAGCTTTACACATATAACTAAAACATTGGCTGTTATAAGAGGGGCAGCACTTTTCTTTATAGAGTTCACAAATCAACATGTAACAATCAATCACACGTTAGCCTTGGTAAGAACACCAAACATTGGCTGTTATAAGAGGGGCAGCGCTTTTATCTATACAGTTCACAAATCGACATGTAACAAACAATCACACGTTAGCCTCGGGAAGAACAGCAAACGTTATTTCACAACCGCCACTACGTGCTTTTTCTTCTCTGACACCATCTGCACAGATCCAGGCTTGCTATGTTTGATACGATTCAGTTCCCTAGAAATTAAACAAAATACACAAATTTTAAGTTTATGACAAGTCACTTTAACCAAAGAAAACTTTCTCAGAAAAATTACATGGCATTTTCTTTCACCACAAAACTACCCACTGAAAAAAAGTTTTCACCAGAGTAGGTAAGAAGTAGCTCTGAAGAACGGAATGGCTACCCACTCCAAAATTCTGGCCTGGAGAATTCCATGGACTGTATGGTCCATGGGGTCGCAAAGAGTCAGACACGACTGAGCAATTTTCACTTAGAAATCAACTTTTGTTAACTTACTGGCTTCTTCTCTTACTACATCAGTGTCCTTTACTAAGTTTAAAAACCTGCTGCTGCTGCTAAGTCGCTTCAGTTGTGTCTGACTCTGTGCGACCCCATGGACTGCAGCCCACCAGGCTCCCCCGTCCCTGGGATTCTCCAGGCAAAAACACTGGAGTGGGTTGCCATTTCCTTCTCCAATGCATGAAAATGGAAAGTGAAAGTGAAGTCGCTCAGTCGTGTCTGACTCTTAGCGACCCCATGGACTGCAGCCTACCAGGCTCCTCCGTCCATGGGATTTTCCGGGCAACAGTACCTGCTGCAAGTTATTAAAATGTTTAAAACTGACTCAACTCCAACATCTATCCAACATAACAAAATAACAATTTGCATTGCCTAACTAAAAAAAACAACTCTTTCTTAGAATTTCTATAATACATTACATGAATTCAAGGATTGCACAGAGAAGAATATTCTACAGGGGAAATGATGGTGATGGTGGAAACTTTTTCTTCAGAGGCAAAATGTTAGATTCCAAATGCTATGATGAAGCAAGCATATTAGATAAATTCTTTTTTTTTTTTGATAAATTCTTATCTAACAAATATTCTTGCCAGTCTTTAAGCTAGAAAATACACATTACCTCAATTCCAGCTACGTTGGAAATCATTTTTTTACACTATTTACAATAGTTTCTTTAGTGTGAGTAGAGCCTTTTCTAATTTTGATATGTATGTTTCCTTTAAACATATTCCCAAAGATAGGTAATGAAAATTCTCACCATGTTAGATAATCATAGCTTCCCCTTTTATCAGGAAAAAGCCCAGAGGAGTATTCAAAACCACCTCTGATGTATAACAGCACATAAACTATTCCTTTGACGGGCACATTTTTTGTTTGGTTTTGGTGGGATGTGAGGGGACAGCTAGAAAACGGTACTGAGAGAGACACAAATGCTCCAAAACATACTTTCGTCGACGAGCTTCTTTCATGATGCGCTGTTCCTGAATCTGGCTATAGATAGATTTTGGTAGATGTCGGTGACGAGAGATACGTTTTATATGAGGATGATGTTGAAATTTCTCCTTTAACTTCTGGTTATAATCTGTGGCTGCTCTTTCTCGTGATGTAAGCTGAAAAAAAAATACATTTTGATGTTTTCGCGAATGATGTGTTCTTTTTGCTTCAGTACAACAGAGTTAGGAAGAAACGTTTCCCCAAAAAACTATCAACATTTATGACATGCAACCAAAATTACTAATGTAACTGTACAGTTACATTAAACTGTACCCATTATAAGGCTATGTTACTGATACCAGCTCTGCTATGTCCTTTTAGTCAGGGCGCCTACAACGTATTGACGGATGGGTGCCACCAAGTGCAAACGAGCAGCGCCTAGGGAGTCAGGTTCTGTGGCCCTCTGAGTTGGTCCACGTAACACAGAAAAAGCACTTGATGAATCACTCAAAAATTTTTTCTGTAAAAATTATTGAAACAGAAACAAAAGTGATGACATAATAACCAGCCTTTGTCTAACAGTTGTTAAGGATGGTATGATTTAGAGGAATATTTAATGATGAAGATAAACCTAGGCATAGTGTAGTACTTTAATAATCATTAAACCTAAAATAAATTTATCTTTAATTACTTATTTTCGTATCTTGCTTTTCCTTCCAGGGCTAAGTAGAAAATAAACCACACTTAACCTTTCCTTATTAAACTTACTATTTGCTTCAGATATAAACACCCTGTATATTTCTTACAGAAAACATGAGACATTTAGAAAAACATTAAGAACAGAAATCAACCTTAACTCACAACCCAGAGGTTGCTAGTCAACAGTAATATTTGTTATATTTTCATCAAATCTTTCTTAAGTCTGAAGCTGTTAATTTTTTTAAGTGTTTCACTGTGTCTTTGATATTAAAATATTAATACCCCCCAGAGGCTTGGAGCCTTTGATTTGCCTGATTACTATTCCTTTGACAGAATACGTATTCCAAGTTCTAAGCCTCTAGTCCCTACATCTTCTCTCCCTACCTCAAGGAAAATACAAAGAAACAAGAAGGCTCAAATGCGATCAAACATTTGAATTAACAAAGCCCTCTGGGGGAGTTCTCTGGTGGTCCAGTGTTAGGATGTAGCATTTGCACTGCTAGGGGGTCCAGGTTCAACCCCTGGTCGGGGAACTAAGAGCCCACAAGTCATGCAGTGTGGCCAACAGCAAAAACAAAAACAAAGAACTCTGAACGTGCCTTTGACATGAAAAACGTAAACCTCGATACACCCTTGTCTGTTTCCTTTCATCACAACTAAAGCACTTGAAATAAATTCTCTTTATAATATAATGATATTCAATAACACTATAAACAAGCTGCGTGATAATGAAAGAAAATAGGATCTCTTACCACACCCAACTTTTCAGAAGCATTAGCTTTCCATAGACGAATGTTCATTTCATCAGATCCACACATAATGTACTTGCTGTCAGCAGTCCATTTTACACAGATAACATGCTGCATTCTCTTTGTGTGATAGACTTCCCTACAGAAGAGGAACTAAGTTAAAACATTTAGGAATCTGGTACAGATTTTCTTTAACCAACTACCTATCAAGTATCAGGGTAACATTTTTTGAGTCCTGAAAGAGTATAAAAGAGAAATTAAAATACACTTAAATGTATTTTTTTGGAGAAGGAAATGGCAACCCACTCCAGTGTTCTTGCCTGGAGAATCCCAGGGACGGGGGAGCCTGGTGGGCTGCCGTCTATGGGGTCGCACAGAGTCAGACACAACTGAAGTGACTTAGCAGCAAATGTATTTTTATTAAACCATACTGCTAAGATTCTATGCTAAGAGCTGTGGAACATATTAAAAAGTCCTGCCCCCAGAGAAGTTATAATGCAGTAAGAAAAGTAAGTATAAACAAACCAAGCAAAACTAGATATCCAGAAAAGATCACAAAATAACTGTGGGCATATAACACAAATAAAATACACTGAAGCTGGAATAACTATAAGATCAACCACCACACTTCTTTGGGTTTCATTTCACTGGGAAAAAAATATTCAACGGCATTCAAAGAACATATCCTGATATGCTGATCCTAATGTCTGATTTCTGTTTTGGTCAAATTGTTGAAAAAGTGTAATTAATTAAAGTGAGAGTGGATGACTTACATATGTGACAAGAAAGAGAGGGCTACAGAAGTGATGAGTTGAGGTAAGGATCATTTAGTAAATGGAGATGTCAAATATCATACCTATCTGGAAAGGTGTGAAACATGCTAAGTGAATTCACAGAAGATACTATATTAGGAAGTGTTAAGCAAAGCATTAAAAAGCAAGTAAAAGACAAGGTCAGAAAAAATTAAAACATGAGACTCCTGGAAAAGTAAAACTTCCTTATCTGGATTAAGTGATTCAGAATGCAGACTACAAAGGAAACACACTCAGCCAGTTCTGCACAGTAAAAGAAAACTCACGTAGGATGATGAAATCAATAGATTTTGTGTAAAGACATTTCTGAAGTATACTCAGAAAAGTGGTCTATTATGCTATTTCTAACGGATACATTTTGAGCTCTTGAATGAATATGTAGATAAACCATATGACACAATTCTAAAAGACAGGATGGTTAGAACGAACATACTATTGAAAGAAAAAGTGGATCAGACAGACTGCTTTTTCTTCTCTCAATGCTCTGCTTCTACAAGACTCAATTCTTACAACCTCTACCTATTTAAGATCCCCATTTCCCCATAGCAATATACTGAATTTAAATATCAGGAAATTCAATTAGGCTTTGGTAACCACTAAAAATAACCTGCATATATTACATCAGTTCATGTACTGATATTAGACCAGACAAATCCAGTGGACAGTTACTTGGCCAACTGAGAATCCTCCTTAATGGTAAACTACAGAGTTTAATATCTAGATATGTTTACACTTGTACATAGAACAGATACATAAAGTTCATTATAAATTATGCTATTTGTGGAGATAAATAATTTAAAAACTTAAATTCTTTACATACATAGTCAAGCTAAAAGAACTGTTCCATGTGAATGCAACTGAATTTACTTGTTTGCTAAGTAAATACTGAATAAAATCCATAGAAGTTACCTTCGAATATTGATTTAACTGTAGTTTTTGAAAACCTACTCAAAATTTATTTTTTAAAAAAAGATTTATTTTTATTTTTTGGCTGTGGTGAAAATTTACTTTAAAAATATATTTCAGTGACTTTAAGTTCTTTGAAAGGAAAATATTTTAAAAAATACAGATCATTCAAAGCACTGCCTGTATTATTTGATGTTTTTGTAATGATAGGAAACTAGAGCAGACCATGGAAACAAACCAGAAGCAGCTTTCCAGCAGATGACAGTAATGGTCAGAGAGAGTATTGTTTATATGGTTTATAACTAAACCCAACAGGAAGTAACACGTATTAAATTGTGATTACAAAATCTTCAAAAAACATCAGGAGACAATTCCTAGAAATGGGATATAAGAACTCACTTCATACAATTTTGGAATAATCTGAGCTTTTAACTAGACTTGCATTTAATTGCCCATGCTGGTTTTAGAATAATCAGTTTGAACTCAGCGATGGGGCTCTTGGCATCACGGGTGCCTAAACTTCCCATTTCCTGTACTCCTCCTTTGACCCTTATGTCTGCTTACGCATCATGTTAGAACTGTCCTACTTAATACCTCTGGAGGTCCTGGTGTCAAAAATGATGGAGGGCCACAATCTCTTGATTTTTTTCCAGAGAAGTGAAAAGAATAGAAACTATCAGCCTTGCCTTGGGCCTAACTGAACAATTACCATTACCAACAAGAGTATCATGAATTACCATTCATGACAAGAGTATCAAGTTAGTTTCAACAGTCACATAGGAACCAACCCCAGAGTCCAGGATCAAAGTCACCAGAACACCCACTCAGTATACTTTTGATTCAAATACCTTTTTAATCATACACATGATGATGATGACGACAGTTATCTATCTGCTAGCAATTCATGATGATATGAAAAAGTTTAGGAATTAATATGGCTTCCTCAAGTCAGAGAAGAGAAAGATACAACTATCACACGAAAAAACACCAAAGAGTTAGACAAGCAGATTGGCTATTACCAAAAAACATATGGAGCTGTGTGACCCTGAAGAGGCTCTGTGGGCAAGATCTTTTGGTTGTGAACACAAGGCTGGGACAAGGGTGAGGCAAATGAGGTGCCTACAGTGTAAACTCTAAGGAGGCTGTCACTTTCAGGGTGATGCAGATACAGGCTAGGCACCTGCAAGAGTCCTGAGTCAGGAGGATGTGCCTGTGAAAACAAGTATCACTTGCTCAGGAAGATCAGACCCCTTCAACACTGTACACGCTAGGTTAGTTATCATTAAGAGTAATGATCAAAATTCTCATCACTGCACTTAAATGGTGAAATTTATCCACCCTGTTATAGTTACAACACCAAACTGAATGCTCTTTCTCTAGCTTTAAGTGAAGGAAGGGTCCCATAAAGACTTTATCAAGCTGGGGAAACTGTTTCACCAGCTCCACGCTACCGTTCTCTAGCACAGATCATCACCTTCCAGCCTCAGCATACAGATTCTCTGGTCTTTCTTTTCCCTGATTCTGCTTAGTTTTCTCCTTTCCTTTTCTATGGCTTCCAATCATTCTGTTATCTTTCACCATGTGCATTTTCTCCAACACTGAATCAAGACAAGGTCATCCAAGCAAGTATACATATAAATGTATATCACACGTCTTGCGTATGTTGGGTGGTTGCTCTCCCAAACTTGCTTCCCTAGTGGCTCAGCAGTAAAGAGTTCACCTGTAATGCAAGAGACGCAAGAGATGTGGGTTTGATTCCTGGGTTGGGAAGATCCCCTGGAGAAGGAAATGGCAACCCACTCCAGTATTCTTGCCTGGGAAATTCCACGGACAGAAAAGCCTGGCGGGCTACAGTCCATGGGGTCGCAAAATAGATGGACATGACGTATGTGTATATACGACATATATATGTCACATATCATGACATGACATATGTGTATATATGTATAGTATTTTAGAGAGAATATATGTTCTTTTTAAATTCTAATGTTCCTACTTTTACTGAATCAAAATGGAGGTGGTTGTATCTTCAAGAGTGAGTGACACCACCATAATCCTTTATCATTTTTATGGGAAGATATCTTCTAGTTTACTTGGATTTGCCTTGAATATGCATAAAATGCTCTGTAAATCACAGCATACTAATATAAGGGGCTGTATCTTACAGGAGTTAATTTTTAAAGTTGGCAAAAACTCAAATGCAGTCAAAAAGTATTCCTGAAAACCTTTAAATGCCAGTTTACTATAAACTACCTCAATACAATAACACGTGAAATAATATAACACAGTGGTACAAGTATATACACTACACTCAGTAATGTGTGTAGCAGAGGGCCAAGCTGTATGAAACGAAACACCTTAAACACTAGTTACATTCACTGTACACAAACAATGACACACACACACAGCACAGGACAGCTGAGTATTTCGATCTCCCGTCTCCTGGTCATTCCAGAGCATGTGTCTACTAGATGAGGATGGAGGGATACCTGTCCTGACCATTTAAACCGTAATTTTTCTCTTTTTCATTTTTGCCTTAGTGTATGAGAGTTGAATTTAAATAAGCACAAAACAACAAATATAAGGTATTATTAACTGCTCTTAAACTGTATTAGGGGAAACTTTAAGTTCTTCCTTATCAAATTAAAATCTTTTTTCAAGTTTACTCTATCTCATGGCAGTGAAAATACTCTGCATATTATCATGATGGATATGTGTCATTATACATTTATCCAAACCCATAGAATGTGTGATCCGAAGAGTGAATTCTAAGGTAAACTATGGATTTGGGGTGATTACGATGGGTCAGTGTAGGTTCATCCTACATTTTGGTGAGGTAACAAAAGTACCACCCTATGTGGAATGCTGATAATGAACAGGCTCTGCATGCGTAGGAGCTGGGAATATATGGGAACTCTACTTTCCTCTCAATTTTGTTGTAAACCTAAAATTCCCCTAAAAAAAAAAAGCCTTTATTTTAAAAAATTAGTATAAAACACTCAAAAAGGTTTTGCCCTAAGGCAAAGATTTCACATCAATAAATTATATAAAGCTAAAAAGACTCTGATGCTGGGAGGGACTGAAGGCAGGAGGAGAAGGGGGACGAGAGGATGAGATGGCTGGATGGCATCACTGACTCAATGGACATGAGTTTGAGTAAACTCCGGGAGTTGGTGATGGACAGGGAGGCCTGGCATGCTGCAATTCATGGGGTCGCTAAGAGTTGGACACGACTGAGCGACTGAACTGAACTGACTATCCTGTTCAATGAAGAATCTGCCCTGTAGGCCGATGTTTTTGCTCACAGATGCAGAAGGTGGCAGCCCACATCACAACACCTGAGTGTGAGTCCCATCATATACACAAAACCAGCGTGTGTTAAGTCACTCAGTCATGTCAGACTCTTTGCGACCCCATGTACTGGAGTCCACTGGCTTCTCTGTCCACCAAATAACCTTTAGAAAAAGATACATGATGATCTAGGCAGGGAAAAAAAGTCAAACAGAAACAAATGTTTACTAGTAGTAACATACCTGCTTCTACTTTTGTCCACAGGAAAGATTCGAATAGATTTATCAAAACTAGCTGACACAAACTCTCTCCCAGTGGGAGAGTAATCCACATCAAGCACCGCAGATACATGATCCATATGCACCATTACAGGAGTGTCCAGGGCTCGCATATCGAAAGTATACAAGCTGTAAAAGAGTTTTTAATTATTTGATACAAGTTTCTACTAAAAAATGCACATGCAGTATTAAGAGACATTACTGAACTTAAGAGGCCTAGCTAATAAATAAAGCACATCTAAATACATAGCTCAATTCTTCACATGGCAGATAAGGGATAGGGAAAAATATCAACAGTTTTATTATTCCTTAAGATTATATACTTACACACTTTAATCCTTACAAACAGAAATCTCATTGTAGAAAATGTGCAAACACCAAGACCATGAAGAGTACAAAACTTGCATTTAATTTCACTACCCAGAGAAAGTCAGCACAGTGTAAATGTTTCTTTTAACCATGCTATTTAATTATATGCCTCTTAATACAATTAAGATATTACTGTATAAAGCTCTATATTGATATTTCATGTAGCATATTATGAGCATTTATTAATATCTGAACATATTTTAATGTTTTCATATGTAAATGAGTTAAAATAATTAATAATCTGTTTAAATTTATATTTAAATCTATTTGTTAGTAAAGTTTCCCATGTTTTATTTTAACTTTTGATATTTAATGGGACAGATTCCTACAATTAGAATTATTAAGTTCAAAGGCATAAGCATTTTTAAGGTTTTTGAGTTGATAAATCACTTCCAATGAAATCACACTAATTTATACTCTATCAGTGATACATGAGAGCAAGCACAGCTTTTCAAAGGGTGTACTAAAATTAGAAAACTATACTTCATGCACAATTGGCAAGAACAATGACTTCGTGATTTTCGAGGTTTAAAATTTTTTAACTGACAGCTAGAAGAACAGTGCTTAAAATGAACCAACATAAATGATGGAGAGTAGTAATACAGAATTACTGTAACCAAGTTCCTAACATCAAAATACTTACAGATGCAAATATTAGCAAGGGGAAAAGTTTAAGGAGAAACAAGATATCCACAAAATTTTAAACTATCTCCCCACAGATATGTATTAATTACAGAAGAAAATAGTAACTTTAGTAGGGAAAGCTGGTAGACACCACCTTAACTAAGTGATGAAGGTCAACATTACTAGTAATAAGATGTACCAACGTTATGTATTCCTGGTTTGATGCACCAAGGAGGGGATATCAATTTTGTGGTATTCTTGCCAAAGATGCATAATCTCAATGAAATAATGAGAAAACACCAGTTAACCCAAGTTAAAGGCAGTCTACAATATAACTGACAAGGAAGTCCTTCTCAAAAGTACTAAGGTCATAACAGAAAAGGGAAGACTGAGAAAGTCAGTGAGCAGACATGGTAATCAAATGAAAATACAATGTAGGATCCTGCAACAGTAAAAGAACACTAGTGGAAAGACACGTGATGGAATAAAGTCTACAGTTTACAATATTGTACCAATGTTAATTTCTTGGTTTTGCTAACTGGACTATGGTGACCTAAGATATTAACATTTGGGGAAATTGTCTTACAGGTACCTTTTTTGTAACTTTTCAGTAAGCCTTTCCAGTGGTCATGTATGGATGTGAGAGTTGGACTGTGAAGAAAGCTGAGTGCCGAAGAATTGATGCTTTTGAAGTGTGGTGTTGGAGAAGACTCTTGAGAGTCCCTTGAACTGTAAGGAGATCCAACCAGTCCATTCTGAAGGAGATCAGCCCTGGGTATTCTTTGGAAGGAATGATGCTAAGGCTGAAACTGCAGTACTTTGGCCACCTCTTTCGAAGAGTTGACTCATCGGAAAAGACTCTGATGCTGGGAGGGATTGGGGGCAGGAGGAGAAGGGGACGACAGAGGATGAGATGGCTGGATGGCATCACCGACTTGATGGACGTGAGTTTGAGTGAACTCCGGGAGATGGTGATGGACAGGGAGGCCTGGCATGCTACAATTTATGGGGTCACAAACAGTCGGACACGACTGAGCAACTGGACTGAACTGAACTGAACTGAAGATTACTTAAAAACAAAAATTCAAAAAAAAACTTCATAAAGATTATTTTCTAATACCATTATTAGAAAAAGTCATGGATGCTAAAGGTAACAATTTTCAAATAACCATGAAATTCTCATCAAGAGATGAGTCATTGCTTTCTTTTATGATCTTCAAACATAACACAGGATTATCAATCAAGGTCATACTGATCACTGAAGTTAAATTTCTGAGCTGACAACTGCTGTATATTCCCTATCTAGAGCAGTGGTTTTCAACCAGGCTTGTTTTTAGCAAATTTTTGTGTTTTTTTTCTTTTCTTTTCTTTTTTAGTAAATTGTTTTAATTTTAAGAACTTATTAGAATTCCAAGCAAATCAACCCATCTAGATGGAAAATGTTTTTGTAAATAAAGTTTCAAGTCACAGTATTCTTCAGGAATAACACAGTTCAACCCTATTACCTGATGAAATTATGGTATAGACTAGTTTACATGACTTGTCTAAATTCTTACAATAGTTACTGGTTGGGTCTACACTTGAACTTGGATTTCTAAATCACAACAGGATTATTTAAAGGGCAATAAAAGAAATAAAATGTTAAAAGATATTTTACACAGCAAAATCACATTCAAGTAAGAGCAATTACGGTACTCTAACAGTCACTTCTTGCAAGTGATGTACTCTTTGTTTCAGCTTCCATATATAATTATTTCCAAGGCAAAAATTGAGAAATTCTAAAGATACTCTGAAAAAAAGATTATTTTCCCCAAATAACTAATTACAGCAAACTTTAGAAATGTTAGTAAGATTGGTCAGCAGGACTTTTTTTTATTGCTTTTAACTGGAACAAGGGCATTTAATTTCAAATACTAATAAAGGCTAAAAGAACTTCAATTAAGTGGTTTGAGTTGATGAGAGCTTCGTTTTAGTACAGAAAAGTCATAATTGATGCTTTTAGTTTAATACCACTAAAGCATCATGTAATAAATCCTATTTCTGAGCTAATTTATGCTTTCTTAACTAACAGTAGTGGAAAGAACAAAGAATTTAAATACAGAAGATCTAAAGTTCAATCCAATGACAAATTTCCACCTTCTGCAAAAAAACACGTATTAAGAATCCATCATGTACACAGCACTACAATAAATGCTTGGATAAAAAAATATGAATAAGATATTCTTTCCTCATTAGGAGATTAAACTCCCTGCATCAATACCCTCATCTATAAGAAGGGGATAACATACATGTCTTATTCACCTTATGCTGCTGCTGCTGCTGCTAAGCCGCTTCAGTTGTGTCTGACTCTGTGTGACCCCATAGACGGCAGCCCACCAGGCTCTGCCGTCCCTGGGATTCTCCAGGCAAGAACACTGGAGTGGGTTGCCATTTCCTTCTCCAATGCACGAAAGTGAAAAGTGAAAGCGAAGTTGCTCAGTCGTGTCTGACTCTTTGCGACCCCATGGACTGCAGCCTACCAGGCTCCTTGGCCCATGGGATTTTCCAGGCAAGAGTACTGGAGTGGGGTGCCATTGCCTTCTCCATTCACCTTATAGGGATATTGAAAAGATAAAGTGAGCTAATGTCAAATGCTTCAGCAAGTTTTAAAGCAGTATATAAGAAATCACAAAATTCCATCCAGGTCAAGAACATAAGGCTGCTAAGTTACTCCTTTACAAAGAGTCACAAATAAACATATCTGTAAATATTAAGGTAAAGACTGAAACTTCAGGTTTTCCTTTCGTCTTACTGAAGTAACAGTGGTGGCGGTAGCATGACTTTAAGGTAAAGACTGGAACTTCAGGTTTTCCTTTCGTCTTACTGAAGTAACAGTGGTGGCGGGTAGCATGACTTTAAGGTAAAGACTGGAACTTCAGGTTTTCCTTTCGTCTTACTGAAGTAACAGTGGTGGCGGGTAGCATGACTTTAAGGTAAAGACTGGAACTTCAGGTTTTCCTTTCGTCTTACTGAAGTAACAGTGGTGGCGGGTAGCATGACTTTAAGGTAAAGACTGGAACTTCAGGTTTTCCTTTCGTCTTACTGAAGTAACAGTGGTGGCGGTAGCATGACAACGTGAGTAACAACCACCTGCCTCCACATTTTGCAGGCAGACATTTTTAGGTTCTTAAAACATGTATGATTCAGTCATTATTTACTGATATATGGTTAATGTCAGGGAGTAGCCAACTTTTTCTGTAAAGGGCCGAATAATCAACATTTTTGGCTTTGTGGGTCATACGGGCTCTGTTCCAACTACTCAACTCAGGCATTACAGCACAAAAGCAGCCATATTCCATACATAAATAAATGTGTCTACGGATGACCTAGAGATTGTCACACTGAGTGACGTGAGTCAGAAAAAGAGAAATGTACTAATGTATAGCATATGGAAGTCTGCTCACTGTTATGTGGCAGCCTGGATGGGAGGGGAGCTTGGGGGAGAATGGATGCATCAAGATGTATGGCCGAGTCCCTTTGCTGCTCACCTGAAACTATCACAACACTGTCAATCAGCTATGCGCCAATACAAAATAAAAAGTTTAAAAAGTGAAAAATAAATAAATGTGACTATATTGCAATAAAACTTTACAGAGACAGGTAGCAGACAGCACTGAGTCCATAGATCAAAGTTTTATTGTCCCTGATCCATATCATTTTGAAAACTAAGAATACTTTTTAAGAAGCACTTCTCTATTTTGGGAAATCTTTTTTTTTAATTTTAAGCAAAACAAATGGTAATTTTTCTAATGTGTATGAAAGAATACTACCTAGGAAAATATATTTCATTAATAAGACATATACAGTTGAGTCACTTCTGATAGAAATTAAGTTATAAGAAAAGGGAAACTTACTTGTAATCCTCGTTTGCTGCAGTAAAAATGAATGCTTCCATAGGGTTCCAGCAAATTGTATTTGTTCTCATATCTAAGATGACCTGAGAAACATACACTAACCCATTACTATGAAATTAAGTCCCTCTAAAATGAATAAATTCCTACTTCATTTCCTTTTCTTCATTTTTCACTGATTTAAGCAAATACTTCAGTAAACACCTATCATTTGCACAGAATTTGGCTCAGTGCAATAGGAAAAGAAAATCAATAATTAGTTTCCTGAACACACAGGCAGTGCTAAATATTGAAAAATATAAAAATGCTTAATAAATGGTCCCTTGACCTCAAAAAGCTTATAGTGTAGTTGGGAAAATGAGACATATGTAAGAAAAGTTCAACCCCAAAGTAGTAAAGTACAATATATTATTAACAACTGAGAAGGTAGGGTTGAAAGTGGCAGAAACTGCTATTTATTAAACTGGTCCTTTGGTGCAGGGGTGGAATCAAGTAGGAGATGGAGACTGACGTACACGCACTACCATGTGTAAGACAGACAGCTAGTGGGAACGCCTGCTGCACAGAGCAGGGAGCTCAGCTTGGTGCTCTGTGATGACCTGGGTGGGTGGGATGAAAGGAATTCGGACGGAGGTCCAAGACGGAGGGGATGTATGTATACACTCAGCTGATTCACTTGTATAGCAGAAACCATCACAACATTGTAAAGCAACTATACCCCAATAAAAAAGACAAAAACCAAATAAACGAAAAACTAGCACTTCCATGGTAACATTCTGCTAAATCCTTAATGTTTTATTCTTACCACTGGGCTGTGAGGCAGTTATTAATATCACCATTTCACAGAAGAAACACAGATTAAGTTACCTGCTTAAAGTCTTAACACCAAAGTTCATGCATGTTATTCCCACCATATGACATGGGTGAGTGAAATTTGGAAAGATTATTCTACTTATTTAGCTCAAATGTCAATCAATATATTCTACTTCTAATATTTCTGAATTTAGTACATGTTATAAAAATGATTTGATAACAACAAAAATATTAAAAGCATCTCTGTTAGGTATGGCACAGAGATGTCTATGATAACAGACCTGAAGTCCATTAACAAGGCATAGCTCTTCTGGTACTCTCTCAATTCCAGCACTTGCAATCAACTGTATACTCGTTTACTTATAATGGCACTCGTCTCTTTACTAATAGTATTCCCTCCCTCTTTATAATCAGCTTAAGGTTTCATTAACTCTGATATCTAAGTCCTGGAATGACTGCTTCAGAACTGCTGGGAAATCTGACACCTTGAACAGGATAGTGCCTGTCTAAATAAAACGTCAAACTGGTACCCACTGGTGTGTAACTAAACAAATAAAGGTGATTATGTGAATTAGTTATAAAACTTTCTGGAATAAAATACCATGTGTGTCACTATGATAATCACAGGGCCTGACTAATAGGATGCAATACTGAAGAACTTTCAATTCACTGAGTACAAACTAGATGTCTACAATATTCTGGCAGTATGGCAAACGGAAGACTGGAAGAGAGTAACTCATGGAAATTGACAGGTCTCTAAAAAGCAACAGGGAACTGAGGGAATGCCATTATGACCACTTGGGTTCTAAGAACATCTCTATTAAAAAGAATTTTTTTTTAATTCTGAAAAAACATTTGCTCTGTATTTTCAGTCACTCGATTCACAAAAGGATGCATTAACAACTATATAAAGTAAAAGACAAATTGAAACTCACCTTTTTCAGAGGAGTAGCTTGTCTCATATCATATAGTACTATATTCCTGTCAGAAGCACAACTTCCCAAGAGAAATGTCTAAAAATAAGTGTAACAATTATCAGTTAAAAGCCAGGTTTGGCAGCAAACCATGTCCATTCCTGAACAAATGATTTAATTACCTTTAAGATACAAAGTTGTAACACTAAAGTCCATTGTAAGAGGGTACAACAAATCACTCATAATCTTGGCAACCAAAGCCAAAGATCTTCATGATTAAATCCCCATGCCTGTATTTTAGATGTCTGAGATGTAGGTATTCTGCATTCTATAACAATATATTTTACTTACCCCTTCTTCACTTAGACCTGTTTCCTGTTCTTCCATATTATAAATAACACTTCAGTAAACATTTGAATACATTTAGATCTTCTTTTCCTAAGGGTAAGGTTTTAGTAGTGGCATCACCCTAATCAAAAAGTATGAATAATTTTATAGCTTATGCTATTTAGAGGTAATGGTTTTTCCAGAGTTATAGCAGTAAGCGTTGCAATGTGGAAATTTATTAATTTTACTACACTGGGCGGCAATATTAAGTATCATATAAAAATGCCTTCTGTAACCACAGATGCAGAACCCATGGATTTGGAGGGTCAACTGTATAAATTATTGCTTTATTAACAATTAGACATTTCCTCATGGTTATTAACTCTGTATAAACTAGGCCTGTCCTTTGTCCAACTGTGGTTTCAAGATGTTTCATATATTTATAAGTCAATTATAAATGTGTCAAGTGGTTACATGATTCTTGGTATTAAGTGAAAATAAGCTCTCCACCTTCCAATGGAATCCCAAATCCCACCCCTTGTAGCACCGTTCCTCCTCACCCATCGTTCCTGATCTAACTCCTGTCTTCTGCTTATATTATTCCCACTGCAAGCGTAAGAGGAACCAGAAGAGTTACTTACTACACTGCTACATAGCCACATTTGTGTATACTCTTTTTAAACTGCTTCCTCTGAGCTTTTCCCCTACTGAATGACTCCTCTCAACCTTTCTTAGTTTCTCATTATTTCACTCTAAGGTCTGACCAGGTACTGTTTTCAAAAAGTAAAGACCTGAATTTGAGCAAAGCAAAAAATTCTACCAAGAAGGAAAGCTGATTTTAATGCTATAAAATGTAGCAATTCTCAGAATAAACTTTTGGCTTTATCAGAACCCTCAGCTTCAATATTTTTACAGAAAAATAATTAGTGATGATTAGAGGAGACAAATACACTCCATTTGTTCACAGCAACATGCCCTCCCCATTAAGTTTAATAAAGGGTCAGGGTAAGAGACATCCACACCATTTGCTTTTACCACCAAGTCAAGGTCATATGGTTAATAAAACACACATACACACCTAGCTGAACAAATAAGAGTTTTTATACATGCTAATTTGAGAAACATAGTTGCTAGGTCATCACTAATCATTAATTATGATTTTAGGATTGGCCATCAGCTCTACTGACACAGGTGTTCACCAAAACAGAGAAACAAAAGATCTCCTTTACCCATTAGGGAAGAAATCAGTATCTGTTCCGTTTTTGTTTTTTTTTTAACAGCATAACACCACCATCTTAAACTTGGGTAGCACCTTTTAAAAATATTCACATATATTATCACATTTGACACTTGCAACAAACCTAAGAAGTACACTGGAAGACATAATTAATCTCATTTTAAAAATAGACAAATACAGAGAAAAATTATGACTTGTGAAAGGTCAACACAAAGGCGTACTAGCAGGAAATATAGTTCGAGCCTAGGTCTGCAGCAAGGTAAGACATTAAATTTTCTCACAGGTCACCTGTGTTTGTAGTCTGCTTCTGCCCAGTGGCACTGTGGCCTGGTCTACAAGGCTCACTTCGCCAATCAAGGGCAACTGAGGGAAGGGAGATGGAGGGTGGCGTGAGGAAGATACAGACAAAACAGACAGATATTCTGTCCCAGCGATCGGCAAACTTTTTCTGTAAAGGGTGATAGAGGACATAGTTTAGGCTTTGTGGGGCCATATGGTTTCTGCAGTTTATTAAACTCTACTTTGTAGTGCAAACTCAGTTACAAACAATACATGAGCTAAAGGGCACAGCTGTGTTCCAGAAAAAACTTAAAAACAAGGAACAGGCAGTGGCCTCACAGACTATATCTTGCCAACCCCTGCTCTAACCCTGCAGCTTCTCCCAGAAGTGTGTTTACCAGTGTGGGCTGAAGGAAGGGGTATCCTTTGACTGATTTCTCAGCAGGACTTCAAAGCCAAGTTCACATCATACTACAGCATCTCACTCTTTTTTAAAAATACTTTTATTTTTATAATTTCATTTGTTTATTTTTGGCTGCGCTGGGTCTTCTTTGTTCTGCAGGGTTTTCTCTAGTTGTGGTGAGCAGGGGCTCTTCATTGCGGCGGCTTCTCTTGTTGTGAGCACAGGCTCTAGGGTGCATGGGCTTCAGTAGTTGAGGCTCCCAGCCTCTAGAGCACAGACTCAATAGTTACTTTCTGGCATATGGGATCTTCCTGGATCAGGGATTGAACCCATGTCTCCTGCACTGGCAGGTGGACTCTTTACCACTGAGCCACCAAGGAAGCCTTATACCCTGCTACTTTGACTCAACCTTTTATTCCTCCTTTTGTCAATTAGAGTCTCTTAAATGCAAAACTTGCAGATGAGAATTTCCTCTGCGACCACCTAACAAGATAATCTCCTGATAACTTCTAAAACCAGCTCATACACAGTGATTTCCTTTTCTTCCTTCAGGAAAAGGCATGTCGACTGAGTCTTCTGGACACTGAGTTTATCAGTTACTATGCATTCAGAAAAAGCTCAGGGAAAGGCCTGGAGTCCAGGAGCTGGCTTAGCCTTCAGGGCAGCCTCCGTTACCAAGTTTGGACCTAAATAAACAATAAGCAGGCTAACCTCTAACTCTTCCCTTAGATCTGGAAAGAATTAGGAATCACAATTTAGTCTTCTGAGCAAAGAAAAATAGAATTATAACGAATTATCATGTAGTACAAAAATAACCACGCATATTATTTGGAAGCACTGATGTCCTTGTAATGTACAAATAATTAAAGAAAACAATGCTCAACACTTCTTCTTCTGACCTCTAACAGAGTTAAGAAGAATTAACTTTTTTTTTTAAAGGTAATCTGTGGAACATGGGGCTTCCCTTGTGGTTCAGCTGGTAAAAAATCCGCCTTCAATGCGGGAGACCTGGGTTCGATTCCTGGGTTGGGAAGATCCCCTGGAGAAGGGCAAGGCTACCTACTCCAGTATTCTGGCCTGGAGAATTCTGTTGACTGTATATAGTCATGTATAGTCATGGGGTGGCAAAGAGTCGGACATGACTGAGCGACTTTCACTTTGTGGAACATGAGTGCTGAGGGTACAAATAAAACTGAAAGTTTCTTAGGACCATGTGTGCTTGAGTTCTACCCCCACAACCACACGCCTCTCACAATGCTGAACACCAGTGTCCGGGGCTAAACTGTGGTCAAGCATGTCGAGACCTGACCAAAGAAAGTGGAACTCAGACCAAATGGGAGAACACCACTAAAATTCAGAAAATTCTTGGATCACATATTCAAGTTCTTCCTGAATAGAGTTGAAATTATATGATAATAAAGAAACAATAAGCAGAACATATTTCAAAAAGGAGCATTACCTCAATTGGGTT
Organism: Bos indicus; assembly: GCF_029378745.1. Taxonomy (NCBI): domain Eukaryota; kingdom Metazoa; phylum Chordata; class Mammalia; order Artiodactyla; family Bovidae; genus Bos; species Bos indicus. Next base: position 61,366,728 of record NC_091773.1, read on the forward strand.
AAATTTAACACTGCTTATACTGTCAAATCCCCAAGTCATTGAACATATAGGACTGGTTCTTTGTTCATCCCAAATGTCTACTTGCTGTCCACATGTGGCAAAAACAGCTTCTCTCCAGTGATGATCAATTCCTGTATACACTGTCTTTAGAAGCAGAGAGGTTGTTACAGATGAGTCTTTTCATTGGTACTTCAACTCTACAGAATAATATCTTAAAATATATTTCTCTACACTCTCATGTGCTTAAGAAAATCCCTGTTCACTAAGAAATTTCTTTAAAGCCTTTACTTAAAGGAGAAAATTCTACCATAAGAAGTGATGTTCCTTATCATACATTCTGGGAATAAAGAAAAATGTTAACATGGGATGTATTTAATTAAGTTTGAACACATAGCACTGAAGTAATTTTTAAATCTTACTGGGTATTGAAGGATCTTGGAATCAACTAATGAAACACAAAAGGTAATTTCTAAAAAACTTAATTCCACATTTAACATATAAAATACTGAGTCCCAGGAAAGAAACACAGATACAAACAACCGTATCAAAATTTGGAGAGAGAAACAAAATTAGCAAGTGTGGATGCTAAGGTTGTTAAAAGCAATAAAATCTCATAAATTTGGTATTATTTACTTAAAATATGTGACTCATCTATTCAGGGTCAGATTAAAGTCTACCTTTGTACTAGACAGTAAAAAATGTTTGGAAAGCAAATTAAAGGCCACTATTTAGCCAATACTTTAAGCTTTTAAGAACTCTTATCAGCATCTGCAGATTTAGAATTATTTCTATTCAAGTCTCTACAAACTTCTGCACAGTAAGAATTAACCCCCAGTACCACAGCGAAGGGGTAACACTAAATATTTCAAAAATCTTTGGAACTCCTAGCGAACGGACATTTTACAACAATGAAACAAATTTTCTTTCAGGAATTACTAATTTTTTACCATCTGCAAACTATTTCCATTTCACACTAATATACCACCTCCACATCCCTCAAGAACATTTAGATCGACCATTAGAATTCAGCAAAGTCCTGATCATGGGCCAAACCTCTCATTAAAAAAAAAAAAAAAATTTAGAACTTCTTGAAGCCTAAAGAGCAGAATCTAAATATACACTAAATACTAAAATGACAAAAAAATTTTAAAGATGAAATATTTAAAGATTAATTCTAATTTTAGAATTTCCCTTAGTATCAAAACATAAGGATTAAAAAACATAGGTAGAGCAAATGATCCAAATTATTAAGCTATAACTTAAAGTTATAACTAAACTATATCAAGTGATTTGCAGAATGCTGTTAAGAAATGTAAATAAGATTTATATAGAAAGCACACTATTAAATTTATTAATTTCCTAAAGAATACTTTCAAGTAAATGCTGAGCTCTGGGAAAGATCCATGATATAAATGAGAAGCTGAAGCACTGTTTTTTTCTGACCTTTTATTTTATAGATTTCCCCCCATGTTCTCGCTATAGGAAATGCTCCACTGCCTCCTCTAACTAAAAATAGAAACAGAACCCTATTGCAACGAACACCAAAGAACTGTTCAAATTCTTTAACTGCAAAGACCCTTTGATTGCATTAACTATTGCTTAAAACAGGTAAAGTATTGCAGCCTAAACTGTCTGATTTCTTACACCTTTTTATGAAATTGAAACTATGAAATAATTGTAGGTAAAAGAGAAGAATGTTAGTAGCCCAAGTATGGGTCAATTTATTTTTGTACCTTTCCTAATATTGTATGCAATGGCTCCTCCTCCTCTCCACAGCTTGGTCCGTCCATTTTCCATTGCTTCACAGTTTTGTCATCACCCACCTAGAAATATTTACAATGATAATGAAGAACAGTTATAAACGGTAAGCTTGCCAACACATACATCAAATTATAAACATCTTTAGTTTAAAAAATAACATATACCACATTCTTCCAGTAAAGTATTTATTGATTCATTTATGTCCCACCTTGTTAAAGATTTGTGATAAACATATAAAACGCATAAAATTGAAAATAAAATACGATGAATATAGCAAAACAAGAGTTAAGGGTAGAAATAATATTACATCATAAAGATGGTAAAAGCTGCATGTTGTAATAAGGATGACATTTCAAATTAGGAAGAAAAATGAATTACAATAAAATGGTATTGTGAGATCAGGTTAGTCATTTAAAAAGTATGAACCAATGTGACACCTGATAAAAAAATATAATTCCAGATAACTTTAAATGTAAAACATGCAACAAAATCCATAAAGATACTAGAGACAAGGCATTTTTATAATCTTGGCACGAGAAACGTCTTTCTTTGTATGACTCAAAACTCTAGAAACTATCAATATTAAGGCAGAGGTTTTCAAACTGTAAAATGTAGACTTCTGAAGGATCCTGAGAATTTTTCAGGAGTCCACTAGGATAATATTATTTTCATAATGTTAGTATAGGCATTGCTTGCCTTTTCACTGGCCCTGACGATTACAGAGATGGTGAAAGAAATGGTGGGCAGAACTGCTGGCACCTTAGCCCAAATGAAAGCTAAGGAAACAAACTTCGGTAATTCAGACTTTGGGACATGGCAGATATGTTCAAGATGTCACGTAAACGTGGATTTTACTAAATTTTTTTGAATATGTTTCCTCAAGCAAGGAAAACAAACGGGATTCCATCAAACTAAAAAGCCTTTGCACAGCATAAAAAAACTATCAACAAAGTAAAAAAACAAGATATCTGCAAACAATATATACAATAACGGATTAATATCCAAGTATACAAAGAACTCATACAACTTGACATCAAAAAAACTCAAAAAATAGGCAGAGGCTCTGAATAAACATTTTTTTCAATGATACATAGATGCCAAATAGGTACATGAAAAGATGCCCAACATTACTGCTCATCAGGGAAATGCAAATCAAAACCACAATGAGGTATCACCTTATACCTGTCAGAATAGAGAATGGTTATTATTGAGAGAGTCAATTCCTAGGTAGGTTGATAAGAAGTACAGGGTCCCCAAGGAGAAGGAAGGAGTCCAGAGTCCTTTAGGAGGAGAAAGGGGTCTGGGGATCTCAAGAAGGAGAAAAGGACAAATGTTTTTTTCCTACATTGCTTTGTCTTAGTCAATATAACAATATATCTTGCTCCAGGATATGTTTCTCCTTCTTAAGAATCTTCTGACTAATCCTGTCATCTTCAAATCTATGGGAGTGGGTCTGGTAACATCTTTCTATCAGTTAGTTCTAATCTTGTTAATTTAAGATGTATGTTGTGGGAGGGGGTCTGGTAAAAGCATATAAGGCCTTGCATAGACTAGTGAGCGAGGGTGCTCTCTGGCCCCCTTCTGTGTCCGTGTCAGAAGCTTTCTCTGTCCCTTTTTCACTTTAGTAAAACTCTGCTATACAAAGTGATCAAGGCTTGAGTGATCAAGGCTTGAGTGATCAAGCCTGGTCCCTGGTCCTGAAGCTAAATCTTCTTCGGAGATCACGAATCTCACATTATTCACGGTAAGCTATCATTATCAAAGCCAACAAGTAACAAGTGTTGGTGAGGATGTGGAGATAGGGAACCTTTGTGCACTGCTGGTGGATGTAAACTGGTAGAGACACCATGGAAAACAGTATGGAGGTTCCTCAAAACATTAAAAATAGAACTATCATATGATCCAGCAATTCAACTCCTATGTATTAATTGGAAGAAAACAAAAGCACTAATTAGAAAAGATATAAAGATATGTGCACCCCTATACTCACTGCAGCATTAGTAACAATAGCCAAGATAGGGAAGCAACCTAAGTGCTTAACAACAAATGAATGGATAAAAAAAATGTGTTCTATAAACATAATGGAATATTACTCAGCCTTAAAAAAAGGAATGAAATCTTACCATTTGAAAGAACACTGATGGACCTAGAGGTATAACGCTAAGTGAAATAAGTCAGAAATAGATAAACACTGTATGATTTCACTTACATGTGGACTCTAAAAAACAAATGAATAAACATTACAAAATACAAACAGAATTGTCAATATAGAGAACAAATAGGTGGTTTCCAGCAGGGAGAGTAGTGGGGAGATGAGAGAAGTAAGTGAGGGAGATTAGAAGGTATGAACTTCTAGCTGCAAAGTATGTGTACAGAGTGGAGTATATAGTCAAAAACTAGGGATATCTATGTATGGTGACATATTGCAACTAGACTTATTGTGGTGATCACTGTGAAATGCACAGAAATATTATCACTATGTTGTACACAAAGAACCAACCTAGTATTGTAGGTCAATTATACTTCTAAAACAACAGAACAAACTTACAGAAGAAAAGATGGTATTTGCGATTACCACAGGCGTGGGGTTGGGGCAGTGGGTATTGGAAGAAGGCAGTCAAAGGTGCAGACGTCTAGTTATGAGACAAAAAAGTGCTAGGGATGTAATGTACAATGTGACAAATATAATTAACATGATTTATGTAACATAGGAAAACCGTTGAGACTAAATCCTAAGAGTTCCTATCACAAGAAAAAAACTTTTTCTCTATTTCTTTAGTTTTGTATCTATATGAGATGATGAATGTTCAGGAAGCTCACTGTGGTGATCACTTCAGGATGCATATAACCACTGTGCTGTACACTTTCAACTTACGTGGTGCCAGCTACACTGCAATAAAACAGTTCCTAATTCTAAAAATAAAAATGTTGTTAAACCTAACAACTACTTTCAATTATTTTCACTCTCCAGAGTTGACTCTATTATTGCTTATGCAGACTATTAAAACTGCCTCCAAACTGATCACTCACAGCTGTCAAATTAATCCTCTCAAAGCTCAACTCAGACTCCGTCATTTTCCTATTAAAAGCTTTCAATGAACTTTCAATATCTGCACACCACAGTAGATTATTTGCAAAGGCCAAAGGTAGAAATAACCAAAACATCATTAATGGATGAGTGAATAGACAAAATGTGGTATACACATACAATGGAGCATTAGTCTTAAAAAGGAAAGAAATTCTGACACGTGGTACAAAAAGGGTAAGCCTTAAGGACATTATATTAAGTGAAATTATCAGACACATAGGGACATACAGGGACATAAAGCACAACAGTAATTACCAGGTAAATTACTCAAGGGTAGGAGGTAAGGGTGAGAGATGTGGAGTTACAGTGTTTAACAGTTACACCTATCAGTTTGGAAGGTGAAACAGTCCTGGAGATGGATAGTGGTGATGGATTTACAATGATGTGAATGTACTTAATGCCACTGAAATGTACACTTAAAAATGGCTAGAATGGTAAATTTTAGGTATATTTTATCATACACAAAAATCCTTCAATGACTTATTGCTAACCGACAAAGGAAGTACAAAGGACTCATCTTGCTTTAATCCCACTTCTAACTGTTCTATAGGATATTAGTTCAGTAATATGTATTTGGGCTTCCCAGGTGACACTAGTGGTGAAGAGCCCGCCTGCCGATGCAGGAGACCTAAGAGACGTGAGTCCAATCCCTGGGTCGGGAAGGTCCCCTGGAGGAGGGAATAGCAACCCACTCTACTACTGCTGCCTGGAGAATTCCACGGACAGAGGAACCTGGCTGGCTACAGTCCACTGGGTCACAAACAGTCAGAAATGACTGAAACGACTTAGCACACACACATGTAATATGTAATTAGGTATAAAAAATTTTAAAGTATGGGAAAGGGTGGATTACATAAAGAAAACCAAAACTTATCTGAGTTTTAATGTTATTTTGCATTGTGAAAATCAGAAAGGGCCTTGGATCACATAAATGAACTCAGAAAATATTCAATTAGATTAGTTCTACACATGTTGAAAAGAGTTAATGACCTAACTGTATTATACTTACAGTAAAAAAAGATGTCCCACAAAAGCGGGTACATATTCCTCGTACAAAACCTTCATGTGCTTGTATCGTACGAATACATTTTCGTTTGGTCAAGTTCCAAATTTTAACCTATAATAAAACATACTAGGAAATTTCAGTGAAGTATAAATAAAAAATGTTCAGGCACAGAAGTATTACATTCCAAGAAAAATAAGTTCAACACTGAAAAGGCTGTAAATCACTCTACCAGATGGCTATAAACAAAATCCTCTAGATCAAAATAATGCAATGCTGAACCTTCCTGGTAGTCCAATGGTTGGGGTTCTACCTACCAATGCAGAGGACACGGATTCAATCCTAGTCAGGGAGGATCCCACATGGCACAGAGCAACTACAGAAGCCCGTGCACCCTACAGCCTCTGCAACAGGAGCCACTGCAGTAAGAAGCCCCAGCACCACAATAAACAGTAGCCCCCTTCCCCACCCGTGGCAACTAGAGAAAGCCCACACACAGCAACAAAGACCCAGTATAGCCAAAGATAGAATAAATAAATAAATAAAATAATTTTTTTTTTTAATTTCACAGAAGAATGTCTGTTGCGCACATTGGAAAAAAAAAAGCAATGTCTATGGATACGAACATCAACAAGCAGAAAACTGAATCTCTTAAATACTCTGTTGATTCTAGTGTAAAAGTGCTTTAAAGCTTTTCTTTCCTTGGCAGAGTGGGAAATAATTGTGTTGAATTGTTAATAACATACTCTGAAAAAACTCACAGCTAAATATCTGTATTGTAAACATGCCTTATTACTTACTGTCAAACAGCCGAAAGCGACTACATTTTTAATTTCTTAGGTTTAGATAAGAAACTACTGAAGTTACTGATTCAAAGAAAATTTAGTCTTGAGAATTAAAAGAAAACAGGACATAGAAAAATGAAATCAAACCAATTAAAACCCACAGTAACTCACAATTAAAGGAAGAATATTTGCAACATAACTATTTTCAGTTTAAAATGTCAGTGTTTAGTGATACTTGCCTCTCCATCACATGCCCCAGAAAGGACAGTAGCCAGGCTCTTTGGATTCTTTGCCAAGCAATTGACTCCATCTCGGTGACCATCCAGGGAGGCAAGGAATGGTTTTGCAAATACCCGTTCCAGTTTGGTAGCATTTAAAGCTCTTATATATTCTCGTGGGACCTCAAAAGGATGTAAGGTAGGATCATAGTTTCTTGGAACTGAAATAAGAATGATTTCTCTTAATAAAATAATTCACATTTAATACCTCCTGTGGTATTCCTTGGCTAATCATTCAATATATTATTCAATAAGCCTTTATTAGGGACACTGACTATGCAGAGGACTAAAACTAAAAACATTGAAGACCTTTTGTCCAGAACCTTTCCAAAATGACCAGAAAGTGATACAACACATACATCTTGCAAAATAACTAGACTCTATACACATACACACACAACTTTTCCTTTTCTATGTCCTACTACGCTCTTCAACTGGGTTATAAGCCTTCACCTGCAGGGCTTCCACTACATTCTTCATTACATTTCTTATACCGAGCACAAAACAAGTGCATCATGAACATTTGCTCAACTGACCTCTTAAGCTCCTTACTGGGTGTGTGTATGCATGCTAAGTTGCTTGAGTCATGTCTGACTCTGTGCAATCCATTGAACATAGCCCACCAGGCTCCTCTGTCCATGGGAATCTCTAGGCAGGGGATCCTCTTGATCCAGGGATCAAACCCGTGTATCTTGCATTTCCTGCACTGGCAGATGGGTTCTTTATCACTAACGCCATCTAGGAAGCCCCCTTACTGGGCAGGGAACACTAATAATCTCCAGTGCTGATCACTGTACTGATAAGTATACAATGTAGTGATGATGATTATACTATTTATTGAGCACTTTCAGTGTCTGATTTTGTGTGTGCGTGTTAGTGGCTCAGTTGGGTCCGACTCTTTGCGACTCCATGGACTCTAGCCTGTCAGGCTCCTCTGCTCGTGGAATTCTCCAGGCAAGAATGCTGCACTGGGTTGCCTTTCCCTTCTCCAGGGGACCTTCCTGGCCCAGGAATTGAACATGGGTCTCCGCAGATTCTTTACCCTCCAAACCACCTGGGAAACCCATGTGAACCCTACACATCCTTTAAAAAAAATTCAGCTTAAATCTTGTATCTTCTATAAATTTTTCCAAATACCCATAATTATGCCCACCTCTAAATTCAATGTGGTCAACAATAAACATTCAACAAAGATACATGGAACACCTCCCATATACCACAAGCACTCAGGACATCAGAGCAAACAAACTCACGGTACATATTTATGTACGTTGTTCTTATACATTTGTATGTTATCAGCTATATTACCAACAGAGTTTTACAGATTCCCTGATGCCCACACCCCAGATCTATGAGTCAGAATACTCAAATAAGTATTTGAATACTGCACAAAATTTACAAAGACCACTTAAACAAAAAAATCTATAACCAACCAGTTACCCATTCCTTCATTCAGACATTAATAACGCAACTACTAGGTGCCAGGTGCTGTCTAAACACAGGGGCCATAGAAACAAACACGACTGGGCCACTCTCTGCAAGCTCAATCTGATCAAAAAAAAAAAGACTGATAGTCACAATAATAATGAGACAATGTAATAAACACTCTGATATTAGTATAAAAATATGAAACAGAAGCATAGGAGGGTGCCTACATGTGTACAGGATGGGGGGAAATCTGCAAGGGACAGTGACTGGGTAGAGGTGTGTGCCATCGCATGCCTGAAATGCACACAGACTAACAAGAGCACATGTACACTAGCTGTGGGAAAAGTAGTCATCCATGAAAGGAGAGAGGAAGATGGGACCAAGTTCAAGGAGTAGGGATGATGTCAAGTCCGAGTGACATAATCTACTCTGCATTTTAAGAACACTGTTGTTTTGATACTTAACCCGTAAACATCTTGTGAGCAGAGACCATTTAGTTAGCACTGCTCACAATATATACTGATAAGCTATATGACTCAATCATACGGAAATATTGTTCCAGCCTCCCCTTCTATGGCTCACCCCTACCTCAAACTCCAAAGATATGGCCCTTCTCTTATGCCTTAAGTTTATTCCTGCCTTAAGGCCTTTGCACTTGTTATTCGCTTCACTTAGAATAGTCTATTCACACATGCTTGGTCACTTACCTATAATTCATTAAGTAGTCAGCAGGTTAATGGGGGAACAGACCAGCAGGTTAATGGGGGAACAGACCAGTACAGATAAAATCCATTAATTTCATTTTAGTCATTCCCCCACTAAAGTTCTCCACAAGAGTTTTTAAGAGAAAACTGACGGCTTTAAGTGTCACCTTTGTCTGTTCCCACATCCCGAAGTACGTAACTTTAAGTACGTAACTTTAAGTAGCAAAGTTATCGAAAGTTAGAGTAACAAGGAGAGGTTTAAAGATGTTTGCTTAATTGTTAATTCCTTCACAATCCACGAGTTTGGCTCATTCAAGTCCACGTTCCCCCCAACAGGACCCTGAGAACATTCAGAGAGCAGCAGCTGAAAGCGGTGTAGACGGAATCATTTCCCCATGTAACTAACTTGCCACTGACCACAAGACAAAAGTTATGAGGAAAGGGATTTGAAGAGCCAGAAGCGCTTTATAAACCAAGAGCCTTAGGGAAAGCAAACAGGTAAACAACGAGAGTGGAACACCAGCCTCCCCTCCCCGACCAGCTTTACTCGGTGGAGCCCAGGCCGGATCCAAGGCTGTCTAACTTGTCTCACCTCGCTGTAAGTCCAATTTGGTTTCGCGGACATAGTGGTCGGGGTTCCGACTCAGCATCTTCACCTTCATCTTGCTGCCAGTTCTCCAGGGATCTCACAACCCTTTCTCTCCCGGCCCCAGTTACCGCCACCACAGCCGCCTTCTCACATGCCACTTCCGCTTCTTCCCGACTACTTCCTGTCATGTGACTTCCGCGGAGCGGAAACCGGCTTCAGGTGGGCTCTGCGGCGCTCCGTAGTCGTGCGGACAAAGGTTGGCCGGGGGCGGTGCTTCATCTGTGTTCTCAGATCCGCGCAGTTCAGCCTAAGCCCAGCCGCGGAGGTGGGCGAGGCGGGGCGGGGCCTTGACCGAGGCGCCCCGCCCGGCTGCCCACTTTCCCTTGTCCGCTTGACGTGCAGCGGCGCGTCTCTAGTCAGTCACTCGTGCGCCTAGGTCTCTCGGCTTCACCCTCGCCTCCACGAGTGTGACTGCACGCGCGGGTGCCGGAAGTGGGCTCGTGCCCTGCGGTTTCTGCTCCAGCGCGGCGACCGTCGCCACGGTGGCGGCCACTGCATCTCGTCCCACGCCCGCGGTATCAGCGGACCCTGAGCCCATGACAGGCCAGGGCCAGTCGGCGTCCGGCTTGTCGGCGTGGAGCAGCACAATATTCCGCCACGTCCGCTACGAGAATCTGGTGGCGGGCGTGAGCGGCGGGGTCCTTTCCAACCTCGCGCTGCACCCGCTTGACCTCGTGAAGATCCGCTTCGCCGGTAAGAGACCAGTCAGACTCTGGGCTTCTCCTTGCGGTCACCCGGAACCGATTGATAAAGACGCAGAGGGAGGGCTTCGTCCTCACCTGCCTCTTGCGTACTGCAGGCGAGGCGAGAACTAAAGAATACTGTTTGCCCGGGCTCCTGTGGGGCCAGATTTGAGGAAAGGGAGTCTGGTTTAAGCGGTCTGGCTGCCGGCGTCCCCTTTCCCCCGGTACTGAGGGATGAGGAGAATGGATATAAAAGTCTGAGAAAGGTCCTCATTGGTATAGAACGTGGAACTCAAAGGCATGCTTTATAAAATAAGAAAGGATTGATCACATTTCAGGGCTTAAAACCTCACACGTGCAAATCGTTCACCCTTGGAGATACAAGAACCCGCCACCCCCCACCCCCACCCCCAGCCTTTCGAAAGTTCGCTTCACACCACCTAGCTTTTAGGAAAGGCTTTCATTAGTAAGCCTTTTCCCGCTCACCCTCAAATCGCAAAGAATGGAAAAGGATTTTCGCCATTACAAAAAGAAGGCGAAAATGGAGAATAGCAAGTTCAGCGTTTGTTTTGCACCAAGCCCTAGAGAGGCAGCGTGCACCGCCAGCAGCACGAATGGCACCGCCAGCTCCTTTCCCGAAAACCACACTCAGCATCTCAGCGTCAATCAATCATAGCTTTGAACTGTTTCTGTGAGCATCTGTGCTTTATCTGGATTTATTTTGTGCATCCTTTAGCAAAGTGCGTGTTAAGGTAATTGCTCCTTCACATTATGCACTTTTGGCCTATATTAACTCTTTCATGCTTTACTTTAGCATAGCCGGGAAACCTGTACTTGGAAATCTTAGAATAGACACGTGTTTGCCCTGTGGGCTGTGAGGGAAATCCTGGAGTAGGGAGGAATCACATTGCTAGGAATGGGGTTGGTACAGAATTCTCTTGAAACTTTGTTGTTGTCGTGTGTAGTCTGGTACGGGTCCTTGTGAAGGAATAAGTAGCTAGAATCCAAATAGTACAGGCTTTTGTTTAGCTTTATTGAATTAAGTGCACTAAGTGAATTAACTGTATGGAAATTAAGAAAATAATTTAAAAGTTAAACTCAACATAAAATTCTGAAAAAGATAACTTCAAAAAATGTTTTTCATAACTTTATTTGCAAACTATTTTCTGGTATTTCAGTTCTCTTACTGAAAGTGGGGTCCAGCTACTCACGTCTCAAAAGCAAATAAAGAGGCAAAGTTGATAGAAAGGAAACTTTGCTTTATTTTGGAGGTTTGAACTGGGGGCAGGGGCAGACTCATGTCCCAAGGCTGAATTCCCTCCCTGCAATTGACAATCAGTGGGAAAGGACGTTTATAGGTGGAGGAAGTGGGTTACATGTAAAAACAGCACAGGCAGCCAGACAGTCTTGTTGAAATTGGTCATGCAGCATAATCTTGATTGTTTTAAGTACAGCAAGTCTTCAGTTCAAGGGTCCATTTGTTCTCATTTCTTTGAGGCCAGTTGTGGCAGCTAATGTCATGGCTACAATTTTGGTCATCATGTAATTATCTTCTGCCACCAGCTGGGTGTTTCAGTATCTATCAGTTCAGTTCGGTTCGGTCCAGTCGCTCAGTTGTGTCCAACTCTTTGCGACCCCAGAATCGCAGCACGCCAGGCCTCCCTGTCCATCACCAACTCCCGGAGTTCACCCAGACTCACGTCCATCCAGTCAGTGATGCCATCCAGCCATCTCATCCTTTGTCATCCCCTTCTCCTCCTGCCCCCAATCCCTCCCAGCATCAGAGTCTTTTCCAATGAATCAACTCTTCGCATGAGGTGGCCAAAGTATTGGAGTTTCAGCTTTAGAATCATTCCTTCCAAAGAAATCCCAGGGCTGAGCTCCTTCAGAATGGACTGATTCGATCTCCTTGCAGTCCAAGGGACTCTCAAGAGTCTTCTCCAACACCACACTTCAAAAGCATCAATTCTTTGGCGCTCAGCCTTCCTCACAGTCCAACTCTCACATCCATACACGACTACTGGAAAAACCATAGCCTTGACTAGATGAACCTTTGTTGGCAAAGTAATGTCTCTGCTTTTGAATATGCTGTCTAGGTTGGTCATAACTTTCCTTCCAAGGAGTAAGCGTCTTTTAATTTCATGGCTGTAGTCACCATCTACAGTGATTTTGGAGCCCAAAAAAATAAAGTCTGACGCTGTTTCCACTATTTCCCCATCTATTTCCCATGAAGTGATGGGACTGGATGCCATGATCTTCGTTTTCTGAATGTTGAACTTTAAGCCAACTTTTTCACTCTCCACTTTCACTTTCATCAAGAGGCTTTTTAGTTCCTCTTCACTTTCTGCCATAAGGGTGGTGTCATCTGCATATCTGAGGTTATTGATATTTCTCCTGGCAATCTTGATTCCTGCTTGTGTTTCTTCCAATCCAGCGTTTCTCTTGAAATACTCTGCATATAAGTTAAATAAGCAGGGTGACAATATACAGCCTTGACGTACTCCTTTTCCTATTTGGAACCAGTCTATTCTATGTCCAGTTCTAACTGTTGCTTCCTGACCTGCATACAGATTTCTCAATAGGCAGATCAGGTGGTCTGGTATTCCCATCTCTTTCAGAATTTTCCACAGTTTATTGTGATCCACACAGTCAAAGGCTTTGGCATAGTCAATAAAGCAGAAATAGATGTTTTTCTGGAACTCTCTTGCTTTGTCCATGATCCAGCGGATGTTGGCAATTTGATCTCTGGTTCCTCTGCCTTTTCTAAAACCAGCTTGAACATCAGGAAGTTCACTGTTCACATATTGCTGAAGCCTGGCTTGGAGAATTTTGAGCACTACTTTACTAGCGTGTGAGATGAGTGCAATTGTGCAGTAGTTTGAGCATTCTTTGGCATTGCCTTTCTTTGGGATTGGAATGAAAACGGACCTTTTCCAGTCCTGTGGCCACTGCTGAGTTTTCCAAATTTGCTGGCATATTGAGTGCAGCACTTTCACAGCATCATCTTTCAGGATTTGAAAGAGCTCAACTGGAATTCCATTACCTCCACTAGCTTTGTTCGTAGTGATGCTTTCTAAGGCCCACTTGACTTCACATTCCAGGATGTCTGGCTCTAGGTCAGTGATCACACCATCGTGATTATCTGGGACATGAAGATCTTTTTTGTACAGTTCTTCTGTGTATTCTTGCCATCTCTTCTTGATATCTTCTGCTTCTGTTAGGTCCATACCATTTCTGTCCTTTATCGAGCCCATCTTTGCATGAAATGTTCCTTTGGTATCTCTAATTTTCTTGAAGAGATCTCTAGTCTTTCCCATTCTGTTGTTTTCCTCTATTTCTTTGCATTGATCGCTGAAGAAGGCTTTCTTATCTCTTCTTGCTATTCTTTGGAACTCTGCATTCAGATGCTTATATCTTTCCTTTGCTCCTTTGCTTTTCACTTCTCTTCTTTTCACAGCTATTTGTAAGGCCTCCCCAGACAGCCATTTTGCTTTTTTGCATTTCTTTTCCATGGGGATGGTCTTGATCCCTGTCTCCTGTACAATGTCATGAACCTCATTCCATAGTTCATCAGGCACTCTATGTATCAGATCTAGTCCCTTAAATCTATTTCTCACTTCCACTGTATAATCATAAGGGATTTGATTTAGGTTAGATAATACTGCTTAAAGGATATAGCTCAGAATATTATCTATAGCCCTTGAAGAGAAATGAAAGGTCCTTGACTTTGCTTAGTGATACACTATTAGTATTTGGTCCTGTTGTCCTTTGCTTCTTTATTTTCTCACTTTTTCGATTAAACTTATTTGACTAAAGTTTTTCTACAGATAGAAGCCTGGTGGAGGATGGAGTTGGAGGAAGGGAAGGACTAGACAGTCCTGCTCTATTTAATTACTACAAGTTAAGGTCTACCTTGAGAATTAGATCTGCAGAAGTGGTTTATCTCATAGAGTTAGGAGATTGTCTTCTGTTCACTTATATCTTAGCCTTTTAACATTTGTATAGGTTATAGAAGCACCTACATAAAGTTCTTGCCTTCAGGAAACTTACACTGTAATTTTAGGCTTGCTGCTGCTAAATCGCTTCAGTCTTGTTTGACTCTGTGCGATCCCATAGATGGCAGCCCACCAGGCTCCGCCGTCCCTGGGATTCTCCAGGCAAGAACACTGGAGTGGGTTGCCATTTCCTTCTCCAGTGCGTGAAAGTGAAAAGTGAACGTGAAGTCGCTCAGTCGTGTCCGACTCTTGGCGACCCCATGGACTGCAGCCTACCAGGCTCCTCCATTCATGGGATTTTCCAGGCAAAAGTACTGAAGTGGGTTTCCCTTGCCTTCTCTGAATTTTAGTCTTGAGACTCATTCAAATAAAAAATAACTGTAGACAACATAAAATTAAGGTCAAAATGGAATAAATCCAATTACCAAAACAGGAGTAGTCGTAGACTGTTAAGAAAGTTATAGATTGATGATGGCCATATTCTTCTGTATCTGTAAAAGTCTGATTAGTCTTGAGGTTCACCAGAGAAGGACTAAAATTTTGACAGCTGGAGAGGAGATAAGAAGCCATTGAAAATTAGTGAAAATTATGGAGTGTTCTCCCTAGAAGAGAACCCACAAAGATATGTAATTTCCATGGAGTTCCATACATGCACAAATAAGAATTACGACAACAAGGAACATTCATTGAGTGTTTACTTGCAATAAGAGCAATGAACTAAGAACTTTTCTTGCATTAGATCATTTACTACTCTGAACAACACTGTGAATTTATTATTCCCGATACACAGATGAGGATAATTGGAGTTGACTAACGTGCCCAAGTTATCTGAGATTTGCATCTACATCTGAATTAGGTCTAACTCAAAACCCTCTGGCCCTTAAGCCTTACCCCAGGAATTCCTGGTAGACTGTGACTTGAACATGAAGGCAGGAATTCTGGATTTGGCTGCAGGTGCAGACCTATATGACTTGGTATTTCTCAGTTTTATGTAAGAGCAAAAGAGGTGATGGTTGAGATGATCATTTTAGAGTGCTTGGCCTGGTGAGTTTAAGACAGTCTGCTGTGGTGCAGACTATGCCTGAGAAAAGGGGATTCTTGTACCTGAGAATATTGGTAATATTAATTAAATGGAGAGCATATTAGGAGACCAGTAGGACTGAAGTGATAGTTAAGATAATCAAGATAGGAGGACAAAATTAAAGATCTAGGAGTTGAAGCAGGACTGTGTAACAAGAAACCCCCAGTGTGGCTGTGCCCGGCACAAGTGTGGCTGTGAAATGGTGATAGAAAAGAAAACTTAGGAAGATGGATAACTGAAATAAAAATATTATATAGTTGACCGACCACCTGCATTAATGCTAGGATTTTTAATGCTTTCATTAAAGTAAGCCCTTTTAATAAAATTATAGTACTTAGTGATAGGGATGTTAGTCTTGACCATTAAACCAAACCTGCAATATTTCAATGAGTTCAGGTGCAAATTGGAATTCAGAGGTGTCTGCAATAGTC
Source organism: Bos indicus (assembly GCF_029378745.1). Lineage (NCBI taxonomy): Eukaryota > Metazoa > Chordata > Mammalia > Artiodactyla > Bovidae > Bos > Bos indicus. The sequence goes on from NC_091773.1 coordinate 61,382,614, forward strand.
GAAGGAGTAGAAATCATTTTCTTTGAGAAATAACTAAAGGAACTAGTTTAACTTAGGACATGGAAGGGACTTAAGGTATTTAGAGAACTGCCATGTGAGAAAGGGTGCCTTATTGCAGGTAATCTGAAAGGCAGAGGTTGGGTGGAAATTACAGGGAAGCAGTTTTGGCTTGGCAAAGTGGGTGGTGCTCAGAAGTGAAACTGGCAGTGAATACTAGTGGTTCAGCAGTTGGATGACAACGGCTAGAAAACATTCTTGTGTTGGGTGGAAAGGTCACTTGAGGTGATTATTGAGGCCCCTTACTACTTCAAGATACCATTTTAAGCCATCAAGAATGTTGAGTGGGCGCCTCAACAAAGAATGTGAAGTAAAAATAGTAATTTTCTAAATTAACCTGAAATCCTAATAATGTGTAGATTAATCTAAGGAACCTAAGTGTAGAGCGCCCTTAACGAGAATAGCATACAGTCAAGTTTTGTATGTATATGGTATTGCAGGACCTGATAGCATAAATAATAACTTACTGACTGCTTGCTATGTGCCAGGCATGCTTTTAAGACTTGCTTTATATGTATTAACTCACTTAATTCTCTCTTTTATGAGAGTTTGTTTCTGTTATTTTTCTCCATTTTGTGCATGAGAAAACTCAGGCACAGAGTAATCTAGTAACTTACTTGGGGTTACAAAGTGTTGAAATAGGGATTCAAACTCAGGAAGTCTGATTCCATAGCTTTTGCTGTTAGACTGAAACCCTAAATGGGTAGTTTGGTATATCTAAAGGGTAAAATGCTAGAGGTTGAAATGAAATGATTCCAGAAAGTTAAGCTTCCAGATTGACACATCTTTTATGCCATGTAAAAATGGATGTTAGGAATGAGATCAGGACTGTTGTTCAGTTGCTAGGTCATGTCTGACTCTTTGACCCCATGAATTGCAGCACACCAGGTTTCCCTGTCCTTCACCATCTTCCAGAGTTTGCTCAAACTCATGTCCATCAAGTTAGTGATGCCATCCAACCATATCATCCTCTGTCAACCCCTTCTCCTCCTGCTTTCAATCTTTCCCAGCATCAGGGTCTTTCTTTTCCAATGAGTCAGTTCTTCTTATTAGGTGGCCAAAGTATTGGAGCTTCAGCTTCAGCATTAGTCCTTCCAATGAATATTCAGGACTGATTTCCTTTAGGATTAACTGGTTTAATCTCCTTGCTCTCCAAGGGACTCTCAAGAGTATTCAGCACCACAGTTCAAAAAAAGTTTGAGATCATAACTGGAGTTGTAGAAACCAAAGCATGAGGGTAGAAATTGAAACTACTTAGTGATTGAGAGACTACCCCTGTTGAGTGGAAAGAGTGCCTAAAAACCAGCTTTTAAAGGATGGGTAGGAGAGAAGGAAACTGCAAGAAAATTTAACGGCCAAAGAAGTAAGAGAAAAATCAGAAGAGAGTGGAACTAGCCCAAAGACGTATGTTTTAGGAAACTATGTCAGATGCTGGTCAAGGGATAAAAAGAGAGAAATTCCAAAGTGCACATGGAGGTCTTTAAACTGCAGTAGCAGGTGGAGGCCAAACCAGCCTCCAGTGGATTGAGAAGCAACGGAGGTGAGAAAGTCCAAGCTGAGATTGTAGTTTTCTCTTCCAGAAGCTTGACTGACAGGGAGACACTGGGATCTGAAAGGAGACACTCAGGAGATGAGATATTTGAGTTTTTATTTTGTTGGGAAAAAACTAAAAATGAAGAAGAGATTCGAGATGGAGGCAAGAAGATAATTAGTGAGATTTCGAAGGGGTTCTAAGCAAAGAGAATCTAGAGCAGTCTCTCTCAAACTTTTCTGGCCACAACCCTCAGTAGGAACTTTTTTTTTCTTTTTTTTTCCCAAAACTTTTTCTTTTCTTTTGGGGTATAGCTGATGAACAATGTTGTGGTAGTTCAGGTGAACAGTCAAGGGACTCAGCCATACTTATCCATTCTCCTCTAAATGCCTCTCCCATCCAGGCTGGCACATAACATTGAGCAGAGTTCCATGTGCTATACAGTAGGTCCTTGTTGGTTATCCATTTGAAATATAGCAGTGTGTACGTGACCTTCACAAAGTCCCTAACTATCCCTTCCCCCCGGCAACCATAAGTTCATTTTCTAAATCTGTGAGTCTCTGGGAAATAAATTTTTATCTTTGCTATCTGATGCGAGCACACACATATTACTGAAACAAGTTTCATAAAGCAATACTTACTCTTACTGCTTGTGATATCATTTATATTGTCTTCTACTCCAGTCTCTTGGTGGTGGTGATTTTTGTTTTGTTCTTTTTTTTTTTTTTAATAATCTGCTCAATCAGTTTCTGGACCCATCTGCAGCTTTCAAAATGCTGAGATAGAGTACAAGTAGAGGGGATTGGTTTTATTTATTAAGAGGGACCAGCTCTTCAGTGTGACAGAGGAAAGGAGGGATAAAACTAGCATGCAACAACTGAAACAGGTTGTAACAGGGTAGTTAAAATTAGTGTCCCCTGTCTGGGCTCCCTCTTGCTCAGCAAACTTTTCTGTCTTCCAGTTACGTCTGCTGGGCTTCCCTTGTGACACAGTTGGTAAAGAATCCCCCTGCAATGCAGGAGACCTGAGTTTGACTCTTGGGTCAGAAAGATCCCCTACAGTAGGACATGGCAACCCACTCCAGTATTTCTTGCCTGGAAAATTCCGTGGACAGAGGAGCCTGGTGGACTACAGTCCATGGGGTCGCAAAAAATCACACACGACTGAGTGCACATGCACACGATTGTGTCTGTTGGCATCTTTTAGTACTTTCATAGGCCACTGTAACAGTTATGCAGGAAGTATTTAGATATAACTACAAAATTCTCAGTGGCAAGTGTTTTTGAGACAATTACGAGGCCATTTAGGCCAAAATATTCACTGTATTTTATTTATATAGCAATTGTAATTCGACTTTAGAGAGGCCCAAATTCAGACCCTCTTCATCTCAGTAACTGTGCAGTCGTCTCTTGTTTTCTTGCTTCCAGGTTTTCCACCTTCAAATGCATTCCCCCCAGGGTACCAGGGTCTCCTTTCTAAACACATATTTGATTATCTTAGGTACATCTGAACCCAAGTTTGAGAAATATGGGACTTTGATCATAGGTTTGATCATAGGCAAATGTTCTTTTGTGATTTTCAGGAATGTTTGCAATTATCCTGTCTTAGTCTGCTAGGGCTACCATAACAAAATACCACAGGCAGGGTGGCTTAAACCACAGAAACTGATTTTCTCCTAGTTCTTGGGGCTTGAAGTCCAAGATCAAGGGACCAGCAGGGGTGGTTTCCAGGTGGAGCCTTTCTCCTGGGCTTGCAAATGACTGCCTTTTAACTGTGTCCTCACAGGACCTTTTCTTGTGCATATGCATTCCTTCTGTGTCCTCCTCTTTATAAGGACACCAGTGCTACTGAATTAGGGTCCCGCCCTTAAGATCCCATTTAATCTTAATTACCTCCCTATAGGCCCTATCCTTATAGGGCCACAGCCTTGTCTAACTCAATGAAACTAAGCCATGCCTGTGGGGCAACCCAAGATGGGCGGGTCATGGTGGAGAGATCTGACAGAATGTGGTCCACTGGAGAAGGCAATGGCAAACCACTTCAGTATTCTTGGCTTGAGAACCCCATGAACAGTACGAAAAGGCAAAATAATAGGATACTGAAGGAGGAACTCCCCAGGTCAGTAGGTGCCCAATATGCTACTGGAGATCAGTGGAGAAATAACTCCAGAAAGAAAGAAGGGATGGAGCCAAAGCAAAAAGAATACCCAGCTGTGGATGTGACTGGTGATAGAAGCAAGGTCCGATGCTGTAAAGAGCAATATTGCATAAGAACCTGGAATGTCAGGTCCATGAATCAAGGCAAATTGGAAGTGGTCAAACAAGAGATGGCAAGAGTGAATGTCGACATTCTAGGAATCAGTGAACTAAAATGGACTGGAATGGGTGAATTTAACTCAGATGACCGTTATATCTACTACTGCAGGCAGGAATCCCTCAGAAGAAATGGAGTGGCCATCATGGTCAACAAAAAAGTCCGAAATGCAGTACTTGGATGCAATCTCAAAAACGACAGAATGATCTCTGTTTGTTTCCAAGGCAAACCATTCAGTATCACAGTAATCCAAGTCTTTGCCCCAACCAGTAATGCTAAAAAAGCTGAAGTTGAATGATTCTATGAAGACTTACAAGACCTTTTAGAACTAACACCCAAAAAAGATGTCCTTTTCATTATAGGGGACTGGAATGCAAAAGTAGGAAGTCAAGAAACACCTGGAGTAACAGGCAAATTTGGCCTTGGAATACGGAATGAAGCAGGGCAAAGACTAATAAAGTTTTGCCAAGAAAATGCACTGATCATAACAAACACTGTCTTCCAGCAACACAAGAGAAGACTCTACACATGGACATCACCAGATGGTCAACACCGAAATCAGACTGATTATATTCTTTGCAGCCAAAGATGGAGAAGCTCTATACAGTCAGCAAAAACAAGACCAGGAGCTGACTGTGGCTCAGATCATGAACTCCTTATTGCCAAATTCACACTGAAATTGAAGAAAGTAGGGAAAACCACTAGACCATACAGGTATGACCTAAATCAAATCCCTTATGATTATACAGTGGAAGTGAGAAATAGATTTAAGGGACTAGATCTGATACATAGAGTGCCTGATGAACTATGGAATGAGGTTCATGACATTGTACAGGAGACAGGGATCAAGACCATCCCCATGGAAAAGAAATGCAAAAAAGCAAAATGGCTGTCTGGGGAGGCCTTACAAATAGCTGTGAAAAGAAGAGAAGTGAAAAGCAAAGGAGCAAAGGAAAGATATAAGCATCTGAATGCAGAGTTCCAAAGAATAGCAAGAAGAGATAAGAAAGCCTTCTTCAGCGATCAATGCAAAGAAATAGAGGAAAACAACAGAATGGGAAAGACTAGAGATCTCTTCAAGAAAATTAGAGATACCAAAGGAACATTTCATGCAAAGATGGGCTCGATAAAGGACAGAAATGGTATGGACCTAACAGAAGCAGAAGATGTTAAGAAGAGGTGGCAAGAATACACAGAAGAACTGTACAAAAAAGATCTTCACAACCCAGATAATCACGATGGTGTAATCACTGACCTAGAGCCAGACATCCTGGAATGTGAAGTCAAGTGGGCCTTAGAAAGCATCACTACGAACAAAGCTAGAAGAGGTGATGTGCCGGGGACCAGCCCCGGCTGATCCAGGGTATTCGAAGGAGAGACGGCATAGGCGAGGATCAGGATACAATAGCTTCAATTAGATATTAATTAAAGATATAAAGAGTAATAGAATAAGGATAGCTCAGTAGGAAAATTCAGTGGAGAAAAGAGGCTGAGTAGCTTGGTTTACGCGGGAGACCAATAAAACTTCAAGACAAGAAGTTTGCACCACTTACGTAGGCCGCAGGCGTCCTTCCGTTCTCCCGAAGGAGAGGAGACACTGAGGCCTCCCTGGTCGGATCTTAGAAGCCCAGGCATAATTAGTAAGCATGGTGGGTTCCGCGCTCCAGATGGAGACTCAGCCAGAGTGAGAGAGAGAGCGACATGGGGAGACCAGTATTTCGAGAAACTGATCCCAATTCTTTATTTTCCAGAGTCTGTTTTTATACACTGAGATGTTATACAAAAGTCACGTGGGGACAGCAGTCCTGACTTTTATTAAAGTCAGGTGCTTCACACAAATGTATACAGAGGTCTTAGGAGTGTTACATCATCTTCTGGCCAGGGGGGCCTGCTGACAATTTACGACCCTCTCCTTGTGACAGCGGTCAGTCAATCAGGACACTTATTTCTCCAGGGCTGATTATTCTCAAAACAGACGCCACTCAAATAAAGTTACATTCCTACAGGGTGAGGGTGTAGTGGGTTTTAGTTAAGGAAAGAATTTACTTAGCCTAAGGTCTAACGTGATTAATATCAAAGGTTAATTCTATATATTCATTAATGTGTGTAAGGGCAGGGGATGTGGAGACTTAGCAACAAACATTGGCTCAACCAATGAAAAACCCTTCACCAACACAATTTCTAATCAGCCCATTATACTTATACTAATAGTTTTCTAACTTCTCTAAAGAACCTGTTTTTAGAGGGTTTAAAGCATCTTGTGCCTCTCACGGTTGGGAGGCTGTGAGCAATCACATGTGGCTGGACGAGCCTGTCAGGCAGGCTAGAGAACCTTCAGAGGAGTTTGTAGGTTAAAACACTCTTATCACGCCCAGGAATTATTATTAACTGGAGCTCTAGGTTAACTCCTTCTCCGAAAGAGGTGGTGGGGGACAGCCCCCCGTAAAGTCAGAGGTGTAGGTAAGAGCACAAAGTAGTAAAGTAGGCAGGTTCTGGTTATGGGGGTAGACACTCGGGGATTTCCAGGGAGACTCCTGAGGCTCGATCCCGCCTTTGCGTATGTCGAGCCTCCTTCCTCATGACCTTTGCCATGGGCGGAGTACCTCACTCTGGCCCCCAACAGTGATGGAATTCCAGTTGAGCTCTTTCAAATCCTGAAAGATGATGCTGTGAAAGTGCTGCACTCAATATGCCAGCAAATTTGGAAAACTCAGCAGTGGCCACAGGACTGGAAAAGGTCCATTTTCATTCCAATCCCAAAGAAAGGCAATGCCAAAGAATGCTCAAACTACCGCACAATTGCACTCATCTCACACGCTAGTAAAGTAATGCTCAAAATTCTCCAAGCCAGGCTTCAGCAATATGTGAACCGTGAACTTCCTGATGCTCAAGCTGGCTTTAGAAAAGGCAAAGGAACCAGAGATCAAATTGCCAACATCCGCTGGATCATGGACAAAGCAAGAGAGTTCCAGAAAAACATCTATTTCTGCTTTATTGACTATGCCAAAGCCTTTGACTGTGTGGATCACAATAAACTGTGGAAAATTCTGAAAGAGATGGGAATACCAGACCACCTGATCTGCCTTTTGAGAAATCTATATGCGGGTCAGGAAGCAACAGTTAGAACTGGACATAGAACAACAGACTGGTTCCAAATTGGAAAAGGAGTACGTCAAGGCTGTATATTGTCACCCTGCTTATTTAACTTCTATGCAGAGTACATCATGAGAAACGCTGGACTGGAAGAAACACAAGCTGGAATCAAGATTGCCAGGAGAAATATCAATAACCTCAGATATGCAGATGACACCACCCTTATGGCAGAAAGTGAAGAGGAACTCAAAAGCCTCTTGATGAAAGTGAAAGTGGAGAGTGAAAAAGTTGGCTTAAAGCTCAACATTCAGAAAACGAAGATCAAGGCATGTGGTCCCATCACTTCATGGGAAATAGATGGGGAAACAGTGGAAACAGTGTCAGACTTTATCTTTTTGGGCTCCAAAATCACTGTAGATGGTGACTGCAGCCATGAAAGTAAAAGACGCTTACTCCTTGGAAGGAAAATTATGACCAACCTAGATAGCATATTCAAAAGCAGAGACATTACTTTGCCAACAAAGGTTCGTCTAGTCAAGGCTATGGTTTTTCCTGTGGTCATGTATGGACGTGAGAGTTGGACTGTGAAGAAAGCTGAGTGCCGAGGAATTGATGCTTTTGAACTGTGGTGTTGGAGAAGACTCTTGAGAGTCCCTTGGACCACAAGGAGATCCAACCAGTCCATTCTGAAGGAGATTAGCCCTGGGATTTCTTTGGAAGGAATGATGCTGAAGCTGAAACTCCAGTACTTTGGCCACCTCATGTGAAGAGTTGACTCATTGGAAAAGACTCTGATGCTGGGAGGGATTGGGGGCAGGAGGAGAAGGGGACGACAGAGGATGAGATGTCCGGATGGTATCACTGACTCAATGGACGTGAGTCTGGGTGAACTCTGGGAGTTGGTGATGGACAAGGAGGCCTGGCGTGCTGCGATTCATGGGGTTGCAAAGAGTCGGACACGACTGAGCGACTGAACTGAACTGAGACCCTATCCCAAGTACACTCACATTAGGGGTTAGGGCTTCAATATATGAACTAGAGGAAGGATGCAGTTCTGTCCTTAAAGAGTCCCTTGTCCTTCTTCATAAGCTCATTTCCTACCATCCTTTCCCTCTAAGAGCTGTGTGCTTCAGCTGTACTATGTCCCCAGGATTCTCCCCCACAGCGCCAGGTGCTGTGATGCTTCATATATTTGTATGAGCTGTCTACTTGTCTAGAGAGAAATTTTCTTTCCATTTCCCAAAGAGAAGTTTCTAATCATCTTCAGGACTCTCCCCTTTATCTGCTCCCTCGCTTTCCCTGTCACCCTCCTGCCTCTCTCCAGGTGCTCCTATATACAGTGGTGAGCATGTTTCTTCCTTATTCCCATAGCTCTTCATAGGTGTACCACAGTGCTTATGACTTTGTCATGAGACTGTTTGTCCATTTTGCCTTGAGAATTTTATCTTCCTCAGAGTCAGAGTTGTGTCATACTTAGGCTTATATTCCTTCTTTGCCTGGCAATGATAAGGAATCAATATTGTTTTCTTAAATGTTTTTTTTTTACAAAAAATTATCTGTGAATAAATGAATATTTTTCAAAATTAAAGATTTGATCCTAAATATATGATAAAGTAGATAAGGTTACAGTATTAATGAAGTATAGGGTACAGAATGATGTTGCCTATTATTGAGATACTTCATACTCTATTTCTAGGATTAAATGACTTCTCAAAACAAAGGAATCATTGGTTCATATATGAATCAATGATTTTGTGTGATTTCTTTTTGTTTTGTTTTTTTTAATCTCAAAAGAAAAATTGTGTTGTGAGCTTATTGAAAGGAAAACTTACTTAGAAGGCATTTAATACAGGAAAATGAGAGCCATGAAATCCAAGGGAACCACCAGAAAGATTATAAAGTACACAGCAAAACATTTCTTGAGAACCAGTTACTCAGCTACATCCCTTTAAACTTATCTTTTATAAAACTCACAACAACCTGTGAGGTAGGGAATATTTATTCCCACTTTTTTATAAAAGAGGATGCTAAAGTTCAGTCGCTCAGTCATGTCCGACTCTGAGACCCCATGAATCGCAGCACGCCAGGCCTCCCTGTCCATCACCAACTCCCAGAGTTCACCCAGACTCACGTCCATCGAGTCAGTGATGCCATCCGGCCATCTCATCCTCTGTCGTCCCCTTCTCCTCCTGCCCCCAATCCCTCCCAGCATCAGAGTCTTTTCCAATGAGTCAACTCTTCACATGAGGTGGCCAAAGTACTGGAGTTTCAGCTTCAGCATCATTTCTTCCAAAGAAATCCCAGGGCTGAGCTCCTTCAGAATGGACTGGTTGGATCTCCTTGCAGTCCAAGGGACTCTCAAGAGTCTTCTCCAACACCACACTTCAAAAGCATCAATTCTTCGGCACTCAGCTTTCTTCACAGTCCAACTCTCACATCCATACATGACCACAGGAAAAACCATAGCCTTGACTAGACGAACCTTTGTTGGCAAAGTAATGTCTCTGCTTTTGAATATGCTATCTAGGTTGATCATAATTTTCCTTCCAAGGAGTAAGCATCTTTTACTTTCATGGCTGCAGTCACCATCTACAGTGATTTTGGAGCCCAAAAAGATAAAGTCTGACACTGTTTCCACTGTTTCCCCATCTATTTCCCATGAAGTGATGGAACCGGATGCCATGATCTTCGTTTTCTGAATGTTGAGCTTTAAGCCAACTTTTTCACTCTCCACTTTCACTTTCATCAAGAGGCTTTTGAGTTCCTCTTCACTTTCTGCCATAAGGGTGGTGTCATCTGCATATCTGAGGTTATTGATATTTCTCCCGGCAATCTTGATTCCAGCTTGTGTTTCTTCTAGTCCAGCGTTTCTCATGATGTACTCTGCATATAAGTTAAATAAGCAGGGTGACAATATACAGCCTTGACATACTCCTTTTCCTATTTGGAACCAGTCTATTGTTCTATGTCCAGTTCTAACTGTTGCTTCCTGACCTGCATACAGATTTCTCAAAAGGCAGATCAGGTGGTCTGGTATTCCCATCTCTTTCAGAATTTTCCACAGTTTATTGTGATCCACACAGTCAAAGGCTTTGGCATAGTCAATAAAGCAGAAATAGATGTTTTTCTGAAACTCTCTTGCTTTGTCCATGATCCAGCGGATGTTAGCAATTTGATCTCTGGTTCCTTTGCCTTTTCTAAAGCCAGCTTGAGCATCAGGAAGTTCACGGTTCACATATTACTGAAGCTTGGCTTGGAGAATTTTGAGCATTACTTTACTAGCGTGTGAGATGAGTGCAATTGTGCGGTAGTTTGAGCATTCTTTGGCATTGCCTTTCTTTGGGATTGGAATGAAAACGGACCTTTTCCAGTCCTGTGGCCTAAGAATGCTAAAGCTTTAGCTGAGGATTCTAAAGCTCAGGAAGAAAACACCAGGTAGCTAATGAGGGAAGTTAAATATCAAAACCTGGGTCTTCTAATGAAAGGCTGTTGTTGAATCACGCGAATACACCAGGATTCTTGGCCCCCGGAGGAGAAGAATTCAATCCGGGGCCAGAGACGAGGCTTGATCGCTCAGAGCTTTTGTTTAATAAAGTTTTATTGAAGTATAAAGGAGATAGAGAAAGCTTCTGACATAGGCATCAGAAGGGGGCAGAAAGAGTACACCCCTGCTAGTCTTACCTGGATGTTATATAGTCACTAGCAGTCTGTTAATGAAAGAAAGGAATGTCTTAAAATTCAGAATGGCACCAGGCCCCTCACCCATTATAAGATGCATTTTGGGATAATCTTGGCACCAAATGGTTTATCCTGGGCCATAAAATGATTAACTTGAATCTTGAAGAAGGGCAGACCACCATACAAATAGTTTCATTTACATAGATTAGGGGAACAATGTCCATACTGGTTTGTCAAGTAGGTTCTGGGCCAAGAGGCGGAACCGACTTGGAGACAGAGTTTGGGATAAAGGCATAGTACATTAGCATAGCTTAAGACAAACATTTCCATAAGAAAAAGGTATTGGTTATCTCTAGGCTCGGGAATAGCTAACTTCAGGCGAAGCTGGGTGTCATTATGGCAACACAATATTTTAAGAGAAACCTCCATTTAAATTTGTATAGAGAAGGAAAAAATATTGCTAGTTTGTTTCCTCCTGCCGCTTAAGAGAGATAAAAATGTCTGACACTTGCAGGCTATTTCCTCTATTTGGAGACCCCTGGCCTTCCTGCCTGTTACCCTCTCACTAACAAAGCCTAGTGTACTTTATCTCACTTCATGGTGTAACATTGTTAGGTTAATGATGAAAGAAACTGGCTTTCCCCCTTCGCCTGGCATTGGTATATAGTGTCTCTTTGCCAGGGTGCAGTATGCACAAAAGTAGTGGCAAGGGCACACTGAATTAGGCATGCCTGGATATGACTAGTGGACTGTAATTTGTATAAATTTTCGGGGGGGACAGTTTTCAGTGTGAAATTTGTAACCTTAAATTTATACCCTTTAACCCCTTCTAATTCCCCTTCTAAGTATATAAGGATTTGTGCAAATTGTTGACAAGAATATTCTTTAGAGACCTTTCGATAATAGCAAAGAGAAAAAAACAGTTCACATGTCAGCCAGAGGGCTGTTTGTACGAATGATGGGATATCTGTGAGAGGCAGCACCATCATATCGTTGTTCAGATCTTAGTTTTGAAAGGCTTTAGAAATCTTTTTTGGGGGGAACGGGGGGATCTTTTGGAAATCCTATTTTACCATATATTTATTTTATAAAAACATAATCAGTATTGTAAATCTGGAATTCTCTTTCATTCCATTTCCCTGTAGGAAACAGAAGACACATTCAAAATAGGATAGCTGTTGGAGCATTGTTGTTCAGTGGCTATGTTATATCTGACTCTTTGCGACCCCATGGACTGCAGCACTGCAGGCTTCCCTGTCCTTCACTGTTTCCGGAAGTTTGCTCAAGTTCATGTCCATTGAGTCAGTGATCCTATAACTATCCCATCTTTTGCAACCCTCTTCTCCTTTTTCTTTCAATCTTTCCCAACATCAGGGTCTTTTCCAGTGAACCTGCTATTCACATCAGGTGGCCAAAGTGTCGGAGTCCTTCGGATGAATATTCAAAGTTGATTTCCTTTAGGATTGACTGGTTGATCTCCTTGCAGTCCAAGGGACTCTCAAGAGTCTTCTCCAACATTACAATTCAAATGCATCAATTCTTCAGTGTTCAGCTTTCTTTATGGTCCAACTCTCACATCCATACATGACTGCTGGGAAAACCATAGGTTTGATTATATGGACCTTTGTTGGACAAGTGCTGTCTCTACTTTTTAATATGCTGTCTAGGTTTGTCACAGCTTTCCTTCCAAGAAGCAAGCATCTTCCAATTTCATGGCTATAGTCACCATCCACAGTGACTTTGGAGCCCTAGAAAAGAAAATCTGTCACTGCTTCTACCTTTTCCTCTTCTATTTGCCTTGAAGTGATGGGACCAGATGCCATAATCTTACTTTTTTGAATGTTGAGTTTTAAGCCAGCCTTTCACTCTCCTCTTTCACTCTCATCAAGAGGTTCTTTAGTTCCTCTTCGTTTTCTGCCATTAGAGTGGTATCATCTGTATGTCTAAGGTTGTTGATATTTCTCCCAGCAATCTTGATTCCAGCTTGTGCTTCATCCAGCCCATCATTACACATGATGTACTCTGCATATAAGTTAAATAAATATACAGCCTTGTTGACTGTATATATATTGACTGTGACAATATACAGCCTTGTTGTACTCATTTCCCAGTTTTGAACCAGTCAGTTGTTCTATGTAAGGTTCTAATTGTTGCTTCTTGACCCAAATACAGGTTTCTCAGGAGACAGGTAAGGTGGTCTGGTATTCCTATCTCTCGATAAATTTTCCAGTTTGTTGTGATCCACACAGTCAAAGGCTTTAGCGTAGTCAGTGAAGCAGAAATTGATATTTTTCTGAAATTCCTTTGCTTTCTTTATGACCCAGTGAATGTTGGCAGTTTGATCTTTGATTCCTCTGCCTTTTCTAAATCCAGCTGTACATCTGGAAGTTCTTAATACCCATACTGCTAAAGCCTAGCTTGAAGAATTTTGAGCATAACCTTACTAACATGGGAAATGAGTGCAATTGCCCAGTAGTTTGAAAATTCTTCAGCATTGCCCTTCTTTAGGATTGGAATGAAAACTGAGCTTTTCCAGTCCTGTGGCTACTGCTGAGTTTCCACATTTGCTGGCATACTGAGTGCAGCAAAAAGATGTAAGTGCAGCAAAGATGTAAGCAGGTTAGTAGCACAAGGCTGTATGTTCTCACCCTGTTTATTTAACTTATATGGAAAGAACATCATGCAAAATGCCAGACTGGATGAATCACAAGCTGGAATCAAGACTGCAGGGAGAAATATCAATAACCTCAGATATGCAGACACCACCACCCTAACGGCAGAAAACAAAAAGGAATGACAGAGGCTCTTGATGAAGGTGAAAGAGGAAAGTGAAGAGGCTGGCTTAACACTCAGCGTTCAAAAAACTAAAATCATGGCATCTGGTCCCATCATTTCATGGCAAAATCACTGTGGATAGTGTCTGCAACCATGAAATTAAAAGATTCTGCTTGGAAGAAAAACTATGAGAAACCTAGACAGTGTATTACAAAGCAGAGACATCACTTGGCTGACAAAGGTCTGTATAGTCAAACCTATGGTCTTTCCAGTAGACATGTACAAATGTGAAATTTGAACCATAAAGAAGAGAGCATCAAAGAATTGATGCCTTCAGATTGTGGTGCTGGAGAAGACTCTTGAGAGTCCCTTGGACTGCAAGGAGATCAAACAAGTCAATCCTAAAGGAATCAACCCTGAATATTCATTGGGAGGACTGATGCTGAAGTTCCAATACTTTGGCCACCTGGTGGGAAGAGCTGACTCACTGGAAAAGACCCTGATGCTGAAAAAGATTGAAGGCAAAAGGAGAAGAGGGTGGCAGAGGATGAGATGGTTGGATTGTATCACCAACTCAATGAACATAAATTTGAGCAAACTCCAGGAGATAGTGGAGGACAGGGAAACCTTGCAACCATGGGATCGCAAAGAGAATGACTTAAGGCACTGAACAAAAACAATGCATTTTATAGGAAAACCGCAAGGAATAATGCAGTATTTTGGGACTAGAAACAGTTTGGGCTGTTGTCACTTGAAGGGCCCCAGGACAGGGAGAGTCATTGAGAGAGGGCCACCTTGAGAGGAACTGTGACCTTCAGTAGAAGAATGCAGCCTACCAAAGGCAACCTCTGCAAGAATAAATATTAATATCTGCATCTGCTCTCTTCTGTCCCTTTCATCTGCCTAGGCTCACCACCAACCCAACTCAACTAGAAGCTAGAGGCAACATCAGACTTCTAGGGCAGAACATGGTAGAGAAGAGTGGACTCTGGTTCTGGAAAGGAAATGGAAGACATTTAGGCTATATCAATTGAGCACATATATTTTGAGAGCCTACAATGCACAAAGCACTATGATTGGAGTGTCCATATTGCTATGAAAAAGTAGTCTCTGCTCTCAGAGAGCAATGAGAAGCCAGGATAATTGAACAAAACAAACAATCCCACAAATTATTGCAACAAAGAGTGTTTTATTATGGTAGGGAATGTATGGTATGCCATGGGAAACCACATCTAGAGGGAATGAAGGGATCCCCAAAGGAAGCGATTGTTAAACTGAGACCTGAAAGAGGAATCAAAGTTACCTGTGTGAAGGAATAGGTAGGAAGAGAGTTTTTGTAGCAGACCATCAATAGCCTGTGCCAAAGTTTTAAGGTCAGAGGCTGTGTACGTACTGAAAACTGTTGAACATTCTAGCAATTTTCATCAAATATTTTTGAAGTGTAGGTTTCAGTGAGCCAAGTACTATGCAGTAAGTTCCCTAAGGCAGCTTTGTTGAACAGAGAGAGAGAATGAAGAGGAGACTGGGGCTTGTGGCAGAAGAGTAATGGAGGGTCTTATGTAATGTGTTAACGAATAATGTTATTTATTGTTTGGGGTGTAGAATAGTTTTAAATATAATAAGTGACTTATTGAAATGCACGTTTCTAGAAAGCTTTCTCAACCTGCAGTGCAACTAGTGGGACGAGGCAGCAAAACTGAGATAAGAAAGCTAATTTAATTTCTGTTGCTAGTGATGGTGTTCTAAATGGGCAACAGCAGTGTGGACTGAGACACATGGACGGGTCCAGGAAAGACTTGGGGTGTAGAATCAACAGGGTGTCTTAATTGGTAAGAGGTTGTGAAAGGAGGAGTCTCAAGGCTTCTGTCTTGAGCATCTGTATAGATGATGTGTTAGTTGCTAAGCCGGGTCCAACTCTTGAGACCCCATGGACTGTAGCCTGCCAAGCTCCTCTGTCCATGGATTCTCCAGGCAAGAATACTGGAGTGGAGAATACCATTCTCTTCTCCAAGGGATCTTCCCGACTCAGGGATCAAACCAGGGTCTCCTGCATTGCAGGCAGATTCTTTACTGTTTGAGCTACCAGAGAATCCCTGTTTATTGACCAACACAGAGTAGTGAATAAGAGCATCTTCAAAAGGGGTGGAGAAAACTAGTTCAGTTGTGGATTTGTTCAAGCTGCAGTGTTTGTTAGTTGCATCATTTATGTAGATTTGAAGATCAACAAAAGGGTCTGGTCTAGAGGTAGAGGACTGGCATTTATATCCACAGACAAAAGAAAGGGAGGAAATATAGTACAATAAGGGCAGTCATCTTGGAGTGGTGGCATTGTGCGTGGTTTTTATTTTCTTTATGCCTTCCTGTTGGAGAAGAAAATGGCAACCCGCTCCAGTATTCTTGCCTGGAAAATTCCATGGACAGAGAAGCCTGGCAGGCTACAGTCTATGGGGTCGCGAAGAGTTGACCACGACCTAGTGACTGAGCACGTGCCTTCCTATATTTTTTAAATGTTCTGCAGCATACATGTTTTGCTTTTTTAAACACCATTTTTAATGATTGTATGCTGAAAGTGAAAGTGAAGTTACTCAGTCGTGTCTGACTCTTTGCAACCCCATGGACTGTAGCCCATCCGGCCCCTCTGTTCATAGAATTCTCCAGGCAAGGATACTGGAGTGGATTGCCATTTCCTTCTCCAGGGGATCTTCCCAACCCAGTTATTGAACCTAGATCGCCCACATTGCAGGCAGATGCTTTACCATCTGAGCCACCAGGGAAGCTTTTCCTTCTCGAGGGGAATCTTCCCAACCCAGGGATCAAACCCAGGTCTCCCACATTGCAGGCAGATTCCTTACCAGCTGAGCCACAAGGGAGGCCCAAGAATACTGGAGTGGGTAGCCTGTCCCTTCTCCAGTGGTTCTTCCCAACCCAGGAATCGAACCAGGGTCTCCTGCATTGCAGGCGGATTCTTTACCAACTGAGCTATCAGGGAAGCCCAATTGTATGCTAGTTTAATATTTATTACATGAAGAAGGTTTTAAAAAGTACTTCTATTGGAGATGTGAAGCATCTGAAAATGTTCTTGGGTGAAGGGTAACAGAAATAAAAGTTAAAAAGTTTTCCCTAGACCTGCTTCGTTTTATTTTATTACAAAAGGTACGTCATCATTGTTTACTTTACATCGTCGAATTTGTATTGTTGAATTGTCGTTATCATTCTTCCCATATAACTACTCATAACCAGTCTCATTCTCTGCAGATAGCTACTATTAACCACATGCAGTGTTTCACTCTATTCCTTTTATAGCTGTCAATCTTTCTGAATACTTAGAGTAGTCCACAGTATAAATATATCATAATTTATCTAAACGTTTCCCTGTTTTTGGATGTTGAAATTACTTTCACTTTTGCCATCACAGAAGATGCTTCAGTGAACCTCCTTGTATGTGTATCTTTGTAAATTTGGGGCCATATTTAAATAGGATATATTTGTAATGGAACTTCTAAGTCAAAGAATAATTGCATTTGAATTTTTATTCAGTCAGTTCAGTTTAGTTGCTCAGTAGTGTCTGACTCTTTGCGACCTCATGAACCACAAAATGCCAGGCCTCCCTGTCCATCACCAACTCCCGCAGTTTACCCAAACCCACGTCCATTGAGTCAGTGATGCCATCCAACCATCTCATCCTGTCGTCCCCTTCTCCTTCTGCCCTCAATCTTTCCCAGCATCATGGTCTTTTCAAATTAGTCAGCTCTTCGCATCAGGTGGCCAAAGTATTGGAGTTTCAGCTTCAGCATCAGTCCTTCCAATGAACACCCAGGACTGATCTCCTTTAGGATGGACTGGTTGGATCTCATTGCAGTCCAAGGAACTCAAGAGTCTTCTCCAACACCACAGTTCAAAAGCATCAATTCTTCTGCGCTCAGCTTCTTTATAGTCCAACTCTCACATCCATACATGACTACTGGAAAAACCATAACCTTAAAGTAATGTCTTTGCTTTTTAATATGCTATCTAGGTTGGTCATAACTTTCCTTCCAAGGAGTAAGCATCTTATTAGATAGTGTACAACTTCTCTCCAAAAGGCCATGGAAATTTCCCTATAACAAATCATAAAGCTCTTTTAATTCTGAAGGTAAGAAAAGAGAAAAATCTACCTTGTCTAATTTGTATTTTATTGGTGAGGTTGAAAACTCAGTGCTTTTTTATTGAATACAATATTATATATTACAGGTGTACAATATAGTAATTCACAGTTTTTAGAGGTTATACTCCATTTATAAAATATTTGCTTAATTTCTCATGTTGTATGTGTGATATCCTTTTTTAATTTTTTTTATTTTATATTGAATATAGTTCACTTACAACATTGTGTTAGTTTCAGGTGTACAGTAAAGTGATTCAGTTACATACGTATGCATGTATCTATTCTTTTTCTATATAGGTTATTAAAGAGTATTGAGTAGAGTTCCCTGTGCTCCACCCTTAGGTCCTTGTTGATTATTTTATATACAGTAGTATGTGTATGTTAATCCTAGCCTTCTAATTTACCCCTTACCCTCACCTTTCCCCTTTGGTAACCACAAGTTTGTTTTCTAAGTCTGAGTCTATTTCTGTTTTGTAAATAAGTTGGTTTGTATCATTTTTCTAGATTCCACATGTGAGCAATATCATATGATGTTTGTCTTTGACTTCAGTTAGTATGATAGGTCCCTCCATATTGCTGCAAGTGGCATCATTTCGTTCTTTTGTATTATTCCATTGTGTGTGTGTATATCTGTGTGTGTGTGTGCTCGGTTGCACAGTCATGTCTGACTCTTTGCGTGTATATATATATCATTATCTTTATCCATTCATCTGTCGTTGGACATTTAAGTTGCTTCTGTGTCTTGGCTCTTGTAAACCATGCTGCAATGAACATTGAGGTGCATTTATCTTTTTGAATGAGAGTTTTCTCCAGATACTTGCCAAGGAATGGGATTACCGGATCCAAAAGCTTTCAAGTATAATTAAGTCCTCTTTGTTTATTTTTGTTTTTATTTTTATTACTGTAGGAGGTGGATCCAAAAAGATTTTGCTGCAATTTATGTCAAAGAGTGTTCTGCCTATGTTTTCCCTCTTAAAGAGTTTTATGGTATCCATTCTTAAATTTAGGTCTTTAATCCATTTTCATTTTCTTTCATGCATGGTGTTAGCAAATGTTCTAATTCCATTCTTTTTACACATAGCTATCCAGTTTTCCCAGCACACTTATGAGGGGACTGTCTTCTCCATTGTACATTCTTGCCTCCTTTGTCACAAATTAACTGGCTATAAGTGGGTGGATTTATTTCTGGCCTGTCCATTCTATTCCATTTGACCGTGTGTAATTTTCTGTGAATCAGCAGTTTATGTAATTTGCCCATAAAAGTTTAGGGACTGTTTGTCATTTTCTTATTTGTGAATCCTTTTTTGTAAATTAGATATATTACATCTGTATTACTCTTTTCAATCTCTTCTTGGTTTGTGGAATCTTTCATAAAACAGAAGTTACTTAAAATAAGTGTTATCTTTTAAACTTGCAAAACATTCTTATGGAATTCTTATTTAAAAAACATAGAATGTGTATTGTATCACTTAGTTTTTGTTTTACCCTATCATGTTTTATTAATTTAGAACTTTTGAGAGAAAAGAATGGATGAGATTTTCTACTTTCTCTTCTGTTGATGTGTGTGTTGGTAGGGATGGTGGCAAGAGAATTTCCAGAAACATTTATTCCATTCTCTATATTTTCTTTCTTTATCACTGCTCATATTTTTATCCAAGTTTTTATTGAGAGCATACTAAGCACTTAAAACTTGGATAAATATATGAATGTATTAGTTTTAAAATGTCAAATCCTGGAAAATAATTTTATCAACAAAAAATGATTTTCTTTTGAATTTACCTCCTTTATATGACTGGTTGTGTGACATATGTTTATAATTCAGAGCTAGAACTTTGCTTCCACCTAACTCTGTGTATCCTTTACTGCAGTGAGTGACGGATTGGAATTGAGACCAAAATATAAAGGAATTTTGCATTGCTTGACCACCATTTGGAAACTTGATGGACTACGGGGACTTTACCAAGGAGTAACCCCAAATGTGTGGGGTGCAGGTTTATCCTGGGGACTCTACTTTTTTTTGTGAGTAGCTCTGGGAGATTTTACAGTTGTAAATAAAAAGGAATTTTTGTTTTTAATTATTTTTTAAAAAATCAGTTGGTGAAGCAAAATGATCATTTAAGCAGTTTCTCTGACTTCAAGTGTTAGGAAGCATAGAATGCCTTATTAGTCTCATTTTCTGTAAGCTTCAATCATTTATCAGAGGCATTTGGTTTGGGAAAAAGTTCTTAATAGGAAGAAGGTAAAAGGATGAGATGGACACTCTTGCAGAAACCATTTCTGTGAGATGAATCAGGAAGGTGGCTTCCCAAAATACATGTGATTCATACTGAAGTTGAAAGAGCAGAAGTGGACAGATCTTGCAGCCCTCATCAGAACATGTATCACAGGACAGCACTTTGGGAAAAAAAGTCAAAACCAGTGCATGACTGAAAGAGTCTTGAGGCATGTTTCTTCTTATCTCCTGTTTGACCTGCTCCTTCATCTTCAAAGCTCGTTCATTTCCTCACTCCTTTACTGGCATCATGATTTGTTTTACCCGCCAGTGGATGCTTACTGAAGAAGCCACAGGCAGTGCCTGTGGCAGCCACATTCAAGTTAGGAGTGTTCAAGGGTGAGGAAACAAAGCGTTATAACCCTGAGGTGGAGGAGCGTGTGCTGCCCTGAGCTTGCCTCTGATGCTTGAAACTGAATCCATGAATGGGGAGGCTTTTGTTTAATACATGGCATTTTAGGGAAACATCAGTTCAGTTCAGTTCAGTCACTCAGTTGTGTCCAACTCTTTGTGACCCCGTGAACTGCAGCATGCCAGGCCTCCCTGTCCATCACCAACTCCCGGAGATCACTCAAACTCATGTCCATTTAGTCAGTGATGCCATCCAACCATCTTATCCTCTGTCATCCCCTTCTCCTCTCACTTTCAATCTTTCCCAGCATCAGGGTCTTTTCAAATGAGTCAACTCTTCGTTTCAGGTGGCCAAAGCATTAGAGTTTCAGCTTCAACATCAGTCCTTCCAATGAGCATTCAGGACTGATTTCCTTTAGGATGGACTGGTTGGATCTCCTTGCAGTCCAAGGGACTCTCAGGAGACTTCTCCAGCACCACAGTTCAAAAGCATCAATTCTTTGGTGCTCAGCTTTCTCACAGCCATACATGATCACTGGAAAAACCATAGCCTTGACTAGACGGACCTTTGTTGGCAAAGTAATGTCTCTGGTTTTTAACATGCTGTCTAGGTTGGTCATAACTTTTCTTCCAAAGAGCAAGTGTATTTTTGTCTCATGGCTGCAGTCACCATCTGCGGTGATTTTGGAGCCCCAGAAAATAAAGTTAGCCACTGTTTCCACTGTTTCTCCTGGTATATTTGCCTTTTCCTCTTTTGTGTCCTGTAGTTTACCTTATCTCTTATAATCTTATGGCAGTATCCAAACCAACCTTAAAATGTTTTGTAAGTGAACGCAAAATAAAAACCAGCCTTAATATTGTTTAAATATTTTTCTTATTTTCAGTTGTAAGGAATGCTTAGATGGGTGAAACCCTATGTATAAAATTTATTGTGTTAATAACTTTAGAGTTGTGTGGATTCTTTAAAGTTTGTAAGGGCAAGCCATGTAAGGTTTAATGTGTTGAAATCATCATATAATAAAACAATATACTTGTTTTATGATGAAATGGATTGGTCAAGTTTGGAAAGATTTATTTAGTTGAAGTCGTCTTCCTGGAAGAAGATAGAAATTGGAGTTAGAGAAAAAAGGAGATTGATAACTCCCTTAACTCATAAGTATTTTGTGGCTGTTTTCTGCCAAGTAAAGCAGAAATGTCAGTGTTTCATTCAAGTGTGGCTAAACTAACCAGGTCTTCCCATCCACTTCCCATCACTTTACTCATGCTCCTGCTCCTGTTTCCCCATACCGGTTTCTCCATACTTGGCTGCACCTGTTTCTCCATACCTGGCTCAGTGCTGCCTCCTCCACAGAGCCTTCTCTGATGAGTAGTAATTTCTGAATCTCTCATGATATCATCTGTGTTTTCTTTTGTTATGATTAACAGTTGAGTGTGTGGTGAAAATATTTTACATATGTATCGCCAGCCTTCCATATTTGGGGGGAGAGATGGTGTTGTCTTCCAGTAAACCCATTATTTGAGAAAGGTCTAATTTTGTAGTTGGATTATGCATTGACTTCTACTTTTTGGATATTGTTAAATTACCCACAGTTGAAAATGGTATTTCCTGCTTTGTGACTCCCATTCAAATATTTATCCAGGTGTTTTTGTTTTATTCTTCCAGTTACAATGCCATCAAGTCATATAAGACAGAAGGCAGAGCTGAACGGTTAGAGGCAACAGAATATCTCATCTCAGCTGCTGAAGCTGGTAAGGCGGTGTGTGAAATATAAAACATCAGCTTCCAACTTGGTGTTCACTTTTGTTCTTTATTTGCCTTTTTCCCTGTGAACATCTGAGTTTAAATATGCTCCTCTAACTATGCTAATCAGTTATCACATGAAATTTCTTAGAAGGCAAGTATACTCATGGATTACCCTGAGTAGATTTCAAGAATTTTACTTAGCACAAAGGATATAACATTTAGAGTGCTTATGACTCTGATTTAAGATGATTTGATTGAGTGTTCTTCAATTAAAGTATGATTTCAATCTTCAAATTAAACAATTTAGTAGCCTTGTTTAATTGCCTCATGTATGTATAATATTCAGACTTACGGGGGTGCTCAGGGGTTGTACCTACACCTGTAAGATGTGGTCCCTTAGGCACAGGGTTAATGAATGGGACTTATGAGTCCTGCTTTGACACCTTGATATCTTGGTGGTTTGGGGGTTGGTGGGGGGAGTAGGAACATCATGTCACGCCACGCAGTCTGTGAGCACTTAGTTCCCCCACCAGGTGTAAAAGCGCTGAGTCCTAATCACTGGACCACCAGGAAATTTCCCCACCCTGGTTTCTTAATGTTTACTGAATGTTTACTAAAATTTTTAAATTTTAGATTTATTTTTTAATTGAAGGGTAATTGCTCTACAGAATTTTGTTGGTTTCTGCCAAACCTCAACTTGAATCAGCCATAGGTATACATAGGTCCCCTCCCTCTTGAACCTCCCTTCCTTGTTTACTGATTGATTTTTTATGGCAAGAATTATCTTGCTCATTTTTGAATACCTAACTGCTGTCAGAGACCTAAGTCACATAGGACTCAATATTTGTTGAATAAAGAACTACTTAGGAAATGCAGCAAATGAGAAACTAAACCAGATTATTTATTTATTTATAAACTTGTCACTTTCTGTAAAGAATGTAAATATTACTTTTGTCTTTATGTAGTTGGGTTTGAGGAAGATTGTGGTGCAGTTGAGGTGGGTATATGTGTACACATGCACAGATGGCTGAGATGCTGGTTTCCTGGTCCTTTTCCCCAGGCTTCAGTCCCTCTGGCTTGTACTGTGTCCTCCTCTTAAGCGTCTGTATCTCTTCATCAGCGTCTGCTTCCCAGGACCTCCATCCATTCTCCACACCTGGTTTAGGAGCCAGGACATCTTTGTTGTCCTCACACCTCTCAAAGGGAGTGTTTTACATTTTATCTCCTTTTAAATTTACTTCTAACTACATGGAGGACTTTTTAAGACCACCAAAAACTATGTCTATCCATTTGTTAACCCTAGGTCTGTGCCTCAGAAACCACATCTTACACTTGTAGGCACCACCCCCAAGCACCCCCCATTCTTTATATAAACAGACTGTTCTTAATTTGGATTGTCAGAAGTGAGAAAGTATCTGTATGCTGAGTAATAATAGTATTTAAATCTGATTTCAGGAGCCATGACCCTCTGCATCACCAACCCACTATGGGTAACAAAAACTCGCCTTATGTTACAGTACGATAGTGTTGTTAATGCTTCACAGCGGCAATATAAAGGAATGTTTGATACGCTTGTGAAAATATATAAGTATGAAGGTGTGCGTGGATTGTATAAGGTAATAAATTATCATCAACATATTTCTAAATAGCTGACAATTGTAATTTCCCTTGGCTCTGTTGTCTGAGTTCTGAATGACCTGTCAGTAAGTTCAGTCACTCAGTCGCGTCCGACTCTTTGCGACCCCATGAATCGGAGCACGCCAGGCCTCCCTGTCCATCACCAACTTCCGGAGTTTACCCAAACTCATGTCCATCAAGTCGGTGATGCATCCAGCCGTCTCATCCTCTGTTATCCCCTTCTCCTCCTCCCCCAATCCCTCCCAGCATCAGGGTCTTTTCCAGTGAGTCAGCTCTTCACATCAGGTGGCCAAAGTATTGGAGTTTCAGCTTTAGCATCAGTCCTTTCAATGAACACTCAGGACTGATCTCCTTTAGGATGGACTGGTTGGATCTCCTTGCAGTCCAAGGGACTCTCAAGAGTCTTCTCCAACACCACAGTTCAAAAGCATCAATTCTTCGGTGCTCAGCTTTCTTCACAGTCCAACTCTCACATCCATACATGACCAATGGAAAAACCAAAGCCTTGACTAGATGGACCTTTGTTGGCAAAGTAATGTCTCTGCTTTTGAATATGCTATCTAGGTTGGTCATAATGACCTGTAATCAGTCCTGAGAAGAAGCCAAATTTGGGCAAAGAACAATTTATGAAAACTGAAGTCTGCATTGAAATTGTACTTTAAACCATTGTCCTCATTACCAAAAGTAGTATCATGACACTGGTGGGTGAGAAGCACTGTCTAAAACTTTGAATAACCATTTCTCTAAGTCACACGTTGAGGTCACCTGTTCCTTACTCCCCTCCCCGTAAGCTGTGGTCCTTTGGAAACTTGGTTAGTTTAGCCTTTTTTTCTTTATCTTTTTTAGGGGTTTATTCCTGGGTTGTTTGGAACATCACATGGTGCCCTTCAGTTTATGGCATATGAATTATTGAAGTTGAAATACAACCAACATATCAATAGATTACCAGAAGCACAATTGGTAAGATGAATTTGAAAAAAAAAAAAATTGGTATTTACTTTTATGGGCATTTAATAGATGGAAATTTTATCATGCTTAGTAGTATTGCTATGATAATGAGTACCAACTCGGCCACTAATTTAATTTATAGCTAAATACTTTATAGGCTAATGACACATAAATGTTAAAAATAGAGCAGATAAATGTTAAAAACAGAGTTTGTGTTAAGAGAGGAAACCAGTTTTCACTTATGGATCCACTTCAGTGTTTTCCCATTTTATTTTTAAAGAAATTCCATCTAAAAAAAAAAATGTCTTATATTGTCATTTTAGAGCACAGTAGAATATATATCGGTTGCAGCACTATCCAAAATATTTGCTGTGGCAGCAACATACCCTTACCAGGTTATAAGAGCTCGTCTGCAAGATCAGCACATGTTTTACAATGGTGTATTGGATGTTATGACAAAGACATGGAGGTAAGAGCACGTGTATGTTAGAATGGCTCTTAGGAGGTACCTTATAAATCTTAAACTATCCAACTGACGTTAGTTTTATAGCAAAGACCATGTCTGTGGTGAAGACATGGCTGATGGCTCCTTCCTGAACATATCCCATTTACTACGTGAGACTTGACTTCATTTGTAAAATTTGAATTTCTGTGTTAACAGAGTTGTTTATAAAAATCAAATAAGATATGTGAAAGTGCTTTGACAAATTAAATTTTAGGTGTTGTAAACTATTTGGATGGCATTGAGCATAGGGAGTCATAAAAAAACCTAATTTAATATAATTAAGAAGGCTCCACATCTCTACTGGTATCAGGACTTTTGCAAGTAACTTGTTTCTGTATGTGGAAGAGATGCTTGGTCTTCAGTATGGGAATCCTTAAACTGTTATAGGTAGACATCCCCATGTTTCTTTTTAATTCTAAAAGGTCAGAACAGAATATTCAGCATTTCAATTCAGTTCACTTCAGTAAATCTGTATTGAGAACCTAAGTGAAAAGTTTCAAGGCCGTATTCCAACCATAGGCATGAAGGAAATAAAGTTTTATTTTTGTGTGTGCTGTTTTTAGTATTGTCTAGATACCCCACATCCAAGGTAAGAGAAACCCAAGTAAGATGGTAGGTGTTGCAAGAGGGCATCAGAGGGCAGACATACTGAAACCATAATCACAGAAAACTAGTCAATCTAATCACACTAGGACCACAGCCTTGTCTAACTCAATGAAATTAAGCCATGCCCTGTGGGGCCACCCAAGACAGGCGGGCATGGTGGAGAGGTCTGACAGAATGTGGTCTACTGGAGAAGGGAATGGCAAACCACTTCAGTATTCTTGCCTTGAGAACCCCATGAACAGTATGAAAAGGCAAAATGATAGGATACTGAAAGAGGAGCTCCCCAGGTTGGTAGGTGCCCAATATGCTACTGGAGATTGGTGGAGAAATAACTCCAGAAAGAATGAAGGGATGGAGCCAAAGCTGGGAGGAATTGGGGGCAGGAGGAAAAGGGGGCAACAGAGGATGAGGTGGCTGGATGGCATCACCAACTCGATGGACGTGAGTTCGAGTGAACTCCGGGAGTTGGTGATGGACAGGGAGGCCTGGCATGCTACGATTCATAGGGTCGCAAGGAGTCAGACACGACTGAGCAACTGAACTGAACTGAGCATTTATTTATGAAATGTTTAATGCTTGTGTTAGATCAGTTAATACTCCTATATGTTCATATACTTAAAGGCATCTGGAAGATGGTTATGATTAAAGCGCTTTTTAGTTCATCTTGAGGTGTCCCTGCCCTCTCTTCCTCATTCCCACAAAAGGCATATAAGCCCTACGAATGGTTCATAAACTGTTACTTCAGGACATTGAAAACATGAACTCAAATCCCAGAGGTTTGAATGCTGGCTCTGCGCCCTGTCTGCTAAACTTCTGTGTCTTCAGACTAGTTCTGTAGGAAATTAAGTGTGTATGTGTGTGTGGATATATATTTTTTTTTTTTTTTTTTCTTTTTCCCTCTCTCTCTAAAGGAAAGAAGGCATCAGTGGATTTTACAAAGGGATTGCCCCCAATTTGATTCGAGTGACTCCAGCCTGCTGTATTACCTTTGTGGTATATGAAAATGTCTCACATTTTTTACTTGGCCTTAGAAAAGACGACATAAACTAAGAGAAGATAATTACATCTGCCCAAGGCAGCAACATGCTCCTTTGTATTTGAGACATAAAACTCAGAAGATTACTGCACAGCAACATGGCTCATAATCAAACTTGGTGTATAATCATTAGAAGTCACAGAACAGCTCAGTCTTCACTATGTTTTTCTGCTTTTGCCTTCCCCATGGGTATGGGACTTGGCTACCTCTCCCTGAAATGGCTGCCAGCAACATAACAGTAAAATTGACACCAAGTGGAGAATTTCGCAAATTTTCTCCGTTTCATTGTCCAAGTAGAAGCTGATTTGCAGCATTTGCTGGATGGATTTGAAGAATGCACTGCTTTTTCTGAACTCATTTGCCTGGATTGGCTTTAAAAATCAACCTCTGTGCAATAGCAAGAAAATGGCCTCTTAAAAGATGTCATTGATATTTGAAGAGTAAATTAAACGTTAAAGATTTACTGTGAAAGATATTCCCCAAATCCTGACCATTTTTGAATTGGGAAAGTTTGGTAGGGGGAAAATAAATCCTCCATAAATGTGCTTTAGTTTTAATTCAGCTGGAATGCATTTGAAGTTTGAAAAATTCAAGAAGTTATATACTTCTTTTACTTTGAGAAATATCTGACTTGTGTTGTCATTCCATCACTACTTTTTTCCCAGAGGCTGGTTTCATAATTTAAAATGTAATTCTGGATCCCACTATTATTTTTTGGCATAGATACTTACTGTCTTTTTATTTATAAAATCAGAACAAAATCGGGCAATATCAGCCGTTATTTAGCCTTCCTGACCATAAATCAGTAGCTAATAGATAAACTTATATAGATACTAGATGATTGGGGGTATATTTGTTGACAAACTGAAAATGAAAAGTTTTAACTTTCACTTCAGATTTCAGATGTGTGGTTTCAGATCCCAAATAATTGATCAATCTACATTGGTTGCTCAAAGTCAGGTTTAATACAGATTACTCTAAAGGCCATTCTTGATTTTGAGTTATTGTAATTGTCTATAAATATAAAGGCCTCTGCCCCAAAAGGATGCCAGAATGATCCAAATGTCAACAAATATACCCTCAATCATCTAGTATCTATATAAGGGGACCTATTAGCTACTCCAGTAAGTAATTTTTATTTACATATGAATGCTTTTTTGCACTACCATCTATTTGTTGTAAATAAAATATTGTGGTTTTCAAAGCCATATTTAAATGGTTCTTGGAAAAGAGGTCTATTTTTTATATTTTAAAAATGGCTTTGTTTTAAAAATAAAGATGAAATGATCAGTACTTAGTTGTATTTACTTTGTTATATGCAGAGAAATGCATTATAAATGTGATGTATTTTCCTACTTTTGAATTAAACTATAATTCATATAAAATCCTGATAGTAGTCCCTGTATGGAAAGACAAGTTGGGTTGGCATTTGGGATTTTAGAGGTAGTGTCATTTGAATGCCTCCTGTGTACCCCTAAATTAATAAGGCATAATTCCTGTTCTCTAAGGGCATACAGACTTGCAGGATGAATCAGCATTAAACAACTACAGTTCTAGATTAAGAACATGGAAGATTTCTACAAACCCTGCAAGAGTTCCGAGCATTCATTCCCCTTGAACAATGGTTACAGCACCCCTTGCTGCTTTGTGCCATCCATGTATGCTGCCGCACATGAGGATGGAGCATTGAGTGAGCTGCACAACATTCCTGCCTTTAGGGAACGCTCATTTTTGTGAGTGATCAAAATATGCATAATACAACTTCAGATATTAAATGCTAGAAGTAACTAAGGAATAGTGGGAATAGCATTGCTATGTCACGTAGGCCGGTTGAGGTCGGGAAAGGTCTCTTTGAGGAGGTAGTATTTGAAACATTGACATAAGTGAGGAAGCAAGTCACTATGATATGTCAGTGTATGAAAACGAGTCAATCTAAGAAACTGAAACTTTTATTTGAGTCAAATTTGAGGATTAAACCCAGGAGGAGCATATCAGAAAGCTCTCACAGTGAAGTAAAGGCACAGTTTTGGAAGCTTGTTGAGACAGAGCTGTTCCTTAAGTGATGTATTATTGACAGTTTATACAATCCAGATCTAAGCATCATCATGGCCCCTTGTAAGATCAAGAAGGAATGTTATCTTTTAAGGAGCTGTCTTGGTGATGCTAAGAGAATATTTCTCTTTATGGTTGAGCAGGTATTTCTGCTGATGAGAAAGTTTGGTGGATGCATAATGCAGATACACAATGCACAGTAGAGGGGACAGAGGCTACCAAAGGGCAGAGAAAAAATTTAAATTTTTCTTGTCTTGCCATAAAACAGGAAATTTAATGATCAATGGGGGGAAACTGCGAAGTAATCTTTCACTAGAAAGTATTAGGTGATCAACCGTTTGGTCACTCAAAACCAGGGTCACTGCTTGCCTGTCCTAGGGTCTATCATGTCCCTCCATGTCAAGTTCTAATTGTCCGATTCTCTCCTTTCCCGGGAACTGTACTAGCAGGATGTTTGGCAAGGACTGACATTCAATTCTAAGTTGTCCCATAAACCTTTTAAGCCCACTTTCCTCACATGTGTGTTGTATATATCCATGATTTTATAGAGAACTGCAGACGTGATGATTTTATAGAGAACTGCAGACGTGGTCTAGAATTTCAAGTCATTTAGACATTATCTTAGTATAAGTAGGTGACACAGCTTGAAAGGCAGGAAAATATCAACTTACAAGTTCCAGAAGCTAAATTGATAGTGGTGGCAATATCATCAGCAAAGATTTAAGCCAAAATCCTCCTGAATCAAATCATTTTCCTTGTATTTTCCCTAAACTTGAAGTAAGAAGATGGTTCAGAACAAAAATTTGACACTTCATGGGTCATAAGATGAGTTAACAAATAAGACGGTATCACTTAGTGGTATTGGTGGTAACTTTATATTGCACAGTGCTAGAATTAATTTTAAAATAAAATGTTTAGGGACCATTTTGGAGAAGAGAAATCCTTCAAGGCAACCTGGGAATACTGGATGTAGTTAATTGTCCACAGATCCAGCACTTGAATTGATATTTGAAACTTGCATGTGGTTGAGCCCAAGAAATACAGTTGGCTCATTAGCAAAATTGTGAGCAGTTGTCAGAGTAGTCAGTATACAGGCCTTCTCTGACATTTTGGGTTAGCTGTCTACTTCAGATAGTATCTTCTCAAACTGGTCTGGTAGTGCTGGTCTTATCTAAGTCAAGTGTTGGAAACAGGAGTTGCAGTTCATTCAGCAGAGACCTGATAAGGTCCCTTCAAAAGTGGCCAAGTCCTTTGTCTGTCTTTTCCAGTATGCATAATCTGGTTGCAGGTCATGGTGCATTATTGATTTCTTCCAAAGTTAGATTACTGTGATAAACTTTGGAAACAGAGGGTCTTTTTAATGACTAAACTTTATAAGGCATTATCTGGAAGGTGAGTCTTAGTCTCCTTAGTAAATACAGATCTCAATTAACAAAACTAGAATTCAGTGTTCACTGAAACAATATTTTTTTCTAAAGGTACCCTCACTTCTACCAAATATAGCCAAATTGAAACTTACTTGTTCATAAAATAAGTCTGGCTAATTGACTATGGAGACTTCTAAATTGGCTATGCTGGAACCTGTCGTGAAGACTCAGATTGAGCTTTAAAAACCTCAAGGTTAGGAAAGCCATTCCAAAGGTGTGTCAGCAGTAATATTTCAGACAAAAATTATAACCATACTCAGTTCACCCAGTCCTATATGACTAATCCTTGACCTTTATTTTCTGTTAACAGTTATATGAAGCCATCCAGTTTTCATTAGAATTCTTTCTTACCCAGTTCAGCAGTATGATATGAATATTAATCAGAAATTTGTACTTGTCAAGAAGTACTTTGTGAATTTTCTTTAAGGATGAAACTTTTTGCAAAAAGCAAAGTACAATGATAACTGTCTATAAATGACAAAAGACTTTAAAAGTCAAGGTTAAACATATGATTATAATGCAACTGAAAAACTTGGTTACTGCTGTGACATACAACAACTTAAGATAATTACTAAAATGACTGACAGTCATTTACTAGGACCTATCAGAATTTTAGGAATTCCATATGATTTCTAGAGTATGTGTATTAATGTTGCTGCTGCTGCTACTAAGTCGCTTCAGTCGTGTCCAACTCTGTGCAACCCCATAGACGGCAGCCTACCAGGCTCCCCCGTCCTGGGATTCTGCAGGCAAGAACACTGGAGTGGGTTGCCATTTCCTTCTCCAATGCATGAAAGCGAAGAGTGAAGGTGAAGTCGCTCAGTCGTGTCCGACTCTTAGCGACCCCATGGACTGCAGCCCACCAGGCTCCTCCATCCATGGGATTTTCCAGGCAAGAGTACTGGAGTGGGGTGCCATTGCCTTCTCCAGTGTATTAATGTTAGGTAGGTAGAATAGGAAAAAGGAATCCAGAATGGTGGTGGCTAAAAGACAAAGGGAAAAGCCTGTGAAAATAAAACAAATGAAGGTCCAAGGGCCAGAGCGTGGACCTCAGGTGAAACAAACAGCCCTCCTGGCTAGCCCAATTTACATAGGGCAGGCTCAGGGGGAGGAGAAAAAACATATAAAAAGAGGAGCCAAAATTGGGGGGTGGGGGTTGCTTCTCTTCTCTTCGCATCTTTTGGGTTGGCCCACCCTCACGCCTCAAAGATACATTTTCCTTTGTTTGCCAAGTAAAATTGAGCTGTAACACTGGTCCGTCCATCACTTCAAATCTTTGCTGCGGTGAGACAGAACCAAGGAAATTACACACTCCACCGATATAGTGCTGTGACTGGGATTTAACCTGGCTGAAACAACCTCAGCTCTGTCCCCACAAGACGGAGACCAAGCACAGCAGAAGCCCAACTCGAAAGCTCCTGTGGTGGAAGCTGGATGTGAAGAAAACCCAGCACGGGGGAAGTGACAAGAAGCCCAGTGTGCAAGAAACCAGGACAGCAAAAACAAACTCAGCAGAAGGCTCACACGGCTGTCTCAGGTTCCAGGAGACCTCCGGTTGGGGTAGGAAGTTCTTGCCCCTGTGGCTGGAAAGACACGTGGCTAACAAAATCTTAATTCCTTTACAATATCTCATTCCTTGTTTCCTCGAACCCCCTGTGAACAGATGAGTGGCAGCGGGTGCCCCAAGGTGTCCCAAAGCCTCTACTATCTGCCGTGCCTTAGTAACTGTTGCCCATGAGGGTAGGGGTTCTTCTGTCCTTAATCTTCTTTGTGCCAAGGATCAGGCCAGTGAAAACTGTGAGCACAGGTCAGGTATTTAGCAGATTTTCCAGCAGGTTATGATGGAGAAGACAATGGCAACCCACTCCAGTACTCTTGCCTGGAAAATCCCATGGACGAAGGAGCCTGGTGGGCTGCCGTCCACGGGGTCGAGAAGAGTCGGACGTGACTGAGCGACTTCACTTTCACTTTTCATTTTCATGCATTGGAGAAGGAAATGGCAACCCACTCCAGTGTTCTTGCCTGGAGAATCACAGGGATGGGGGAGCCTGGTGGGCTGCTGTCTATGGGGTCACACAGAGTCAGACACGACTGAAGCGACTTAGCAGCAGCAGCCAGCAGGTTATGAAGGGGATTCCTCAGTACATTTTCCCACTGCTTTTTTCTCCTGTCCTTCAGCTCCTCTCTACTGGGACTTGAGCCTGGCCAAAACCCAAAGTGCCTGGT
This sequence comes from Bos indicus, assembly GCF_029378745.1. Taxonomy (NCBI): domain Eukaryota; kingdom Metazoa; phylum Chordata; class Mammalia; order Artiodactyla; family Bovidae; genus Bos; species Bos indicus. The sequence goes on from NC_091773.1 coordinate 61,415,010, forward strand.
TTTAGGACCTAATGAAGCTCAAACTCTTGATGTCTCATTGCAAAAAATTCAGTGAGAGAGACAGCAATAGCTAAGAGGTGGATTTGTTCAAATTCAGAGAGAAGCACATGCCAAGAGTGTGGGCCATCACAGAGGAGAGGCCATGGAATATGATGTTAGTTTTTGAGGGCTGGGTGATTTCATATGCTAATTAGTGGGAAGATTATTCCATTGGGGAACCACCCACTCCTCCATCTTTTGACAGTGACTTGGAACTGTCCTGGCACCTCTGGGTGTATCATTTAGCTTGCAGATTGAGGATCAAGGTTTAGTTGAATTTGACTTGTCATCTTGGACCCATTTGATTTTAATCAGTTTATGTTATGCCCTTGGGCTATGTCATTCTTTCAAAAGTTGTGCCCTGCCCCCTTCCCTCCTGTTTCATGATCTTTTCCTGAGTCCCCTCCAGGCCCACAATGTTGCTCTACAATCTTCTGGAGGGACAACCAGAAAATAGCTGGCCCTTGGGTGAGAAATGCTATGTAATATCCAATCTCTCCAGATATTCAGGCCTTCATCTTCCATGTTTCCTACAACATGTGGGACAACAGCACCTCTCAGTGGACCCAATAGTGTGGGTGACAGGCACACAATGCCTGCTAGAAGTCATCTGTTGGTGGCATCCCTTCCAAGGGCAGTTGGGCTTCTGGGGATAATGTTTGCCACTTTGGGAGTAGCCCTGCAGGCCATTTGGGCCCAAATGGTTACCACCCTTCTCCTAAAGTTACAAACATACCCCCAGATCAAATCTCCACCCCACATTTGTGAATATCTGGTTTGTTGCCTCTTATCAATTTGTTCTTAAGCCACTTACTAACTCCTCCAACCAGGGCCCTGCCCCCTTGTCGGCAACATCGTTCCACCCTGCTTATTAAAATACCCCTAATGCCCCAAACAGGACCAGATAACCCGCTCCTTTGTCATTACTTCTGTTAGTACCTAGACTGGGTCTGTGACAATGAAATGTTTACCACTGGAGACACCCTAAACTGCCCTTATGAAAGACTAGGGGAGGAAATCAGTGACTTACATTCCCTTAGAGCAATAAGGGGATAAGTCTTATGGCTGTTTCACCAGGTTCCCAGTCTCAAGGCACAGACTTGCATTGCTTTACATGATGATATCTATTCCTATCCCTGGTGAACAAGCCAGCAATGAGTTAAGATTACAACCCCTTAATCCTACGCAGCACTGATCACACTGGAGACCTTGGGGATGCCCAACTCCAATCCGGGGGTCCCAGGAGGTTGACCTGCCTCGACCTGCTTAGGGGTCTAGTCCTTCGGAGGTCGTCACACCTCAGCCTGCTCAGGGATCCGACAGTCCAAGGGTGCCAGGAGGTCGACATGCCTCAACTTGCCCAGGGACCCAATTCTCAGGAGGCCGACATGCCTCCACCTGCCCAGGGATTCAATCCCCAGGAGGTTGTCATGCCTCGACCCGCATGGGGATCTGCATCCTGAGCCAGGGATGCCTGGCTCTCAGGTTGCAACAATACTGGATAGGATAAGCTTCGGAAAGACTCACCCCTAAGGAAGTGCACCCATGGAAATAGAAAGAAGCTTATTAGTTGTGAGACTGTGCCTGGTCTCAGCAATAACTTAGGAGTGCAAGGAGAACCCTATTGCCTTCTGGAAAGTCTAAAAGAGGCCCTCCAAAAGTTAACCAATCTGGACTTAGACTCTTATAAGGGACAAGTGATTTTAAAGGACAAATTCGTGTCCCAGTGTGCATTATCCATCACGATAAAGTTACAACAGCTACGGCAGCAGGACCCTGCTGCCTCTTTAGATGAAATGGTCCAGATAGCCACCAATACCTTTTATAACAGAGAACAGGAGAGGAAAGCCAATGCCCAGGAAAAGGAGAAAAGGAAAGAGACAAGCCATGCCCAGATGCTGGCCGCCCTCCAGAGAAGCTCTATGGCAAACCCCGAGTCCTTGAAGGACAAGGCACAAGGCAAATGCCTAATCTGTAGACAGGTGGGACATTGGGCCAAAGAGTGTCCAAACCATGGCAAGTCTCTTAAAACAGCTTCCTACAAATGCCAATGGTTGGGACATCGGGCAGCACTCTGCCCTAGGGACCCAAGAGCCTCAAGGTCAAGCGCCAAGCCTTCCCTCATGATGATTCAACAGGACGGAAGCAGCCCACTCCACCAGCCCGCCTGTCACAGATAACCATTACAGGGCTGGAGCCAAGGATGCAACTGGATGTGGCAGGTAAGTCCGAGAATTTCTTGGTTGACACCTACTCTGTCCTGACCTCCTGCTCCAGAGCCTTCTCCCCCCAAACCTGTACCATTCTGAGTGCTACAGGAAAAACAATTACGAAAAGATTCACCTGATCACTTCTTTGTTGCTGCAATGGACAAATATTTTCCCATCAGTTTCTAGTGGTTCCTGAGTGTCCTACGTGCTTATTGGGAAGGGATCTCTCTCTGCCTTTGAAATCTTGCAGCTATTACAGTCCTGATAAAAGATGCTTTAAAACTCTCTCTTGGGGGCAAACTATTTTTACCAGCCATCAAGTAAAACAACTCCTGAATGGGAGAGGCCATTTATGGATGTCTGATCAAAGAATCCTCAGATATCAAGTAGTGCTGATGGAAAATCCAGGCCTGACTATATCTCCCCTTGTGAGGTTCTTAACCCAGCTACCCTCCTGCCTACCCCTGAGGGCTCTCTCTCCTTTCACTCTTGCCTAGAAACCTTGGACTATGGACAAAACCCTGAAAGGGATTGTCAGAAGATCCTCTGACCAATCCTGAGGAAATTTGGTACATTGATGGAAGCAGGTTTGTCTTGGGTGGAAAAAGAAGAGCTGGATATGCAATAGTCTCCAATTTTGAGACCATAGAGGCTAAACCTTTGCCACCAGTTACTTCAACCCAATTAGCTGAGCTTTTAGCCCTGGCTCGAGCTTTAGAGCTGGGAAAAGGAAAAAAAGTAGCCATTTACACTGACTCCAAATGTGCCTTTCTGGTGCTACATTCACATGCTGCTGTTTGGAAAGAAAGAGGCCACTTGACCACCTGAGGGTCCCCAGTCAAATATGGTAATCAAACCCTTAGGCTCTTGGAGGCAGTCCATCTGCTCGCTGAGGTTTCAGTCTCCCACTATAAAGGACACCAAAAAGGAAGCATGGAAGTGGCGCAAGGGAACCAAGCAGCTGATCAGGCAGCTAAGAGAGCAGAATTACAGAACAATGCCCTAAAAGGGGTTGCCACCTTAGTTCCACAGACTAATTTGCCCAAAACTCCTTCATATACTGAAGGTGAGACTCTTAAAGCTAAGAGTGAGGGCTTTCAAGATCATATGGGGTGGTTCCAAGAGGAGGGACTCCTTTTTCTTCCTGGAACCTCCAATGGAATTTGGTTAACTCCTTACATGCCACCACTTATTTAGGGGAGAAGGCCCTCCAAAGATTACCAGAAAGGTCCTTCAGAGAACAGGCCTCCAAATGACTATAAGGCAAGTGGTCTCCTCTTGTCGCACTTGCCAATTAACCCCTAAGGAGCTCGAAGACCCCATCTGGCCCAGGCCATCCAATGATATGGGGCCTACCCAGAAGAGGTCTGGCAGATGGACTTCACCCTGATGCCAGTTTCTCAAGGGTATAAATACCTATTAGTCATGATAGATACATTCACAGGATGGATTAAAGGCTTTCCCACCCAGACTGAGAAAGCTGAGGAGGTGCTAAAAAAAACTGCTCCATGAAATCATTCTGAGATTTGGTCTGCCCCGGTCATTACAAAGTGACAATGGGACATCATTTACTTCTAAGGTCACCCAAGGGGTCTCTAAAGCATTGGGCATTACTTATTATCTCCATTGTGCCTGGAGGCCTCAGTCTTCAGGAAAAGTGGAAAGAGCCAACCAATTCTTAAAATCAGTGATAAAAAAGATAACCCCAGAGACCTCCCTGGGATGAAAGGAGGTTTTACCAATAGCTCTCCTCCACACCCATATTGCCTCTAAGGAACAGGTTGGTCTTAGTCCTTATGAGATGCTGTATGGGAGACCTTTGTTTATGTCAATGACCTCTTCCTAGATCCAGAGCTTCAGATCCTCTGGTCTTATACCCTGCTCATTGGGCAATTCCAACAAGGTATACGCTTGTGGGGTGTCAACTGGACCCCAAATATTCTAAAGAGCCACCACTGTATGCTCCAGGGACTCAAGTCCTAATTAGAGTCTGGAAAGATGGGTCGAAATGCTCAACTCCAGCCCACATGGAAGAGCCCCTACCCTGTAATACTCTCTACCCCCACAGCAGTGAAGGTTCCAGGACACAACTCCTGGATTCTCTACTCATGAGTCAAGCCATGGAAGAAAACAGAAGAGGACACTCAATACACCTGGGAGCCCCTGGGAGATCTCGGGTACCTATTCAGGACTACAAATGAGTGCCATTCTAATGAACACCCTCAAAATTAAGTTTCTGGGCATAAGATTTCTCAGGACAGCTCTAAAGAGGCAACACAGCTTGGCAGGGGTTATACTCCAAAATAGCCAGGAGATAGACCTCCTAATCCCTGAACAAGGAGGGACTTGAGCCATCCTGAATGAGACGTGTTGTTTCAGGGTAAATACCTCCAACCAAGTAAAAGAAAGTCTCACAGTCCTCAAGAAAAACATTCAGATCCTACAGGATTTCAAAGAACGAGCTGGAGAGTTCTCGGGGTGGCTACAATCTCTCTTTGGGGAAATCCTTCTTCTGGTGAGAGGGAATTTGGAGTTGGCTAATGCCCCTACTAATCCCTGTCATCACCATATTGATGCTGCTTATGATTGCTCTGTGTATTATCAATTGTCTAACCTGTTTTGTCTCTGCCCAGGTCAACAAGCTACAACATGCCGTGTCAGTCCAAAAAGGATATATAAAACTACACCCAACCATGGAAAATATCACTCACCCTTAGATGGACACCGCTGTAAGGACTCTGAGGCTTGAGACTAGCAAGAGAGGGAGGCCCAATACCCCTCGCCGTCCCAGTTCAGCAGGAAGTAGCCCGAGAGACCTCAACGGCCCTATTCCGAAAGAATTGGGCCTCCCATCTCTTGAGGGAGGAATGTTAGGTAGTTAGAATAGGAAAAAGGAGTCCAGAATGGTGGTGGCTGAAAGACAAAGGAAAAGCCCATGAAAATGGAACAAAAGAAAATCCGAGGAGCAGAGTGAGAGCCTCAGGTAAAACAAACAGCCCTCCTGGCTAGCCCAATTTGCATAGGGCAGGCTCAGGGGTAGGAGAAAAAAACATATTAAGAAGAGGAGCCGAAATTGAGCCGGGCGGGGGGGGGGGGGGGGGGGGGGGGGGGGGCGCGCGCGGGGGGCGGGGGGGGGGGGGGGGTGGCTTCTCTTCTCTTTGCGTCTTTTGGTTTGGCCCACCCTCACACCTCGAGGATATATTTTCTTTTGTTTGCCAAGTAAAACAAAGCTGTAACACTGGTCTGTTCATCGCTTCAAATTTTTGCTGTGGCAAGAGAGAACCAAGGAAATTATACACTCTCTTGACATTAATAACGTTTACCCATAGAATACAGTCTAAGAAGTTTTATCACTACTTATTTGACAATGCTTTCCATGTAATTTGGCATACCAAATAAGCCTAATTAGTTTAATATTCCTCTCTGAGATGGAGAGAAAACAAATTTTGAGGTGTTCCAGGAACCCTTTGTAAAACTTCAAAATTAGCTGGAGGTCACATGAGCCTCATTTAGGATTTTATCTTTGGGAATTCTGTCAAAAATACCAAGAAGTTTTAAAACACTTGGTCAAATAGAAACACAGGTCACTAAATAAAATGAATACGTATTCACAACCAAGGTGACAATAAAAGATTTCACTGGCAAATACAGATCATTTAAATACGAAGAAACTCACAATCTATTACCAAAAACAATCCAAAATCTTAAGAAAACTTTATCCTCTTAGATAATCAAATTCAGGTTTTGTACCACTTTAAAGATTTTTTTTAATGAAGTTCAATATTACCGAAGCCAGTCCTGACCATGTACAAACCTCTTAGTGTTCTTTCCACAAATCTTTGACAACTTGATGTATCCATTTAGAAACAACCAGCTCTGTAACAAAACCACTTTTTTTTTTAAACAAAATGTATTTCTGTTCCTCTTACCTTCTTTGCTGAAAACACAGGTCCTACTTTCCTTGCATACTAAAATGTTTCCCTTATAATTCTTAACCTTAAACCTTAATCTCTAGCAAAAACCAAGAAGCAAGTAATTATAAACTGTCATACCAGCACTTCCTGATTGGCATTTATGACTGTATTTTATAACCTCTAGAAACATACATCTTCCTTAGAATTTCTTTCCACAATGTGGTACAAAACATGTATCTAATAAGCCCAAACAACTTTAGTTTCTCATAAGACAAAAGTAGGTGAACTTAGACCTGCCCAGCAATTAATGTCACAGTACTTTATCCTACTTATAATGACCCAGACAGTGAAGGAATTTTCACGTTTAACTTAGTTTTGTTTCAGGTTACCAAAATCTGGAGATACTATCTTTAGAGTAGACATTCCTAAATCAGATATTCCTTAAGAGTTTACGTAAAGTTCTTGTCTCACTTACCTCTATTTACTTAAAAGTTATTTTTCTTGCTGACAAATTTTGTAACTAATAAGGTTTTATTTGATTTCTAGTAAACCAAGGTACAGTAAAAGTATATTTAATATTGATGACTCTAAAGACATGTCTTTATTAATCAAACCAACAAGCTTAAGCTAACTTAATCAAATATTAATTCAGTACTGAATATTTTCCAGATCATATGAACCTGAAGTTCATTCTGACCAGTTTCATTTATTTTTCCAAGTATTTATATAAGCATTTAATTTCCTTTAAGTCAATTAAATAGAGCTCTTTTAAAAATTAATTTTGACAGTAGCATGTATCTACAACACAGAGAGATACTTACAGAGACTGTCACAGGGAGAAAGCCAATTCTGACTCCCTGTTGCAAACTGTTACTTTGACTTGCTTTTCATTGCTTTTGTCATTGTAATTATACTCAATGGCTTGTCTGGAGGACCCTGCCCTTCTGCTTGACTGTAAACTAAAGTGCCTTTGTTCAGCTCCTGGAAAGATAATTTGTCCCTGCCCACCTGTGAATAGTAATGTAATGTCTCTGCTTTTGAATATGCTATCTAGGTTGGTCATAACTTTCCTTCCAAGGAGTAAGCATCTTTTAATTTCATGGCTGCAGTCACCATCTGCAGTGGTTTTGGAGCCCCAAAAAATAAAGTCTGACACTGTTTCCACTGTTTCCCCATCTATTTCCCATGAAGTGGTGGGACTGGATGCCATGATCTTCGTTTTCTGAATGTTGAGCTTTAAGCCAACTTTTTCATTCTCCACTTTCACTTTCACTTTTCATCCTCTTCACTTTCTGCCATAAGGGTGGTGTCATCTGCATATCTGTGGTGATTGATATTTCTCCTGGCAATCTTGATTCCAGCTTGTGTTTCTTCCAGTCCAGCGTTTCTCATGATATACTCTGCATAGAAGTTAAATAAGCAGGGTGACAATATACAGCCTTGACGTACTCCTTTTCCTATTTGGAACCCGTCTGTTGTTCCATGTCCAGTTCTAACTTGCTTCCTGACCTGCATACAGATTTCTCAAGAGGCAGATCAGGTGGTCTGGTATTCCCATCTCTTTCAGAATTTTCCACAGTTTATTGTGATCCACACAGTCAAAGGCTTTGGCATAGTCAATAAAGCAGAAATAGATGTTTTTCTGAAACTCTCTTGCTTTGTCCATGATCCAGCAGATGTTGGTAATTTGATCTCTGGTTCCTCTGCCTTTTCTAAAGCCAGCTTGAACATCAGGAAGTTCACAGTTCATGTATTGCTGACGCCTGGCTTGGAGAATTTTGAGCATTACTTTACTAGCATGTGAGATGAGTGCAATTGTGCAGTAGTTTGAGCATTCTTTGGCATTGCCTTTCTTTGGGATTGGAGTGAAAACTGACTTTTTCCAGTCCTGTGGCCACTGCTGACTTTTCCAAATTTGCTTGCATATTGAGTGCAGCACTTTCACAGCATCATCTTTCAGGATTTGAAATAGCTCAACTGGAATTCCATCACTTCCACTAGCTTTGTTCGTAGTGATGCTTTCTAAGGCCCACTTGACTTCACATTCCAGGATGTCTGGCTCTAGATGAGTGATCACACCATCGAAAAGCAGAGACATTACTTTGCCAACAAAGGTCCATCTAATCAAGGCTATGGTTTTTCCAGTGGTCATGTATGGATGTGAGAGTTGGACTGAAGAAGGCTGAGCGCCGAAGAATTGATGCTTTTGAAGTGTGGTGTTGGAGAAGACTCTTGAGAGTCCCTTGGACTGCAAGGAGATCCAACCAGTCCATTCTGAAGGAGATCAGCCCTGGGATTTCTTTGGAAGGAATGATGCTAAAGCTGAAACTCCAGTACTTTGGCCACCTCATGCGAAGAACTGACTCATTGGAAAAGACTCTGATGCTGGGAGGGATTGGGGGCAGGAGGAGAAAGGGACCACAGAGGATGAGATGGCTGGATGGCATCACTGACTCGATGGACATGAGTCTGAGTGAACTCTGGGAGTTGGTGATGGACAGGGAGGCCTGGCGTGCTGCGATTCATGGGGTCGCAAATAGTTAGACATGACTGAGCGACTGAACTGAACTGAACCTGTGAATAGAAGAGATTAACACACCCCTTCCAAAGGCTGACCATTCTCTTGGGGATGTTTTGCAAGACTGAAGACCCTTTCACTTTACTTCCCCACTGCCTCTCCCTCCTATTCTGCCTTTTGACTTTAGTTCCTCATTGCTTCTTTCTCTCTGATCTATAAAAGAACCTGGCATCCACACCCCAGTTAGATGGTTATTTTGAGGCGCTAGCCTGCCATTTTCTAGGTCTGCCAGCTCCCCAATTAAAGTCTCTTCCTTGCCTCAACACCTCAAGTCTTGGGTGCATTGGCCTGTTGTGTAGCAAGCAGAGTGAGCTTGGACTCAGTAAAAAGGCCCCACATTCCCATTCCAAAATTTCAGAATCAGGTACAACAGTATAACAAAAGAGGTTAGACTCCAGTTGGGTTTCTGACAAATGGAACGAATCAATGTCACCTGGGTGTATGGCTAACTCCTTTCTGTCATGGTCCGTGCACGGGTTGGAAAAGAATTTCCAGACAAGAGACAGGATGAGAGGGAAGTAAAGTTTTTTTAGAACAGGAGACGCTATTAGAATAGCAGGCCAGCTCAGGGGAGAACTGACGTTGAACAGGGGTCCTTAGTCCACTTTTATACCCAGGGTACAAGGAGTGGGATAGGGGTCTTGCGGGTCATTTGCTGATTGGATGAGGCACGAATACTGGGTGGGGGGGAAGAGTAAGGCAAATACCTTCTCCCTATGGCGTAGGAGGGGAGAAAGTTATACTGCTCAGGAGGACCTTACAACATGGGGGAGGGAAGGACAATAAGGGTCTGGTTTTCCTGTTCCTGCATTCCAAGACCCTCCTTGGTTTTATCTGCTCTTTTGTCCTTGGGTCACCACAGTTTTTACTAATATTTATGGAAAAGACACTTAACATATCCATTTGTCCTTGACAAGTTCCAAGCTTGGAAGCTCTCTGGCATTCATACCTCTGATGGAATCAAATTTAAAGGCAGGACAAAAAACATTAAACCCAAAATCCTGTTCAGGCCTTTATTACACATTAACCAGACCTGCTCAAAGACAGGAATGTCTGCTCGACTCTAAAGATCAATTTTTTCTTCTTCTTTCTTCTGACACTAACAATGTAACTTAAAAAAAAAAAAAAAAAAAACCCGTTGGCTGTGTCACACAGCATGTAGAATCTTAGTTCCTTATCCAATGATTGAAACAGTGCCCCTTGCACCGGAAGCACAAAGTCGAAACCACTGGACTGCCAGGGAAGTCCCGAGCAAGGTAACTTCTCCAAAGAATAATGTTCTTTTCCAGCTCTGCTGGGGGTTGTGGTGACTTGCTGCTCGCTTCATTTGTGCTTACCCAGACTATATGTCCTTCATGAATTTTATGTAAAATATCAGCATGTCATTTTGATGTACAATTCTTTGTCTCAAAAATGTGTATCTATGCCTTCAACTTCTAACCGGTGGGACAGTTCTCAGAGGTTTCTAAGAATTTGCTTTCTGGGTTAGACTCCTCAGTTTGGCTCAAACAGAATTCCTTTTTAAACTTGATCATTAGTTGACTTTTTTTCATTGGAAAATGTGTATTTGCAGATGACACTGGGTGGTGAGAGTTTGCCAGGTTGCCTGTGTCAGAACTTGTTTAGAATTATCTGATAAACAGTGATCACCGAGGGCACAGGCAAGCCAAGGAATGTGAACTGGTTGCTGAGGAAGCCAAGATGTTTCTGCAGGTGGTAAGCCAGAGCAGGCATTGTCCGCCTTGGAAAGGTCTCAGGAACAACCCTGCAGTGGGCAAGAAAGTCAGGAGTCATGCTTGGGAGTGTGTGTGATGGGAGACAGAAGGTTGCTACAGCCTGAGGCCAGAAGCATGTGGTGTGCCTCTTACAAGACTCTTAGCAAGATGATCACCAGGCCTCCTGGGCTGGGGCTGCAAGATAGCTGAAGGACTGCACATTCTGGGTGTGCAACTGGAGAAAGAATTTAGAGTTAGGAAGCATAAGCTTATGACCAGATCAGTCGACCCCTTTGACTCTTCAACTTTCATATGCACCATTCTACACCTGTTTCAATACCTGCACAACAATTAACTACATTTTTAGCAAGAAACAGTTAACCCTGTAATAAGTGAAATTCTTGCCCTCCCTGCCCTTCACCCAATTAAGACCCAAAACCCCAATGGTCAGTGAATTCACTGCTGCCTATATTAATTATGCTTCAATCTCAGTCTTGGTTCCACTAAAGGCTATATTTTAAAGTTGACCTCCACCTAGTTTTATATAAAATTAAAATGGGAAGTAGAAGAGGGTTAGAATGTACAAGCACATACAAATAACAGAAAATATGCAGTTACCCTTCCTGGTTTCTGTAATTGTTCATGGCATCAGAGTTGATGTCTATAGCTTCCACTTCACCTGCTTATTCCCTGTTTTTCTTGCCCCCAGCCAGAACCCACAGCCCTAGATTCTTTACCAGGGAGAATGACTCTATCCTTCCCTTCTGAAGGGTCTGACTCCTCAATTACCCTGCCTTTCTTTTTTTCAGTTCCTGTAGCTTTTCATTGACCTTTACTGTGAGCGTGGAAGTACTGAGAGGAACCTCAGAAAATCTCCTGGGTTCCAGACAAAGTCCTCCTTGCTTCCATTATAGTAGCAACCAATTTCCTTTGATAATTGGGATCATTACAGTTAAATTAGTCTTTTTCACCTGTTGGTTCGTGGTATAAGGTGTGTAAGAGGGTCAGGTGGCCATATGTGGTATGCAAAATTCTAAGAGGGACCCCACAATTCCTGACCCCAGGGTAAACACCAGTATAATTTCCTTTTGAACGTTGTAGGGACCTGTAAATACGGTTGGATATCATCTCCATGATTATATAACAATATAGCAAAGAGAATTTTGCAGGTGTAATTAGGGTCCCTAATCAGTCAACTATAATCCAAAGGGATATTATCATGGGTGGATCCAACCTATCTAACCAGGCAAGTTTTCCAAAAACAAAAGTTCTATCCTCCAGGATATATCACATGCTAGACCACAAAACAAGTCCCACTAAATTGAAGATTTAAATCATACATTGGGTTGTACCCTGCAGGCCTGCAAGTCTTGCAGTTGCCCAGCCTCAGGACTGAAGAAAGAGCCTCAAGATAGCAACAGAGTCATCAATGTCTTATTTGATAGAAGATCTTACACATCTGAAGCAAGGTCCTGGAGCAGCACCTCACTGTGTGTGGCAGACAGCAGACAGGATGTGGCAGCAGTCTTTGCTACTCGGGGAAGAAGGAGACTACCATTTATAGGGGGAATTAATGTCAGACTGGCTCATCAATTACCAGGGAAACCAGCAGCTGGGACAGGGAGCAAGCAAGTAGGCAATTACTATTAAGCCCTATAATTAAGAGGGTTGGATAGTCATGTGAGTGAAGCAGGGCCTGTTTGAGGAGGAGATGTACAGACAGCAAACAGCCATCCTGAATTGCCTAGTCATACATTCCACCCATACATGTGTGACCCTTATAATCTCAGCCCATCCCTCTTGTGCAATATCCCTGAGGATAGGTAGATAGAGGTGCATTGCAACCAAATACCACAAATGCCATACAGACCATCCAAGAGGCAGGCAAGCTTTGGAGTCAAGTGCTTAGCAAGTCAATTTTTCGGGGAACTTCAGAGGTCGACAATAGCTCCTTTTGCTGTAGACTCACCGATCACCTCATTTTGTGGTGAGGCCATCATTGTCACCCAGTTCACAAACAGATTCCCTTCACTCAGAGCAGGATGAGTTGCAAGATGTTTAACAGGCCCAATACAGGAAGATCACAACTACTAACTACTAAGCAAATACAAACAGTAACATCGTTCTGAGATAACGGCACCCCTGCCTAAGGGTTTTGTCCTGGCCTGCAATACTGTACCACCTGCCTATATTTAGTGCGCATCAGTTCAGTTCAGTCGCTCAGTCATGTCCGACTCTTTGTGACCCCATGAATTGCAGCACGCCAGGCCTCCCTGTCCATCACCAACTCCTGGAGTTCACCCAAACTCATGTCCATTGAGTCGGTGATGCCATCCAGCCATCTCATCCTCTGTCATCCCTTCTCCTCCTGCCCCCAATCCCTCCCAGCATCAGAGTCTTTTCCAATGAGTCAACTCTTTGCATGAGGTGGCCAAAGTACTGGAGTTTCAGCTTTAGCATTAGTCCTTCCAAAGGACACCCAGGACTAACCTCCTTTAGAATGGACTTGTTGGATCTCCTTGCAGTCCAAGGGACTCTCAAGAGTCTTCTCCAGCACCACAGTTCAAAAGCATCAATTCTTCGGTGCTCAGCTTTCTTCAAAGTCCAACTCTCACATCCGTACATGACCACTGGAAAAACCATAGCCTTGACTAGACGAACCTTTGTTGGCAAAGTAATGTCTCTGCTTTTGAATATGCTATCTAGGTTGGTCATAACTCTCCTTCCAAGGAGTAAGCGTCTTTTAATTTCATGGCTGCAATCGCCATCTGCAGTGATTTTGGAGCCCAAAAATAAAGTCTGACACTGTTTCCACTAACCAGTGTCAAATACTGAAGAGGCAGTGTAACAGACCAGACCACAGAGTTAGTATAACAGTGCCTTTTTCCAGGTGGGACCAGGTAGAGGACAGGTATAAGTCGCTTTCTGACTCCAACAAGGTTGTAAACCCAAATCACCGGGAACTTATCTGCCAGTCCCACGGGCTATTTATAATCTGTTCCTCTGGGGGTAGATCCTGTGGCAAAGGCAAAACTGAGTTATTGCCCTGACCTATAGTTGTCAACAGTTCTTCAGTGGTCAACAGTTGAACCTGAGTGGTATTGACTGTTTGTCCCTGGGTTAACATAGCCTTGGCACTGAGATGATTGCTCCTGGGATGTGCCCACGTGCTGAGAGTGAGTTTCCCATCTCAACTCTTGTTTAAGTAGTCTATTCATAGCCCAGCAGCAGTGGAGTTGAAAGGCAGGTGCAAATGCCCATGTATGTCATTTATAATGGCCCATTCCTGAACTTCTTGCCTAGAGAATCCCATGGATGGAGGAGCCTGGTGGGCTACAGTCCACAGGGTCGCAAAGAGTCGGACAGGACTGAGCACCTTCACTTTCACTTTCACTCCTGAACTTCACAAGAATTAAGTAGATTCCTTGGTCACTATTGATGTCCATGGGGACCCTATATGTCGCACATAAATGAATAGTGGTTTTTTGTGTAGCTCAAAGAATCAAGTATTTTTTTGGTAATGTCTCCCATCTGTTGTAATACATCATAGACTGCATATGGCTGTTGTTCCATCACGCTCTACCTGGAACCAGAGGCCCAAGGGCACTCTTGCTATTTTGCGGTTGCTATAGGCTCCAACCAAACCTTTCTGGGTAACTGGCCATGTTCAACTCACAGATCTGTCTCTGAATTAAAAACCCTAAAGCCTGTGTCTGTAATTGTTTAGGGGTGGTAGGTAGGGAGTGTCCTTGAATTTCGTAGATAATCCGGGCCCTTGCATTTTGTCTGTATTCACCAGCCACCCCTGGGCAGTCAGATGAACCAAGAGCACAGGGCTGCTACTTTCAAATTGGAAAAAGACTGAGGTTAACAGGATATAATCAACATGATAGAAGAAAAAGATACCTCTCGTGGTACACAGCTGCCACAGGGCCCCGCCTGCTACTGGATGGCCTCCTCGGAATCTCCCCCACAGCCTTCTTTTCCCCCATCCTTGTGTCCTAATCTCAGCTCCCGGGGGTTTCCTCATCCTGAGAGGGCAGCAGAGACATCAGTGACTTACTGGACAGAGCAACTTACAGTCTGAAGGAAGGTCCTAGACCACCACTGTGTATGGCAGATGGCAGACAGGACTGCTAGCTGGCAGCCATCCTCACTCCTCCAGGGAGAAAGAGGCTACTAGTCATAGGGGGAAATGACGTCAGATTGGCTCATCAATTACCAAGGAAACCAGCAGATAGGGCAGAGAGCAAGCACCTGGGCAGTTACTAATTAAGCCCTATAATTAAGAGGATTGAAGAGTCATGCAAGTAAAGCAGGGACCGGTTGAGCAGAGAATGTACAGAGAGCCAGAGAACAACCATCTTGAGTGGCCTGACCATACTCCATAGCAAGCATCTTTTCTGACCCCAAGGCTATGAGCCTGGAAATCAACTACAAGGAAAAAAAAACAACCCCAAACACAAACACCTGGAAGCTAAGCAGTATGCTAACCAATAGGTCATTGAAGACATCAAAGAGGAAATAATACCTGGAGACAAATGCAAACACAACAATCCAAAAAATGTAGAACATGGCAAGACCCTGAGAGTGACTTCAGGTGCTGAGAGTTGTCCTCAGGCAGCAGCAAGAACACAGGGACATTAATCACTCAGCTGCAAGGCCCTGAATTCTGCTAACAACCACGTGAGCTGTGAAGAGGACGCTGAGCCCCAGATGAGACTGCAGCCTAAGTCAACAATTTGATTTCAGAGTGGTGACACCCTGAGCAGAGGACTCAGCTAACCTGTACCTAGGTCCTTGATCAATAGAAGCCATGGGATAAACACATTTTCTGTTATTTTAAATACATAGTCTCATCTTCCCTGATGGCTCGGAGGGTAAAGAATCTGTCTGCAATGCAGGAGACCTGGATTTGATCCCTGGGTCCAGAAGATCCCCTGGAGAAGGGAATGGCAACCCATTCCAGTATTCTTTCCTGGAGAGTTCCATGGACAGAGGAGCCCGGCAGGCTATACAGTTGATGGGGTCTTAAGAGAGTTGGACAAGACTGAGTGACTAACACTTTCTCATCTTCTAATTCAGCGGAACTCTTATTGTGTCCCCTGTGGAAGCTTACCCTTATTGGATACTAAGATCTCCAGACCAGCAGAGCTCAAAGTTATCAGGACAGGAAGCAAAAAGCCTGCAAATGGGTTATTAGATGTAACAGTGAGAGAAGCCACTCCAACTACTGCTGCTTGCATTCTGGCTGTAGGAGCGAGAACACCTTTCTGATCCAAGAATACACTGTACCTATAAGACAGAACCCTATTCTTGCAGGATGCTGTCTACCAACTGGTACCATAATGAGACCTCAGTAAGCCATTCCTCCTTTTGTTTAGGCCAGTCACTTCCAGGTGGTGGGGGGATGTGTAAGACCAGTTAATTCCATGGGGCAAGCCCCATCGCTGCTCTTCTTTGCTGTGATATGAAGTTTCTTGATCAGAAACAATGCTGTGCAGAAAGTAAGATGGTAGATAAGGCATTCTTGTGAGTCCACGGATGGTAGTGCTAGTGGGGAAGGTCAGTCTGTATCCAGAATATATATTTCCATGAGAATGAATCTCTGCCCCTCCATGATGGAAGTCCAGTGTAATCTGCCTGCACTTAGGTAACTGGCTTGTCCCCTCTGGGAATGATGCCATATTAGGGGCTTATTTTGGACTCTGCTGTTGCCCCATTAGGCACCCAGCACTGACACTAACCAGGCCAGCCTCAATATGGGAAATTCCATGTTGTCGAATCCATACATCACCTCCATCCTTACCACCACAGCCTCTCTGTTTGTGGTCTATTGAACTAGCACTGGAGCGCTGGGGAAAGAAGCTGACTCACATCCACAGCGAGTTATTTTGTCCACCTTGTCATTAAGAGCCTCCTCTGCAGGGGTGACCTTTGGTGGGCATTCACATGGGATACAAATGTCTTCACAATCTGTGCCAATTCGAAGAGATCTTAACTAATGTTCTGGTCTCCACTCAAAATGTCCTTAATCCCAGTCTCCATCTGTCACAATTTTTACCCCCCTTGGTCGACTTCTACCTATCTTCAACGTTATTTCATCTAGACCTCCTGTCGCCCACTCTTCCTTTCAAGGTCGTTCTGAAGCAAATTCCAGACATCATATCCCTTTATCTTGAATATTTCAGTATCTCTAAATGATAAACGCTATTTTAAAATAAACACAATACTATTTTACACCATGAAATGACTATCCCAAGTAGCCAAATAAAGTCCAAACATTGAAATGAGTTAGTATCTCTCAAATCTCTTTCAATCCATGTTTTCCTTTTTCTCTTTTGTTGCAATATATTGAAGAAACCCAGCTGTCTTTCAAGTTTTCCATAGACCTGATTGGCTGACATGTCAATTAACATATTCTTCTATCCCCTGTATTTCCTAAAATTTAGTGGTTATATCTGGAGGTTAAATCAGGTCCAGGCTTGATTTTTTCTTTGCAAAACAACTTCCTGGGTGGTGCTACGTGCATTCCTTAGGGGGCACATAGCCTTTCTCTTATTTTGGAATATTACCGGTCATTGATGGTCATCACCAGAGCCCTTTACTCTTTGTTAAATAAAGATTTCTAAGGTGCTAATATTAACATATTTCCTGGCACATAAATGCTTCTTTCTCTTTGAATCTCTTAAAATATGGAACAGTACTATACATGTACTAAATTGAAAATAAGATTGTTAATTGGATAAATAAAACTTTCCAGATATAAAGTACCAGAAACCCTCCTTTTAGTAGCAATTACATTAAAGATAGCAAGGTTGTTTGAAATAAGTTTTATTTCACAGATATAAAACAATTCTGAACATTTACAACTTGTACAAAGACTGGTAGCTTTTATATTTTAAAAAGTGCTATAGTAAGAGAACAGGAAAGAAATGAAGACCATAATAACATTTCAAATTACAGGTTCAGGGAATGGGAAAATGAAGAAAGTATTTTAATCAACTACAAAATCTCAAAACTATAATTTTGATTGAAGGAAAACGAATAATACTGGATCTAAAAACAGTGTGAAATCACACTTTGGTCTGTAAACACACTTAGTCATGTTCCTTCACTCAGAAGTGCAGGCAAAAGGAAAAGTACAGGCAGAGGATGAGATGGTTAGGCAGCATCACCGACTCAATGGACATGACGCTGAGCAAACTCCGGGAGATAATAAAGGACAGGGAAGTCTGGAGTGCTGCAGTCCAGGGGGTGGCAAAGAGTTGGACATGACTTAGCCACTGAACAACAACAATGTACACATAAAAATTATATAAGGTGTCACTAAAACGAACCATTCAAAGGTATAATAAAAAAGAGGTAGGGAACAAAAATGAAAGGATTTATTTTGGGAGCTCTTCAATAATGATACGAGACACCGAATTCCACCCTGTGGAGGCATCTCCTTTCGGGTAATCTGAGCAAGTACCAACCCAGATAGCAATGTCCACCAGGCCAGCACCAATGCCTTCACAGAGTCCTTCCACTGCAAAACAGAGATGAGAGTTACAAACCTCTTTGGAATATAAAGGCAAAAACTTTCAGCTCAATTTTATCATTTTAGCATGCCAGTGATTAAAGCAAGTTAAGGTACAGTAAATTTAAAATGCTAATATTTAATAAGGGTCTTATAAAGATAAGTTCTCATTTTCCTAGCTCATAAGTATTTAAATATATATCCAGGGCTTTCCTGAGAGCTCAGTGGTGAAGAATCTGCCTGCCAATGCAGGAGACACAGGTTCGATCCCTCGTCTGGGAAGATCCCATGTGTCACAGAGCACCTAAGCTCACAAGCTGCAACCAGTGAGCCCATGTGCTGCAACTGAGGCCCATGTCCTGAGAGCCTATGTTCTGTAACAAGAGAAGCCTCCACAATGAGAAGCCCATGCACCATTACTAGAGAAAAGCCCACACAGCAACGAAGACCCAGCATAGCCAAAATAATAAGTAATCTTTAAAAAAAAAAAAAAAAAAAAAGACATATACATATCCATTCTATGGTAAAAGCTCACAGGAAATTGTCTTTGAGGTTTCAGCCATAAAGGTAGAATTTGTTTACTTATGGAGATGACCTAAAACAAAAAAAGTAATTTATTTATGACTAAATAAAGGAAGCCTACATTTATTTTTTTTCTTTTGGCCACACCATGTGGCTTGTGGGATCTTAGCCCTAGCCACTAGGAGTGAAAGGGAACTTCCCTGGTGGTCCAATGGTTAAGAGTCCATCTTGCAATGCAGGGGATGAGGATTCGATCCTTCACTAAGGAACTAAGATCCCACACGCCCCAGGGTAAGTAAACTGCTGCACCGCAGCTACTGAAGCCTGCGTGCTCTGGAGCCCATGCCGTGACTAGAGAGTCTGTGCACCTCAACAAAAGATCTCACATGACACAAAGGAAGATCCTGTGTGCCACAACCAAGACTCAATTCAGCACCCCCCAAAAAATATATATATATAAAAAATTAAATAAAGTTGTATTTTCTTTAAAAAAAAAGATGTTGATGCGATATGTAAGCTTTTTTTTTTTTTTAAAGAAAGACCTTTCCACCTGAAGAAAAGAGCACTGGAAGATGAAAATACAATTCTGATTATAAGCTGAATCAGTAATTTATGTAGCCATTTGGGACAAGTTGTTACACGTGAAGCCTCCATATTGTAATTTTCTATCAGCAGACCAAACTGAAAACACCTTATAAAAGATCAAATTTTAAGTAATTAAAATAATGTCTCATTTTAAGAGTTAAAAAAATAAAGAGAGCCCTTTCCTATATATACTTGATAGTACTAAGTAGAAGAAACAACTTCCATAATGTCAAAAGAAATCCTAGCATTTTATAGTCCCATCATTATACTAGTCCTTCAACCTGGAATCCCGTTTTACATAGAAATTCCTCCACAGTGAAAAAACAAGCTAACTAAATCCTGTTTTTCCTCTGTGTTTTGTTTTTTGCTTTATAAACATGTGCCTTTTCACAAGTCCTCCAGACTTTCACATACTAATATATATATAACCTGCATTCCATCTTATCAAGCCTCTTCTCCAACATTAAAAAAATATTCCCCTTACTGTTCATTTTAATAGGCAAAAGTTATACCCCTCTGATGTCTGTGTCAGGGGAAAAAGGAACCACAGGTTGGCAGATTCTTTAAGAAAACAGGTATTGCCACATAAGTAGGGTGGGGATGATCGCATGTGACTGGATTGTCTTCCTATCTGGTTGAGGTTAGTATATTCAAGCTGAGCCCAGGGATGTAGGCCTGAAACAATCTGCTTCTACCAGCTGTGACATCAGTGAATTGAAGGCAAGTCCCACTGAATCCAGATACCTGTCTCTGGTTCAAGACCCTTTCCAAGTTGGGAGAACTAAGCTGTGCGTGCCCGCAATACCCATGGCCTAGAAATGTGTTCACTTCCCTCCACAGGTCAGACAAGGTTGGGTCTGGCATCATCCTCACACAGGGAGAGTCAAATGGTCACTTTATGGTCTTTAACAAGTAAAATAATGTTTTTTGAACAAACGAACATTTTTTGCTGTAATAAGGTAGTAATAGCTTATTAAGCACCTAAAAGATGTTGAATTAAAGGTTCTTAACCTGTTTTCCGCCTAGATCCAGGTAAGATGATATCCTAAACTCTGATGGGCATATTTAAGGCTTAATGTCATCCTCTGATGTGCAAATATAAGTGTATCCCTTTTCTTTCTCTCAAGAGAGTATCGGTGTGCAAGAAAAGTGAATCACTACTGAGGCAACATTTAATTCATCTTAAGACAAAATCTGTTACGAATAACAAATTACTTCTGACATTTTACCCAGTGATCATACCAAATGAGTTTCTACAACGTGGTTGGTAAATGCTATGTTAAATAATTTATGAAGTGTGTGTAGGTATAGGTGACAGTTCCTGGGCCTGAGGGCTTACATTATAGAAAGATATTAACATAAAAACTTTAAAGATAATATAATAGAAAGTAAGTTACTTATATAAACTGTTTTTTATTTATTTTTATGGATTTCATTTTTTATTAACCTTTTTGGAGCATAGTTGCTTTACAACATATCTTTTGACGTTTATAATTTAATCTTTAAAATGTAAGTATAGTTAAATTACAGTGCTGGGCCAGTCTCTGCAGTACAGCAAAGTGACTCAGTTATACGCATTCTTTTTTTCACATTCTTTTCCATTATGGTTTATCATAAGATACCGAATATAGTTTCCTGTGCTATCCACTAGGAGCTTGTTGTTTGTCCATCCTATATATAATAGTTTACATCTGCTAATCCCACACTCCCAGTCCTTTCCTCCCCCTTGGCAACCAAAAGCCAGTCCTCTATGTTGGCGAGACGCTTTCTGTTTTGTAGATACAGTCATTTGTGCCATGTTTTAGAGTCCACATATTAGAGATATCTGATGGTATTTGTCTTCACTGAGTCTGATAATCTCTAGATGCATTCAACTACTATTTAAACACATACCAACTTTCTAATCAAATTTTAGATTTTATACCACAATTTTTAAAATTTTAGTGACTGCTTCTCAGATGGAAAGCACGTCTTCCTTTACAGCACAGAACTTAGTGAAGACGCTTTTCATTCTGATCAAACCTTGTCTTGGGAGATGAGAGCACGGCTTGGTTTCCATTCACCAGGACACTGATTCTCCTACTCAGGGTACTTCCTTTCCCTGGGCCTTCTCTATGTACAAAGAGAAGAGGTTAAAATATCTTCTTTATGTCTTGAGGATATTGTGTGGATTTGAAGAAGAAAATGGAAGGAATGCCCTTGATTCCTTAGCAATAAATGTGCTATATTAATTTTGGGGACCATCTGGCTTGGGTCCCTAAGAATGCTGAAATATTTCTTCTGATTAGCAGTGAGGGTATCTCTTCTCTTCCCTCTCCATTCTAAAGTATAAGATCAGAGAGAAATTTTTTCAAGAAATCTGGGAAATGAAGCTAGTGATATATACACCTTGTGATTCCCCTAGTACGTGCTGTTAAGGTAGGTCACTCCCACACCTCACCTGCCACACACACACACACACACACACACACACACACACACCACATACACACAACAACGCAAGAAAGCAAAAGAGCTGGCAGCCAAATACTGATAGTGGTGTATCTGAGTGATGACATTAATATTAGGTTGATGCAAAAGTAGTTGTGGTTTTGCATTGTTGAACTTTGCCATTAGATATTGGAATACATTCTTAAATAAATGTGGTTATGTTAGACATCATTTTAATGTGCATTTCTCACTTTATGCGCTTTTGCTAATGACATTCTTCAATTCAGTCGCTTAATCATATCCAACTCTTTGCGACCCCATGGACTGCAGCATGCCAGGCTTTCCTGTTCATCACCAGCTCCTGGAGCTTACTCAAAATTCATGTCCATTGAGCTGGTGATGCCATCCAACCATCTCAACCTTTGTCATCCCCTTCTCCTCCTTCCTTCAAACTTTCCCAGCATCACGGTCTTTTCCAATGAGTCACTTTGCATCAGGTGGCCAAAGTACTGGAGTTGCAGCTTCAGCATCAGTCCTTGTAGTGAATATTCAGGACTGATTTCCTTTAGGATGGACTAGTTGGATCTCCTTGCTGTCCAAGGGATTCTCAAGAGCTTTCTCCAACACCACAGTTCAAAAGCATAAATTATTTAGCACTCAGCTTTCTTTATAGTCCAACTCTCATATCCATAGATGACTACTGAAAAAACCATAGCTTGACTAGACGGAATTTTGTTGGCAAAGTAATGTCTCTGCTTTTTAATATGCTGTCTTAGTCGGTCATAGTTTTTCTTCCAAGGAGCAAGCGTCTTTTAATTTCATGGTTGCAGTCACCATCTGCAGTGATTTTGGAGCCTCCAAAAATAAAGCCTCTCACTGTTTCCCTTGTTTCCTCATCTATTTGCTATGAGGTGATGGGACTGGATGCCATGATCTTAATTTTCTGAATGTAGAGTAATCACTTATTGCTGCCTGCTGCCAAGTCACTTCAGTCGTGTCCGACTCTGTGCGACCCCATGGACTGCAGCCTACCAGGCTTCTCTGTCCATGGGATTCTCCAGGCAAGAACACTGGAGTGGGTTGCCATTTCCTTCTCCAATGCATGAAAGTGGAAAGTGAAAGTGAAGTCACTCAGTCATGTCTGACTCTTAACGACCCCATGGACTTCAGCCCACCAGGCTCCTCCATCCATGGGATTTTCCGGGCAACAGTACTGGCATGGGGTGCCATTGCCTTCTCCAATCACTTATTACTTGTAGTGTATTTTACGTATTTTAGATTATGGAAATGATGTTAGACAAAAATCAAGCTTGAGTGAATTTCTTATTCAAGTTCAAAATGGGTCATAAAGCAGCAGTGACAGCTTGCAATATCAACAATGCATTTGCCCAGGAACTGCTAATGATCATACAGTGCAGTGGTGGTTTAAGAAGTTTTGCAAAGGAGATGAGAGCCTTGAAGATGAGGAGTGCAGTGGCCAGCCATCGGAAGTTGACCATGACCAGCTTTGATGACCCTCTTACAGCTTCCCAAGAAGTTGCCGAGCTCAACTCAATGTCGACCGCTCTACGGTCGTTCGGCATTTGAAGCGAATTGGAAGGGTGAAAAAGGTTGATAAGTGGGTGCCTCATGAACTAACCAAAAATTTAAAACATTGTCACTTTTGAAGTGTCATCTTCTCTTATTCTATGCAACAACGACGAACCATTTCTCAATCAGATTGTGATGTGGGAGGAAAAGTGAATTGTATATGACAACTGGCAATGGCCAGCTCAGTGGTTGGACCAAGAAAAAGCTCCAAAACACTTCACAAAGCCAAACTTGCACTACAGAAAAGGTCATGGTCACTATTTGGTAGTTTGCTGCTGGTCTGACCCACTACAGCTTTCTGAATCCTGGGGAAACCATTACCTCTGAGAAGTATGCTTGATGAAAGTGGAAGTGTTAGTCGCTCAGTCATGTCTGACTCTTTGTGACCCCATGGACTGTAGCCCATCTGGCCCCTCTGTCCATGGAGTTCTCCCGGCAAGAATACTGGAGTGAGTTGCCATGCCTTTCTCCAGGGGATCTTCCCAACCCAGGGATCAAACCTAGGTCTCCTGCATTGCAGACAGATTCTTTACCATTTGAGCCACCTGGGAAGCCCGAGAATTGATGAGATGCACTTAAAACTACAATGCCTGCAGCTGGCACTGGTCAACAGAATGGGCACGGTTCTTCTCCACGACAATGCCTGACTGCACATTGCACAACCGCCACTGCAAAAGTTGAATGAATTGGGCTGCAAAGTTTTGCATCATCTGCCATATTTACCTGACCTCTTGCCAATCTACTACCACTTCTTCAAGCATCTAGAATTTTTGCAGAGTAAACACTTCCACAACCAGAAAGAGGCAAAAAAAAAAAATGCTTTCCAAGAGTTCATCAAATCTCAAAGCACAGATTTTTACACTGAAGGAATAAATAAATTTGTTTCTCATTGGCAAAAATGTGTTGATTATAATGGTCCCTATTTTGATTAATAAAGATGTGTTTGAGCCTAGTTATAATGATGTAAAATTCACGATCCAAAACTGCAATTACGTGTGCACCAACCTAACAGGTAGTTTTTTTCCCCTTCTACTTTTTCCTGGCTTCTAAACTCTATCAATGAACCTTAAAATACAATGAAACAAATCAACCCTCCCCCCAAAAAAAACATAAAAACCCCAACAGTTTTACATTTTTTTTGTTTGTCTGTTTGGTTTTTTTGGTTGTGCCGAGAGGCATATGGGATCTTCCCGACCAAGGATGGAACTTGTGCCCTCTGCATAGGAAGCATGGCATTTTAACCACTGGACCACCAGCGAAGTGCAAGGTTTTTTTTTGTTTGTTTGTTTGTTTTTAACAAAACAGCAGTTCAAGTGAATTTCTTATTCAAGTTCAAAATGGGTCATAAAGCAGCAGTGACAACTTGCAATATCAACAATGCATTTGCCCAGGAACTGCTAATGATCATACAGTGCAGTGGTGGTTTAAGAAGTTTTGCAAAGGAGATGAGAGCCTTGAAGATGAGGAGTGCAGTGGCCAGCCATCGGAAGTTGACCATGACCAGCTTTGATGATCCTCTTACAGCTTCCCAAGAAGTTGCCGAGCTCAACTCAATGTCACCCACTCTATGGTCGTTCGGCATTTGAAGCAAATTGGAAGGGTGAAAAAGGTTGTAAGAAACTAAGTAAAGCCTAAGTAACCACTGGTTTAATTGAATGTCCCTTCTCTCATACCAGTAGAAGCAAGCAGAGAATACAGAAACAATATAGAAAAGTTCTCTCTTACAAATGCAGCAGACTGTACCTACTATTTTAAAGAACAAGGCAGAGAAATCAGCCTCTTTATCAATCTATGCCAGTGGTTCTCAACCTTGGAGGACATTAGGATAACCAGGAGAGACTTGGGAAGTCCCGCCACCTAGGATGCAACCAGACCTATTAAGTCAGACTCTATAGAAGAGTGGTACCCAGGCACGGCGATTTTTCAAAGTTCCCCAACTGAACACAAGGTAGAGACAAGGTTGAAAACCACTGCTCTATGGCAATACTGGCTATTTTACCATTTCATCTAATTCAGTGATTTTCCACCTTGTGATCTTTTTAGAAAAAATACAGCGGCTGGGTTCTAACCATGAGATTCTGATGCAGTTGATCAGAGATGGGATTCAGGTATCCACATATTTTTTAAAAAGAGCTACAGGAAATTCTGAAGTGCAACCAGGGTGGAGAACTATACACAGAAAACCTGTGATGACCTACCATTACAGTGGACTCAAAACTAATCTTTGCTCTCTAAAGATCTCAGGCACGTTGTGCAACGCCACTATTCTACGTACCAGAAGAAGTGCGATGAATATTAATTGTTGAATTCAATTCAGGGCTTCCTTGGTCCAAATAAATTATGGCTTCAATAGGAAGAGGTCCTGAACACTCAGCTCCATTGAACGTGAAATACCAACGCTGACAGCATGCACTTCTGCATTTTAACCGAAGTGAGCCGCTGAACAAAACTCTTAGGGCACTGTTTGAACGCATCTTTGTGAATGTACATTCCTATCACAAACACAGAAATAGGGTTTAATTAGCATTTTCATTTTTAATTTAAAAGATGCTTTCAAACTGTATCGTGAATTTTATTCAACTATTCTTTTCCCCAAAGTACATTTAAAAAGCTCAGCTTTTACAGAGGGAAACCAGTTCTCTGCAAGATGGTAAGAGACACTGATATTAGAAACTCTAAGAAAATTGAATTATGGCTTTCTTAGAATTATTCACTCCATTGAGGGTATCTCTCAGTTTTACAAAAACAGCCACCTTTCAGAATTTTAGACTAAACCAATCTATATATTTACTTTTCTTTTTCTTCCAAAATTATTTCCTATATTTTGGATGCTTTCAGATTACAGCAGTAAACCAAATGGAATCCGTGCCATCATGGAACTTACATTCTAGACTGCTGCTGCTGCTAAGTTGCTTCAGTCGTGTCCGACTCTGTGTGACCCCATAGACAGCAGCCCACCAGGGTCCCCCGTCCCTGGGATTCTCCAGGCAAGAACACTGGAGTGGGTTGCCATTTCCTTCTCCAAGGCATGAAAGTGAAAAGTGAAAGTGAAGTCGCTCAGTTGTGTCTGATTCTTCGCAACCCCATGGACTGCACCCTACCAGGCTCCTCCTTCCATGGGATTTTCCAGGCAAGAGTACTGGAGTGGGGTGCCATTGCCTTCTCCCTTACATTCTAGACTAGCACTGCCCAAATATATTACTCTGACCTGTTTCTTTTCAAGCACCAGAAAACAGTATCAGGAGTAAAGTGCAGGCGGGGTTTTTAGTCTTTAACTCTGTGACACAAAGATAAGACCCAGGGTTTCTTCCTCTAATTGGTCTTTGCAAAATTTGCCTACTGACTCTTGGTGCTACTCACTTTTACTTGCAAAAGGCTCCCAAACCCATTCTGACCACCAAAAGGAAACTGGAAACATATTAATAATTCAGAGTCGATAGGGAAAGTTTTTAATTTTGATGAACTATAAAAAAGCAACCAATCTATAATGTCAAGTGTTTAAAGAAGTAGGCAACACTAACAAAATGCTTTCTAAGAAATCATATATGAAAGTATAACTGGTCATAGTTCCCAAACTATGAAAGCTAAATGGATATTCCATCACACAGAAATCCAATCGAGATCATTTCAAACATTTTTATAAGTAACAGAGCAGATATTAAAGAGCTGAGATGAGGAGCAAGGATAATATACAGGTTGCTACTTAGAACCTGAGCGTTTTTGGGAAATAAAACTTCTTCTATTTGCCTGGTGGTAGTAGTGGTTAATCGGAGAAGGCAATGGCACCCCACTCCAGTACTCTTGTCTGGAAAATCCCATGGACGGAGGAGCCTGGTAGGCTGCAATCCATGGGGTTGCTAAGAGTAGGGCACGACAGAGCGACTTCACTTTCACTTTTCACTTTCATGCCTTGGAGAAAGAAATGGCAACCCACTCCAGTGTTCTTTGCCCGGAGAATCCCAGGGACGGGGGAGCCTGGTGGGCTGCCATCTATGGGGTCGCACAGAGTCGGACACGACTGAAGCGACTTAGCAGCAGCAGCAGCAGTAGTGGTTAATATCAAGGAATAATATATTGTGGATATGGAACCATGTATAGAGTTGGTCAGCAAAAGAAGAAAGAGGCTTGAAATGGCACCAGCTTCAACTCTATGCCATCCAAGGGACTTGCCAGTTACTTTGGAAGCAAACACTGAACAAAGTAATTATTCTCCCTAAATATTGCTGAATAATTTTAAATGATCATTGTAGTACATCTCTGGTCCATTCTACTCCCATCAGGCCAAAGAATTTTAAGCCGAATCTGCTATCCAGATTAAGGACAAATACCACTGGATTTCCCACCTCTAGATAATTCCAATCATGCAGGAATTTCTTGGAGATTTCTTTCCACCTTTATGTCTGGAACCATAGCAGAATTTCTTGAATTAATTTAAATTCACTTTAGGACAAGATTGGAAAGCTACTTACTGTCCAACACAGACAGTTTCCATTAAAAAAAAAAAAAAAGAGTAAGTTATTTTAAGTGTTCTTAGGGTTGAAATAATTCAGTGACATATTTGTCTTAGAAATACTTTTATACAATTAATTCTGAAGTTATCAATTTTTTCATTAATTCTAAGTTGAAAGTGACATGGTACCCATTCCTTAATATTTTTTGTCTTTTAGGAAAAATAAAATAAAATCTCACCTAAAATGATCACTCAACTATGAAAACCTTTAAGTTTTATTTCAACTTTAAAATAATTCAGACTAGACTTACAGCAATTTTTCCAAGATCTATGCCATAATTCAGGGAACTCCATGAACACTGCTTGTAGTTAGGCGTCCAGGACTCCTCGAAGACTTCCCTCAGGCATTCCCCCTTCTCTCCTTTGAATCCATCTCGACCTGGGATCCCAGGGGTACCAGGGATGCCATTGGCCCCGGGGCTCCCGTCTCGCCCAGGCACCCCCGCAGGCCCTTGTAAGCATACGCCATTGTACTGCAGCAGAAAAGAGAAAGGGGGAAAATCTCTCACCACCTAAGATTCAAAGACTCAGTCTGATTAGAACCGCACTTATTTTGAGCCCTAGGAGTCAAGAATCCCTTCAACGGGAACCAGTTGCCGGTGTTCCAGATAAGTCAATGTGTGTGTGTGTGTGTGTGTGTGTGTGTGTGTATATATATATATATATATATATATATATGTGGTTTTAGTTCCCTGACCAGGGATCAAACCTGCACCTGTAGCATTGGAAGCTCAGAGTCTTAACCATAGGACCACCAGGGAAGTCCCATATACATAAAGAACTGATTTTTAAAGGTATTCCTAAAATTATGGAATTTCTTTCCTATTCTTTTTTTTTTTTTTTTTGCACAGACTTTACACACACACACACACACAATCAAACAAAAAGAAGAGAAAATGTTTTCATTTGTCTGCTTTGCCCTACTGCTCATTGTCATTGTTGTTTTAGTCGCTAAGTCGTGGCCAACTGTTTTGTGACCCCATGGACTGTACCCCACCAGGCCATGGGATTTCCCAGGCAAGAATACTGGATCGGGTTACCATTTCCTTCTCCAACTGCTCATAAAAAGTATACATAATTTTTAAATGGCTGTATTCCAAAGTGAGCATAATTTGATATAACGCTTATTCTTCTAACCCTATATATTGTAAAGGGACTTAGATTTCAGAACTACAGTTTTATGTAAACATTGCACTAGTTTGGGATTGCTATTTCTATTTGTTCTATCATAATGAAAATCTTTATCTACATAGCTTTATTCTTTTTTGGAATTATTTCCCTAAGATAAATTCTTAGAGATATAATTATAAAATAATATCTTAACTCAATATTTATTTCATACTGGCAATGTCTCTAAGCTGGATAAGCAAACCTTTTCCTCCTCTTATTTTCATGTGGAGGAAGTGTCACTAGGGGAACACTTCTGGCCTCCAAATCCACCTAGCCCACCCTGCCAAGGAGTAGGGGTAAATGACTTCATTGCAAGTGTCCATTAGTCTTTAGAGGGGAACAGTAATCTATCAAAAAAATTTTTTGGTAACTTGATTTATTTATGTAGGTTGTGTTGGGATCTTCATTGCTGTGCAAGCTCTTCTCTAGTTGCAGCGAGTGGGGACTACTCTTTAGTTAAGGCGCCCAGGTTTCTCGTTGCAGTGGCTTCTCTTGTTGCGGAGCACCGGCTCTAGGTGCACAGGCTTCAGTATGTGTGGCTCATAGGCTCAGTAGTTGTGGTTTCCAGGCTCTGGAGCACAGACTCAACAGTTGTGCACAGGCTTAGTTGCTCTGCGGCATATGGGATCTTCTCTGATCAGGGAACGAACCTGTGTCTCCTGCATTGGCAGGCGGATTCTTTACCACTGAGCCACCAGGGAAGCCCCTATCAAACTCTTCAGTGCTATGATTCTCTCTCTTTCTCTTGGGGAGTGGTGCAGTAATATGATGTAGAGGTTAAGCGATGGATTCTAGAGTCATATTCTCTGGATTTTAATCTTGGCTCTACCACTTATAAGCTATATGAGATAGGACAAATCATTCAACACTTTAATGCCTGTTTCCTTATCTAAAATGCAGGGGAAAACAATAAAGACTCTTACCTTGTAGGAGATTTAAGTGAGATGATACATAAAATGTGCTGGAGCAGTGCCTGGCACACACTAAATATTGTATTTTGCAGCCATGATTTTTCTTATTATTCCCCCAAGACTGTGTGAGGCAGTTGCCCAGGGCACCAGACCTGGGGAACAGAGCATTAGCAAACTTGCCAGCTAACACACATAAGCCATAAGCCACACACAGCAAAACAGTTGCATCAGTGGTAAAACTGCATCTCCATCTGCCTAATTCCCATACCTATCCCTGAATTGGTCCATTTATTAGACCCTTCAAGCCCCAAACCCAATTTATTTAAAATTTTACTTTAACAATCCCTATTTGTATAAATGATCTGATACTATCATTCTGTATAAATCTATTGTCCAGTGAGAACAACAACAAAAAAATCAATATTCCTTACATATTAAAATAACTTCAAATCTTATTTTTGAATTTTAGCACCTAGGATTAGATATGGTCATATTATAAAATTCAGGCATTTCCCTGGTGGTCCAGTGGCTAAGACTCCGAGCTTGCAATGCAGGGGACCTGGGTTTGATTCCTGGTCAGAGAACTAGATCCCATATGCCGAAACGAAAGATCTCATATGCCAAAACAAAGATGGAAGATCCCGTACGTGGCAACTAAGACCCAGTGCAGCCAAATAAATAAACATGTTTTTAAAAAGTCAGTAATGATACTACCTGGAAAAGGTCCTTATTATCTAATGTTTGCTGGTCAATCTCCTCACGTCACCAATTTGAATTTTACTTTGCTAAATGATTTTTGTGACTTCAACTACTGATATTTTCCTGACTTTAGGGAAAAAAAAAAGGAGACATTCCTATGTATTTACTGCCAGAGAAATAAGAAATGTATTTAACAAAATTGCAAAAGTATCTGAAGACATGCCAAAGTACAAAACATTATAGTTTGGTTTATTTTATGCTTAATTTTCATTTTTTTCATAGATATACATTAATCTTATTTTGTAGATATGCTTTAATTTTCATTTAGTAGACATGTTACTTTCAGTAGCAGATATATGCAATATTCAGACACAGATTTCAGGTGGGAAGGGAGAAATAATAACATTTCTGGTATTTAAAAAAAATTTTTTTCACTATTATTTCCCTGAGAGGAAGATGTTACACATCTTATTTTTCTATATATAAATTCTCAACGGGGAACAAAATTGGATACCTGGATAACAGAGGCTACCTGGCAATGTCTGAAGACGTTTTTGGTTGTCAGGACTTGGGAAGGAGGGATTGCCTGGCACTTGGTAGATGGTAGTGAAAGTCGCGCAGTTGTGTCAGACTCTTTTCGACCCCATGAACTATACAGTCCATGGAATTCTCCAGGCCAGAATACTTGAGTGGGTGGCCTTTCCCTTCGCCAAGGGATCTTCCCAACCCAGGGATCGAACCTAGGTCTCCTGCAATGCAGGAGGATTCTTTACCAGCTGAGCCACCAGGGAACCTCAAGAATAGCGGTGTGGGTAGCCTATCCCTTCTCCGGGGGATCTTCCTGACCCAGGAATCGAACCGGGTTCTCCTGCATTGCAGGCGGATTCTTTACCAACTGAGCTTTCAGGGAAGCCCCAGATGGTAGGGATGTTGCTAAGCATGCCAGATGCACAGCACTGTCCCCACAACAAAGAATCACCTGATTCCAAAAGTCAACTGTGCTATGGTTGAGAATTTTTATTCACCTTTTTTATCTAAAAAACTGCATTGAGAGACCGCATAATTTTACTGAATTCGGTTCCACAGGTATTAATCTGTCTTCTTTCATTTTGAAATGCTAACCCAGCACATGATCGGTACCAGGCAGGGCTTCCTCTAAGGTCTGCGGAATGAACCCCTGTTTCTTTCACTGGCCACCAGGGGGCAGAGCTTGCTGGACGCTTGAAAGGAAGGCTTTGAAAGACCCTGTACAAAGAAGCTGCTTTATAGAATCTGTTGAAACCTTAATGACTGCGAGGATTCTTTTCCCCCAGCAAAACCAAATCCAATCTACAGGATGCACCTGAGCCTGGCTGCACAATAAACTTTTCCAAGTCGGGCTAGAGTTGTGGGAAACCTCAGGTTCTGTAAATCCTTGGAGGGAAAGGAAAAAAAATTGCTGGCTTTATGGGGAAAAAGGGTATTTTGTGTATCATAACTACAGACTCGTAAAATGCAGACTGCACATGAACCACATTCATTTGGTACAGTTTAAAACAATTTAGACACTCAAAATAGAACTATAGCCCTGAACACATAGTCTGCTTTGTGGAGGAAAATTACATAGTACATCACCAAAAAGTGCAGTGTGGAAGGGCAGGAATTTTTTTCCTGAGCTTTTGAATCTGGCATAGAACTAGCTGCCAGGGAGCTTGGTTTATTAGCTCAGTTTACAATGGCAACTTAAAAAATTCAAAACAGTTTGTTTTTATTTTAAAATTAAAAAAAAATGCCCCTTTTATGTCCTGCAATGATTGTATAACCCATATTGGCTCAATGACTGAAGTTTATTATATGCCAAGGAATGTGATCGTTTTGAAAGGATCCTTCTTGCTACAAGGGCAGAAAACCACTCTGCCCTCCAATGGGTTTGCTGACTTTTAGAAGGAAAGAGCTTTAAGCAAACAGACCTGCCCATAGATTAGCCCCTCAGAAATCACTTGGGTGACTTCCCTGGCAGTCCAGTGGTTAAGATTCCCCACTTCCAGTGCAGGGCACATGAGTTCATCTTTGGTCAGGGAACTAGGATACTGCATGCCATGGGGGCCACCAAAGAAAGAAAGAACTTGGGCTATTTATTGCTCTCCTGGAAACTGTCTGATCCCTCCGTTCAGTTGTCATGCTCCTACCTGTGGGCACCTGAAGACCCAGCTTGTCTGGAAAGACTGACTGACCATCTGCCTAAATACAACAACGAAATGGGTCCTTGGAGGGCTAGTGCTGGGCCCCTTCATTTTCTCTTCTGATCAGAAACCCTCTGAGCTATTTCTGGCCCAGCTGTGACAAAGTAAACTGCAGCACATACTCCCTAGGAAGTTGACCGAACATGACTCACTATCATCAAGTTACAAAGAGTTGGACCGATACTGGGTGAGGGTTGTTATTCTATCCCGCTGGCAGACGTGGCCACCAGCCCCAACAAAGGACACGTTGCAAGTCCCTGGCCCAGGCCCACCCAGGGGATTAGAGAGTCCAAGGTCTCGCTGACAGCTCCTTGGCCTACGTTCTAACCTCCCAGCTCCTTATTCTACTCTCATTGTAGCCCAAACCCTCTCTCCCTAGGGGCGGGGGCCGAGGGGGGGCGGCGCAGAGGTCAGAAATTATTGGGCGACTCCTTGTACTCCCGGCGTCCCACCCAACCCACGGCGCATCCGAGGTCCACGATGGCCCTCTCAGATCAGTCTCCCTTGCGAGTTCCAGGACTCCACCATCCGCAGAGCCCAGGTCCTTTCTTACCCGCAGACTCAGACAAAGCGGGACCCCCCCAGGGGCACGCAAGACCCCCACCCCCTTCCCTGGCCCTGCTCCGCGGCTCTGTCCCCTACACCCGACTCACCAGGTCCACCACCTCCCTCTGCCGGAGCAGAGCCTTTTGCTTCCCTTTGGGGGTGTCGGAGGCGCTCGACGGCGCCCGCAGCTGCAGCAGCAGGAGCAGCAGGAGGCCGAGGAGCCGCCGCGGGGAGGCGGCGGGGCCCTGGGGGCGCATGGCGCACGGCGGCCCCGGGACGCTCGGAGCTGGAGAGGAGAGACCCGGGAGCCCGGACGACGTGATCACAGTCTGGCCCCGCCGCGCTCCGAGGCCACCACCGCCGGTTGCATGAATGCGCCTTTCACTCGCACGCTTCCCTCTTTTCCCCCTCTCCCTCCCGCCCCTCCGGACACCAGAGTTTCCATCCAGTAATAGGTCGGAGCCCCCACCCCGATCCCGAAGTGGGGCGGGCCGACAGCCGAGCCCGCCCAGTCCTGCGGCCGCCCAGCCCGCCGGGACCCTCGCGGGGCTGTGCAGACCGCGTGGATCGGTGGCCGGCGGAGCCGGGGGAGGTGGGGCGGGGGGGTGGGGAGGGCGGTGTTGCCGAGGTCAGCGAACCACACAGGTGGAGGCTTTGAGGACAGCGTGGAGATGGCACGGCTTAACTGAACACTGTAGAGACATTGGGTCCAGGAACACCTGGATCAAACCCCGGCACCATGGACAAGTTCTTTTTTAGGAGATGACATTTGGGGGCGGGGTGGAGGGGATAAGGGAGATGAGAAGGAATCATAGGTATCATCGGATTCAAAGCATTGATCCTACTACCTCTGAATACATCATCCCAGGGACCCATGACTCAAAACTTAAGAACCCCTGCTTCATAATGAGTGATAAAACTTGCAAAACTCCAGGAACCAAATAGTCTTTCACACACACACTCTGTCCTCTTGGCAAGCCTGTGGAAATGGAAAGACTCTGATGCTGGGAAAGATTGAAGGCAGGAGAAGAGGGCGACAGGAGATGAGATGGTCAGATGGCATCACTGATTCAACGGACATGAACTTGGGCAAGCTCAGGGAAATGGTGAGGGACAGAGAAGCCTGGCGTGCTGCAGTCCTTGAGGTCACGAAGAGTTGGACACAACTTGGCAACAGAACAACAACTGCTTGCCCCATTCACAGATGAGAAAACTGAGGTTCAGGAGGCTAAGCAACATTCAGTGGTAGAAGTCACTCTTGACTTCGCATTGATAATTATCTTTTTCTAACCTCTTCTGTCCTCTGTGCATTCTGGAAGAAAGCATCCTCAGATACCCTGGTCACCCACCAGCTAGGGTCAGGCTGGAGTATGAGCAACTTTCCTCACCTCTGGCTGGAGTTAGGCAGGACAGAAGTGTTGCTATACCAATAATCGCAATGTGGAAGTTTCCAACAGAATGGTGATGCTACTGAGGTCAGATTCAGCAGCAGGTTCTCTTTACATACCCAGCCAGATTCTGGGAACTTACGGTGGGCTCAACAGATGGATATTAATGAGAAGGAACAGTCTAGCAGAGGAGCAGTTCAGGGCAGTTCTAGGATTGCTCATCGGGCCAGTGACTAATCTCAGGTAAGTTCCATTCCTGTTTGTCAGAAGAAGCAAACATCCAAATGGGTTCTAAAGCCAGGACTGGCTGCCTGTGTGGGGCCCAGTACAAACTGAAAATGCAGGGCCCTTTGTTAAAAAATTATTAAGAATTTCAAGATAGTGGTAACAGAGCAATCCACTAGGCATGGGATCCTTCTCAGTGCAGCCACATGGGTTGTTTACCCATGAAACCAGCCCTGTGTAAAGGTGATGCCCTTATGTAGCCAAACCAGGGTGGTGGCAGCAGTCCACAGGCTGCAGAGAGAGGTGGGCAACACCAGAGAATCTATCTTCTATTCAAGCACAGTTCTTGCTGCTGTTACTACCACCCAGTGACTTCAGATGGCCCCTCTCTGTGTAAATTTGAGGTCAAGATTGGGGTTTCAGCAATTAGCTAATACTGTATTAACATCCATGCATTTTTTTTCTAAAGATTTTTTTGGGATGTGAATCATTTTTAAAGTCTTTATTGAACTTCCTACAATATTGCTTCTATTTTATGTTTTGGTTTTTTTGGCCATGAGGCATGTGGATCTTAGCTTCTTGACTAGGGACCAAACCCACACCCCTTGCATTGGAAGGCGAAGTCGTAACCGCTGGACCACCAGGGAAGTCCCAACATCTATGCTTTTTTAATCTACACATAGCTAATTAAGTTACACTGTAAGACAAGTAAACCAGATATCATTGTCTATTTTTCAAAGATAATCTATAATAATGTGTAAGTGCTTTACAGCTCTCACATATCTGATCTCCCAGACCCTATAACTCCATGGGTTTGCAAAGTCTTTTATCTTGCTACCTCTGAAATTTGAGTTTTCTTGGTTTAAAACTTAGGCCCATTCTAACTAAATAGGTTTTAGCTACAGTTGGGGATTCTGGATTAGTTCAGAGTCCTAGGTGCTATTTCCAGAGTGATCCTTCCCAAAGATTTCCAAATGTCTACATATTTTCTGTTCAGATATTTTTCTTTTGAACTATTAATGCATTTCTTATCTGTCATAAAAACTCCTTTAAGAGTGACATCTTTAAAATGTTTAATCTTCCCATTTAGAGACATAATATAGCTCCCTGTTTTTCCAAATCCTCATTTATGCATAGGTAAAATTTTTCTTTATATAGGTCTTATATATTCCTCATTCTGGCTGTTATGTATTTTGCTGCTGTTGCAAAGGGAATCTACACCTCCTTACTGATTATATTATTGTTACATTACCGTGTAACAAATTGCCACAATCTTAGTGACTTAACATGAATTTTATTACCTCCCATTTTTGTGGGTCAGGAGTCCAGCACAAGTTAGCATCGTGCAAAGCTGAAGTCATCATGCAAAGCTGAAGTCATCATACAAAGCTGAAGTCAAGGTGTCAGCTGAGTGAGTCCTTATCTGGAAGCTTGGCTGGGGAGAGATACACATCCAAGCTTCCTTAAGTTGTTGGCAGAATTTATTTCCTTGTGGTTATAGGACTGAGGTCCCTGCTTCCTTGTTGTCTGCCATCTGGGGATCATTCGCAGCTTCTAGAGACCACTGTCAGGTCTATGCCATATGGCCCCTTTCACAGATCCTCTCTCACACTTTGAATCTCTGACTTCAGGAAGGGTACAGTCTTTTTTAAGGGCTCACACAATTAAGTCATACTTGCCTAGGATACTCTCCCTTTTGAGTAAGTCAAAGTAAAATGATTAGAGAATTTAATTCCACCTGCAAAATTCCTTCTGCCATATAAGGTAACAAGGGAGTGAAATCCATCATATTCCCAGTTTAGCTCATACTCAAGGAGAGGGGATTATATACCATAGGACAGAAATCTTAGTGGTCATTTCAGATTTCTCTCTACCACGTGTATCAACTGGCTATAGCTGGCAGCTTTTGATTTTTATCACTTGCCTCCTTATGCTACCAAAAGCAAGTTCTTGTGCCTGATGCACAGTGAGGCCAGACAATACTGAAATGTGGAGTTTGGAGAGAAGAAAGGTTTATTGTAGGGCTAAGCAAGGAGAAGGCAATGGCAACCCACTCCAGTACTCTTGCCTGGAAACTCCCATGGACGGAGGAGCCTGGTAGGCTGCAGTCCATGGGGTCGCTAAGAGTCGGACACGACTGAGCGACTTCACTTTCAATTTTCACTTTCATGAATTGGAGAAGGAAATGGCAACCCACTCCAGTGTTCTTGCCTGGAGAATCCCAGGGACGGGGGACCCTGGTGGGCTGCCGTCTATGGGATCACACAGAGTCGGACACGACTGATGCGGCTTAGCAGCAGCAGCAGCAGCAGCAGCAAGCAAGGAGAAAGGTAGCTCCCCCAACCTCCCTGAACTCCCTGAAGGGTTTCAGCAAAGCCTTTATAAAGGCCAGGTGAGGAGGGGCTTTCCAGGATATGTGGTCAGCTCATGCACAATTCTCTGATTGGTTGATGTTTAGGTAACAGAGTGGTTTACAAACATTATCAGTTCTTAGGGGCCAGTAGGTCTGGGGCTATGTACTTGTGATCATCAAGTAGTTAATTTCTTCTATTTGGTGGTGGTTTTTAGCATCTGAAAAACTCTGGAAATATGCATCAGATATTATTATCTGGGTACTTCAGAGAGGAGCTACAGCAGAGGATATGGGGGAAGGGCCCACCTAGGGAAAGCCCAATAGGGTCCTGTTCAGTTGCACTTATAGAAAGCAACCAGCCTGGTGGATGGCAAGGTCAGAAAGTGTGGGGAGCGAGCTCCGCCCGTGGCAAAGGTCATGAGGAATGAGGCTTGACATACGCAAAGGCGGGATCAAGCCTCAGGAGTCTCCCTGGAAATTCTCGAGCAATCTACCCCCAAAACCAGAGTCTGCCTACTTTCTGCTTTGTGCTTTCACCTACACCTCTGACTTTACGGGGGCTGTCCCCCACTACCTCTCTGAAAAAAGAGTTAGCTTACAGCTCCAGTTAATAATTCCTGGGTGTGACAGTGTTTAACCTACAAACTCCTTTGGAAATCCTCTAGCCTGCCTGAATAGGTTTTTCCGGCCACACGTGATTGTTCAGAGCCTCCCAACTGTGAGAGGCAGGAGATGTTCTAAACTGTCTAAACACAGATTCTTTTGAGTAGTTAAAAGATTGATTAGAAATTGTATTGGTGAAGGGATTTTCACTTGTTGGGCCAATGTTTGCTGCTAAGTTTCCATATCCCTTACCTGCTGTGTCCCTGGCAGTGTATTGATTAATATAATTGGTGTAAGTAGTAGCTTTAATGTTTGTAACCTGGGACCCTTGAGTTAATTCTTTTTCTTGTTATAGCCCACCACACCTTTGCTCTGTAGGAATGCAACTTTATCTAATGCTTTTGAAGGGTGGCTCCTGACCAATCACCTTTAGAGAAAAATAAGTTTTCTGAAGAAAAGGTCTTAAAATGTTAACAGGCCTCCGGGCCAGAAGATGATGCAAATCACCTAAGCTTTTGCATATGATAAGTTTGCAGGAAGAAAGCCTGGTTTGCTGCAAGACTCTACCCCTTCCCCCATTATCCTCTATGCATAACTTAAGGTATAAAAACTACTTTGAAAAATAAAGTGCGGGCCTTGTTCACCGAAACTTGGTCTCACCATGTCGTTCTTTCTCTTACCTTCTGGCTGAATTATTCAGCCTCTTTTCTCCACTGAATTTCCTCACTGAGCTATCCTTATTTCAGCCTCTTTTCTCCACTGAATTTCTTCACTGAGCTATCCTCATTCTATTACCCTTTATATCCTTAATTAACGTTTAATTAAGCAGTTGTTTCCTGATCCTCGCCGACGCCATCCCCGCTTCGAATACCCTGGATCAGCCGGGGCTGGTCCCCGGCAAGAAAGGCCAGTGAAAGTATTCCAGGGACTTCGCTGCTCCACCAGTGGCTGGGACTTTCCTTCCAATGCAGGGGTGAGGGTTCAGTCCCTGGTCAGGGGAACTGGTATCCCACATGCCTCATGGCCAAAAAACCAAAACAAAAAACAGAAGCAATGTCACAACAATGTCAAAAAAGACTTTAAAAATGGTCCACATCAAAAAAATCTTAAAAAAAAAAATTAGTCTAATTACATTAGAGGTTGGAGTCAGCCAACAGAGTTCTGTATTTCTTTTGTAGGAAAACAAATACAGGCAATTCTCAGCTTGTAAACTGGTTAAGCATTCACATATCTCTCCATCACCCTTTGCATGCCAGGTGTATCTTTGACGCATCAGTTGATGATAAGCATTTCAAAGTATCACATGATCACTCCCTGCCAGTCAAATTTTTCATTTCAGCAGCATTTCTATCTTTGTAACATTATTTGTGCAATTATTTTACTTTTTTGTTTTTGTATTTTCTTCTAAAGAGCAGAAAAAAAGAAAAGTAGTGATATTAATAAAGTGCTCATAAACAGTATAGTCGAAATAAATATAGAAATAAATGGTCTAAACGTGCCAATTTTTTAGAATCAATGGGACATTTACTGGAATTGAGGTAGAAGAACTTAGTTATCAGTCAAGGTCTAGACAAGATAGCATAAACCATACCAGATATTTCAACCAGAGGAGGTTTAATACAGGAGATTGGTCACCTACATGTTGGAAAGCCAGGCCTTGGAGGTAAACCAGACTGAAGGAAGCAGCTACCACCCCTAGGGCTGGAATGCAAAACAGGAGTCTCTGGGGGAGGTCCTAGAAGCTAGAGCTTGGGGGAAGTGGCAACCCTATCTCAGGGGTACGTCACTGGTTCTTAGACTTCTGGTTGGATAGTATTTGGACCACCAAGGAGGTCATGGGTAACTAACTGGTGCTTGTACCTCTGAGGGAGTGTAGCATGGTCAAGGGAAGCTGGAGGCAGAACTGTAACTATCCTCTGCTGAGTTCCTTACTAGGTACTTTTACCTGGTACTTACAAGGTGCTCAATACACTTTAGCTATTATCTTTCTTTAAACATTCGCCTGCAGTTTATTTTGGTTTTTCTAAATAGACAATCACATCTGTAAACAGTAGGATTTTTGTTTCAGCCCCAATCCCCAATTCCTTACAACTTTTTGTTCCTACATATTGACTAGAACTGCCATTGTTGTTGTTTAGCCATTAAGTCGTGTCCAACCCCTGCCAGTCTTCTGTGTCCATGGGATTTCCCAGGCAAGAATACTGGAGCGGGTTGCCATTTCCTTCTCCCGCATTAGCTGTTATTATCTTATTATAAAAGTAGGAGATTTGGGGGCTTCCCTGGTAGTTGAGTGGTTAAGAATCTGCCTTGCAGTTCAAGAGACACGGGTTCAGTCTCTGGTCCGGGAGGATCCCATGTGCTGCAGAGCAACTAAGCCAGCGTGCCACAACCACTGAGCCAGTGCTTTAGGGCTCGTGAGCCGCACCTACTGAAGCCTGCGGGCTCAACAGCTGAAGCTAGCGTGCCTAGAGCCCATGCTGCCCAACAAGAGAAGCCACCGCCGTAAGAAGCCCACGCACTCACACCAGAGAAAGCCTGAATGCAGCAAGGAAGACCCAGCGCGACCAAAAAATAAATAGAATACCTAAATCTTTTTTTAAAAAGGAGATTCTGTATAAAATTAAAGGAAACCATGATTTAATAGATTACACAACCCACAAAACAGTTCTACCACTCAGGATCCAATTAGGAAACAGAAACCACTCTCGGTATTTGAAAGAAAAGGAATTTAATGTAGGAAACTGACCACAAAGTCTAGAAGCTCAACAGGGGACAGTGAAGCAAGCCCAAACTGGCCATAGCTGTAAGCTGCTACCACCCCTAAGCTGGAGAGACGTAGGTGCCCGGTCAAAGCTGGAATTATACTGGGCTTGTCCATTGGAAGCTCGAGCCAAGAAAGAGACAAAGCCAGTACCAGAGAGGAAAGATGATCAGTACCTGGCTTCTCCCCTCTTGCCATCCTCCAGTCTCTGATGGACTAAATGCAGCTAGAGGGGAAAAGAAAGGAAGGAAGGAAGAAAAAGAGAGAAAGGTAGGGAAGGAAGGAAGGGATAAGGAAGGAAGAAAGAGAAATTTATCGATAAGCAGTGATATCAATGCTATCTGGGAAGCAGAGAGGAGCCTGGAAACATCCTGCAGAGGCCACCTTCCTGGGATACAGATCAGGGCAGGGGAAGGTGGTACAGAGGGCAAACAGCAGTGATGTCTTGAAACAGGGGCTAAATTCCTCCCTCCACTGGCTCAAGTTCGCATGTGCAAACACAGCAAAAAATCCAGCAGTGCAGTGGCTTCATCTGCATTCCTAAATCCCTCGATTACCAAACTGTTCAGATCAGTATTAAATGGTTAATCTACCCACATCTTGCACTGATAGACATTAAATACACACTTCCTTTACCAGCTCATGAGTGACTGGAATTTTTATAGTTTTAAAAGAATAAAAGTTGATGGAAAATTATAGAACCTAAAAGTCACTGATGAAAGAGGAGTAAGAGTCCCTTGCCTGCGATCATGGCAAGTACATTTTACATGCATCCTGTTTTATTTGTGCAAATGTGTGTAACAAGTTGACTCATTGGAAAAGACTCTGATGCTGGGAGGGATTGTGGGCAGGAGGAGAAGGGGATGACAGAGGATGAGATGGCTGGATGGCATCACTGACTCAATGGACGTGAGTCTGAGTGAACTCTGGGAGTTGGTGATGGACAGGGAGGCCTGGCGTGCTGCGATTCATGGGGTCGCAAAGAGTCGGACACGACTGAGTGACTGAACTGAAATGAACTGAACTGATATAACTAGAAGCTGGCATCCTTTGCACTGCTTGAGGGCAAGCACTGCTCTGTGTTAGACCAGACGAGGTTAAATTACGTTTCGAGTTAACATTTCATTTATTCTGAGTCAGAGCCTGCCACATGCTTTCTACTTGGGTAGTCTTTCATTCCCGTCCAATTTTCTTCCTTTTTCTTAAGTTACCGGAAGTTATGTGTTTTCTTTTCCTCTTCGTTATGCCCTGTGTACAGAGGTTTTGAAATCAGCATCCTCCGAACAGACTCTGCATTGTACGAATTCCTCAGAAAATTCTCCACCATGGAAATCTGTGTTTGAAAATGGTCAAGATTAAAGACATTTCTGGGCAGTTCAGATGACTCTTTGCAGCCTGTGTCTCTTTCAAGGCACAAAGAACTGCCTGTTTTATGATAAAAGAAAGCCAAAGTAAGCAGGATATTTGGAATTACATCTTAAACATTTAGGTTTACAAAATACATCCAGGTCTCCTGTCTCCCTCCATAGATCTCAAACTCCATCAGCTAAAATGTGGTTTCTGGTTGTTGTTTTTTTTTTCTCCAGGTCTCCTGACAACTACAGATATAATTGCTTTGTTGATATAAAGTCAGACCATAGCCGGTAATTAAATTGAAATAAGCCATTAATATTTATCTCTTTCCTTAACTATCAGAGCTTTTACCAAATGACAAAGCAAGCTGAATACAGTTTGACCTGTCCCCAGAGTTGCCAATAGAGGATGCTAAACAGTGATAAAATGGAAATTGACTGGTGACAGGAGAGAAAAAGAGACCAAGAAGTTTGGATACAAAACACAAATGTCCAAAGAAAAAACAAAAGTTGGAATAATTTATTGTCAGTTATAACATATTTAATAGAAGTTAGTTGTTATAAGACTTGCTACCCACTGTGTAGAATTTTAAAATTAAATCTAGACAAACTTTCTTCCCAGGCTTCCTACCATGATTTGAAAATAACCCTTTGGCAACATTGATTATCTTTGGCAGTATTAGCAGAATCACCACAACTACAGAATTCTCAATAATATCCTCTTAACCACATTTCCTTTTAACTCTTAGGTAGATTAATGATTCCTATTTTTATGGACACTGCCCTCCCCATTTATTCATGGATTCTGTTTGAAATGTGTAGATGACCCAAAGCTAGAAAAGATAGCTGAAGCTGCTTGCACTAAAGCCAGATGGGAAAGATCTGACTTGTAGCAGTTTCTGAGAAAAAGGACAGAGAAGTTAGGCCTAGGAGTGAGGGGAGCAGGGTAGATGCTGTACCTGCCGTGTGGGTCACACAGTAAAGAAGAATTACATGGACAGAGGAATCTGTCCCAGATTTGATCCCAGGGTCGGGAAGATCCCCTGGAAAAGGGAATGGCTACCCACTCCAGGATTCTTACTCAGAGACTTCCATGGACAGAGGAGCCTGGCAGGCTACAGTCCATGTGTTGCAAATAGTCAGACATGACTGAGCAACACTAAGGGAAAACCAAAAAACTGTACAGAAGAACTGTACATCTGATACTGAATAATAAGAGAAAATAAAAAGTCTCACTTAGGGACTTTTCTAATGGTCCAGTGGTTAAGACTCTGTGCTTCTACTGCAGGGGATGAGGGTTCGATCCCTGGTTGGGGAAGTAAGAGCCTGCATGCCATGTGGCATGGCCAAAGAGAAAAGTCTCACTTACTCACTAAACAGAAACGTCTATTGATCCCTTCTTTTGGATTAAATCCACCAATTAGATGCTGCCGCTAGCTGTGTGTGACCCCCATACCAGGAGTGATAAGAAATGCCTGGAAGCTTGACCCCTCTCAGGGTTTCTTTGTGAAATCTCTTCATTAGGTAACTGGGGTCTTTGGCATGGACCTTAATTTTTAAGTGATTGCTCCCTTGAGTATCTCAGGAAATTTGTACTAGTACACTAGTCCTTTCTACTCCTTTTGTTTAGGTAGGCTTCTTCTGAGAGTCAGGCCACATCTCTGCATCTACTTCTTGGTAATCCTTTATTAAGGGTCTGATGACATGTCAAAGTTGTGTTTGGAATATCAGACTCCTGGTGATCTCCTAGTTACCTTGCTTCCCCAGCTCGTATTCATGCATGCAGGCAAAGGGGATGTCCTGAATTTCTGTTCTGATTACAATTATATGGCTTCATATCTCACAATTATCCAAGGCCAGAATGATATGGCTACTATGGTGGTGGTTTAGTTGCTAAGTCATGTCCAACACTTGTGACACCATAGACTATAGCCTGCCAGGCTCCTCCGTCCATGGGATTTTTCCAGGCAAGAATACTGGAGTGGGTTGCCATTCCCTTTTCCAGGGGATCTTTCCAATCCAGGGGTTGAACATGGATCTCCTGCAGGGCAGGCAGGTTCTTTACCAACTGAACTACCAAGGTAACCTTGAAAGTGAAAGTAAAAGTCACTCAGTTGTGTCCAACTCTTTGCAACTCCATGGCAGTAGCCTGCCAGACTCCTCTGTCCATGTAATTCTCCAGGCCAAAATACTAGAGTGGGTAGTTGTTCCTTTCTCCAGGGGATCTTCCCAACCCAGGGATTGAACCCAGGTCTCCCTCATTATAGGCAGATTCTTTACCAGCTGAGCCCAAGAATACTGTAATCAGTAGCCTATCCCTTCTCCAGGGGATCCTCACAACCCAGGAATCGAACTGGGGTCTCCTACATTGCAGGCAGATTCTTTACCAGGTGAGCTAAATTTAGTGTCATTATAACCACTATAAGAAACAAAGTCATTGACAGATATACATGTCCTGCATGGTGAAAGACTTGCTGGAGCACTGTATTCTCTTCTAGGCAACATATTGGGTTGGCCAAAAGGTTCGTTCAGTATTTCCTAAGATGTTACACAAAAACGCAAACGAACTTTTAGACCAACCCAGTATTTTTAGAGGAATATTGGCAAATACAGCACAGAAATGTTTCTATATAGTGTGAGCATGATTGTAAGGGGATTTAGGAACCACCTCAAAGAAGGAACACTTGAAAATCAGAGCTTTGTGGCTAAGAGCAGACAAGATGCAAAAATACGAAGGGCTGTCACAAAAGGGAGAGAAGAACCTTGGTCTGTTGTACTAAGAGGCTGGTGTAAACTTCCTTGAGAGTAAGTTCCAGGAAATGCTAAGAGTGGAAGTGATCACTGAGGATGATGCTTGCATTGCAAGAGACATCAGGGTCTCCTGGCTGTAAGTA
Organism: Bos indicus; assembly: GCF_029378745.1. NCBI lineage: Eukaryota > Metazoa > Chordata > Mammalia > Artiodactyla > Bovidae > Bos > Bos indicus. The sequence goes on from NC_091773.1 coordinate 61,459,749, forward strand.
GGCAGGAGCAGAGGTGCTGATAGAAGGTGCAGTGGTACCTCTGTGAAACCTTCTTTCTGGGGTTGGTTCACATAGGGCAATTGCAGTTGATATGGAAGACCAAGACTACATTCCAGAAATAGAAATTCCCCTGCCTCCAACCTCTCCACAGAACTAGGCTTTCAGAACTGTCTAACTGGAGATCCAGCCCTTACTCTGGTCTGCTATTTCCTTTACATTCCCACTCTATTTCTAAAGTACATGACTTTATTAGATTGTGTTTTTGAAACTCACCTACATTTTAAAAGCTGGTCCCTTCCAGTTCAAGGACAGATAGACTTTAGACTTCAGGACACATGCTGGGCAATGAAGATGTATCAGTTGAATAACCAAATATAGATTAGCATTCTTCCAGAGGCAAAAATGTGGAATGACCATTATGCATTCCCTTTCAAGGGTAACAACATGCTTTCTGGACTCCTCCCTGTAGACTTCCTTCCAGTCTCATTGGCCAGGATTGTCTCACATGCATGTTATCTAAAACAAGTCTCTTTGGCAAGAGACATTAACTCCTTGGGGCTAGAAAGAGATTGTGCCCCCCCTAAATAATATGGCTTCTTGGAGGACAGGGAACAATATTTGGGTTCTATTAGTAAGGAAGAAGGGTGAGTGGCAGGCATAGTTGGTTGACTGTTGGATAGACCTGAGAGTATCTGCCACAAAATAAGATAAAATGAAATCCTCACAGTTACCATTTCCCGCTTCCTGTCAACCTTTGGAAAGTCCTTGGTTTACTTATCCAACCTACAATCAGTCATTTCATTTCTGGATGTCTTTTGGAAACGGGAGATTCCTGGATTACAGGGTCTTTTGCTTGTTTGTTTTTATCTTGTCTTTTTTGTCACGGCATAGCATGTGGGATCTTAGTTCCCTGGCCAGGGATCAAATCTGTGCCCCTTGCAGTGCAAGTGCATAGTCTTAGGACAAAACACCAGAGTAAGTAAACCCTTAAGTTCAAAGGATGTATCACCAAGTTCCATTCATAGATATTAATTCATGGTACCTACTCTTTTCTTGAACTGGTAATGTTTCGAGTACACAAAGGCTAATCAGAAAACCAGCTCAATTTTTAGGGAAATAGCACCAACTCAATGTGGTTGCAGTGGAAATTTCGTGAGAAGATCCATTTTTATGAGTGTTTTATGCAAAGTCCAAGAAGCTTGCTCTGCTTATTCAACATCTTGTCTGTAATATTTGCTTTCCGCCTCCGCAGCAATTCTAATCTCAATGGAATGTGCCTTTTCTTCCTAGGGTGAGCATTGGCAGGGCGGGGGGCAGGGGGGGGCACTTTCCAAAGAGCCTGTATAAATCTGGTAAATGTCACCAACGAGTGAGAATTTTTTGGTCAATTCTTCTTCCACAGGGATTTTGCTGTCTCTTGATAAAGGCTCAGATGAAACTTAGGCCCTTTCCTGATGCTTGTATTCTTTCTTTGGCTCATTACAGTCTCTATGTTCCGGAAGGGCTGGTCCATTGGTAGAAACTCAGTTATGAGGCATTGGTTTCCAAATTGCTATCAAAGATGGTTATCATGCTTCTGCTATAATAATTATCATTGTACTGTGGTTCTCTGGTTGATTGTTTCCACACTAGTCTTTTTTTCCCCCCACTGATGACGTGGTTTTTATTTCCAAACCCAATAAGAAACTATGAATCCTTGTGATGTTTTTTCCACTTTATATAATTTCTCCACCAATTTGTCTTTCTGAAAGAGGTATCAGATGATTGCTTCATTCCTTCTTCTATTCTGTTTTCTTGTAGTTCAGTACACCAGTAAAAATGATATGTATATGCAGTTTATAAGTTTATAGAGTAATAGTTCTCAGTAAAGTACCATCTCAATTGATCATCACCTTTCATAAAATGTATTTTAAATGTATATAGGTAGAAAATTTAATTTTTAATCAGATAAAAAAGTCCACAGTAAGTACTTGGGATAACATACATTTGGCAATTAATCTTTTATACCCTTCAGTGTTGTCTAGTTATTTTAGTTTCCATATTTTTGGTTTCCCTGAAGATTGCCAAGATGGCAAGGACTGTATCTGACATGTATTTGTATCTTCCACAGTGCTTAAAACAATGTATGTGGGCACATAGTAGATGTTAAATAATGTGTATTATATCAAACTGAAATTCTAACTTTGCCTTCCTATGAGTTGCAGAGTAAGCAAAATAGATGGATGAGGATCAGTTTGTTTTGAAATCTGTCACCAAAGTAACGCTTAAAATTTGGCCCAACAATGAGAAAACAAATATCCCAATTTTAAATTGGGGAAAAGATTTTAAATGGGCAACAGATTCTCACCAAAGCTGTATAGATAACAAATAAGTATATGAAAAGATGCTCACATCTTACGTCATCAGAGAACTGCAGACTAAAACAACAGAAAGAGACCACTACATACTTATTAAAATGGTCAAGATCCAGAACGCTGACAATACCAAGTGTTTATGAGGATGTGGAGCCTTAGGACCCTCATGCATTACTGATGGAAATGCGAAATAGTTCAGTCATTTTGGAAGATAATGTTTTTTCTTAGAAAACTAAACAGAGTCTTAGCATATGATCAAGCAATCATGCTCCTTGGTATTTATACAAATTTAAATGAGTTGAAGCTTGATGTCCATACAAAATCCTCCACATAGATACTTATAGCAGCTTTATTCATAATTTCCAAAACTTGGAAGCACCGGTGATGCTCTTCAGTGGGTTATTCCAAGTAAATAACAGTCCAGAAAAGGCAAAACTATGGAAACAGTAAAAAGATCCGTGGTTTCCAGGAATGGTAGGGTTAGAGGAGGAGGGAAGGGTGAACAGGCCGAGCACAGAGGATTGAGCAGGGCAGTGAAACTGTTCTGTATAATACTAAAATGGTGGATACACGACATTATTTGTTAAAACCCATAAAATGTACAACACCAAGAATGAACCCTAAATTGAAGTATGGGTTTTGAGTGACAATGCTGCAACCATGTAGGTTCACTAGTTGTAACAAATGTACCATTCTGGCGAGTGGCGGTGACAACGGGAAAACCTATACACGTGTGGGGCAGGTGGTATGCAGGAAACCTCTGTACCTTCTGTTCAACTTTGCTGTGAACTTAAAACTGTTCTTTTATAAGTCTGCTTTTTTTTTTAATTGGGTATGATTGGGTAGACTAGCACAGTGTTGATTAAGGTCCCCATGAAATTATGGCTCTAGGTCACTGTTTGAACAAAGGCTTCCTAGACTTGCCATTTCCTCCGCTGCAAAAATCACTTTGGCTACAGCAATAGGCAAAGCAGATCTGTATGGAGTGGCACTGCTCTAAGAATGTAGAAAAGAGCACAGGAATGTAGGGCAGAGCCAACAGCTTTAAATCTCTCATCTAAGGCTCTGTATCCATTCTGTGTGTTCTCACCAGACCTCAGACTAGGATAAGCTTTCAGCTTATCACTAACTATTCTGCTCTGCCATCATTTCACCATGTTTATAGCAGACTTTCCCAGGATTTCATACTGAAGGCTGAAGTCCCTGTAGACGTAAACCACATCCCCCCAGACAGCTGGTTACTGCTGCCTTCCCCGCTGACTCCTGATCGTCACTGATGCCCCGATGAGCTCACTCCATATAAACCCTGCTATGTCCTCTTACTTTGCAACTCATTCTGCAGTATAAACAAGCTAAAACTGAGTCATATTGGGTGGAATGACATTACTCCAGTGGAGATCATCAGAGGTCTGACATATATATTCTTATACTGTTTCAATAAACATTTATTGAATGTCTTTAGTGTGACAAGCACTCTATGTTGGGGGCTATGTATCACCCCCCAAGGAGTTGACTCTTACATCAGTCAAGATGCTTTTAGCAGCAAGTAACAGAAAATTGTGTGGCTTAATAAGGAAATTTCTTTTGCAAGGGCTGTTTCATGTGACTCAACTACATCATCAAGGGTTCAGTTTTTTTCCCACATTTCTGTTCTTCTACTCAGGGTTTTGGCTTTGTTCTCATGTCATTACTCACTGAGGGGAGACAGCTGGTCCAAGCGTCCCTGCTGGATGCAACGATGTCAAGAGGAAGAAAAGGACATACTCTTGTGATATCCCCTTTTTAGGAGGAAGAGAATATTTTCCAGGAGCTTCCAGCCCTTTTACATCTCATTGACCAGAAGACTGGGATGGTTACATACTCAACCTTAAAATAATCTTTAACAAGGGGAAGTTGATAACCACAGACTTCAGCACTTCAAGAAGAATCTCCAAGTAGAATAGAATTGCTATGTGAGTAAGGAGGGGCAGTTGGTAATGAAAATGGGTGGAGGAATGAATGCTGGGTTGGTGGCCAACAGCATGTGGTTGAAGATGCAAGTATGTATGTGGTTGTGATTTAGTTGTTAAGTCGTGTCCAACTCTTTTCGACCTGATGGACTGTAGCCCACCCGGCTCCTCTGTCCATGGGATTTCTCAGGCAAGAATACTGGAGTGGATTGCCGTTCTCTTCTCCAGGGGATCTTCCCAACCCAGGGATGGTACCCAGGTCTCCTGCATTGCAGGCAGATTCTCTACCATCTAAGCCACCAGGAAAGTCTACAGCTATATAAAACAGGATGGTAAAGATGACTCTTCCTTCCCTTTTCCTCAGAACTTCGGATAAAGCCTGAGTAGAGGGCACACCCCCACACGTCTACAGGGAGAGGCTAGAAATGCCTGTAGCACAGCACTTGACTCCTTAGCAGGCCTAGCCTCATAGGCACCCCCTTCAGACAGTGTGCTTTTTGTAAACTCATGGCTCTGGCTGCCTTTGCTGAGCATATTTTTGAGATCCACCTATTATTATAAAATCAGTAGTTTGCTTCTTCTTATCACTGAGCAAAATTGCATGGTTTGTTTATCCATTTATCAGAGATTACTCCCCATTAACATTTATAATTTAGGCTGAATGAGTATGGGGCTTCCCTGGTGGCTCAGCTGTAAAGAATCTGCCAGCAATGCAGGAGACCTTGGTTTGATCCCCGGGTCAGGAAGATCCCCTGGAGAAGGAAATGGCAACCCACTCCAGTATTCTTGCCTGGAGAATACCATGGACAGAGGAGCCAGGTGGGCTACAGTCCACGGGGTCGCAGAGTCAGAGACGGCTTAGTGACTAAACAACAATAACAAGTGAGTGTATCAGCGCTTTTGCTGAGAGCAGGATTTGGCCCTGGAGGCTGGAACTCTGGGGTGTTCCCACTGCAGAGGGATGACCCCCAAGGCCAGGAATGTGCTGAGAGCAGATGACAGTGTGCCAGCAGACGAGTGTGCCAGTGAGCTGCGTCTACCAGTGAAGGGGGCCCAGAGACACACCCTGGGGGATGCCAGGGGATTCCCCAACATGGTGAAAAAGTAAAAGATTTCCCTCTCCTTATAATTTGTCACCAGGGCTCCTTTTGTTCTGAGGTTTTTGGACTTTGCATGAGGAGCAAGAATCCAAGTTATACCATGGGCTGCTGCAAAGTACTTTTCCCCCTTCTGCCTGACAGAATCCTGGGAAACAGAAGGCAGAGGGAGACAGGGAGGCTCCCCTCCAGGGTCAGCCCAACAGGGTGCATTATTAGCAAACTCTTGGCCTTGAAGTTAGGAGTCAAGTCCAGTGTATCTATTTCAATTCCAATTTTCTGTTGGAGTTACAGTAATTCTAGACCTCAGCACAAGCTGAACTATGAGCTAAACATTTAATTCCTCAATATATTTAACTCATGTGGTTATGAGTCATGGTTAATACATTCAACAGATACTCTGGTCTCCAAACTGAATATCCAAAGTCAGGGTTTTAATTGTTTTTCTTAGTGATTTGCTCATGTCTGCATACCAGCCATCAGGCTTGGCTGACCAAAGCCATCTTGCAATATTTAACTTTGAATTCAGGATAGGACTAAAACATGCCAATTATTTCTAATAATCTCTATCCAGAGACATGGATCACTCAAGTCAAGTTCTAAAACAGGTTACAGTAGGAAGTAAAACCAACCAACTGTATATTTTATACAGTAATATTACACATGGAATGCATTAAAATTTACACACTATTGGGAATTTTTATGCATGTAGAAACAAGCATATTGTGTCTTTTACAAAATTGGAAAAAAATAAATATATATGCTGCTGCTGCTAAGTCGCTTCAGTCGTGTCCGACTCTGTGCGACCCCATAGACGGCAGCCCACTAGGCTCCTCTGTCCCTGGGATTCTCCAGGCAAGAATACTGGAGTGGGTTGCCATTTCCTTCTCCAAAATATATATATGGTGAGTAGTAATTTGGAAAGTGCTAGAATAATATTGAAGATAATGAAATTCATAAAGCTGCTTATTTTCGTATTCATGTACATCTTAAAATACAATATACCTTTATTTACCTGAAATGCCAAAATAGTTTAGCAGGTAATATAAGTTAGCAAAACTAGCTATTGTTTCTTACCAACCGGAGTGCCCCCTCACCAATCTTGCAGGTGCGTGGGAGATAGCATATGCTCATTTTGAAATCAGACAATACAGTGTCTGAAGCAGAAAGTCAAAGTTTATTATTAACCCTCACCAAAATCTCACTCCTTTAAAATAACTTTTTTTTTTTTTCCCTGTAACCACAAGGCAACAACTGCTGGTGTCTGGGTGGTGAGGGATGGTCTGCCATCCCAATTGCCTTGGAGATCTCATCCTGGCTCTGGCCTGGTCCTTGCCCTGTGGTGGGTAGCTTGGGTAGGTACAGGGTGGGGGCCACATGTGTGAGATGGACAGAGGTACAGTGGTGACCTCGAGATGGTCAGTCTAGGTGTGGAACGGAGAACAGGGTTGCTCCCCAGTGGAGGGAGGGGTCAGGGAGCCAAAGGTGGGGCATTTCACTGGGGCCACCCTACCAGCCAGCAGCCTCGCATGGCCAGCACTGCCCTGGAGACTTGAACCTTCAGCCCTGATGCCACTGGGAGCCAGTAAGTGTGGAAACTTTTTGACCTGGCTGAGTCGTCAGAGACACCGTCTTCCCTCAGGGGTGTCCACCTGTTGCCCTAGTTCCATTAGTCATTAAACACACACGACAGATGTGAATATATTGATGTATGGCAAAACCAATACAATATTGTAAAGTAATTAACCTCCAATTAAAATAAATAAATTTATATTTTAAAAAATAATAAAAAATAAACTAAATAGGATAATTGTATACACATATGATATTGTGACTTTTACTAAGAAGTGTATATTTGGTATTTGTCCCCATTTTGGACCCAGGACCCCTAAAGCCCTAGGATTTCCCAAAGTGATAAGAGCAATAAAGGTGTCTTAATGTTTATAACAAACTCCTTTCAACCACATCTGAGTTTACGCTAAAGAGGGGACTTTTAGAAAGTACCTAAGTGTAGGGGCCGATTGCCAAGGGAACCAACCACAAGATTAGCAGGCTGGATGTTTTAGTCCCATCCCCGACCTCCGCTGGAGGTCACTGGTGACCAGTGATTTAATCAGTCCTGACTACATAATAAAGCCTTCATAAAATCACAAAAGGATGGGATTTGGAGAACTTACAGGTTGGTGAACAGGCAGATGCTGGAAGAATGATTGCTCAGAGAGTCTGGAAGCCTCACTACCCTTTCCCACATACCTCACTCTATATATTGTATCGCTCCCTGTGGTCACTTTTCTGAATCCTTTATAATATAAATTATTATATTAATATTATCATTGTTTAGTTGCTAACTCATGTCCAACTGTTTTGCAACCCCATGGACTGTAGCTCGCCAGGCTCCTCTGTCCATGGGATTTCCCAGGCAAGAATATTGGAGTAGGTTGCCGTTTCCTTCCCCAGAGGACATTTTATTTTTTATTTTATTTTTATTTTTTTCCCAGAGGACATTTTAAATGTAAGTAAATGTTTATTGGAGTTCTTGAGGTACTTCAGCAAATCAGTTGAGCCCGAGGAGGGATCAGGGGAACCTCCAACCTATAGCTGGTGTGTTGGAAGTGACCACCTGGACTTCTGACTAGCAGCTGAAGGTGGGAGGCAGTAGTCTGGGATTGAACCCCTAACCTGTTTCCATCTCCTAATAGAGGGTGTCAGAATTAAATTAGTTGCTTAGTGCTGTTGAAAATACACACACATATTTCCTATCATCTGTTTTCTTCACCTGTGATATTTCCTGGACTTCTTTTCCTATGAATACTTAGAGTTCCACTTTGTTCTCTATAATATTTTCACATAGTCCATTGAGTGGAATGAATTATATAACCAGTTGCATATTTGTAGACACCTGTTTCTGTTATAAGTGAAGTGAAAGTGAAAGTTGCTGAGTCGTGTCCGACTCTTTGTGACCCCGTGGACTATACAGTCCATGGAATTCTCCAGGCCAGAATACTGGGGTGGGTAGCCTTTCCCTACTCCAGGGGATCTTCCCTACCCAAGGATCGAACCCAGGTCTCCTGCATTGCAGGTGGATTCTTTACCAGCTGAGCCACAAGGGAAGCCCAGGAATACTAGAGTGGGAAGCCTTTCCCTTCTCCAGTGGATCTTCCCAATCCAGGAATTGAACTGGGGTCTCCTGCATTGCAGGTGGATTCTTTACCGACGGAGCTATGAGGGAAGCCTTCTGTTATAAAAGATACTTCAATTAACACCATTGACTAATATTCTAGAATAAAGCTTACTTATCACTGTCTGAATTTACCTTGTTTGTTTATTCGGTTACTTGCATGTAGCCTTACACGCCCCTGGGATATGGAGCAGGGGTTTGTCTCTTGTTTCTCATTATAACACTAGCACCCAGGACAGTGAATATTATCTGCTGTTATTACTAGGAACTCTTGACATTTCCAGATCCCTTCCAGGAGGCAACAGAGCCTAGGGGAATGTAGGGGAAGTGGCCACCTCTGGCCCTCTCCCTGCCTCTTTCCCTCGCTTGGCCGCTTAGAACACTTTTCTGCCTCAGGAGCCTGGGCCGACTGCGTGGCTCTGTGTTGTTGTTATTCAGTTGCTAAATCACGTCTGACTCTTTGCGACCCCATGGACTGCAGCACGCCAGGCTTTAAGGGGTGGGTGAACACACGGGGCAAAGTCGCTAGAGAAAAGCAGGGGTCCGCCTTCATCAGAAAATCACATACACTTCAGATTCACCCGGACCTTCAGATCCCAGACTTTAGCTTTCACTATTGACCCGCTTTTCAACCTGAAATTCATGAACACAGAAACAAATGGTATGTGGAACTACCCTCTGCTGGGGCACTCGAGGCAGGGTGTCTGTGTACGGGGGTGAGGGGTGGGGCGGTGGAGAGAAAGGATTTGCCATTGTGCTCGTTCAGCTGAATCCAGCCTATGGCAGCCTCTCCTCCTTTGCTCGTGTACCCTGTATCACATTCTGGGTGGCTAGTCCTTGGACATCCTCCATCTCCCAGTGCTGGGTTAAGTCAGCAGGCCCAAGCTTTATTTGTGGGGATGCAAGCAGGGTTTGGAGAAGGGACTGAAGCATGGACACTCTCAAAGCCCCTGTACTGATTGCCAGCCAAAGAGAAGACTGTTTCGGGGACACAGAGAAGCACAGGAGGGAGGAAGCAAACAGAGTCTAAACCAGATGAGCTGGTGGCCTTTCCAGGTCTCGGTGGTGTGGGCTGCCCCTCCCCTGCCCCCGGGCATGCACATCGGTGACACGAAGACCCTTGCAGCCAGATGTGGCTGAACCCACTGTGTCATCATTAGCTAGACACGTGCTTGGTAGATCTTCTATTAAAAAATTAATGCTTATACCAGGTGATCTATTAATAGATATTCCTTATAAAAATGTAAGCATTACACATGTGCTAAGTCACTTCAGTCACATCCTTGTGTTCCTATGGACCGTTGCCCCCAGGCTCCTCTGTCCATGGGATTCTCTAGGCAATAATACTGGGGTGGGTTGCTTTTGCCTTCTCCAGGGGAATCTTCCCAACCGAGGTATCGAACCCAGGTCTCTTATATCTCCTGCATTGGCAAGTGGGTTCTTCTTACCACTAGCACCACCTGGGAAGCCCTTAAACATTATAGATCAGGTTCAAGTCTGCTTTGATCATCACCTATGATGCTGATCCCCTCCACAGAAAATATTATCACATTTTCCAGAGTCCCTGATTATGTAACTGTAGAAAACATAGAGCATCATCCTGTGCGGTGAGGGTTGTTCACATGCGTGGTACCCTTATGCATTTAGATACATGTTAGTATAACAAGAGGAAATATATAGACTGTCCTGTGGGGTGACAGTTGTTTACATACATGGTGATATCCTGGGAGTATAGTTTTGCCACTTGCTTTTTTGTGTTGAGCAATATATTGGAAGACTTCCATGTCAATGTATTTAGATTTCACGCCTTGTAACTAACTGCTAATTCTTCAAATGTTCTTACCTCTTGCCTGTGCAGAGTCAGCCTCTTCCGCCAGGCTGTATACTTGCTGAATCAGAGGACAGGAGCTTGCTTCATCTTCAGTCTCTTCAGGGCATCCAGGGTAGCCAGGCTGGGCCCTGCCTCCACAGTCCCTAAGGTACCCTCCCCCTGAGACAGGGAAACCCAGGACCCTTTGCTGCAATGCTTGCACCGGAAGGAATGTCTCCTTGAGCAATGGATTACGAAGAAGCTATGCCTGTGTGCACAGTCACTTCAGTCGTCTCCAACTCCTTGCACCCGCATGAGCTGTAGCCCGCCAGGCTCCTCTGTCCATGTGATTCTTCAGGCAAGAATACTGGAGCGGGTTGCTGTGCCCTCCTCCAGGGGATCTTCCCCACCTAGGAATCGAACCCATATCTCCTGTGTCTCCTGCACTGCAGGCAAGTTCTTTATCAACTGAGCCACCTGGGAAGCCCCACAAAGAAGCTATAATGGACTACAAATGACCACGTGATGCACATGGTGGTCAGTCGCTAAGTTGTGTCCAGCTCCTTGGGACCTGGATAGACTGCCGCTCCCAGTTACCTGGAGGCTCCTCTGTCCATGGGGTTTTCCAGGCAAGAATACCAGAGTGGGTTGCCATTTCCTTCTTCAGGGGATCTTCCCGACCCAAGGACTGAACCCACATCTCCTGCATTGCAGGCAGATTCTTTACCACTGAGCCTCCAGGGAAGCCCGGTACATGCGCAGATGGGGCAAATAGTGAACAATAAAATACAAAGCGTCAAAACTCAGCTGCTGCATCTGAGCTGTTGGGAGCAAAAGCAGAGGACTGCACTGTGATCTCTGCACACAGCACCACCCAGACCACTTAAGCCACTCCAGGCCAACTGGCCAATCCGCCCCCACTCTCACCTGACTCAGGGAGCAAGCAGGAGCACCTGTTGCTTGTTTTCCCCTCGCTGGTGCTGCAGGGTGTGTCTTGATAAAGGCTTGTCTGAACTTCTCGTCTTGCCTCTTAGCCATTTCTATTGATTAAGGACTCCAAGAACCCTGACTAGTAACTCCTCCGTTTGGGATGTGCTGCACGTACCTCTCGGAGTAGGCAATGGCACCCCACTCCAGTACTCTTGCCTGGAAAATCCCATGGACGGAGGAGCCTGGTAGGGTGCAGTCCATGGGGTCGTGAAGAGTCAGACACGACTGAACCGACTTCACTTTGACTTTTCACTTTCATGCATTGGAGAAGGAAATGGCAACCCACTCCAGTGTTCTTTCCTGGAGAATCCCAGGGACCGGGGAACCTGGTGTGCTGCCGTCTATGGAGTCGCACAGAGTCGAACACAACTAAAGTGACTTAGCAGCAGCAGCAACAGCACGCACCTCTCCTGGTCTGGGCTTTCCTGAAGAAAACCTGTGGACTTTTTCAGCGTCTACAAGGCCAGCCTGGAAAGCCCTACCTGGAGTCTCAGAACTAGTGACAAAGAGGCAGTGATGACTGTCAGTCGAGGAAACACAGTCCTCCTGTTTTGTTTTACTGTAATTTTTATTTGCTCACAGCCTGCCAACAAGGTCAGCTCTAGAAACACAGCATGCTATTCTTTTTCACTTGGACTCTGCACTGACAGAGGTGGCAGCTGAGAGGCTAGAAATGCCAGCAAGGGGTTTTGCCAATGGTCAGCTTGGTTTACAGGCTCTGGAGCTTCCAGTTTTACGAAAGTTTTCATTCAGGCAGTAGACCGGCTGTTCAGAAAGACTGGAACCACCAGGGGAGCTAGTACTTTGTCGGTGACTTTTCCTACATAAAGTCTGGAGTCTCTATATATTCAGATTCATACATTTCCTGACAGTGAAACTAATTCGATCCTAGAATAGGCCCCCAAGGAAATAATTCAGCTTCATCCCCCTCTCACCTCCTCCTTTTGTGGTGGAGAATTAGAAAATGTATTCTTAGAACATTTTCCTAATTTTCCCTTTTTTTCTTCTTGAGATGGAAAAGAAAAACCTCAGATTTGGCTGCTAAATGTATTCATCTAGCAATTACTTTTTCTTTTATTTTAATTTCTAACTGGTGTTTACCAGTTCCAGTTCTGCCTTCTTTTTGTATCTTCTTTAAAAATATATTTTTTATGTCTCTATTGAATTTGTCACAGTATTGTTTTCGTTTTATGCTTTGGTTTTTTGGCCCAAGTCATATGGGATCTTAGTTCCCTGATCAGGGATAAAACCTGAACCCCCTGCATTGGAAGGTGAAGACTTACTTAACTACTGGACTGCCAGGGAAGTTCCTCTGCCTTCCTTTTCTTTTACCATCTTTCTTTCATATTGTTTCGGTTGGTTTCTGCTCCTCTGGTTATGTTCATGACAAACTTACTATGCCATTTTCATTAGTGTTTAGCTCTGGGTCCCAGTGTCTTCTGAACTTTGGGATTAGCCCTTTAATCTTTTCTTTTTAATTTATTTTAATTGGAGGATAATTGTTTTACAATGTAGTGTTGGTTTCTGCCATACATCAGCATGAATCAGCCGTAGGTATACATATGTTTCCTCCCTCCTGAACTTCCCTCCCACCTCCCACCCCATCATCCCCGCCACCCCCGTGTTGTCACAGAGCACCAGATTTGAGCTCCCTGTGTCATACAGCAAATTCCCACTGGCTAATTATTTTACATATGGTAGTGTATACATTTCAAAGCTACTCTTCTGTATGTCTTCTTTGGAGAAATGTCTAAGTCTTCTGCCCATTTTTTGATTGGGCTGTTTGTTTTCCTGATGCTGAGCTGTATGAGCTGTTTATTGTTGTTCTAAGTCATGTCTGACTCTGCAACCCCAGGGACTGCAGCACGCCAGACTCCCCTGTCCTTCACCATCTCCTGGAGTTTACTCAAACTCATGTCCATTGAATCAGTGATGCCATCCAACCATCACATCCTCTGTCACCCCCTTCTCCTCCTGCCCTCAGACTTTCCCAGCATCAGGGTCTTTCCCAATAAATCGGCTCTTCACATCAGATGGCCAAAGAATTGGAGTTTCAGCTTCAGCATCAGTTCTCCCGATACATTTTCAGGGTTGATTTCCTTTAGGATGGACTGATTTGATATCCTCGCTGTGCAAGGGACTTTGAGGAATCTTTCCTTATATTAGCCCTTTAATCTTTTCTTCTCTTTCCTCTTTGTTGATTCATTGCCATTGTGAGTTAATGAAAATGTGATTCTTCTGCACGTGGTAAGTCCCAGTGGTCACTGTTAAAACCTTTATCATCTGGAATTTTAAGTCTTTGACACGTGAGCAGTAAGGTATTAACGATGATAATATTCAGGCAGAAAAGTAACAGCAGAGCTCCTGCGGTTGTTAAAAAATTACATCTTTCATTTCCTGAGTACTGGTATTTAACTGCCTTGGCAATGTTTAAACTTTCCAGCGGTACTGGTGGAAACACCCACCAGTGGTACACTTCTGAGAAGTAAAGAGGCACTAAAACTGTGATTTTGATGATGGGTGGCAATTACAAGCTGTTTTTCGTCTAGTTTTTCGAGGAAAGTCTAGGGAAGATTCTTTCAGTACCGCGAATAGCCACGATGGATCCCAACGGGGTCTGTCTTTTTGAAAGATGGCATTCCACCAAGTTCTGTTCAGGATTTGTGGCTGATTTTCATAGTGACAAATGCTGCTTTATCATACCTTGACTGCAGTTGAATTTAGCTGCATATGGCTCATGCCAACTTCATTATTGTAAATGTAAACATAGTATGTAATTTAGGTCAACTTTCTTGTTTAAAAAAGGTTACGTAAATTCTTATAAAAATTAACACCACTGGGACTGCCCTGGTGGTCCAATGGTTAAGACTTCGCCTTCCAAGGCAGGGGGTGCGGGTTTGATCCCTGGGTTGGGGAGCTAAGATCCCATATGACTCATGGCCAAAAAATCCAAAACATAAAACAGAAGCAATATTATAATAAATTCAATAAAGATTAAAAAAAATTTATGTCACTTACTCTGAAATAGCAGGCTCTTTTTACATCGGAGATGCTGGTCCCATGAAAAAGAGAAACTGCTTTTTTCTTTTGAATTAAGAAGATGGTTTTAAAGTTTGTTATTAAAAATGAATACTTAAAAAAATTCAAGCTTACTGATTACAAACATTATGCCCATGGTTCAGACATCATTTAGAACATAGGTGGATATAGAAAGTGTTTAAGAGCAATTAGTTATTCAAAGCATGAAAGGAAATCTTATATTAGGAAAAGTGCTGACTGTATCACAATTGTAGACTAAAACATTGCTGTTGAGTTGCTCACTGAGGCTGTTTCTTCACCCTCTCAGATGCACACCTGGACCACATTTCTCAGCCTCCTTTGGAGTTAGGTATGGATCTGTGCCTGAGTTCTGTCAAAGGGAATGTAGCTGAAAGCGAAGCAAGCCAACTCCCCGCTCAAGCCATATTTTCCTGTGTGCAGGTGGTTGCTCTTTCTCGCTCTGCCTCCACCTGCTGGCGGGGTGCAGAGAAATCTGGAGGAGAATCTGAAGCCCTAACAGACAGCAGAGAAACCAGACAGAAATGATGGGGGCTTGAGGACTCACTTGGCAGACTAACTCAAGAACATCTGCATTTGTCATGTGAGTGGTAATGAAGTAATGAAGTCGCTCAGTCTTGTCCAATTCTTTGTGACCCCATGGACTGTAGCCTACCAGGCTCCTCCATTCAGGGGATTTTTCCAGGCAAGAATACTGGAGTGGGTTGCCATCTCCTTCTCCAGGGCAGCTTCCCAACCCAGGAGTCGAATCCAGGTCTCCTGCATTGCAGGCAGACACTTTACCATCTGAGCCACCAGGGAAGCGTGGTAACAGATTTTAGAATACTAAATTTAAAATAAAAATCATTGCAGTATAGTTGATTTGCAGTGTTGTGTTAATTTCAGGTGTACAGCCACGTGAATCATTTATACATGTATCCATCCCCACGGACAGAGGAGCCTGGCGGGCTACAGTCCATAGGGTCACAAAGAGTCAGACACGACTGAAGTGGCTCAGCACTCACTTTTTAGATTCTTTTCCCATCTAGGCCATTACAGAGTACTGAGTAAGAGTTCCCTGTGCTGTAAGTAGGTCCTTATTATTACCTATTTTCTATGTATGAGCTACTAAAATTCTGAGGATTGTTTGTGACAGCAGTTAGCCCCCTTAACCAACACTGGTAGCAAAAGGCATTTGATAAAATTCAACACCTACTGCCAATTAAAAAAACTGTCAAATGGAACAGGATTTTTTTTATTGTTAAAAATACCTACCTTATATCAAATGCCAACATTGTTATCCATAGGCATTTTCATTAAAATAAACAAGAATACCTGCTACTATTCACTATTAATGATTACTGGCTTCCAGATCAAGTTAGTTAAAAGGTGAGAAATGAAATTATCATTATTTGTTACAAAAAGCTCACTTACCTAGAAAATCCAGGGAAAAATCAACTACAAAATTATTAGGGCCTAAAGGACTTTAATAAGTCATCTGTTACAAAATAAAAATTCAACATTAATATATTTTCTATGACCTTTAAAAAGCAAATTATGTATCTTTCAATGTAGGAAGATTGCATACATAATTTCAAAAATGGCATACATAATTTCAAAAAGAGTCATGAAAACAGGAAGGTACTACAAAATGCTCTGTGAAATTAAAAAATGATAGCCAAAATAAAAATTCAACAGGAATTTAGAAGATAAGCTCGAAATGTTTTCTTAGAGAACAAAAACTCAGACATGAACAAAAGGAGAGGAAAAACAAGAAAACTGGAGCATCCATCTATAATGTCCAGCAACTGATGAAAAGGAATGCCATTGACATAGAGCCAGGAGAGGGGAGGAACTTATTGCATATATAATTAATGAGTATTCCACTGAACTGAATGACTAAAGCCCATGCTTTATTCGGATTTTGTTAGTTTTTATCTAATGTAGCTTTTCTTTTCGAGGATACTACATTACGTCATGTCTCCTTGGCTCTTCTTGGTTGTGAGTTTTTCAGACTGTTTTTGATGACCTTGAGAGTTCTGAGGAGTACTGCTGGTCAGGTATTTTGTAAAAACTCCATCTGCCTAGATTTGTGTGACTGGAGAAGTCATGACTAGAGTGAAGTTAGAAATTTGGGGGGAGGAAGATCACAGAGGTCAAGTGCCGTTTTCAGCACATCATATGAAGGGTACGTACTTTCAATATGACTTATCATTGCTGACACCGACTTTCACCTGGTGGAGGTAGAGTGTGTCAAGGGAGGAAGTCAGTATGTGCTGATGAGACTGAAGGAGTGGAGGGTTATATACTGCATGTCAAGGGTAGTGTATCCTTATAAATCAGTTAAACACCTAGGAGTGTGATTGCTGGATCATATGGTAAGACCACATTCAGCTGTGTGAGAAACTGCCCAAATGTTTTTAAAGTGCCTACACCATTTTGCATCCCATCAGCAACAAATGAGAGCATCCTCAGCAGGAATTGATGTCAATTTCTTGGATTGTAACCATTCTAATAAGTGTGCAGTGGTACCTCACTATTGTTTTCTTTTTCTTTTCTTTTTAAATTTTACTAGTTTAATGAACCTATGCCTGGCAATTTAGGAGTATCTCTCAATATTTTTCTCTTGTCTGATGTTTGTACCAATTCTTGTTCATGTATTGTTTTTGCATATCTGAGTATGTCTGAGTATATGATGGACACTGTATTTGAAAAAGTATCCACAGAGTAGGTAAAATGACATTTTCTTTCTCCAGAGAAAATTTTCATTTGCTTCTGCCTGGTGCCTGATGGTCAGTTATCCAAAACCACGTTATTCTAATTCCAGGGTTAGAGACTTTTCTAGTCCACCCAGATAACAAAGCAGAGTTGCTTTCCTTATAGTTCATCCTACCCTAGGATGCCTCCCTTTGAGGTCACAATTCTGACTCTGTTCTCCTTGTCCTCGTCCTCCAGAATTTGAGGCTGATAACGGCACCGTTCAATGTCTCTGCCAGGTTTTCTGAATTGTCAAATGCTTCCTAAGCAAAAGAAGCTCCAAATGTTGGGCTTGGCAGTGTGAATTTCTCTTCTCCCAAATCTTAACCTGGCAATTTCACATGATGTTATTAGGTTTTTCTAATGTTTTCAGGATGATCTTGTTTTATTTCCCATTGTCAGGAGTGAAAGCAGGGTCCTGGGTTCCCTTTGCTTTATCCCATATCCCAGTTGGCTTTAAAAAGTTATGACAAAAACAGTTCTATAATTATACTGCTGCTGCTGCTAAGTCGCTTCAGTCGTGTCCAACTCTGTGTGACCCCATAGATGGCAGCCCACCAGGCTCCCCTGTCCCTGGGATTCTCCAGGCAAGAACACTGGAGCAGGTTGCCATTTCCTTCTCCAATGCATGAAAGTGATAAGTGAAAGGGAAGTCACTCAGTCGTGTCCGACTCTTCGCGACCCCATGGACTGCAGCCTACCAGGCTCCTCCGTCCATGGGATTTTCCAGGCAAGAGTACTGGAGTGGGTTGCCATTGCCTTCTACGATAATTACACTATACATCACCAACTCAACAGACGTGAACTTGAGCAAACTCCAGGAGATGGTGGAGACCAGGGAGGCCTGGCATGCTGTAGTCCATGGGGTTGCAAAGAGTGGGATGTGACTCAGTGACTGAACAGGAAATATACTTTAAGAAGAAACTGTGACAAAGAAGAAATAACACAAGCCTTGACTGCCTTTTGATTCTCCAGGTAAAAAAGAGCCTATTCTGGCTTATTAGTCATGGAGCCACCAATCTGAAAAACTATACCACTTCTTGGGCCAGAACACTGTGCATAACCATAGATTACTCTATAATCTCAAATACAGAGAACATTTTATTACTGAAAAGATCACAAAATTTTTGTATACAAAGTTAAAAAATGTGGAAAAGTTAATATTTACATTTTTCATACAGTACACGATGATTTTCTTTTTATGCTTTAACAGAATGTTAAATAAGAGAAAAAAACCAAAAGTATAAGAAAGTTTCGTTCAGGAAAAGATATTCATTGAAAACAAAATTAAGAAAATTCTTTAATATTTCAAAGTATGTTACATGAAATACATTTTATTCTGTTTATTAGGACTATATATATACTTTTTCCATTTGGCACTAATACTGCTAGCACATGTTTGAATATTCAGCAAAATCTTATTTAGCTGCACAGATGAATTCTACATTATGTCTGAGAAAGACACTGCAAAAATGCAAAGTCTGTAGTATTCGAAATGTTTAAAAAACAAAAGTTAAATGTATAAGCAATTGTAAATGGTCATACAAACACAATCTTGGGTAGTCATGATATATTAAAAAAGGAAATCAATTGCACTTGGCTTAATTTATAAAACAGTAACAATTCATCTTGCACTTGGCTTAATTTATAAAACAGTAACAATTCATCCACTAATCCTTCAGAACATTTCATTTTAAAAAATCAGAAGGATCAGTCAGCAGCATAATATTATCAACATTGGACACTCAGTAAGCACCTTATTTCAGTTGCATAATAGATCTGTGAAATTCCTAAAACAACTAGACTTCATAAAATTCACACATTGAAGATGATAAGGCAAATAGATTTTTAAAGTTGAATTTCCATTATAAATGAATTTCAGTGTATCATCTACTTTTCATACTACAAAAGATACTTATTTTCTTAGAAATTCAATGTAAAAGCTACCAAAATAGTGCTAAAATCAGCTATTGGAATAACATAATAAAAATATCTGAATAGACTTTAGGATTTCTAAAAAAAGTTCAAAACATAAAAATTCATTTTCAAATATATAAAAATGATATAAAGATAAGTTTTAAATACTTCAGCAAAGAAAAATCTTGACTTTATACTAGAAAAGTGAAACAGCATAGTACAATTTAAAACACTTTTGACACAGAAGAATCTTCATAAATAGAAAAGGAAGATTCCTCTAACAGTCTCTCCCCCCACACAACTTGAAAAATATTATTAACCTGCACATTCCCATTTGGGGGGGTATATTGCTGCCACTAACCTCTGTGTGAAATGAATCATATCCTCAGAATCTACTGGTTTCAGTGTAACAAGAGGCGATGTAGCTTTAAGTGCAAAAGAAGACTGTAACAGTGATTCTTGTTAGACAGTGTGCTGTCACCTCCAGTGTAGCAGGAATCCACTTCTCAGTAACACGATGACCTGGTTTTCAAGTATCTGAACGACCGCCAGCGCCCTGCTCTTTTCCAACTCCTGAAGCCGAGTGAACAAGCAGTGATGTTGAGCCTTTGAGGCTGCTTGGCTCTGGAGAACTGGACGCCTGCATGCTGTTGCTCTGCACTGGGCCACTTTCGGGGACATCACTCTTCGGGGTTACCCTAGGTAAAACAACAAAAGCTGATGTACATACACACCAAAGCACAGACGTGATGCTGGTTGTCCTTACAAATGCTATTTCTCTTTCCATGAGTTTTAACTGCTAATCGGTAACCACTTTTATCAGAAAATAATTAACTCTTAATACCTCAAAGTACAAATAATTTATTTTCAAAAACAATTTTTGCTAACTTCAGAAACGTCATCAAGCATCACCCCTGTACGGGCTAAGCATGGTATCTTATGGGGAATAAGACAGGATTCCTGCCCTTAGTTTAGCAAACCTTTTGTTGATTCTCCCCCATGGATTAGACCCCGTGTAAGAGGCTGGGAGCACAAAGATGAGAATGACCTCAGCTTCACCTCTGAGGAGTTTACAAATCTAGGGGACAATAAAGGCATTTATCTAATAATACATAATCTAGTATGCAAAAGCTGTTGGAGATACATTTGGTCTAGTTTGGGAGGATGAGGTAAGACAGCCTTGAGACCTTAAAGTAGTCAGCTGTCAATATTTTGGCTAATTCAGTACTTACCTGTGTTTGGATCACTTATGATCATTTGGAAAAATTCATTAAAGGTAATGTCAATATCCTTTCACGTTCAGAAAATAAAAACATTTTATAATCAAACTCATATAAAATGACAAATACCTTTTAGACAGTATTATAATGTGGGGCTAATTGAAACTTAATAGCCTGTATTTTACATGAATCAAACATTTCCCTAAATTTGTAAGCAACTCTTAACAATTACCATAGAACTGAACATTACTTTTCTATTTGAACAATATACGTAAAAGGCTCTTCCCAATACTAAGAATTAAACTATAAAAGAGCATTTATAGGCAGAATCCAGACTTCTTAATCCCAAACTGACTTGGACTAAAAATGTATAGACCTGTCATCTCAAAGAATGCATGTTTTGCTTTAATGTTATGCTTTAATGAAAAATGTGTAAGGCAGTATTTGAAACAGTCATATGATTTAAGAGAATCAAGTCCAAGCTCACCTTCCTTCACTCCGCGCACTTTCAGACACACTGCTCTTGTCATTCACCTTGCCTGCCCGGCCGTGGCCTTTCTTGTCCATCTGCTCCCCGCAGAGTTTGGAGCTGGGTGCTGCTGAGGAGGCAGGCTCCTCACAGTCCCGTTCTCTTAATTTGGGGGTACTCGCTCCATCCCCTCTCACCTCTCTCACTGATGTTTCTGGTGAAGTTTGTATTTCTGTCAGAGTTTCTTGTCCTAAGTAATCATGGTTAGTGATTGCTACTGCAGAAGTACCATGATTTGCCGTCGCTCCTGTGCTGGTTCCCATGGATTTGGAAATGACCTTCAGTTTATGTGAACTTGGCTTGTAGTGCTTCTTTTTGTGTTTAACTTTAGAGTTGTGCTTTAAGAAAAACTCACATGACTCCTGTAACACTCTTCGACTTTCACTGATTGGACTGGAAGAAAATTCAAGAAGAGAGTTTACTGGATAAAGGTTAAGTGTTATAATAGAAACCGTAAAGCATATCACACATCTTGTGCCAAAAACCCTTATTCATTCAAGTTAGATTCTATATGATTTACACTATTTATAAAAATCTAGGATTATAAACACTATGAGATATCAGTAGATTGCCATGAAGTGAAATCTTTTGTGCATACACTGTCAGTGGCTTTTGTCAGCATAAATAGTAGAAGGAAATTAAATATGCAAAATCAAAAGATAAGGGCAAAAAAACTCAAACTGGCATAAAGTAGGGGATTATCTGTATGTGTATCATAAACAAAGATATAAAATATGAAAGTAAACCAGAGAGAGAGAGAATATAGAATAGAATTAATGGTCTTTGTTTAAATACAATTGCTTTCTTTCTAATATTCAAGTTATAGCAAGTTATTCTGAAGTTAGTGTGGGCATATAAATATGGGATGTGCTTAGTCACTCAGTTGTGTCTGACTCCATGTACTGTAGCCTGCCAGGCTCCTCTGTTCATGGAATTTTCCAGGCAAGAATACTGGAGTGGCTTGCCATGCCCTCCTCCAGGGGATCTTCCTGACCCAGGGATCCAATCCAGGTCTCCCGCATTGCAGGTGGAGTTTTTATCCACCTGCAATGCGTCTGAGCCACCAGGGATAGAGATATAATAATAGTTCAAAGAAATTAAAGTCCCGTTAAATGAATTCTTCAGACTTCAAAAATTAATTTGTAAAAAGGTTCTAAAATTTTTACCACAAAAATGTTCACTAATCAAACCAATTGGAAACAGTTAAAAAACTTTGTATTACATTGATAGCACACAATTTATAACATATATAAATAATAAAGTTAACTATTTACTCATAAATGTAAGTCTACTATGTTGTTAAAGAATATTCCATAAGTTGAAATTTTTACCATCTTAAGGCAAATAAGTGACATGTTAAGTCAGTACTATGTGTAATAAAATTTAAAGGTAATGATCATATACCACGTTTGAATCATATTCTATGTTGCTTAATATATATTGATATTTGACCCATTTCATCTTTTATCACTGATTAAAAAGGATAAAATTATTTACAATGCTGAACCCAAAACAATGAATTCAATGATAGCAGTAATAATACTGGATATATTATAAGCCATGAAAAGAAAATGTACATTTTACAAACTTTGTATTTATATTTCAATAGAATAGTATATGTCAAAGACTACTGTAACAAATACTAAAATAAAGCATCTCTCTCCATGAAAAAAAACTTCAAGACTTTCAAAAGACTTTGAAAAACCAGGTAATATAATGAAACTCTGGTACAGTGATGATTTGAATAGTTCCTTGGTATTTGATCTATTTATTTTAAAACAATGTCAGATAATTCAATAGATGCTTACTCTTTCTTGCGATTTCGTTTAAAAAATCCAGCCCATTCTGTGCATGTCTTTTTGCTTCCAACCCAGAAGACAGCAGAGATGCCAACAATTAATGTCATCAGATATTTTATCATAAATAAAGCCAATTCTGGTCGAGTTTCTGTATTTGCCTACAAAAAAATAAGAAGAATTTCAGTGATAAATTTAAAGTAAAAAGAAATCTATACAGTTAATGCAAAACTTGAACAAAAGTATAAATCAGTTGGTCTTATGAAATGTTTGATATGGCATAATCAATAGTGATATAAGTGTAATACATTCCTCACGGAAGTTCTGAACAAAGAACTTTTATCAAAATATATAAATAGAAAGGGAATAACACATCAAATGTATTTAGGAAGGATGTCTTTACATCTGGGCTTGATATCTGGTATTTTTTTTTCCTGTAAGTATAGCAGCCTCTTATAATTCCCAAAATATGTGCCTCTCAATATTTACCTATTTTCCTTAACTATGATCTATTAAAAAATACATTTAAACTCATTTTTAAGAGCATACTATTTCAGAGTCTTTATGCACTATTGATGTTTATGTTATAAAAACTAGGTTGGTGAGAACAAAGTAAGCATCAGTAAAATGAAAAAAATGTGGAAATTTTGTAAAAATTAAATTATACTTTTCTTTCAAGCATAAACTTTCAAATATTTTTAGAATGTTATACAATATCAAAATACTATACATTATGCATTATATCTTTCTTTTTACACTTACTAATATTTCTTGGAGACCATTCTATATCAGTGTAAATAGAACACTTCATTCTTTTTAAACGCTGCTTCATTGTGTGAATAAACTATAATTTTTCATGAGAAACGCTGGACTGGAAGAAGCACAAACTGGAATCAAGATTGCCGGGAGAAACATCAATAACCTCAGATATGCAGATGACACCACCCTTATGGCAGAAAGTGAAGAGGAACTCAAAAGCCTCTTGATGAAAGTGAAAGTGGAGAGTTAAAAAGTTGGCTTAAAGCTCAGCATTCGGAAAACAAAGATCATGGCATCTGGTCCCATCACTTCATGGGAAATAGATGGGGAAACAGTGGAAACAGTGTCAGACTTTATTTTTTTGGGTTCCAAAATCACTACAGATGGTGACTGCAGCCATGAAATTAAAAGACACTTACTCCTTGGAAGGAAAGTTATGACCAACCTAGATAGCATATTCAAAAGCAGAGACATTACTTTGCCAACAAAGGTTCGTCTAGTCAAGGCTATGGTTTTTCCTGTGGTCATGTATGGATGTGAGAGTTGGACTGTGAAGAAGGCTGAGCACCGAAGAATTGATGCTTTTGAACTGTGGTGTTGGAGAAGACTCTTGAGAGTCCCTTGGACTGCAAGGAGATCCAACAAGTCCATTCTCAAGGAGATTAGCCCTGGGATTTCTTTGGAAGGAATGATGCTAAAGCTGAAACTCCAGTACTTTGGCCACCTCATGCGAAGAGTTGACTCATTGGAAAAGACTCTGATGCTGGGAGGGATTGGGGGCAGGAGGAGAAGGGGACGACAGAGGATGAGATGGCTGGATGGCATCACCGACTCGATGGACATGAGTCTGAGTGAACTCTGGGAGTTGGTGATGGACAGGGAGGCCTGGCGTGCTGTCATTCATGGGGTCACAAAGAGCTGGACACGACTGAGCGACTGAACTGAACTGAACTGAACAGTTGCTTTCCCCCCTAGTTTGCCAAAAATATGAGGAATCTAGGACAAAATATGGCAGGATCACTTTAAGAGTACTTCCTTATTGATTATATAGTAAAAACAGATGATGGATAACAGACTACGAACAGGCTGTAAGGCAGGTGAAACCATTATCCCCATGTATCAGTATGTAAAATAGGTCTCACTGTTACAGTGCAATAACTTTCTAGAATATAAATTACTACGTAAAATAATTCAGTCCATACATTGCTTGATCTGATACACTGTGATGATATAGCACTCACAAGTAACAGGAGTCAGTACCATATATAGATATTCAAGAAAAAATTATAAAATCTATTAAAAACAAAGCACAAAACTTCTATTTTAAAAACTCAACTAAAATGCTCTAAGAGATTTTCTATTTTCAGATACTTTTAAATCTTAAAATCACAACTTTAATCAGAAGTATCAGAAACACATAAATCATGTTTTAATTGTGCTTTTTTCATAAGAAATGACAGGATAGTTTAGGCAAAAATTCTGTTTTTAAAAGTATATATGAGTAAAATATAAAATGATACATTACATATCATGTTATTATAAACACAAAGATTTTCTCAACTAACTAAAGAATTAAAGTGAAAGTGAAGTAAAGTAGCTCAGTTGTGTCCGACTCTTTTCAACCCCTGTGGACTGTAGCCTACCAGGCTCCTCCGTCCATGGGATTCTCCAGGCAAGTATACTGGAGTGGGTTGCCATTTCCTTCTTCAGGAATCTTCCCGACCCAGGGATCGAACCCGGGTCTCCCGCATTGCAGGCAGATGCTTTACCATCTGAGCCACCAGGGAAGTTGCAAGAATTAAAAGCTACTCCCAATTCAGCAAAAGTTACTCTTCTTCTCCATATGAGAAGAACCTGTTCTTCTGACTCTATTCTTCAGTATCATTCATCTGCCTTTGCAATCTAACTTAATTTTTAAAAGATCAGCTAAAGGAGGCACTTTACTATCAGCGTAACTGAAGCTAAAACTTGAGGAAACAACTCTTAGGACACTCATCCCAGTTTCAGCTGATGCCTAGGGAACATTTCCCTCTATTGGATTTTCTCACCTGAAATCTAATTTTAGCTTCATGATGAATTCAAAGGTATTTCCAGGGAATGCCATGTTAAAATTAAATAGTGAAATAATACAAATGATAGCTTTTACCTGATAAGGACATGGGATGTGGTACTGACGACAGTGGTCAGAGACCCAAGTTATCTCCCAGGTAATCCTGTTTACTTGCTCGTAGACGTAGCATCCCAGAAGAGTTACTAATGGCACGAGATACAGGCCACTGAAGACTCCAATTCGAATCATAAACTTCTTCAGTTTCTCTTGGTTCCGGCCATCGTGTTGTATAACTTGTCGAACGTGATTTAAGGAAATAATGCCAGCTAAGAGAAGAGACAGCCCGACAAACACACAGAGGCAGAGTGGCAAGAGGACGAAGTAGCGCGAAGCATCCAGGTCATAGAGGCCGACAAAGCAGACGCCGCTAATGTTGTCTCCTTCAACTTTGCTCATGGCAAGAAGCATAATGGTGAGAAAACCTGGTATTCCCCACGCAACAGCATGAAACCACACTGCGTTTTGTTCAATGGCCTCACAACTCCATTTTCTGCCAGCAGCTAAGAACCAAGTAATGGTGAGCATCACCCACCACACAGTGCCAGCCATGGTGAAAAAATACAAAAACATGAACAGAATGGTGCAAGCCTTATTTTGAGAGCCTAGAACAACTGTGTCACCAAGTTCCAGTTTCTCATCTGCCTTATTGCACGCTGTGCTGTTGCCTAGCAAGAATCCGATAAAGTACATAAGAGATACAATGCTGTAACAGACAGAGTAATATATAATAGGTCGCTCTGGGTATCTGAATCTTCTAACATCAATTAAAAAAGTAAGGAATGTGAAAAGCGTTGCACAGAGGCAAAATATTGAAACTATTCCAATAAAACTTTTTGCAAACTCTAGCTCATCGCTTTTAAAATACATGTTGGGGCATGGAGGTGCACATTGGTCAATTCCCAGAAACTTATAGCCTTGTCCCCCAGAAGTCTTAAGATGCCTTGGACACCAAAATCCAATGTCTCTTCGGATTTGTTCTGATTTCTTGTGAGGACCAAGAAGCTCTGTGTGTGGGTTAAAAGTTGCAGGAACAGACTCATCACAGTACTGTAATCTGTAAAGATTTAACAAAAAATAAAAGAAGCCAACATTTTTGAGTTACTAGTTTAATGCTATACTTCACAACTATAAAATATTCCTTATGCATTCATTTTAAAATTATTTTACTATTATTATCATTTTAAAATCTTTTGGCCCAGCCACATGGCATGTGGAATCTTAGTTCTCTGACCAGGGATTGAACTCACACCCCCTTTACTGGCAGCATGGACTCTTAACCACTGGGCTGCCAGGGAAGTCCCTTCTTATGCATTCATAACTGATGGGGAGACATACAACCTTAAGCAGATACAGGTTTACAGTTGGGGAGGAAGTTTTGAAATTGACTAAAAACTTGTAGTTGTTAATGGGGCCCCAATACACTAACATATATATTAAGTATCAAGCACGTGAACATGAAAACTCCCTTAATTGGAAAACGATCAATTAATAACTGTTAAATAAATTCTGATTTCAAGGCTAAGTGTTTAAGAAAGAATTTATCTTGATTGGTAGTCTCTAGACAAAAAGATGCTGGCTTATCTGTTTGAAATATTTTGAAATATAAGTCTTGGGGAAATGGATTTTTATTTTCTAATATCCATAAGCAAAGTAGATCAGCCACATAGTAAGGTGATGATAATTAAAATGAATGAAATGAGAGCATTCCCTAGATGGAGAAGACCAAGTTCAAGTGATCTCTAAGTTTATGAAGAAGGGCAAGGAGATCACCAAGAGGAAGGCTGGGCCCAGCTGAACTCACGTCACCATTTCGCTGTGGTATGGTTGTTTGCCTCCCTGTTCAGGGCAGTCAAAAATGATACAAATGATGTTTCTGTTTTGTGCAGAACTTTATCACTGAGTTTCTACACACCAGAATTATTTTGGGGGAGCTACATGGTTTAGAAATTAGTGGAGGACCTCCCTGGTGGGTCCAGTGGTTAAGATTCATGCTTCCAACACAGGAGGCATGGGTTTGATCCCTGGTTGGGGAACTAAGATTCCACATACCACATGGCCAAAAAGTTTAAAAATTAAAAAAAAAAAAGAAATTAGTGGAGATTTTAAAGGAGAATGCATTTTAAATATGCCTTAGAAAGAATAGAAAATAATAAAATATATGCCCATATAAAAACATGGATGTATCTACTAGTTTTTTCAAAAGGTAGTATATCAGTTTCACTTTATTACAGATACCGTTGGGACCCCTTCTCCTATTCTCTTTTCTCTCTCTCTTCCAAAGTATTCATTACTATGAGTTCAGTTTTTATTTCTCCTCCCTTACTATGCTTTTTCCAACTATAATGTTACACAGTATTGTTTTACAGGTTTTGAACTTTTTTGACATGGTGCTATATACATCATACTTTTTTTTACTTATAACTTTTAGATTTATCTATATTGACAGATGTAGGTCAACCACACTCATAACTGTATGGCAGTATTCTAGTATGTAAGTACATCACGACTTATTTATTCTTACAATGGACTTTCAGACTTTTTCTCATTTAAAAAACCTTTTATTTTTTTGGCTGTGATGGTTCTTCATTGCTCTCGAGGGCTTTTCCTAGTTTCAGAGAGTGAGGGTTACTCTTTGTTGGTGTGGGGGCTTCTCATTGCGTGGCTTCTCTTGCTGCGGAGCACAGGCTCTGGGAACATGGGCTTCAGTAGTTGCGGCTCATGGGCTCTAGGGTGTGGGGTCAGTAATTGTGGTGCATGGACTTAGCTGCTCTATGCCATGTAGTATCTTCCCAGACCAGTGTTCCTTGCAGTGCAAGGCAAATTCTTAACTAGTGGACCACCAGGGAAGCCCCCAGACTTTTTCTCATTTAAAAAAATCATGAGTAATGCTACAATAAGTATTCTTGCATATGATTCCTTGTTTGGGGAAAAGTTTCCATATAAGGGGATTTCCTAAAATGTACAATAAGAACACCTTCACTTTACTATGTATTATCAGTTGTTCTAGAAAATGATTATACATCTAGCAGAAGTGGATGAGTTCCACAAAGGCTCTAGAGATTCTTTAGTCTATGGATAAAGAAACAAAAAGAGATCTGTCACCATCGTTCCCAGATTATATGAGGTCTCATTATGTGAGTAGAATATTTCAAATTACAAGCGTCCAATGTCTAAAGATTAGCAGATGAAAGTAATTAATCAAGACATAAACAGAAAGGTCCATGAGTTGATAGTAATGCCAGTTCCCCCCAGTTTAGAGCAAAGGCATCTTCATTCATTCTCAAAGAACTTTGCACCCTCACTCACTGTATTAGCACAGGCGTAATTGTGCATTTAATTTTATGCTTATTTGATTACTCTCTATTCCTCCCACCCCACTGTAAGTTCTCTAAAAACAAGAACCAAGTCTGGTTTTGCTCACCATAGTGTACAGTGCTGATATACAAGTGCCTAACATATATTACAATGGCAACTCATTCCAGTACTCTTGCCTGGAAAATCCCATGTGTGGAGGAGCCTGGTGGGCTGCAGTCCATGAGGTCCCTGGGAGTCAGACAGTCCCTGAGCGACTTCACTTTCACTTCTCACTTTCATGCATTGGAGAAGGAAATGGCAACCCACTCCAGTGTTCTTGCCTGGAGAATCCCAGGGACAGGGGAGCCTGGTGGGCTGCCGTCCATGGGGTCGCACAGAGTCGGACACGACTGGAGCGACTTAGCAGCAGCAGCAGCAACATATATTAAGTGTGCAATAAACAGTTGTTGACAAATAATGAAAGCTTGTCACTAACATTCTTGAAAATTAATACCAATATGAAAATACCATTAGTAGCTTTCAGCTGAAAACATAATTTACCTATCACACTCAAGTTCCTCAGGCCATCGGATCCCAAAAGTGTCCATTAATTTCTTGCAATCAGAATACACTTTCTCACAAAATTTCCGACAGGGTGGAACCACATGAATTTGCTCAGTGCAGGTTGGTACAAAAGCTTTGCAAAGGAAAGTTTCAACATTTGGTGAACATTCCAGATTTGCAAGAGGAAGAAAAATCTATTAAAAAAAATAATAAGAGGTTAGAAAACATTTTAATACAACAAATGAATTTTTTAGCATATACTTTTTCACTTAGACTCCAAAAGAATTTTAAATCTCACTCTCAATACAATCAAATCTGAGGAGATAAGTGTTTAATTGGACATAAGAACCCTTCATACACAGTGGAATATTAATTTATACAATTATGCATTTTTAAAGCAGACATTAGGGTTAAATCAAAAGTATGAGTTGATTGGTAGATGAAATAAATTATACAAATATTCAATTTATAAGTATATGCTCCCTGGAGGAGGAAATGGCAACCCACTCCAGTAGTCGTGAATGGAAAATTGCAGGCACAGAGGAGCCTGGTGGGTGATAGTCCATGGGGCTGCAGAGAGTCAGACATGACTGGGCATGCATGCAAGTATATCTTAAAATATCCTATCACTATACTGAGCATACTGGAGAATAAAGGAATGTTTGGGGCGGAGGGAACAGCATGAAAAATGGCATGAGGATCATAAGAATATGGTGGATTCAGGGAAAGAAGTTCAGTATTACTAGAATACAAGGTCAAATACTTGAAGTCAAGGATGTAGTAGACAGAGATGAGACTGAAGAAGAGGTTCCTTGACCTGATCACAGAGAGCACAGATGACATGCTAAATTGCTTGGATTATAAAAGAAGGAGTGGGATACTAGGAGAATTTTAAGCAAGAGATGTCTACAGTCTGACAGCTGTGTTTGAATGCTAGTTCCACATTTACTAGTTTTATAACTCTGGCAGGTAACTTAAATTCACTGTGCCTTAGTTTCTTAATCTGTAAAACGGCAATAATAATAGTACTTGTCTCACAAGATTGTTATGAATACAAGGTTAATAAATGTAAAGCGCTTAGAACAGTGTCGAGCATATAGTTACGTACTCAATATTCAACCTAGTGGCTCAGAAGGTAAAGCATCTGCCTGCAATGCAGAAGACCTGGGTTTAATTCCTGGGTTGGGAAGATCCCCTGGAAAAGGGAATGGCAACCTACTCCAGTATTCTTGCCTGGAGAATTCCACAGACAGAGGAACCTGGTGGGCTACAGTCTGTGGGATGGCAAAGAGGCGGGCACGACTGAGTGACTAACACACACACACACAAGATTGTTATGAATACAAAGTTAATAAATGTAAGGTGCTTAGAACAGAGTCTGGCATAAGGTACTCAAGAAATGTTAGTTGTTGTGACTATTACCCTTTAGGGAGTGTGGATAGGTTCTGGAAAAACACGGTAGACTGAGCACACATGTTTATCTCCTTTCCCCCCTCCCTGCTTCCTTATTAACAGGACAGATCCATTAGTAAGCGAACAAGAGAAACTACTTTAGCATATCAGAGTTCTCCAAAGAACAAACATGAAACAAAACAACAAAAAAGAAAGCCCCAAACGTTGAGCGACAGAAAGCTACTAGAGGAGTGGTAAGTGACTTAATGGGACAAAGCTGGAGTGGAGGGATTCACATGAGAATGAGCTGATTCGTTTGCCCTAAAGAATCTGAGAGTCTCAGTTCTTTGAAGCACAGAGTAGCATAAAAGGCTACAACTGGAGGAACGTTTACATATTAGTTCCTCATTATGTCACCCCCCGCCCCTACCCAGGCAGCCAGATGACCACTGCATTCTACCAAGGTTGTTTCCAGAAGAGATGGAACTTGGATGGAACGTTCGGCACTTGGGTATCAGGCACAGAGCAGGGCAAAAGCATGATCCACAGTGAAGGGAGGGACTGAGGAACAGGCTGCCTGTGGAAACGGGAAGCCCTCGCCTTCTTCTGCTCTGTTTCCCAAAGGCCGGCAAACGGGCAGATACCTACCATCCCCAAAGTTTGGGAAAAACCCAAACGCTTTGGAGAAAAGACTTCTACACACTGACAATGAAAAAGCTAGTTGCCCACCAGTAACAAGGCCCATTCACTCACACAGAGCTTTTCAGTGCCCCACACAAACATACCGGGCAGCCAAGCATCATCAGGCATCTGAAGAAAACAGCACAAAAGACAGAAACTAAAATAAGCAAGCGGATAAAATGAAATGTGGAGGAAACAGAGGTTATCCAGGGAATAGAAGAAAACAAATCACAAAACAAACAAAAACCTTAATAAGTTAAATGAGAAGCTATTGCTTCCATTAAAAAGAATAAGATGGTAAGAAAAATTAAACAACAAGATAGCTGAAATTAAAAACTCTATAGAAGCACTAGAAGATAAAGCTGAAAGAAGAGACAGCCCATAGGAGTACCAGTCCACGCGTTCAACTCCTGACTAAAGGACTTTCAGAAATAAACAAGGAAGATGGGAGTGGGAGTGACAATCAAATAAAGAAATTAAGAATATTTTTCAGAACGGAAGGATGCCAGTTTCCACATTGGAAATGTTGGCAGCACATTGCAATCCTGCCACTAAAACATGTCTGGGCTAAAATGTCAGTCAACAAACTCTTTTACATTCTCTTCTCAGGTGATGACTTTATTCCTAGTTCACTGAAAAGTCAGAAATAATCAGAAGATAATTTCTACTAACCTACTTTATCTATATTCCCTTTCTTCTACTATTTCAATGGTTGAATGGCTTGAACTCATAACCAAGTCTTGCACTTGTACACTGGATCCCTTCCCACTTTTCTAATCAAGGACTTTCCTCCGGTAATGGTCTCCTATTCTTGCAATAATTTCCCCCCTCTGTTACAGTGATTCCATCATACAAACTTACTCTATTATCTCTAACCATAAAAAAAAAAAAATCTTTCCTTGACTCCATATACCCACTCCAACTCAGGTATCATTTCTTTTTTTCTTCCTCTTTATTAAAAAAAAAAAAAAAAAAAAACACCTGAAAATAGTTACCTTTACCCACTTTCTTCAATTCTGCTTTTCCATTTCCTTTCGAGCCCACTCTCCAATCTGGTTTTGTCTGCATACTTCAGTGAAACTGCTTGTCAGAGTT
The DNA here is from genome assembly GCF_029378745.1 of Bos indicus. Lineage (NCBI taxonomy): Eukaryota > Metazoa > Chordata > Mammalia > Artiodactyla > Bovidae > Bos > Bos indicus. The sequence goes on from NC_091773.1 coordinate 61,492,277, forward strand.
ACCAATAAGCTTCAAATTGTCAAATCCAATGGTCAATTCTGAGTCCTCATTCTACTCAACTCTTAACATTTGACACAGTAGATCCTGCCCTCCTCCTGAGATACTTTTTTCAACTGACTTCTAGAATACGAATTTTCCTGAATTTCTATGGATCTCATTCTTCTGATTTCTTCCATTCCTCTTCTGATTTCTTCCATTTCCCAACTGGAAATATTGAAGTACTCCAGGGCTCACTCCTCAGACCTCTGTCTACTCTCTGTATACTCAACTCCTCAGGAGAAACAAATCCAGAATCACGGTATTAAACACCATCTCTCCATGAAGGATTCACAATTTCTGGCCTCTATCTTGCCTGTGAATCCTAGACTTGAATGACCATTTGCCTTGTGGACAGCTCCACTTGGATGTCAACATGCATCTCAAACCTAACACGTTGAAAACACAACTCAAACCCACTGAGCCCTATCCGCCAAACACTGCCTTAGTCTCCCCATCTCAGTGAGCTGGTGCCACCATTCGCCAAGTTACTCAGGCCAAGAATCTAAAGATTCATCCTCCAATTAAAATAAATAAATTTATATTTTAAAAAAAATAATAAAGATTCATCCTCTAGTCCTCTCCTTTTCTCACTCCATAGCCAATCCATCAGCAAATCCATTGGCTCTCCCTTCAAAATATATCTCACATGTGACCATTTGTTGTTGCTGTTGTTTAATTGCTCAGTCATGTCTGACTATTTGCAACCCCCATGGACTGCAGCATGCCAGGCCTCCCTGTCCTTCACCATCTCCCGGGGCTTGCTCAAACTCATGTCCATTGAATCAGTGATGCCATCCAACCATCTCATCCTCTTCTGTCCCCTTCTCCTTCTGCCTTCAATCTTTCCCAGCATCAGGGTCTCTTCCAATGAGTCGGCTCTTTGCATCAGGTGGCCAAAGTATTGGAGTTTCGGTTTCAGCATTCAGTTCAGTTCAGTTCAGTTGAGTCGCTCAGTCGTGTCCAACTCTTTGCGACCCCAAGAATCGCAGCACACCAGGCCTCCCTGTCCATCACCAACTCCCGGAGTTCACTCACACTCAAGTCCATCGAGTCGGTGATGCCATCCAACCATCTCATCCTCTGTCGTCCCCTTCTCCTCCTGCCCTCAATCCCTCCCAGCATCAGAGTCTTTTCCAATGAGTCAACTCTTCGCATGAGGTGGCCAAAGTACTGGAGTTTCAGCTTTCGCATCATTTCCTCCAAAGAAATCCCAGGGCTGATCTCCTTCAGAATGGACTGGTTGGATCTCCTTGCAGTCCAAGGGACTCTCAAGAGTCTTCTCCAACACCACAGTTCAAAAGCATCAATTCTTTCAGCATTAGTCCTTCCAAAGAATATTTAGGACTGATTTCCTTTAGGATTGACTGGTTTCATCTCCTTGCAGTCCAAGGGACTCTCAAGAGTCTTCTCCAGCATCACAGTTCGAAGGCATCAATTCTTCGGCGCTCAGCCTTCTTTATGGTCCAACTCTTACATTACTACTGTAAAAACCATAGCTTTGACTATATGGACTCCCTGTTATTAAGTTACTACATCTAAGCCAGTATATCTTTCACCTAGACTACTGAAATAGTCCTAACAGATCTCACTGGGCTTCCCCGGTGGCTCAGTGGTAAAGAACCAGCTTCTAAAGAAGGAGTCTCGGAGAGAAGGGTTCGATCACTGCATCATGAAGATCCCCGGAGAAGGAAGGGAATGGCTACCCACTCCAGTATTCTTGCCTGGTAAATATGAGGGACAGAGGAGCCTGGCGTGCTAATCCATGGGGTTGCAAAAGAGTTGAGCAACCAAACAACAACAGGTCTCACTACTTACCACTCTTGCTAATCTTACAGTCAATTTCTCTGATTCTTTAAAATGCAAATTTATCCTTGTCCAAAAGACCCCAAAGGAAAAAAATTTCAAAGTCCTTATTAAGTCCTATAAGGCCTTAAGTTCCCTGACCTTTGGCTATGTCTCCAGTCTCATTTTCTAACTCTTTCTCTTACTCCACTGCCACCAGACTGGCTCTCTGCCTCTCAGCATCCCATGTATATGTCAGGATCCTGCATTTGCTTTTCCCTTCATCTGGAACACTCTCCTCCAGGTAGTCACACAGCTTGTGTCTTGGCTCAACTGTTACCTCAGAGAGGCATACCCTGCCAGCCCTACATAAAAATTATACTGTCTTTCTCTGGTTCGTTACTATGTTTTATATTTCTTTATAGTCCTTATCATTATTAGACATCTCATTATATTACCAGTTTTATATATTCTCTAGTTTATTTTTGGGCTCCAAAATCACTGCAGATGGTGACTGCAGCCATGAAATTAAAAGACACTTGCTCCCTGGAAGAAAAGCTATGACCAACTTAGACAGCATATTAAAAAGCAGAGACATTATTTTGCTGACAATGGTCTGTCTAGTCAAAGCTATGGCTTTTCCAGTAGTCATGTATGGACGTGAGGGTTGGACTATAAAGAAGGCTAAGAGCCAAAGAATTGATGCTTTTGAACTGTGGTGCTGGAGAAGACTCTTGAGAGTCCCTTGGACTGCAAGGAGATGAAACCAGTCAATCCTAAAGGAAATCAGTCCTGAATATTCATTGGAAGGACTGATGCTAAAGCTGAAACGCCAATACTTTGGCCACCTGATGCAAAGAGCCAACTCATTGGAAAAGATTCTGATGCTGGGAAAGATTGAAGGCAGGAGGAGAAGGGGACGACAGAAGATGAGATGGTTGGATGGCATTACCAACTCGATGGACATGAGTCTGAGCAAGCTCCAAGAGCTGGTGATGGACAGGGAGACCTGGCATACTGCAGTCCATGGCACTGGAAAGAGTTGGACATGACTGAGCAACTGAACTGATATATTCTCTAGTTTATTTCTTCCTTCACTGTCAGAAGGTAAATTTCACAAAGGGAAGGGATTTCGTCCGTTTTTTTACTGCTGTATCCACAGTGCCTAGAACCATTTGGTGAGTGTAGAACAATGACAACCCACTCCAGTACTCTTGCCTGGAAAATCCCATGTATGGAGGAGCCTGGTGGGCTGCAATCCATAGGGCTGCAAAGTGTCAGACACGACTGAGCGACTTCACTTTCACTTTTCACTTGCATGCACTGGAGAAGGAAATGGCAACCCACTCCAGTGTTCTTGCCTGGAGAATCCCAGGGACGTGGGAGCCTGGTGGGCTGCCGTCTATGGGGGTCACACAGAGTCGGACACAACTGAAGTGACTTAGCAGCAGCAGCAGAGTGATTTATCTATAAATATTTACTGAATAAATGATAACTATCCAGAGCAATGAATGAACAATGACAAGGCATGTCAAAAAATTTCAAACCACCAAAATGAAGAAAAGATCATAAATATTTCCAAAGTATCAAATATTCTGAATATTTGATAATATCAGATGTCAGAAGACAATGCCGAAATAATTCATAAAATTCTGAAGGAGCATTACTTTCAATCTAGAATTCTACACCCAACCAAACATTTAGGTGACAGTAAAATAATGACCTTTTGGGCCCTGTGAGGAAGCAAATTTTTAACTTTCAAATATGCCTTTTAAGGAAGCAACTAGAGGATATAGTATTCCTAAAACCAACTGAAGGAGTATATGAGTAAATCAGGAAGGAAAATGACATGGGACTCGGGAATTAGTTGACCCAACACTAAGAATGGCAAGAGGAAGCCACAGAACAACAGCTGAGAATCTAAATCAAGCAGCCAGAGTGTACTGATAAGAGGACAGGCAGACAGCAAAGGAGGAAGATCTCCAAGGGGCTGGAAGTGGGGGACTGGAACTGACAGATTATATGATATTCTGAGCATCTGGGATAATTACTGCTATATGTCTAACAGGCCTGCTGGAACATCTGAAAAAAAAATCAGCCATAGGTACACAGGAAACAAAGCAAATGGGGAAAGATGCAAATGCTGCATTAACTGCGGGGCGGGGGTGGTGGCAGAGGAATTACAGAAGTAAATGTAATCAAAGTATACTGCTTGATTCAGCAGTGCAACATACTGTATTAGGTTGAGAGACATAAAAGTGGAAGAATAAGATAAATAAATTATCAACTACCATAATGGAGGAAAGACTGAACAGATACTGCCTGAAGTTGTAAACTCATTAATCAATAAATAACAAACTAAGCATATTAGGTAGAATATGGCCTACGTAGCAAGGGAATACTCAAAAGAGCTCAAAGTACCTGCCACGGGGGAGGAGGATTGGGTGGAGATAGAGAATAGTGGGCAAGGATTGTTGTTTTCCTGTTAAAAGTCCTTAATTCTGAGAGTTTTTTCCCAGCTTTATTCAGGTATAACTGGTGTATGATAAACTGAACATGCATAAAGTGCATTCCTTGATAGGTTTTAAAATCATTGCCATAATCAAGGTACCAATTATCCATCACTACCACAAGTTTCCTCTTGCCTATTGGTAATCCCTCCCTCCTATCCCCTCTCTCATCAACACCCTCTCTCCCACCCATAACCTTCCCTGGCAATCACTAATCTGTATTCTATTGCTATATAGTGGTATTTTTCTAGAATTTTACATAGAGGGAATCATACAGTATGTATTCTTTTTTGTCTGGCTTCTCTCACTTAGCATCATTTTGAGATTCATCCATGTTGTTCTGTACATCAACACTTCATTCTTTACAACTGCTGAGTAGTTCTCTACTGTACTGGGCTTCCTGATGGTAAAGAATCCCTGCAATGCAGGAGAACTGAGTTTGATCCCTGAGTCTGAAAGTTCTCCTGGAAAAGGGAATGGCAACTCATTCCACTATTCTTGTCTGGAAAGTTCCATGGACAGAGGAGCCTGGCAGGCTACAGTTCAAAGGATTGCAAAGAATTGGACACGACTGAGAGACTAACATAAACACTCTATTGTATAGCTATATCAAAATTTGCTTACCCATACTCCTGTTGATGGACAGTAAGAACTGCCCATGGGACATGTGAATGTCTATATCTACTAACAGGAAGTTAAATAAAAGGAGCTCTTCAGGTAAGAGATTAGGTTAAGGTTACAGATTTGCAAGTCATTATAAAAATGGTAACTAAAACTATTGAATGAAATTATCCGAAGAGAACATGTAGAGTAAGATGAAAAATCTGAATCAAGGGGGAATGCACTGATCTTATAGAATATATTCTTTCTTTCCAAATGCCACTGAAATGTGAGAAAATGTTTAAAGATAAAAAAGAAAATCTATAGAAAATCTATAGCTACACAAAAAATAGGGAAAGGGTCTCATCAGTGAACTATGAACATTGAACTATGAACACTGAGACATCTCTGAAAAATAAAAAGGAGAATGAAGACTTCTACTTTCAGCACTGTGACCAATTAGACATCTCTGGCTACAAAACATTCAGATTCCAGACAAACTGCAACAGATAAACTTTAAAATACACTGCTGAGCACTGCATTAACCTAATAAAATGGCACAAAATATATAAGATGCAAAGCAACAAATCTACAAGGAGAAGTGGATAATTCCATGATCACAATGGGAAATTTCAATGCATAATTCTTAGTAAATGAAAGACCAAGTAGACAAAAAAATTAGTAAGTAAATATGAGATGTGATTCAGTTCAGTTCAGTTCATTCGCTCAGTCATGTCCTACTCTTTGCAACCTCATGAACTGCAGCACGCCAGGCCTCCCTGTCCATCACCAACTCCCGGAGTCCACCCAAACCCATGTGCATTGAGTCAGTGATAACTCCAGCCATCTCATCCTCTGTCGTCCCCTTCTCCTCCTGCCCCCAATCCCTCCCAGCATCAGGGTATTTTCCAATGAGTCAGCTCTTCGCATGAGGTGGCCAAAGTACTGGAGTTTCAGCTTCAGCATCAGTCCCTCCAATGAACACCCAGGATTGATCTCCTTTAGGATGGACTGGTTAGTCCTTTAGGATGGACTGGTTAGACCTCCTTGCAGTCCAAGGGACTCTCAAGAGTCTTCCCCCACACCACAGTTCAAAAGCATCAATTCTTCAGTGCTCAGCTTTCTTCACAGTCCAACTCTCACATCCATACGTGACCACTGGAAAAACCATAGCCTTGACTAGACGGACCTTTGTTGGCAAAGTAATGTCTCTGCTTTTGAATATGCTATCTAGGTTGGTCATAACTTTCCTTCCAAGGAGTACACTGCAGTGAACAAGTCTGGCTTAAAGGCATGCCCAACTATTAGAGGACAAGGGCTGTGGAGGACTTTGGACCAGTACAGAGTTCATCTTGCCCTGATGGGGCAAGTGACTGAGCAAAGAGAGGGCTGCCATGATTATACACTGAAAGTCAAAGTTGCTCAGTTGTGTACGACCCTTTGCGACCCCATGGACAGTATAGTTCATGGAATTCTCCAGGCCAGAATACTGGAGTGGGTAGCCTTTCTCTTCTCCAGGGGATTTTCCCAACCCAGGGATCGAACCGAGGTCTCCTGCATTGCAGGCAGATTCTTTACCAGCTGAGCCAAAAGGGAAGCCCAAGAATACTGGAGTGGGTAGCCTATCCCTTCTCCAGCAGATCTTCCCAACCCAGGAATCAAACTGGGGTCTTCTGCATTGCAGGCAGATTCTTTACCAACTGAGCTATGAGGGAAATAAGGGAGATACACTGCATCTCCCTTATTTGAATGATCCTGAAGCCTAAACCACTAACAGGAGCTAGCTGGAGAGCGAACAGTAGAATACTTTTTCCATTTTCTCTGTCCCGAGGGGGAGAATGCCCAGCCTGTGTGGGTATCCTCTTCTGGGACTGAGGTGGAACAGGGGAGGCGTGAGCAACTTGTAGCATTTACCTCTTTGTTTGCTGTCCCAAGAGAGCCTGCTGCTGCTGCTGCTAAGTCGCTTCAGTCGTGTCCGACTCTGTGCGACCCCATAGATGGCAGCCCACCAGGCTTCCCAACCCCTGGGAGTCTCAAGGCAAGAACACTGGAGTGGGTTGCCATTGCTTTCTCCGCAAGACAGCCTAGTTCCTACAAATTCTGAGTCTCTGGAAATTGAATCTTATGATGGAAAGAATTAAAACACACTGTGTTTAAGTCTTCTAACCCAACAGCTATAAATAAATTGAGGGTCAGCACTTTAGAACTATTATTGTCCTGGGTGGACAAAATGAAACTAACACATGTACCTTTTGCGGCTGCTGCTAAGTCGCTTCAGTCATGTCTGACTCTGTGCGACCCCATAGATGGCAGCGCACCAGGCTCCCCCGTCCCTGGGATTCTCCAGGCAAGAACACTGGAGTGGGTTGCCATTTCCTTCTCCAATGCATGCAAGCGAAAAGTGAAAGTGAAGTCGCTCAGTCGTGTCCGACTCTTCACGACCCCATGGACTGCAGCCTACCAGGCTCCTCCATCCATGGGATTTTCCAGGCAAGAATACTGGAGTGGGGTGCCATTGCCTTCTCTGGTACCTTTTGCTACATTAAAACAATTTTCTTATGGGGCAAATACGGCAAGTCACATCCTCTGTCTAATCCTTCTACAGTGTCAACACTGGTTAATCCAATAACGTTGTTTATGCAGTCCACAGGGATAAATCAGATGTTGACAACTCAAGACACCTTTAGTGGCCAGACAGATAAATTCAAAAGGGTAGGAGTAGTTGGGTAGCAGCTGCTACTCACTTCTAGTAGACTGTTACCAGGGAGTGGGAACACAGAACTCTACAGTATTTCAAGTTTTCATAAGAAAACAGAATCTGGATTTGTATGAAAAATCTCCAAATAAAAAGAAAACTTAATGTGAACATGTAAAATAATGTACAGGACAAACAAAGCATGTCTTCAGGTCTGATCCAGTGTGGACTACTAATGTTCACGCTCCGTTACAAGCTAATAGCTGTTTAGAATTTTAGACTTGGGAGGGACTTTGTTTTTAAAACGTGTGTATGTATGTGTGCATTCTGCCAAGGAATAGTTTCTTTAAGAGGTACAAAGAGGCGTAAAACATTCAGTAAATAAAAGCACAGCTGCACTGGCCGAACAGGAAGCCCTCCCTCTGAGACACCTCTCACTGTTCCCCTTTCCCTCCAGTAACCTCAGAGCACCTCCAGAGACCACGTCTGAAAAGTACCAACCTAATCCAAACCCTCAGACTACAAGTGAAAACATGGAATCCAATTCTTATGGAAATCGTTATTGCAATCCCCACAACCAGTCTGAATTAGACTTTAAGGGCCTTATCCCCGAGCTAATGTTACTGATAGTAAATGAGAGCTTTGATTTATTCAGCACCTACCATAAACCAGCACCTACCGTAAACTGTGCTTTTTCATATACCAGGTCTTTTCACAGCAAGTCTGTGAGAGGGACATTCTTATTTCCACCTCATAGACGGGGACACAGACATTCCAAGAGCACCTTTTATAGAGTCAGTAAGTAGTAAGCGGCAACCAGGACAGGAACCTGGGTCCATAAGACTCCAGATTTGTCCTCTGTAACCCTGATGCTAAGCTGCCACCCAGCTCTCCCTGAAAACTACTCTTCCCCAAAGCACAACACAGGCAGGAATGCCAACGTGAGTGGAGGCGAAGAAGGATATCAAAAGAGGGCCGAGTCGTCTAACATAAAACAAAACCAAGGTTCACAGGACACATTACTCAAAGACAATAAAACCTTAAACTATGTTTATCATATTCTGGATGATACATGCACCTCCTGAAGCTGGTAATTCTGGAACAGGTAATTTTATAACACATAATAGCACTTTAAATAATGGGTAGTCAGCCCGTTAATGAACTCATCCCAAATGGTTGTTAAAACAGAAGCATATTTCCCTCTTCTTTTAAATAAAATTCTTGATAGAAATCATCTATGTTCTTCCATAAAATGTCCTGGGTTTCATTATCAGAAACCAAACCTTGACTGAGGCAGAAAGACTACTAACATGACTCACTGTGACATTTCCTGTGTCCTTAACCTTGTACTCAGGATATCATCATGTTATTTAACTGGTATTTAGCACGGCAGGATTTTATCTAATTCTTTGCTGGAAATAACGCCAGCGCTGTAGTTATGGTCCCAGCTCTGCCGTTAACTATTGGTGTCACCTCTGGCAGGAAACTTTCTGTCTTTGAGTCTCAGAACATTCATCAGGAAAATAAATGTGACGAACTCCAGGATGGCCTCTGAGGACACTTTGTGTCTCAAAAAGTTTATGAAGAAGCTGACAAAGACGTGAATAGCAGAGGTAGACATACATTTCAAAGCAACTGTTGGTACTACGATGAACATTTCTCCTTGTCAGTTAACTAACTCTGTCTACTGAGCTCTAGGGTGAACATTTTCATTTCCATCTGCCCAGAAGTACAATTCTGGGGAATCCCAAAGTAGGTGGAACGCTGCACAAACTCAAGGATGGATGCAACCTGACAACAAAAATACAGACACAAAATCTAAGCTAGGCCATTCTTCCAGGTGTTGAGATTCTTGTACAAAAGAACAGTCAGATTCCTTGATGCATCTGCAGTGGGATCAGTAATATGCACGGGGCCAAAATAAGTGTCCAGAGACAATGGTTCAGGAAGTGCCCACTGGCGCTGGTGATGGGCTGATCTTGTGGCATGATCTTAACTGTGTGTTGTTCCTCTTTGCTTCTCTCTGGTTCTCCAGCCTCTCCAATGATCCGACAAGCCACCCAACATCCATCCATTTTCTGCTTCAGTTAGTCAAAGTGGGGTTCTATTGTTTGCAACCAAGAAGACCAGCCAGCATGGCAATAATATAAAGAATGAGTTGTAAACGACCTCAGTGAAATGAGAAGAATTCTAGAACTAGTTTTCCGGCCTAACTGGGGCCAAAAGCGAGTGAACGTTCTATTAGTGTTTAAAGATGGAAATCTGGAAGCCCGTGGTATGTAGCAGAAAAGCAATTAACTGCGTTATCTTATAATCACTCAGATTCAAAGAACTTCTTAGAATGATGTGCCCAGTGGAGACAAGGCTGAGTGGTTGCTACCACAGAAGCCGAGAAAGGTATAAAGAGTGTCATGTACTCAAGGCCCGTGGGCTGAAGTGAGTGCTTCTAAGGGCACTGTTCGGCTTAGGAAGACAGTGACAAACTGGCACCCCTGAATTCTCGGTTCAAGGTGTGGGGTGCAACACAAGGATTAAAGGCCACTCCAGACTGGTAGGTGCCACCTTTAGTAAGCAAGAAAACACACACGTGAGGCCTGTCTCGGGCAGTTACAAGATGACCTCCGCACCTGCCCGCCAGAATCTTAACTGGGCTCAGTCACACAGACCATCCACTGGCCTCAGTACCGCTTTACTGTCTCAAGGCTGAAGGTGAAAACCAAAGGTACGGACTGATCCTGCAGGTTGCCAAATTACATCAGTTAAATTTGCTTCCCTTTCGTAGAAGAGATCTAATGATATAGTGATAAGGAGGGATACTGTGATGAGTGGGACCTCAAGATGTGACATGGGGATACACGACAAGGTTCAGAGTACCCAGGCAGGATTCTAAACCCACAGCCCTCAAGGCAGACCCTCATCCCTTGTCTGCTGGGGCACTCCTCTGAAAGATATACTTTGTAACAAGAAAATAAATAGCCTCATACCCCATTCCCACCATTCTTCAATGTCTTCATCTGTAGGTAGAGTTCTACCCACTGTGCTCTGGAAAGGTCAAGTCAAACTTAAATCTGGAAAAAGGATTATATATTGTTTATAAGACACTATACATTTACATTGGTTTGAGGGTGCTAGATTATGGAGGAAAGGACGAAATTTTAGATGGGGCTAAGATATACTGACACAAATGTATTGATTCTGGATTCAATGTTGTAGCTTCAGAGCTGGTCTTTTGGGGGTTAGATGATCAGTGGGTTTTTGACAGGGGCTTGGTGGGATCTTGTTGGAGGAGATAATGGGGAGGACGTGACCCATGAGCTAGACCCTGGCAACTGGAGGTCTCTCATCCCCTCTCCTGTCCTTGGAAGTTATGTTCACTGGCTTTCCCAGCCCTAGAAGCTGCCTAAGACTCATAGTCTGCCCAAGTACCATACTGGCTTCCCGGATAAACATTTTTATGGTTGAAGTAGCCAAATTAAAAATATTAGAGATCTCCCTCTACCATGGCAGGAAATCAAAAGCAATACTGCAGATGGGGCTTTCAGAGATAAGTAATGCCCATCTTCATGGGTAGCAATTCTTGGCATTTGTCCATTTTAACTGGATATGTTATTAATATATTGTCTTGAGCAACCTTAATCAAATGTATAAGGTAGTTTTACAGATGTGGTCTTTTTAATGCAAGAAATCAGTACACCCTTGGCAACACATATGCAGCTTGAATTTGGCCAATGCTTTTTCCTCCAAAAGGAATTTCCTTTCACCCTAGAAAGGAGAGCAACACGTCCTCACCAACTTGCCTCAGAGTGTTCTCCGAGTGCTCCCTGAAGCAGCAGCAGCAGCAGCAGCCCCTGGAAACTTGTTAGAAAGGCAAATTCTCCATCCCGCATCAGACCTACTGATTCGGGAGGTGGGGTCAGTGATCTGTGTTTTAACAAGCCCTACAGATGATTCTGATGCACACTAGAGGGTGAGGAACACCGCCCTGGAGTAACATCAGCTCTTCAGCTCTGTGCCTTAATTTCATTTGACCAGAGACTAGAGACTCTAAGCATATTACTGTTTCATAGGCCATCACACTAGCCCATCTTATTTAGGACAGAAAGCTGGTGAGGTCATAGATACATCCCAATGAGGATATGAACCCTACATAAATAAAAGGGGTCTTCCACCTTGATTCTACTAACAGTTCCTGGCAGACACGGGGCACATCTATGGAACACCTGTAGATAATCAGCCCAAGACCGCTCATGAACTGGGTGTTATCTGGTGACCTACTTATGACATCAGGTGTAGCCAATAGCATTCCTTCTTCAAGTGGCCGGAGTAGAACTTAAAAGACAAGGGAAAGCTACTGCTCATACCCTCAGAATGCCTACTTCTGCCATACGACACCGACACCTTTTCCTTAAAACACACTGGCTAGCTCCCCATGCTATAATGACATGATAATGGAAAGAACCATAGCATGGACCTGGGCTTGCTGTTGCTGTAAGATTCTGAAGAGAAACTCTGGGTTAGAAGGCTAAGAGAGAGGAATCTAAAGAGGAAAAATATTTTTATTTTAAAAAATATATAAAATATATAGAGCTAAGCCTCTGCAGAGTGCTCTTGTGGTAGCGTCTTGTCTATACCTTGCCTCCCTTTGTACTAAAGCTGCAGATTATATAAACATTTGTCACTTTTCTGAAGCCCCTGGTATGTGGAAGAAGCCACTTTACTAGTGACCAAGGCCAAGTGACTGTCAAGCATCTGATTCTGAGCTTAGGATTTGTGCTTTCTACTTCTGGTGACACACACAGTAACTCAAGAAGTGGTAAGAGCTTTATTTCCTACCTTAATATGTCACCAAAAAGAAATCCAATTTCCAGTGACAGTAATGAAAACAGAGAAAGTGAAGAAGTTTAAAAAATGGTTGAAACAAAAGTGGTGCGCCGTAGCTAGGAAACAGACTCACTAAAGAGCTAAAGGGGTCCTCAGCCGTTTACACTTCACAGAGCAAATACTTTCAAAGTGGCTACAAGAGTCTAGAGTAAATTCTTTGAGATTGTTAATTGACTAGTATATAATCAAGTGGTGCAAACTTTGCCACTTATTATCATGAATGTGACCAATCTCAGGCAAGTCAACTTCTTTTTTAAAAATGCAAAGCAGGGCATGGGACATAAGAAAAGAATAATAAGCAGAAATGTGCATTATTTCCACAACAGAAAACTTATTACTTTTAAAGTACTTAGGTAGCTCAGTGGTAAAGAATCCAGGGGAGACATGGGTTTGATCCCTGGGTCAGGAAAATCCCCTGGAGTAGGAAATGGCTGCCTCCTCCATTATTCTTGCCTGGAGAATCCCATGGACAGAGGAGCCTGGCAGGCTACAGTCCATTGGGTCGTAAAGAGTTGGACATGACTGAGTACAGCATAACCACAACAACAAAGCAGTGAGCACTATAAATTTTAAACTATTTCTCCAAATGAGCTTTCCTTTGGAAATTAGACAAAATAATCTTGGCACTGCAAAATAATCCATCCACTAAAGAGTCAATTTTTAAATTTAAAAATTGTTACTTAAGGGGATTTAAGTAACAAATTTAAGCAAAATTAAGTAACAAATTTAAGTAAAATGTGTTACTTAAGTCCCCCCTACTTAGAGGAACTTCCCTGGTGGTCCAGCGGCTAACACTTGGTGCTCCCAGCGCAGGGGGTCCAAGTTTGATCCCTGGTCAGGAAACTAGATTCCACATGCCAAAACTAAGATCTGACACAGCCAAACAAACAAATAAAAAGAAATATTAAAAAGAAATAAACTTATAACTTAGAGAGTGTGGCCAAGATGATGGAGCAGGAAGACTTTGAGCTCACCTCCTCCCACAGGCACACCAAAATTACAGCTATGTACACAGAATCTACTGATGAACATGACCTGAAGACTAGCAGAAAAGATTTTCCACAACTAAAGACATAAAGAAGGAACCACAATGAGACAGGTAGGGGAGGTAGTGATACAGTACAGTCAAGATCGACTCCCCAGGCTAGGCAACCCACAAACGGAAGGATAATCACAACTGCAGAGGTTTTCCCCAAGGAGTGAGAGTCCTAGCCCTACATCAGCTCCCTAACCTGGGGGGTCTCACACTGGAGAGATGAGTGCCCAGTATGCCTAGCCTTAAAGGCTAGCCGCACTGCACACAGGAGAGCTAGAGAGATGCAAGAAAGAGACATTCCACGCTCAAAGGGCACATACAAAACTTCACAAGTGCCAGTGCAGAGGCAGTAATGTGACCGGGTAAGACCACCTTGCTGATCTTAGAGAGCCTCGCAGAGAGGCAGAAGGCAAGGGACGCCTCCTGGGGAAACAGACACTGGCGGCTCCCATTTGGGAAGCTCATTCTACCATGAGGACAATGGTGCTGGCAAGTGCCATTTTTGAGTCTTCCCTCTAGCCTCTTAGTGGTGGGAGGGTCCACTACCACTGGTGGCCACCAAACAAGGCAGGGATGTGGCAGCCAGTAGGGCCAGGGACCAGACCCGCCTACCAGGGTGCCCACAGCAGTCAGCCCTGTCCCATCAGGAGGACCCACACAGTGGACACCCTCAGAGCATATGGCCCTGGTGACCAGAGAGGAGTGTTCTGCCAGGCCCCATGCGATGTCTCTTACATAAGACCAGTTCTCCAAGACTGGGAAACATAACTGACCTACTTAATACATAGAAATAAACACAAGGAATTTGGCAAAATGAAGAGACAGAGGAATATGATCCAAATGAAGAAATAAGACAAAACCTCATAAGAACTAAGTACAGTGGAAATACGCGATCTACCAGATAAAGAGTTCAAGATAATGACCACAAGATGCTCAAATGAATTCAGAAGAATGGATAAATACAGTGAGGAATTTAATAGAGCTTAAACAAACTACCACACAATTGCACTCATTTCACATGCTAGTAAAGTAATGCTCAAAATTCTCCAAGCCAGGCTTCAGTAATATGTGAACCGTGAACTTCCAGATGTTCAAGATGGATTTAGAAAAGGCAGAGGAACCAGAGATCAAATTGCCAACATCCACTGGATCATCGAAAAAGCAAAAGAGTTCCAGAAAAACATCTATTTCTGCTTTATTGACTATGCCAAAGCCTTTGACTGTGTGGATCACAATAAACTGTGGAAAATTCTGAAAGAGATGGGAATACCAGACCACCTGACCTGCCTTCTGAGAAATCTGTATGCAGGTCAGGAAGCAACAGTTAGAACTGGACATGGAAGAACAGACTGGTTCCAAATAGGAAAAGGAATCCGTCAAGGCTGTATATTATCACCCTGCTTATTTAACTTCTATGCAGAGTATATCATGAGAAACACTGGGCTGGAAGAAGCACAAGCTGGAATCAAGATTGCCAGGAGAAATATCAATAACCTCAGATATGCAGATGACACCACCCTTATGGCAGAAAGTGAAGAGGAACTCAAAAGCCTCTTGATGAAAGTGAGAGAGTGAAAAAGTTGGCTTAAAGCTCAACATTCAGAAAACGAAGATCATGGCATCTAGTCCCATCACTTCATGGGAAATAGATGGGGAAACAGTGGAAACAGTGTCAGACTTTATTTTTCTGGGCTCCAAAATCACTGCAGATGGTGACTGCAGCCATGAAATTAAAAGACGCTTACTCCTTGGAAGGAAAGTTATGACCAACCTAGACAGCATATTCAAAAGCAGAGATATTACTTTGCCAACAAAGGTCCATCTAGTCAAGGCTATGGTTTTTCCAGTAGTCATGTATGGATGGGAGAGTTGGACTGTGAAGAAAGCTGAGCACTGAAGAATTGATGCTTTTGAACTGTGGTGTTGGACAAGACCCTTGAGAGTCCCTTGGACTTGCAAGGAGATCCAACCAGTCCATTCTAGAGGAGATCAGCCCTGGGTGTTCTTTGGAAGAAATGATGCTGAAGCTGAAACTCCAATACTTTTGCCACCTCATGCGAAGAGTTGACTTATTGGAAAAAACTCTGATGCTGGGAGGGATTGGGGGCAGAAGGAGAAGGGGACGACAGGATGAGATGGCTGGATGGCATCACCAACTCGATGGATGCGAGTTTGAGTGAACTCTGGGAGTTGGTGATGGACAGGGAGGCCTGGCGTGCTGCGATTCATGGGGTCCCAAAGACTTGGACAGGACTGAGCGACTGAACTGAACTGAAAATTATAAAGAAGAATTAAACAGAACTGAAGAATATAAGAACTGAGAGAAAAAAATATACTCCAAGGAATAAACAGTAGATCAGATAATACAGAGGGCCAGATCAGTGAACTGGAATACAGAGTAGTAAAAATCTCCCAAGCTGAATTGAAAAAAAGGAAAAAGAATTTTTAAAAATGAGGATAGTTTAAGAGACCTCTGGGATAGCATCAAGTGTACTAACATTTGCGTTATAAGGGTACCAGAAGAAGGAAAGACATAAAGGGGCAGAGACTTTACTGGAAGAAAACTTATAACTTGAAAGACTATAATTCACATTCAGGTACACCTTGAACAAACATCAATGAATGAATACATAACAAATATACAAACTAGAGTAATAAAAATATAATATCTACAAGCTGCATTCTCAAGGAAAGGTGATAATCACAACTCAACAGTCTTCCCATGGTCTAAAAGAACCACATCCCTTTGTGGAAGGCTCTCCTGAAATCATAACTAATATCCTAGACTGTGGAATGTCAAGGAATGGCCCTAGGAACCTTGTGCCTATCAGCAGAGACTCCTAGGAGAAATATTGTCCCTTGTTTCCATACAGGTCTAACTTGATTCTGCAGACTCAGAAGTGGTCAAGGCGCTCTTTCTTTTAATGCAGAACAATGTCAGGAAGGAAGGTAAGTTTATATCTTTGTTTAAAATGCAACAGTGGCCATTATACACACAACTGATCTGGAATACTTTTCCATATCTATTTCACTTTAAATGACTCAATACATGACTTTCAGAATAGTTACACTTATTTTCAGAAAGTCTTCCCTAAAAAAATACAGAGGTTAGTCATATTAAACATTTTCTTTTGCATGGGATAGAAGCGGGGTCCATTAGACTCATTAAAAAGCAGATGAGTATGTTTAAAAACCAGTGCCCAATAGAAGCTGACTCTTTTCTTAAAAGTTTGTTTATACAGTTTTTCTCCATCCCCTTATTTCTAATTGAATAGAGACATTTGAATAGTGCGTATTAACAGGTGAAAGGAAAGGGTTTTTTGGGCTCACTTCCCTTTAGACCTTTCAAACGTGGAACCACCACGTGCTGTTCCAAACACAATACTTGACTTAGCTTTTGCCTAGGCCTTAACGTAGGCAATTCAAAAGAAAAACACAATATTCCGGTTTCCATTTTCCCTACATCAGTCTCAGCTCTTTTTGGATGAAATTAGTCTCTCAAGGGACATCAACCTCACAATTTGAGAAACAATGCTCTAGATATGAAACAAAAAGCAACACAATGGAAAACCAGCAACCATTTGTTTTTACACTTGGAGAGTTACACTGTACAACATCCTTTTCATGATAAAGCCAAGTAACTACTCAGAATTGTAAATTAACTCTTTGTAATACAAATCACTTCAGCCTCAGACAATAAAATAAGGGGAAAAAAATCAAAGTCCTTTATTTCAGGTAATCTCTGAAACAGAACTAAAGGACCAGGATATTTTGGTCAGATCCTTTGGTTTGTGATAAATTTGACTTAAAAAATTTTATCTGGAAAGTAAATAACATATAGCACATATGCTGCTGCTGCTAAGTCGCTTCAGTCGTGTCCGACTCTGTGCGACCCCATAGATGGCAGCCCACCAGGCTCCCCCGTCCCTGGGATTCTCCAGGCAAGAACATAGAGTACTTTAACTGAGACCTGAAAAGACTGAGCAGATGAAGAAGGGTAGGTATTGAGGCAGTGGATACAATATATGCAAAGGTATAGAAGTGAGAGGGGATAATATGAATCTGAGTTCTACAAACAGGTCAGTTTGACTGAAGCAGAGTGTATAATGTGGCAAGGGGCAAGACGGGAAGCTGGACAGGAAGGCAGGGTCACATACAAAGAACGTTGGGTGCCATGCTGGTCAGGTCTGTATTTTTCTGGCTTTAGGGAAATAAAGAATTTTAACCCCAGAGAGGACTGCACATATTTGCATATCAGTAAAATCGCTCTGGCACCACCACAGGGGACAGACTGAAGCCATAAGATTTTATTTTCGATCTAAAAATTCTGACAAGACTTTGTACCCAAGACATGGATGAGAAAGAGAAAGGTAACACTGATTAGAGGTTAAAAAAAAATCTCCCAGCTTAATTTTTATTGAAGTTTATAAAGAAGCAGCAAAGACTGAAATTAACACATGACATTCTAATCTTAGGAAGTATTTTGTTGTTGTTGTTATCTAATAAGGTCAAGGGTAAAAAAAAAATACATAAAATAGTTTAAAAATGACACTATGGTCCATGGTGACAGAGAAGACTGCATCAGACCATAGTGCTCAAATCACAAGCAAGTCACAACTTCTTGGGGCTTCAGTTTTTCACCTATATAATGACAGGTTCAAAGTTTCCTAACCTGGGCTATAAACAAAAGTATATTTCAATATAATTGGTTTCCTTTGTAATCCTACTCATTTTATTTAGAATTCTGAGAATGCATCAATGGCACAAAAGAGGATAAGAAACTCTGCGTGATATTTAAGTCACTTGCGTGCATGCTAAGTTGCTTCAGTTGTGTCCAACTCTGTGACCCTACGGTGGCTACGTAGCCCGCCAGGCTCCTCTGTCTATGCGGATTCTCCAGGCAAGAATACTGGAGTGGGTAGCCATTCCCTCCTCCAGCGAAGCTAGAGCTGAAGCTCCAACACTTTGGCCGCCTGATGTGAAGAGCCGACTCATTGGAAAAGACCGTGATGCTGGGAAAGACTGAAGGTGGGAGGAGAAGGGGATGACAGAGGATGAGGTGATCGGATGAATTCACGGACTCAATGGACATGAGTTTGAGCAAGCTCCAGGAGATAGCAGACTACAGGGAAGTCTGGCATGCTGCAGTCTATGGGGTTGCAAAGAGTCGGACAGAACTTAGCGACTGAACAAGAACAACAAAGACTGACTTAGGTTGATATTATTTTGCCTTTCCATTTCCCTTTCTTCTTTTGTAGACTTAGGTTAATGCTGATATTAAATGACTGCTTGGTATCTTTCTTTTACATCCTTAAACCAACTGAAAAGTGACTTATGGAATAAAACTCAATAGTAAGGGGTAGGAGAAAGTTTAGTGCATGAGGAAGATTATATAATGAAGAAATTAGTAGTGTCAGCAATCAAGTAAAGGAGGACATTTCTTGGGTATGTCCACACACAAAACTACCTGGGAAAGAAGCTAGGTAAATAAAAAAATAACTCTTTCAGGGGGTCAAAAACAATTGGTTTTAAAAAGACATGCATGAAACAAAACCTCATTCTTATCATCTTAAAACTACAGTATCTAATAGCAGGGAGGCATCTCTCTCTCTATTCATAATGGTACTTCTCTATGATAAGGAACTCTAAAGAATCTGAATTTTAAGGTCAATGTCAGCATTCTAACTCCAAATGTATTAGCTATTACACAAAAAAGGAAACCAGATTAAAAAAAATTTTTAAGAACGCTATAAGAAATGAGTTATAAAACACATATTAGAGAAAATGTGAATGAATGTTATAATTATTCCTTGAAGTTACTCACACTACTTGATTTGATCAGATTAAACAATCAAAATGGTTCTGATTAGCCAATGGAAATCTCACCACATCATCTGTTCAGTGCTCAAAATGACAACTTTGCACTGGCTTGGAAATCTACTGAAAGATTACAGTAATACACTGATAATTTGCCATATCTTTTAAAAGTACTTCTACTCAGTAATCAAAAGCCCTCCTATTTCAGACACGAGTCTACAATGAGGTAGCTGGACAACTATTCCACTAAACAACAAGGGAAGACTGCAAAATCAAGCCTAGTCCGTTTTTAAAGCTGTGTCTATATTAAAATTGCCGGGGTTTCAACTCTTAGAAACAATCTGAGGAAATAAGTCTTTACCTTTCTCAGCCTTTCTGGAGAAAATCTACAAAAAAATTTGTCATCTTACCTTCACAAAATTTATCATCCTAATAGATCTGTAGGAGAGGACAGGCTCCTGTCTCTACAGGTAACTCTTTCTTCCCACACCTCCCTAGCCATCTGCATATCTCTAAAGCAGACGCAGGCAACTGAGGCACCT
This sequence comes from Bos indicus, assembly GCF_029378745.1. NCBI lineage: Eukaryota > Metazoa > Chordata > Mammalia > Artiodactyla > Bovidae > Bos > Bos indicus. Next base: position 61,512,179 of record NC_091773.1, read on the forward strand.
GGGGCAATCTTTACTGTCACTCTGCTCCTCCCCTGCTGTGAGGTTTCTTTTAAGGTCGGGCAGATCTCAGGGAGAAGGAAAAGGCAACCCACCCAGTACTCTTGCCTAGGAAATTCCATGGATGGAGGAGCCTGGTGGGCTACAGTCCATGGGGTTGCAAAGAATCGGACACGACTGAGAGACTTCACTTTCTTTCTTTCTTTTTACAAAGACTACTTAAGCACTATACTTAAAAAAGACACTTCTTAGCAAAACACTATCTACAGCCCCCAAATCCCCAAAATCTTCTAGTCACTGATTTGCTTCAGACAAACAGGCCCAAGTGAACATAACAACTACTCATGAAAATATATGTAGTCCAAGCACTTTAGTCCAGGCAATAGAAGATTATATGTTCACGGAATTAGTAAAAATTCAGAATTCACATTTTTTACCATGAGGAATTACCAAATTGACTCAGGAGAGCAAAATATCTGCCAGGTGCACGATATTTCAAAATCATTCACAACTATAATTCATAGAGAATGAACCCTATCTTAGGCAAATCCACTAAACAAAGCCACAAATGTACACAAAATATAAGCCAGTAGGGAGATTTAATTTTCAAAGGCATTTATTCAAAGTAGGACTTATTTACAACTTGAAGAAATCCCTTACTGTTATCTTTTTCAAAAAAAGGTTGCATTTATAGCTTATTCCAGAACAGAGCATAAACTATTCTTCCATAAAGATATGAAGAACTACTCACCTCCATTTCTACAGCAGCAATACTCTGGTCATAATGACCCATCAGATTAGGGAAAAATGTCATGTTGTAGGCCATTTTCATACATCTGGGAACAGTAATTGGTTCACAGGTGAAAAGACTGTGCCCTCTTACCAGGGGTAGAAAAATACATGTCCACAAAAATGTAAATGTTTCCATTCTCTTCAAATTCCTAATTTCACAACATGGCTTGGATTAATCACTCTTCATTCTCAGATTTCCATCCAAAGATAAAAATGTTCAAATTCCTCATTTGATTATTTTACCATTTTGAAGGAAGCTCTTTTTCCTGAAAATGAGTTCTGGGTCAATTACTGTAAAAACAATCAAAAGGGTGTATCAGCAACATTTGTTATCGACTCAAATGCAAACGTCAAAGTGCAGAGTTTCATGCTAGGTAATTAACACTGGGAAAACGACGGAAAATTTCGTCCCATCAATTACTGTTCCACCTGCCTTGGCACAGAATCTGTGACTTGCGGAGGAAATCTCATCTCTAGGGACCGGATGACCGGAGGTTCGTGCTGTATGGAACACAGGGTAAAAGCGGGGCACTGGATGAGTGAGATGGAGAAAATGGTGGGGCTGGGAACAAGTTAATGAGGATTAACAGAACTGTAAAATCTAAAAGGCCCTGTCGGGTGTTTTATTACGCACAAGAAAACTGAGTTGCAGGGAAGATCTCACGAGTTCTTAAATTCTTTAAAGACTCTAAAAGGGCCAGCTTTTGTGGCACTCTTCTGGAGACTAACTTTTGTCTTTAAAAAGGCCAACCAGAGGGAGACTTCTAGGATTCCTACTGCGGAGGAGCGAAACGAGTGTTCAAAAGGCTGGGGAGGGGGAGGGGAGTAGCGATCTCACAGAAAAGAAAAATGAGCAAAGCTGTCCCGGGAGGCCGACGGAGTTTCGGTGGGAGGGAAGCTGTGGGCACTGAGCCACGAATCGTCGCACCCGTCACCCCATCCCCCCAACACACACACACACACACAAAAACATGTACGTCCCGGCTTCCAGCGCCGGGCAGGGCAACTCACCCCCTCACCCCATCCCCCCAAAACACACACACAGAGCCACGAATCGTCGCACCCCCTCACCCCATCCCCCAACACACACACACACACACACATACAGCACCGGGCAGGGCAATGCGCCCCACCCCCGGGCACCTGCCCCAGGCCCAGCGCCGTGCTCCGCGTCCCTGGCCCCGCGGGGACCAGCATCGCAGAGCCCCAGCTTCCTGGGAACCTCGGGCCGGCGCGGACCGTCCGGCCGCAGCCTTTCGCGCACCTGCGGCTCGGAGCACGCGCCCCCTACCCACCCCGCACCCCTCCAGGCCCGCCCCGCTCACCCCGCTCGCCCTGGCGCCCGCAAGCCCGCCCGCCCGCGGCCACTCGCCCAGTTGGCGTCCGAGGAACCTCACCTCGGGCGGCGGTCGAAGGCACCCGTTCCTCCCCGTCCCGGTCCAGCCCACCGTCCCCCTGCGGCCAGCGACGGCTCCAGGGAGCGTCCGGGACTCCGGCCACCACGGGAGCCGGGAGTCGCACGGCCGGGCGAGAGCTGAGCAATCCCGCGAGACAGCGCCGCCAGGTCGGACGGGCAGGTCCCGGCTCGCGGCGGCGGCGGACCTGGCTCTCCGCCCGGGCCCCACCCGCGCCGCGCCGTCCGGGTCTGGCTCTGGGCTCGCCCCACCCGGCAGGGGCGAACAGTGTTGCGGGGGCGAGGTCCAGCTGCGGGGCCTGGGGGCCCCCTCCACCTCGCCGTCTCTTCTGTGCCGTCCGCAGGGGTTCAGCCTAGAGGGTTTTTGTTTTTTCTTTTGAAGTTCTTATTGAGTCCCAGATAAAACTTCTTTTAGAAAAACCCAATTTATTTCGAATTTCAGGAGCCAAGAATTTTTAAACGGGGCCAGTTTGCTCTGTAAAGTCCATTGCCCAAGTGACCTTAGAGGGTGGGTAATTTCCTGGGTATCTGTCCTAAAAACAAAAACAAAAACAAAAACACCTGTATAATTTATTAATTCAGGGTGTCTGGTCACTAACTGGAGACACAGGTGGCAATGATTTCAGGCCTGGCAGGTCCTGTGGTTTACTGATGCAGAACCGTATTAGAAAGTTGAACTGCTCTAGAAGTCAACCCAGTTTTTAGTACCAAAAAATGGCAACCCACTCCAGTGTTCTTGCCTGGAGAATCCCAGGGGCAGGAGAGCCTGGTGGGCTGACGTCTATGGGGTCACACAGAGTCGGACACGATTGAAGTGACTTAGCAGCGGTGCCACACATCATCTCACGGTGCTTCCCTGTTCATCCCTCCTTCCCTCTTAAAGTTGGAAAATCACCAGATCTTACTGTAACCAAGTTTGGTCTTTTGCAGAATGTCATACCCTTCTTTTTGTCCAGTGGAGTCAAACAGTATGTAGCCTTTTCAGACTGGCTTCTCAGGCTCTTTCACGGAGTAATATTCCTTCATGTCTTCTTGCGTCTTGATAGCTCATTTCTTTTTGGTGATAAATAATATTGTATTGTATGGATGGACCACAGGTTATTTATCCATTCACCTACTGAAAGACATCTTGGTTGATTCCAAGTATGAGCTCTTATGAATAAAGCTGTTATAAACATTTGTGCACAGGTTTTTGTGTGGAAGTAAGTTTTCAGTTCCTTTGAGTAAATACCAAGGAACCAGCTTGTGTGGTAAGAGTATATTTAGTTTTATGTGTTTTTAAAAAGTGCCAAACTGTCTTCCAAAGTGGCTCTACCACTTTACATTCACACCAGCAGTGCTTGAGAGTTCCTGCTTTTTCACGACTTGCCAACATTTGCTATTGTTAGTGTTCTGGATTTTGGCTGTTCTGATAGGTATTTAGTGATAGCTCTGTTTTAATCCCAGGGACGGCAGAGCCTGGTGGGCTGCCGTCTCTGGGGTCGCACAGAGTCGGACACGATTGAAGCGACTTAGCAGCAGCAGCAGCTGTTTTAATTTGCATTTCCCTGATGAAATTTGATGTGAGCATTTTTTCATGTGCTTTTTTGTCATTTGAATATCTTCTTTGATGAGGTGTTTATTAAGGTCTTTGGCCTATTTTTTAATTGGGTTGTTTGTTTTCTTATGGTTGAATTTAAAGAGTCCTGTGTATATTTTGGATATCAGTTCTTTATCAGTTATATCTTTTGCAAATATTTTCTCCATGTCTGTGATTTAACGTCTAATTCTCTAGACCTCATCTTTCATAGAGCAGAAGTTAATTGATTTTAATGAAGTACAGTTTATTAATTATTTCTTTCATGGATTGTGCCTTTGGTGTTGTATCTAAAAAGTTGTCACCAAACCCAAGGACGTCTAGATTTTCTCATATGTTATCTTCTAGGAGTTTTATAGTTTTGTGTTTAAATTTAGGTCTGTGATTCATTTTTAGTTAATTTTTGTGAGAGCTGTAAGATTTGTGACGTTGATTTCTTTTTTCTGCATGTGCACATCTAGTTGTTCCAGCACTGTTTGTTGAAAAGATGGTCTTTTCAACTTTGTCAGGGATGAGTTGATTTTCTTTATATGGGTCTGTTTCTGGGCCCTCTGTCCTGTTCCACTGATGCATTTGTCTATTCTTTCACCAATGCCGCACTACGTTGGTTACTGTAGCTTCGTAGTGAGTCCAAGTTGGTAGTACCTGCTTCCAACTTTGTTCTTCCTCAATATTGTGTTGGCTATTCCGGGTCTTTTTCTTCTCTGTATAAACTTTAGAATCATTTTGTCAATATCCACAAAATAATTTGTTGGGATTTTGATTGGGATTTCATTGAATCTCAATAGATTTGGGAACGAAGATCATGGCATCTGGTCCCATCACTTCATGGCAAATAGATGGGCAAACAGTGGAAACAATGGCTGACTTTATTTTGGGGGGCTCCAAAATCACTTCAGATGGTGACTGCAGCCATGAAATGACCAACCTAGACAGCATATTAAAAAACAGAGACATTACTTTGCCAACAAAGGTCCATCTAGTCAAGGCTATGGTTTTTCCAGTAGTCATGTATGGATGTGAGAGTTGGACTATAAAGAAAGCTGAGTGCCGAAGATTTGATGCTTTTGAACTGTGGTGTTGGAGAGAGCTCTTGAGAGTCCCTTGGACTGCAAGGACATCCAACCAGTCCATCCTAAAGGAGACAGTTCTGAATATTCATTGGAAGGACTGATACTGAAGCTGAAACTCCAATATTTTGGCCACCTGATGCAAAGAGCTGACTCATTGGAAAAGACCCTGATGCTGGGAAAAATTGAAGGCGGGCGGAGAAGGGGACGACAGAAGATGAGATGGTTGGATGGCATCACTGACTCAATGGGCATGAGTTTGAGTAAACTCTGGGAGTTGGTGATGGACAGGGAGGCCTGGCGTGCTGCAGTCCATGGGGTTGTAAAGAGTCAGACACGACTGAGCAACTGAACTGAACAGAACTGAGATTTGGGAAGCACTAGTTGGAGAGTGCTAACATCTTTGCAATATTGAGTCTTCCTATCCTTGATCATCAGGTATCTTTATTTCTTTTTTGATTTCTTTCATCACAGCGTTGTGGTTTTCCTCGTTACAATCTTATTTACACTTTGTTAGGTTTATGCTCAAACATTTCATTTTTAGATATGCTATTGTAAATGGTATTGGAATTGTTTGCTTTTAATTGGTATTGTACTTTTTATTTCAAATTCACTTGTTCATTGCTGGTACATAGGAAGGGAATGGGATCTATGTTAACCTTGTATCCTGCAACCTTACCTGTAACCTTAGTTACAGGTGTTTTTAATAGATCTTTCCAGATTTTCTACATAGACAATCATGGCATGTGTAAACAGAAACAGTTTCATTTCTTCCCATCCAATCTGTATACCTTTTACTTTTTTTTTTTTTTTGTCTCATTGCCTTAGCTGGGACTTCCACTACAATGTTGATAAGGAATAGTGAGAAGGAACATTCTTCCCTGGTCCCTGATGGTAGCAGGAAAGCTTCTAGCATTTAATATTATGTTAGCTATAGGTTCTTTAGTAGAACTTTTATCTTAAATGGGTGGTAGATTTCATCAAGTGCTTTTTCTGCATATATTGATAGGATTACATGATTTTTCTTCTTTACCATGTTGATGTGATGGATTGCATGAATTTTCAAATGTTGAATTAGTCTTGCATACCTGAGATAAATCTGAAGTCTGCTCTGCTGAAATGAATATAGCTACTGTAGCTTTCCTTTTTGGAGAAGGCAATGGCACCCACTCCAGTACTCTTGCCTGGAAAATCCCATGGATGGAGGAGCCTGGTAGGCTGCAGTCCATGGGGTCGTGAAGAGTCGCACACGACTGAGCGACTTCACTTTCAGTTTTCACTTTCATGCATTGGAGAAGGAAATGGCAACCCACTCCAGTGTTCTTGCCTGGAGAATCCCAGGGACGGGGTAGCCTGGTGGGCTGCCGTCTATGGGGTCGCACAGAGTCGGACACGACTGAAGCAACTTAGCAGCAGCAGCAGCTTTCTTTTTATTTATTTACTTCTTTTTGGCTGTGCTGGGTCTTTGTAGCTGCAAGGGCTTTTCTCGTTGCGGCGAGCGGGGGCTACTCTCTACTTGTGGTGCGTGGGCTTCTCATTGTGGGGGCTTCTCTCGTTGCAGAGCATGGGCTCTAGAGCAGGTGGGCTTCAGTAGGCTCAGTAGTTGCGGCTCCCGGGTTCTAGAGCACAGGCTCAACAGCTGTGGTGCACCAGCTTAGTTGCTCCTCGGCCTGTGGGATCTTCCCAGACCAGGGATCAAAACTATGTCTCCTGCATTGGCAGGTGGATTCTTTACCACTGAGACACAGGGGAGCCCTAGCTTTCTTTTGATTGGTATTAGTATGGCATATCTTTCTCCATTCCTTTACTTTTAACCTATATGTGTCTTTATTTTTCAACTGGATTTCTTATGGACAACACATTGCTGAGGCTTGTGTTTTGATCCATTCTCATAACCTCTGCCTTTTAATTAGTATATTTCTACCATTGATGTTTAAAGTGATTATTGGTATGGTTGGATTAATATCTGACATTTGATGCTGTCTTCTATTCATTGACCTTGGTCTTGTTGTTATTTCTGCCTTTCACTTTTTTCCTGCCTTCTGTAGTTTTAATTGAGCATTTTGTATAATTCCATTTTCTCTTCTTAGCATATAAATTATTACTTCTTTTCCTACTATTTTTTTAATGGTTGCCCTGGAGTTTGCAATATATATTTACAACTCATTCAAGTCCACTTTCAAATAACACTGTGCTGCTTCAGGAGTTGTACAAGTGCCTTATAATAACAAAGTATTCTTAATTCCTTTCTCCCACCCTTTATATCATTGCTATCACTCATTTCACTTACACATAAGCTATCATCATTGAATGAGTAGTTGCTATTACTATTTTGAACAAACTATTATCTCTTAGATCAACTAAGAATAAGAAAAATAAAGGTTTTAGTTTGCCTTCACTTATTCTTTCTCTGGAGAAGGCAATGGCACCCCACTCCAGTACTCTTGCCTGGAAAATCCCATGGACGGAGGAGCCTGGTAGGCTGCAGTCCATGGGGTCGCCAAGAGTCAGACATGACTGAGCAACTTCACTTTCACTTTTCACTTTCATGCATTGGAGAAGGAAATGGCAACCCACTCCAGTGTTCTTGCCTGGAGAATCCCAGGGATTGGGGAGCCTGGTGGGCTGCCGTCTATGGGGTCGCACAGAGTCGGGCACGACTGAAGGGACTTAGCAGCATTCTTTCTCTAATGCTTTTCCTTCCTTTGTTAGATCTGGTTTCTGACCGATATAATTTTCCTTTTATCTGAAGAACTTATTTTAACATTTCTTACAAGGCAACAAATTCCCTCAGTGTTTGGCTGAAAAAGTCTTTATTTTTCCTTAGCTTTTGAAGGATGATTTTGCAGGATACAGAATTCTAGGTTGGTGGGTTTTCTTTTTTCTCTTAACACTAAATATTTCATTTCAGTCTTTTTTTGCTTGCATGAATTCTGAGAAGTAAAATTTAATTCTTATTTTTGCTCCTCCATAAGTATGATTTTCCCCCCACTCTGGCTTCAAGATTTTTTCTTTATTTTTAATTTTCTGCAATTTGCATTTTCCATGCCTAGGTGTAATGTTTTGTTTTCTGCATTTATCCTGCTTGGTATTCTCTGAGCTTCCTGTCTCTGTGGTTTGGTGTCTGACATTAAAATGGGAGGAGTTTCTCAGTCATTATTTCTTCAAATATTTCTTCTGTTCCTTTTTCTCTTTCTTCTCCTCTGGTATTTCAAAATATACTTTTGTAGCTGTTCCAGAGTCCCTAGACATTCTATTCAATTTTTTTCTCAATCTTTTGTCTCTCTTTGCTTTTCAGTTTTAGAAGTTTGTATTGATATATCCTCAAGCTCAGAGGTTCTTTCCTCAACTGTGTCCAGCCTACTAAAGAGCCCATTTCTGTTACACTGTTATGTCTATTTTTTTAATCTCTAGCATGTTTTTGTGATTCTTTCTTAGGGTTTCCATTTATCTGCTTACATCATCCATCTGTTCTTGCATGTTGTCTATTTTTTTCATTTAGAGCCCTTAGCATATTAATCATAGTTATTTTAAATTTCTAGTCTGATAATTCCAACATTCCTGCCATATCTAAGTCTGATTCTGTTGCTTGCTCTGTTTCTTCGTATTGTGGGTTTTGTTTGTTTGTTTTTTTTTTTTTGCTTTATGGTATGCCATAAAACTTTTTGTTAAAAGCCAGACATTATGTACTGGGTGAAAGGAACTTAGGTAAGCAAAGCTTTAGTGCTGTGATGTTAAGGTGGTGGTGGTAGGGGAAGCATCCTATAGATGTATGATTAGGTCTCAGTCTTTAGTGTGCCTGTGATCTTGATCTATGAATTTCTCAGTTAATACTCCCATTAGGTGGGATAGTATGGCTAGAGTGGGCTGTCATGGAGTGTTTCTCTTTTCCCAGATCAGTTACAACCTTCACGGAGATCCAGTGTTTGCAGCATACCACACTTCTGGGAGTTTTATCTTCTGAAGCTCTACCAGATTCTCACAGTGAATATTAGAGGAAAAAAAAAACGCTCACATTTCTGGCAGGGTGGAAAGAAAAGGTAGGATTTTGAAACATGCTAGAGAATTCTGTTCTTAACAGTTGAAAACTTAAGTTAGGCTCTGATGAAGCCATGAAATTAAAAGATGCTTGCTCCTTGGAAGAAAAGCTATGACCAACCTAGACAGCATATTAAAAACCAGAGATATGACTTTACCAACAAAGGTCCTTCTAGTCAAAGCTATGGTTTTTCCAGTAGTCATGTATGGATGTGAGAGTTGGACTATAAAGAAAGCTGAGCACTGAAGAATTGATGCTTTTGAACTGTGGTGTTGGAGGAGACGCTTGAGAGTCACTTGGACTGCAAGGAGATCCAACCAGTTGATCCTAAAGGAAATCAGTCCTAAATATTCATTGGAAGGACTGATGCTAAAGCTGAAACTCCAATACTTTGGTCACCTAATGCAAAGAACCGATTCATTGGAAAAGACCCTGATGCTGGGCAAGATGGAAGGCGGGAGGAGAAGGGGATGACAGAAGATGAGATGGTTGGGTGGCCTCACTGATGCAGTGGACATGAGTTTGAGTAGGCTCCGGGAGTTGGTGATGGACAGGGAAGCCTGGCTTGCTGCAGTCCATGGAGTCGCAAAGAGTTGGACACGACTGAGTGACTGAACTGAACTGAAAACCCCAAAGGTTAGTTTCTGGTAAGATAATTTCTCTAGAGGGCAGGACTTGTTAAGAACAGAATTCTGTACCATGTTTCAAAATTTTACCTTTTATTTCCACCCTGCCAGAAATGTGTGGGGTTTTTTTTCTAATATTCATTGTGAGAATCTGGTAGAGCTTCAGAAGATAAAACTCCCAGAAGTGTGGGTATCCTGCAAACACTGGATCTCCATGAAGTTTTTAACTCTCAGAGTCATTGGCACTGAGTTTCCAGAAATTCATCTATGACAGTTCAGGTTTTTCATACCCCATACTGGTTCCCCTGGAGGTTTCTGCCCATGGGTTTCTGCTCCAGTAAGTTGTGATTCTCTGTTTCTACCCATTTGTCTCTCCAGTTTTAGGAGCAGCAGTTTGCTTTGTGATTTCAAATCCCTGAAAGATCTAAGAGTTGTTGATTTTCAGTTTGTTCAGCTTTTTACTTGTTAGGATGAAGTAATGGCTTCTATACTCTTTATGTCCCAGAACAGGAACCCCAATTCTTCATTTTCTAAAATAAGTATTTTTTTAAGAATCTTGTTGGAAATTTCAACTGCTACTGAGCAGAAAAAAGTTTCTCCGAAAGTTGAACTTAAATTTAAAAATTCCAAAGCTACCATATTATGTTGTTTGGCATTATTGTTAATAGAACACTAGTTATATGAAAAGTATAGTTAAAACAACTTCCTTAAGTTATTTTGCTGAAATGAAGGGGAGAAAAATTCATAGAGTAAGTTGTATGAGTTTTTATTTTGTTAATATTACTTATCCAAACATCTACAGCCCATCATCAGGCTATGCAGGAACTCACAATAATAATTAAATCTTGTCATCACTGCCCATACTCATTAAAATGCCCATGAATCTGCCCATATTCATTAAAATATAGCTTTATACATAATAAAAAATTTTATCTTAGGATAAAGGTAGAAGGACTGAACATATTTTATTTAACAGTTTGTTAGCTTGATTTATAACTTTTAACTGTGTAAACATAGAGGTGCAACCACTACAGAAAACAGTACTCAGGTTTCCAAAAAACTAGTTACCATATGCTCCAGCAATCACACTCCTGGATGTATAGTGAGACAAAACTATAATTTGGAAAGATACATGCACTTCAGTTTTCATAGCATCACTGCTTACAATTGCCAAGACATGGAAACCATCTAAATGTCCGTCCATGGATGAGCGGATAAAGAAGATGAAGTACATATATACATGAGGGAATACTACTCAGCCATAAAAAAGAAGGAAATAATGCCATTTGCAGCACCATGGGTGAGCCTAGAGATTGTTATGCTAAGTCAGTCAGTCAGAGGACATATACTGTATGATGTCACATATATGTGGGATCTGAAATATGCTACAAATGAACTTAATGAAATAGAAACATCCTCACAGACA